>NC_134357.1:392182877-392830377 GCF_048569485.1 Anomaloglossus baeobatrachus | reverse complement strand
TTTACTAATTGGAGCCGATCCGTCTGATGAGACTCCCATGCTCAGAATGAAGAAGAAGCAGAGCTGATTAACTGCTGCTCTTACATAGATTTTACATAAACAGCGATGGCCACCGGCCATTATACAGTCCCAGTCTGTGTTGAGGTTCTCTACACAGTGGGTGGCTAGGAGCACCACTGTGCAGAAAATTAGTGGAAGGGACCTTAATGCTTTGGTTCTCACTTCTCAGGATTATGCCAGAGTTCAGACACCACGGTCATAACTTATCCTTATGATATGCCAGGATTTTTTTTTACACTCTTTGGTTGTCATGTCCTGGAAAAAAAACTACCAAGAGAACTACTCAAAATGGTGAGATTTTATATGAATATTGCAGCAAAGTTGCAACTTAAACAGACAGTGTCACTAAGCCCTTAATATTTCCAAACCAGGTAAAACAGGCCACCATCTAAAGTGTATGGGAGCCACCTGATTTTCACCAGCAAAAATGGTAGATGTTGGGGGAGCAAAGAATCTGGCAATTTCTATTGTAAACAACCAATCTATTTGTTCTGGTAAGTGGTGTCTGGTAGTGGCTTAAAGGGGACCTCCATTTGTCTCGAGAACCAGGGCTTTCAAGAATCCCAAGTGAATGAAACGATGGTTGATCATGAACATTGCCATTCCACTCATTCTTAATGAACCTGCCATAGATAGCCAGGCATTATATTTGGACAGTCTTTGGCACTTCCATTAAGGTCTCCTTCACACATCTGTTTAAAAACCACAAGTGTTGCACGGTCCGTTTTTTCCACCCATGAGCCACTCCTTGTGATATCCGTGTGACACGCACAGGAAAAAAATGCATGATACTGAAATGAATGATAGATAGATAGTACAGATATTCAGCCAAATAAATAATTAAAGGAAAAAAATGAAATGGTGATACCCTTATTTTTGATAAGCAGCACAAGTACAGCAGCAGCTGCGAGCTGCAACCCTCAGCTGTCTGCTGTACCATGACTTATTATCAAAAATAGAGGGGATCCCAGTCTGTTTCATTTTGTTTGTTTTTTTAAATTATTAAAACAAAATAAAAAAACGGTGTGGGGTTTACCATTTTTTATAACCAGCCAAGGTAAAATAGACAGCTGGGGGCTGGTATTATCAGGGTGAGATATAAAGAGAGGATACAATCCCTTGTTGCCCAATTAATTCCCAAAAGAACTTCCACGCAGCTCTGACGTAATCCACATAGAGAATAGTGAGGATGACAGTGTTCCTCCGGGTGAAAAAAAGGTAAAATTCTTTATTCCATCCGATGTGTAACAGCAACGTTTCAACCTTGTGGTCTTTGTCAACACCCAGAGGAACACTGTCATCCTTACTATTTGGTATGTTACTTCAAGTGATCCCTTGATCATGGACGTGCGTTCCTGAGTTGCTGATTGTGCTGATGCACAGCCACATATAATCTCTAAACAAGGTGCTGTGGACTTTCTTCTTCTTTGTAAACCACATAGAGGTCCCACCACGTTCCCAGACTCAGTAGCCCTGCCTATGCAGAATAGTGAGAAAACAAGCTCCATAGGCTGGAAAAGCGGCCAATGCCGGATCTCATGGTGCGCTCCGTGAGAACCGCCAGCAGCAGTGACAAAAGGCGGCGTCTTAAGGTTACCGCAGCTTACAGCAGCCGGGTCACATAGATGGTAGAACGTGAAACCCGGCTGTTTCAGCCTATGGGATTCGTTCTCTCAACATTCTGCAGAGGCTGAGCCACCGAGTCAGGGAACGTCGCTGGACCTCCATGTGGACAATGTCAGAGCTGCGTGGGACTCCTTTTGGGAATAAATTGGTTAACGAGGGACTGTGTCCTGTCTTAATTTCTTGAAATCTCTCTTTGTATGTCTTTCAGGTTTGCTTTTGTGTGCTACTTCGAATTAGCTTTTTTTTTGTAATAAATTACTGAATAAAGGCTAGATTCGGGTGATTTTTTTTTTAAATAAAATATTTTTAGTGTGTTTTTTTCGGTTCACATCTACTGGGTTAATAATGGAGGTGTCTGATAGACATCTCTCCATTACTAACACCAGGGCTTGATATTACACAGCTAACATCAACCCCACAAGTGTTACCCTGATTGCCACCACACCAGGGAAATCGGGAAGAGCCAGGTAAAGCACCAGAATTGGCGCATCTAATGAATGTGTGGCGCCCTGGACTAGCCAGGTCGTCACAGATAACACACAAACACTCCACCCCCAGTAGACAGGGACACCAGCCAAACACAAAACCCTTGTTGCCTCCCTCCAGGGTCTGATGGCCACACCAGGTGGGGCGGAGCCAAGCGGTTGGCCCCACCCACCGAGGAGTTCACAGGCCTGGAGGCGGGAAAAGTGGCAGATAGAGTTTGGAGTTGGAAGTGAGAGGAGTGATCACTTGGGTGTCTGGGTTTGTGGCCCAGGCACCAACAGCAAGGTTGGCAGACGGTGGTGGCCGTCTGCAGGAGTGGTGAAGCAACGCGGAACCGTAGGACCGGGGCCGGGCATTGGCCCGCCGGTACCGACCGGGGAGCGAAGTGAAGCCAGCACACACAGGCAGGGCCATCGGACCCCGACCAGGCTTGGAGCCGCCGACAATAGTCAAATCTGAGTGTGACGGGAACCCCAGGGGTTTCCCAACAGCCAAAGACCCGATTGAAGGCAACCGCCCACACCGTGAGGGTATACAGCTACCGCCTAAGGCTAGAGACCCAAGGGCCAGCGCCTCAAGATGCAGGGAAAGACAGCCGCCATCACCTGTCCGGGGAGAGACACTGCAGCCGGCTGCGGGACCCGTCCAGCCAGCCGTTTGGTTTACCGAGGACTTTGTGCATCTCTTGCTGAGTACACCCGTGCCATCCGGCACCGCGCCGCGCTGTCCCAGCGACCCTGCACCTCACCAACTCTGCCTCCCCGTCACATCATCGGGCCCCGTGACCACCGACCCCTACCCATGGAGGGGGAAAACAACATCGCAGCTGCTCCCTACCATCGCTCCCGGGATCCCCGTCAAGAGCAGCGGTGGTGCCCATCTTCACCACGACCCGTGGGTGGCGTCACGGACTAAATCCCCCAAACCAAACACCCCTTTCACTCACGGGCAAGGAGCGCTGCTCGAGTCCCCGGATCCGGCCCACCGCTCGAGCCACCGAGCAGCAGCCGCAGCAGCGCCGGACCCGAGCGTTAGCAAGAGCGCAGCAGCGGCGGCGTCCTCCCCGCCCACGACAAATGCGCCAATTTTGGGGTGGCTGCGGGCTGCTATTTTTAGGCTGAGAAGGACTTAATAACCATGGGCCTTGACACCCTAAAAATACCAGCCCCAACTGTGTGCTTTACTTTGGCTGGTTATGAAAAATGGGGGGATCCCATGCCATTTAAAAAAAACCAAACCATTTATTTAAATAAGTTAAAAAAAAAAACAAAAAAACAGAGTGGGATCCCCTCTATTTTTGATAACTAGCCAAGATACATCAGATAGAAACAGCATGCCTAGGAAATTCTGTTGATGATAAATTTTGTATTGCAAATGACCTGAAGACAAAGAGTTCTGGGTATTCCGGCAAATCAGTGTCATAGAGCTATAAAGCATATAAAATAATTGAGGGATAATAATAAAGTGTGTATAGACTAATGACTCAGTCTCAGACTTATGGAGTGTGATTTATAGTGAGTTGTTAGGCAAGGCAGGGAAAAATGATCTATGTCCTGATGACAGGTCTAGATTAAGTCAGAACAAATCAGAAGCTTCTGGAGAACACAATGTTTATAGTAAACAGGATAACAAAACCATATGAGGACTAATATTTAATGGCTGCCATTCCCTTACTAAAAAATGCTTAATTAAGCGCTGAGGCTGATGACAATATGATTACATGGATCTTACCCATCCACCATTCCTTGTTGTGTTATGAGGCGTTGAGTCTCATCTCGGGACAGACGCCCATGGTACCACGGCTGAGTCTTGTGTATCACTGATAAGATGGAAATACAATGGGTGTAACTATGGATGAACTGTAAATGAAGCTTATACAACTGTAGACAAACAAAATCATGTAATAGATATACCCTATATGGACAAAAGTATTGTTGTCCCTCAATATTATACTTGTAGGAGCTTTTATGACATTTCATTCTAAATCCATAGACATTAATATTGATTGGTTGGTGCCTTCTTTGCAGCTAAAACAGCTTATCCTTTTTGTGGAAGATTTTCATAAAGACTTTGCATTGCGTCTGTGGGAATATTTGCCCATTCATCCTGAAGAGCATTTGTGAGATCAGACACTGATATTGGGGTAGAGGACCTGGCTCACAATGTCTGTTCTAGTCCATTCCACAGGAGGTGGAGGGGGTTGAGGTCTGGGCTCTGTGTGGTCAGTAATGATCTTCCACACTAAATTCACCCAATCAAGAAGGGCAGTGAGCCCCCATAGGGGTGAATGGACCCCATGACGATCGGGAGGGTGCAAGGTTAGGAAAGGGTTAATAGGTTTGCATGGGATGGGGGATGTGTGGGAGTACAGGATTGGTAGTAGGGAGCTGTAAGGGGATTGGGGGGGAGCAAGGAAGGGGTGGGGTGTTGGGAGAGGTATAAGAGAGGGGGGTGTGCTGTTTACCTCCCCTTTCGTCGATTGATCTTTGTTTACATGCTGTGGGTAGCGCGGGCGAGGGCGGGGGTTCCGTCGCGGGACGCGTTGCGCTGGGGGCGAGTGCGGTCGGGCAGTCTGGTTTACCGGGTCCAGAGTTTTGGGGGCAGCTTTTGGGGGTGTTGCAGGGGTTGTCTGCGGAATGGGGTAGTCGGACTGGGCCTGGGGCTCCGGTGGGGGCGTGGGTGGGCCCCACGGAGGTAGTGCGGACAGAAGCGCCGGTGCGCGATGTTGCTGCGGGGGACACGACCTCGGCGGCAGGTACGGGACAGGAGGCTGGTGGGGCGGCTTCCGTGGGTGCGAGTAAGGAGGCGGAAAAGGAAAAAGAAAAGGAGGATGAGGTAGTGCGTTTGGATGATAGGGCACGGAGTGAAATTTATGTGTGCTTTGAAGGGCAGTTAGGGGTTCATTTGAAAAAGGAGGTGAGGGAAAAGATTTGGAAGGGGGAGTATGTGGAAATTTTTTCCCTGCTTCCCTTGGAAAAGTTTAATTTGGATAAGGTGAAACCTAGTGATACAAAAAAGGAGAAGGAGGATGAGGAAAAACGGCGGTATAGGTTGATCCCGAGGACGTTTACCAATTGGTTGCAGGCCTTTGCTATCTTAGCCAGTGTGATCGGGGAAAAGGAGCCGGAGCATTGTTCCGCCCTATTTGGATATATGGACGCGATAGGGGAAGCGTATAGAGTATACGGCGGGTTGGGGTGGTTGAGATATGATGAGCAGTTCCGGCAGCGGAAGGCTCTGCGGCCGGGAGTCCAGTGGGGCCACAAGGATATTTCTTTGTGGATGCGGTTAATGACGGCGCCGGCTCAGCCCTTTCGAGGGGGTGCCGGGAGCCCGGGTGCGAGTGGCGGATCCTCGGCTGGACAGAAAAAGGGAGCTTGTTGGCAGTATAACGAGAGACAGTGTAAGTTTGGGGCCTCTTGTCGGTTCAGACACGAGTGTTCCGGATGTGGAGGGTCCCACCCTCTGGCCAGGTGCTTCAAGAAAGGCAAAGGAAAGGCGGGGGAGGGGTCTGGAAAAAGGGAGGACGCCAGTGAGGGTAGAGGCGATGCTTCCCTATTTAAGTAGATACCCGGATGTGCGGGCGGCGGAGTTGTTGGAACGTGGTTTTACAGAGGGCTTTCGGATTCCGTTTGAATCTGAGGCGCCGGTGTTTCGCCAGGGAAATTTGCGGTCCACAAAAGAACATCCGGCGGTGGTGAAGGAAAAGCTGCAGAAGGAGGTGGAGTTGGGGAGGATGGCGGGCCCATTCCAGGACCCGCCATTCTCTAATTTACGGATTTCCCCCCTTGGGGTGGTACCTAAGAAGGAGCCGAACAAATTTCGGCTCATTCATCATTTATCTTATCCGGCGGGATTGTCGGTGAATGATGGGATATCACCGGAATTGTCGGCGGTATGTTATGTATCGTTCGATAGGGCCTTGGAGCTAGTAAGGGTAGCGGGGCGGGGGGCCCTGATGGCAAAGGCGGATGTGGAAGCAGCTTTTCGTTTACTCCCGGTGCATCCAGAGAGCTTTCATCTCTTAGGGTGTATGTGGGATGGTGAATACTATGTGGATCGTTGCCTGCCGATGGGCTGTTCCATTTCGTGTGCTTATTTTGAGGCATTCAGTACGTTTGTGGAATGGGTAGTCAAGGAGGTGGCAGGAGTCCATTCGGTGATTCACTATTTGGATGACTTCTTTTGCGTGGGTCCGGCGGGCTCTTCGGTTTGCTCCTTGTTGTTGTTTACGTTAGAGCGGATCGCGCGGAGCCTGGGTATTCCGTTGGCAAAAGACAAAACAGAAGGGCCGGTGACGGTATTATGTTTCTTAGGTATCGAAATTGATACACTGGCAATGGAATGCCGGTTGCCGGAGGGAAAGCTGTTGGATTTGAAGGCGTCGGTGCGGTTTTTGTCTCAGGCCAAGAAGGTGCGGTTGCGCGAGTTGCAGTCAGTGCTCGGAAAATTGAATTTCGCTTGTCGCATTATGCCGATGGGGCGGATATTTAATAGGAGACTGGCGAGCGCAACCGCAGGGGTAAAAGCTCCAAATCACTTTGTCAGAGTGACAAAAATGATGAAAGGGGATTTGTTGGTGTGGGAGGAGTTCTTGGACCGGTACAACGGTCGGACCCTTTGGATGAGCGAGGCGGTGTCCAATAGCCAGCTGGAATTGTACACGGATGCGGCTGGGGCGACAGGTTTTGGAGCAATTTTTCAAACGCGCTGGTGCGTGGGAAAGTGGCCGCGGCGGTGGGTGGAAGCAGGTTTGGTGAGGAATTTGGCGCTGTTGGAATTGTTTCCCATTATTGTGGCGGTGGAGTTGTGGGGCCCTGTTTTTGCTGGAAGAAGGGTTTGCATGCATTGTGACAACATGGCGGTGGTGCATTCCATCAACGCACTGTCGGCAAAATCCCCGCCGGTTGTGGGGTATTTAAGGCATCTAGTGTTGCGTTGTTTGGAGTTAAACATTTGCGTGGTGGCTCGGCATGTGCCTGGGATTCGCAACGAGGTGGCTGATGCGCTATCACGGTTTCAGTTTTGCAGGTTCAGGAAGCTGGTGCCGGAAGCGGACGCGGAGGGGGAACCTTGCCCGAACTGGCTGTGGGACCTGGCATCGGTGTAGCTTTTGAGGGAATTCGGAGATCGGTGTCTGAGGCTACTTGGTGCCGATATCAGGCGGTGTGGCAGGAATGGGCAAAGTTGGAAAGTAGGGAGTTCATGGAGTCGGGTTACCAGGGTCGAGTGTTGGGGGTACTGATGTTAATAAGTGGGGATTTTTCGGAAGGCAGGTCTGTTTCGGTGATTGGTTGCAAGTTGGCGGCGTTGGCCTTTTTGTTCCAGATGCAAGGGGTTCGGGACGCGACTAAGGATTTTCTGGTGCGACAGGCGATGAAGGGTTTTCGAAAAGGGGCTCAGTCGCGTGACTGTAGGCGGCCGGTGTCATTGCCATTGTTGGTGCGTTTGGTGGGGTGTTTAGGGGAGTTGTGTTCGTCTCCTTATGAGCGGGTGTTGTTCTCGGTAGCTTTTGTACTGGTGTTTTTTGGGGCCTTTCGTATTGGCGAATTGGTCAGCCCGACTAAGCAAGCGATGGGTGGTTTGCTGTTGGGTGATGTGATGCTGGGGGAGGATAGAGTGGAATGTCGGCTTCGTTTTTCTAAGACGGATCAGAGGGGCCGGGGGCGCTTAGTAGTGTTGTACGCTTTACCGGGGCACCAGTTGTGCCCAGTGTTACATGTGTCAGAGTTTTTAAAGGTGCGCAGCGGTTACCCTGGTGTTTTTCTTAGACATACGGACGGATTGGCTTTGTCGCGGTATCAATTCAATGCGGTGCTGAAGATGGCTCTAGCAAGGGTGGGGGAGAAGCCACGTGAGTACGGGTCTCACTCCTTCCGGATTGGGGCGGCAACGGAGGCCGCCAGGTGGGGCTTGAGTGAGGATTGTATCCGGCGGATTGGGAGGTGGGAGTCTTCCAGGTTCCGTTTGTACATTAGGCCTCACTTGGTCAGGTGATGGTCAGGGGTGGGGGATTCAAGGTTGGTGTTAGATGCCGGTTTGTGGGCAATTTCTTGTGCTGTTGCTGTTTTTATTCGTGGTCTTTGTATTTTATAGGTCCATGCCTTGTGTGGATCCTCGGGCACTCCTATGTGTATTGGGGAGCGTTGCGGGCGGATGTGCGGCGTGACGGTCGGCAGCTCGGAGTGTCGGTGTCGGAAGCTCGAGTAAAGTGGCTCGGAATTCGGGGCATGACCTGGGGTAGGGTGCGCCCTGAGGTGGCTTATTATAGCCGTATGGATCGTGTCCCTGATGTGTTAATTTTGCATGTGGGAGGGAACGATTTGGGAGTAAGGTCGGCGAGGGAATTGAAAAGGGATATAAAGCTGGACCTGTTACATTTGTGGAGGGCGTTCCCGGGCATAGTTATCGTTTGGTCGGACATTATAGCTCGGACGCAGTGGCGTTTTGGGAGGTCGGTGGACCGTATTAATAGGGCGCGGAGCAAGCTGAACCGGGCTATTGGCAGGTTTGTGGCGAGAAATGGTGGGTTGGTGGTGCGGCATAGAGAATTGGAGGAGTCCACGGAGCAGTATCTAAGGAGAGATGGGGTTCACCTGACTGATGTGGGTCTGGATTTATGGATGTTGGGTTTGAGGGATGGCCTAGAGCAAGCACTGGGGGTGTGGGGGGCCCGGGCCAAGTAAGGGTGTCACTTGGCCGGCCTGTGGCGGGGTGATAGGTCCGTCTGAGAGGTTGGGAGTACCGTCAGTCGGCTTGTTGGTACGAAGTCGCTCAAGGGGAGTGGCTTCGGAGTGGATGGGAACTTGTGGGCGGAGGTCCCGCAGGTTCTGGGTAGGGGTAATTAACGATGGAACGTTGTTACCCCTCACCTCGGGCCGGGTGGTCACGGCCGAGGTGGTCCTCTGGGCCGGTTTGGAGGTTACGGCCGGGGGGTTAGGAATGATGGTTTGCCTCTCGGACGGATCTATCGGTGTTTCTGGTTATACGGGTATATATGTATAAGGTTAAGTTTAACAATTGAGTGGCATGTTGGGCCACAAGTTTGGTATACATATATACGGTAAAATAAAACTGTGGCCATTCCTGCAATAAAGTCGTGGTTCTCGTCTTCATTTAGGTAGATATGGTACGGGGGGTGTGTTTTACAGGATAACCTGCTTATCCCTTATAGATGCGTCATGTTTTTATGGACCTTGCTCTGTGCCTTGGGCCTCAAACAGAAAATGGCCTTCCCCAAACTGTTCCCATAAAGATGGAAGCCAAAATTGTCCACAATGTCTTCCATGTTGAAGAATTAAGATCAAGAACAAAAGAGGACTAGGTAAATTTGTGAGAAACAAGGCCAGATAATTATCCCTTCTCTTTCATACTGACAGATAGATAAAGAAAGCAAAGGTTCAGCTTTTCCAAGTTCATTCTGAGGGGTACTTCACACACAGCGAGATCGCTACTGAGATCGCTGCTGAGTCACGTTTTTTGTGACCTCATTAGCGATCTCGCTGTGTGTGACACTGAGCAGCGATCTGGCCCCTGCTGTAAGATCGCTGCTCGTTACACACAGTGCTGGTTTGTTTTTTTATTGTTGCTCTCCCGCTGATCACATCGCTGTGTGTGACAGCGAGAGAGCAACAATCCTGAATGTGCAGGGACCAGGAGCCGGCGTCTGACAGCCTGCGGTAAGCTGTAACCAAGGTAAACATCGGGTAACCAAGGTGGTTACCCGATATTTACCTTCGTTACCAGCCTCCGCAGCTCTCACGCTGCCAGTGCCGGCTCCTGCTCCCTGCACAAGCTAAGTTAAGCGGTGTGAGCTGGTAACTAAGGTAAACATCGGGTAACCATACCCGATGTTTACCTTAGTTACCAGTGTCCGCAGCTTCCAGACGCCTGCTCCGTGCAAGCGCAGCGTCACTTGCACGTCGCTGCTGGCTGGGGGCTGGTCACTGGTCGCTGGTGAGATCTGCCTGTTTGACAGCTCACCAGCGACCATATAGCGATGCAGCAGCGATCCTGACCAGGTCAGATCGCTGGTTGGATCGCTGCTGCATCGCTAAAGTGTGAAGGTACCCTAACACCACAGATTTATTGTCCTCATCTTGGCTGGCGATGGAGGATGATGTGACCAGACCTGTCCATCAGCCTTCTGCAATTGAAAAACAGCTTTCCCAAGCTCTATGTTTTTAAATTGCAGGAGGCTGATGGACAGGTCTTGTCACATGATCCTCCATCAGCAGCCATGATGAGTAGAGCTTCGTTAGTAAGTGCAGGAAGAGAAGCTGTAATACTTATACATTAATGCCCACACATCAGTACCCTAAAACATCTGTTAACCCCTTTACGACCAAGGACGTACAGGTATGTCCTGGGTTGCCTTCCCTCATTTACTGCGGGCTCCAACGGCGAGCCCACAGTAATCCCAACACATCTCTGGATGTAGATCCACCCGCACCTGTTAACCCCTTAGATCGTGCTTTCTAATGGTGACAGCACGATTTAAATGGCCACGGCGGGGATAGCGCCATTCCCCACCGCTATCGGCGGCTCCATGACGCGATCACGGGGTGCCAATGTGTTGCCATGGTAGAGCGGGGTCAGCAGATGAGATGCTATGTGTGGGCTAATATTGTATTTAGGGGGCTATATGGGGACTCATACTGTATATAGGGAGGGCTGTATGTGGTCTTATACAGTATATAGGGCCTATGTGAGGGCTCATACAATATATAGCAGGAGCTCTGTGTGGTCTCATTGTATATAAGGGGATGTCAGCATAATTAGTTCTGCTCAATATCAAGTGATACAATTAATATTAACATAAAACATTAAATATAATGAATATGTTAATATTACTATTGAGCAGAATTCATTTCAGCCTATTGGTTTAGATTCCACACCAGTCATGGTCTCTCATGTGGCCCCTTGGGGAAATTAATTTCCCACTCCTGATCTACTATGTATAGCGCGCTATGTTATGTATAATGCAGTACACAAGGGAAAAAAATTACGTCGAACGCTGTGTGTGCCACTGCCTTTCTCATTTTGCCACTGCAGATGTGCACCTGTGTGATAATCATGTTACCCATCACATCAGCTGTCAAAAGAGGATGATGTAACATGTCATATGTTGCATTGAGCTGGAGGATCCTTGCCTTCTAAAGTGCCCAGGACTTTGGCTACTCTTAACCCTCCTCTGATCACAGCTCATTCTTTCTGTGAAGTAAAACATTTTCCTGCCTATTTTTTAAAAATGTTTTACCTCAAAGAAAGAAAAATTTGTGATCCCATACTGTAATGTGAGTACAATTTTTCACTTCGTCCAATCCCCAGGAGATGTAGTATGATCAGACCATGTTCCTGTACTGTCAGACACGGCCATTACACAGTAGATAGCAGAGACACATTCATAAGATTATACCAGAACTGGAACATTTTTTATACACATCCAATTTTGGAACTTCTTATTATTTCAAGATCTATTGATTAAAATAAATTTTGCTTGGGGGGAAAAAAACATTAAATTGCTGCAAACAGTTTCAACCAATATCTGCCCAAGTCTAATATCCCATGAAGTGTGGGTTAAAAGAAGAAAGTTATGTCATGTGGCAAAAGGATATCCTGAGCTGAGAATTTTACAAGAAAAAGTCATTTCCCATGATGGTGAAGGCAAATGCAGTCACATACATGCACTGTTTTTACACTGGAATTGGTAATAGTATATTTTCATCCTATTGAACAGACCTGCACTACTTGGCGTTGTCTGGCACGGTGTGGGTAGACTATACCGGTGAGTTGTTTTTTTCTGTAGAAGAATAGACACCATTATACATATATCATTTCATGTGATAGCACTTAGTTTCATGCAGGAAGAGAACAGAATTTATATCATAATGGTATGAGGAATAATTGTATAATAAATAATTTTTTTTTATTACTAGGTGCTCAAAGGAAATAGAAAAAGCTAAGAAAAATAAGATATGAGATGAAGAATGTGTAGAGTTATATTATACAGTATATGATATTGGCAACAGGTTATGAATTCTGATGAATGCTGCCCAAGCTGCAGGCAGAATGAATCACAGCCTTTTCTCTGAAATACTCTGGCTTAGTCTGGAGTCACACTTGCGATTAAAGGTCCAGTCACACTAAACAACTTACCAGCGATCCCAACAACGATAGGGATCGCTGGTAAGTTGCTAGGAGGTTGCTGGTGAGATGTCACACTGCGACGCTCCAGCGATCCCACCAGCAACCTGACCTGGCAGGGATCGCTGGAGCGTGGCTACACGAGTTGCTGGTGAGCTCACCAGCAACCAGTGACCAGCCCCCAGTCTCCTAGTTACAGCACACATCAGGTTAATTAACCCGATGTGTGCTGCAGCTAAATGTGCACAGAGCAGGGAGCAGCGCACACTGCTTAGTGCTGGCTCCTTGCTCTCCTAGTTACAGCACACATCGGGTTAATTACCTGATGTGTCCTGCAGCTACATGTGCAGAGAGCAGGAGCCGGCAGCACAGGCAGTGAGAGCGGAGGAGGCTGGTATCAAAGGTAAATATCGGGTAACCAAGGACAGGGCTTCTTGGTTACCCGATGTTTACATTAGTTACCAGCCTCAGCAGAAGCTGGCTCCCTGCTCACTGCACATTAGTTGTTGCTGTCTCGCTGTCACACACAGCGATCTGTGCTTCACAGCAGGACAGCAACAACTAAAAAATGGCCCAGGACATTCAGCAACAACCAACGACCTCACAGCAGGGGCCAGGTTGTTGCTGGATGTCACACACAGCAACATCGCTAGCAACGTCACAAAAGTTGTTCGTTACCAGCGATGTTGCTAGCGATGTTGCTTAGTGTGACGGGGCCTTAACTCGCACGAGTGCAATGCGAGAAAATCTCGCATTGCAATCAGACCAATGTTAAGCAATGAGGCAGCTCCCATCTGTTATTCTTTTCTCAGTCCAAATCAGAATGAGAAAAAAAAATCGCAGCATGCTGCGTTTTGGTGAGTTTCTCGAGCGAGTCTCTTCACTGCAAGTCTATGGGTGTGTGAAAAAAAACGGATGTCACACGGACGGCACACACCCCATCCTAGTGACATGTTTTTCTCAATACATTTCTATCATGTAGCAGAGAACACTGTAAATGGTCCTGTACAAGACAGTACATGAGTAGCAGCTGCTGAGGAAAAAAAATGATAGCATACTGACAGCACACTGATGAAATGTGAGAAGAAATCGTCCTACTTTCTGGCATGAGAATCGGACTGATTTTACACTCGCAAGTGTGATTCCAGCCTTAGGGGCACTTTGCACACTACGACATCGCAAGCCGATGCTGCGATGCCGAGCGCGATAGTCCCCGCCCCGTCGCAACTGCGATATCCTTGTGATAGCTGCCGTAGCGAACATTATCGCTACGGCAGCTTCACATGGACTCACCTGTCTTGCGACCGGCGCTCTGGCCGGCGACCCGCCTCCTTATTAAGGGGGCGGGCCGTATGGCGTCACTGCGACGTCACACGGCAGGCGGCCAATAGGAGCGGAGGGGCAGAGATGAGCGGGATGTAAACATCCCGCCCACCTCCTTCCTTCCGCATATCCTACGGAAGCCGCAGTGACGCTGGTAGGAGATGTTCCTCGCTCCTGCGGCTTCACACACAGCGATGTGTGCTGCCGCAGGAGCGAGGAACAACATCGGACCATCGCGTCAGCGTAATCATGGATTACGCCGACGCTGCACTGATGATACGATTACGACGCTTTTGCGCTCGTTAATCGTATCATCGAGCCTTTACACACTACGATGTCGCATGCGATGCCGGAAGTACGTCATTTTCAACTTGACCCCACCGACATCGCACCTGCGATGTCGTAGTGTGCAAAGCCCGCCTTAGAGTACAGACTTGTCCGGCTCCACACCCGACCGTCTCTTTCCAGAGCTGCTCTATGTGATTGACAAGCCTCTCGCTATGGAAGTGTCCTGCATCAGCAATAGGAAGAGCTGTCCAGGGGCAGACCGAAACTAGTCTCACCTCTGACTATGGTACCTGGCTGGATCTTTAAATTATATATCCTCTAAAACTTAGGTCTCTGCCACACATACGTGAAAATCACACACGTGCCGCGAGACACGCGTTTTCCCTGCGTGCTGCGTTTGGTAAGTTCGTGTCTCCGGTACGTGCGGACCACGTGTGTTCTTCGTGTGCTATCTGCGATAACACACGGAGAACTGGTAATTTGCATACTCACGTGGTCCTTCCTGCTGTCCGTGGTGCTGATCTGCGGTCTCCGGTCCTGCGACTCCCGGCTGCTGATGCTTCCAGCCGCAGTGAAGTAAATGTTAAATGAGCATAATGAGCGGCGGTCGGCAGCAAGTGACAGCAGCGGCAGAGACAGGAGGGCTGGAGAAGGTTAGTAAAGATTTGTTATTTTTTTCTTTGACACGTGAGTTTTCTCCGGCGCGTGTCACACGGGACCACATCCACACGACATCCGTGCGGTACGGGTGCGGGCCGTATGACACCCGTGATGCTGGAGAAAAACGGACATGTCAGCGTGAGAAACACACGGACACACGTAAGTACGGAATGGACACACATTCCGTTCCAAAATACTTATGTGTGTCCAAACCATTAGGAATACCTAGGTCCACGTGTGTACGTGTCTCCGGTAAGTGAGAAAACTGTCAAACACGTACCGGAGGCACGAACGTGTGACAGAGGCCTTAGAGTGTGTCAGAAAAATATACCTGGCTAAAATCGCGCAGGCTCTGGTTCATGCTGCTCGGAGTTTGGGCAGCATGAATCAGATGACAGGTTCCCATTAAAAATGTCTAGCTCACACCTCATTTTTAGGTTATATCATTTTTCTACATAACAGTATACGTATTATTCTAATGTGTAGATACAGACATTCAGCATGATAGATAATACCTACCCTCCAGGACTGGGCCTCTTCAAGGGCCACTGTAAGTGCTTCAAGAGGATTCTCGATTACTCGACCAGTACACCCCGAAAAATCCATAGGAACCAAAGTACTATCAGATACACTGCGCTATGAGGAACAGAATAGTCAGGGACAAGTTTTGATAAACTAAACGGGTTATTATTAATATAATAAAAGAAGTTTCAATGATGCAAAAAAAAACATGACTGCTTTTTTAGTGAAACAGAGCCACTCTTGTCCATTTGTGGTATCTAATTTTGCAATTCAGGCCTATTCAAGTAAACAGTGGCCATGTGGTAAAAAAAAAAATCAGTCATGTTATTCTTACAATTTTTATTACTGAAAAAATATGCATTTAACTTGATGAACTTGTCACATCAGTCATATATTTATTTTATTAATTAATGGAGCTGTATAAGCCAGTAAAATAAATAATCAACCAAATGCTTATTGTAATGATGACAGAGCCGCTGTGCCCTATACCGTTAATAGCCATTATCTATTACTGGGCTGTTCTTTTTGTCCTTAGCGTGGTAACAGACTTCTTGGCCATCTGATTGAAGGCAACAGTTTGATGATATATCTATGATATATATACCAACTTGACATTTAAAGAGCAAGTCCAGAAAAAAATCCACAATGTGGGTTATCTATAACTGTGCTCATCCTGACAAGACATGAGTCTTCTATGTTGAATGTGAATAAATGCTGCGTGCCTTGATTCATACCTGTCTACAACCCACCTCAACATGGCAGCTTTGTCTGACTATAATACCGTTAGCTGCACTATTCTGCTGATATGTCACTTCAGGTCAAATCTGGAGACTATGGACGGAATAGTGACCTGGGATCCCCTTGTGGAGATAATGATAATCCCTCAGACTCTGCATCCTCGATTAACCTCTAGCCAAATCCCTTGGTTCCCCTTGGTTCTTCACACTCTTCTTGTAATTAATTTATCATGCGGTTATATATTTTTTCCATGTTAGCAGACATTGTTTTGAGAACTTCCAAGCTCCAATGAGAAGTTACTGTATATTTGTGATCTATGGATGTAGCTCATTTCGGGGGGTCAGGTGAGGGGTTTGCATGTCTACGACTGTCCTAAAGGTGAAGTCTACCTAGTTTAAAATACATCAGCAGTCCGTCACTATTAAAGCACTGGTAGACAAAAAGTTAACCTCAAGTGGCCTTACAGTAGAAATCTTCTCCATCCAAAAAAAGAAGAATTTAGACCAATTTTTTGCTGACCACTGTGTTTTTCAGCTATGAACGAATGGGCCAGTTACCAACTGATTTCAGATGATTTTCAAAAAGTTGCTGCATTTAGAAAATTATTTATACAGAACATGAGATCTACACTTCATCAATGGAAACCCAGTAGTGGCCACAGATCTTTGCAGAGATTACCAATATCTTAATATTCAAAGCTAAAATTGATCTTTGTGAATAGATACAGAAATATCTTTTGTTAAGGTTCCGTCATGGATCGGATAGTGTATTCGATCCTGTGTCCTGTTGCTGTATGTTTGGTTTCTCTGTCTGCTGAGCTATTGACTTTGCTTCCCTGTCCAAATGCTGATGGTTCCAATTGTCTTGGTATTTCCCCCCCTTCTTGTTTCGCTCCTCTCCAGGTGTTAATCATATTCCCCATTTTGGTCTGCCTTATCACTTCTGGTTTGGGGTTTATATGTTCACCTTTCACTGTACTTCCTTGCTGGCTATACCTCTAGGTGGACTTGTGCTTAGGAGCTCCAGCCCTTTAGCTGAGAGGTTTACCATACTGGGTAAAGACCTGTTTAATTCCTGCAGTTAGTTGGTTTGTTTTCCTTCACAGCACCTTTTTCTTTTGACCTCTTTTACCTTTCAGGGAGCTCTAACTTGTTACACTTATTTGTAACTCTCTTTAGCTTTCCCTCTCTACCTTATATGATTGTATTTTAGTTTTCTCACTCTGGGTTTTTGTATCTTCCTGCATAATGTCCTCTCCCCTTGTTGGCAATGTGTTGCGGCCTCACCTCTGGTCCTTCAGGAGATACAATTAACCTCTTGAAGGCCTTTTAGCTAGCCAGGTCTGATGTGTTCTTTTGAACGGTGCGGCTAGGCTCTTTTTAGTCTGTATAGAAACCAGCTGGGTGCAGCGCCTCCCTTTAGTAGTTCTTCCCTTTTTCCCCGTGTATGTAAGTGTTCATATTCATATAGTAATGCTTAACTTTCATAAGCAGATTCATTTATCCTACTGGAGTAATATTATTTATACCAACGAGTCTTTATTAATCAGATGGGAACACTTTACCAGCAGCACCTGAAAAGTTTTTATTTTTTTAATACATCCACAGGGCTGAGATCTTCAGAACACTTGTACTTTACAGTCATAACAGGTTCAAAGCTTAGGTATACAAATACATACAGTGTTTAATCCTCATACTCCTAGTAATTGGCCACTTGCTGATATACACATTATTATATTAGGCTCCATGATGTGAGGAAAACATATCTTCTACATAAAAGAGATAAGTTAATAAATAGTTGCCGTGAGACGGAAAACTGACATGTACTTTTGTGTATTAGTAATATCCTTGTGGATCAATAAATGAGACTTTGACCTGTATGCGCAGTACTAGTGTAATACTATGCAGCTAAATTACTGAACAGATTTGTAACTAGCACTAGAAGTCCCAGAAATTTTGAGCTCCCCCCTAAAGTCCCGAAAGAGGGTCAAATGACATACAATAAACTGAATAGAACTAACTAGAAACTAAATGGCTAAACTCAATGGAAAACAACAACCTCCTGTGGTGCGACAGTAATGGCCTTAATTACAGAACAAAAGACGGTAATTATAGGATGTTAGCTAAAATCCTTCAGGTCATTCAACCCGTCTCTGGGTTCCAAAGGTAGAAATGATAAATGACCCCTCTCTGGGACTTCTAGTGTTAAAAGATGTTATTGGGGTATTTTACTTAGGCGCTAAGCGCCTCATTATATTTCCCCCTCTCCTGCTTTAAAAGTGCCATGTGTGACCACTCATCAAGATAATGATATCAGCAGAAGATGTATGGGTAATATTGTTGTAGGCAATGACTGAGTAATTATGTACAGCCTGCTATGAAGTTAAACAAAAGCCAAAAGCCTATTACACAAATGTGGTATGGTGAACCTTAGAACTGACCATGGAGTACAGGGATTAGAGACACTATGAGTTGAAGAGTCTAGATTTGATTATTTCTATGGGTCTCCTCTTCTGCATGCATGCCCCTGCTCATAGCAACAAACAGTCGGTGGCAATGCTGGCTAACAGAATTCCTATAATACCTGTTTTTTAAGGTCTGTCCAAGACTGTGGACTGCGCCTGGAGAGCTGGTAGTTTTTGTAGAGCTGTGCTCCATACTGCAAGAAAAAGAGAAAGTTGTATAATTTTTATGCAATATAGGATCTGCAGAAAGCTCGGTGAAAATCAAGACATGGCCTCCTAGAAAACAACTGCAGGACACGACTTCCTAGAAAACCACAAGATATGGATTCAGGGACATTCTCAAGTCATGACTTTTTTGACAACTACAGGACATGGCTTCTTAGAAACCCAAGGGCAATTTTTCCAAGTCAACCACAGGATGTGGCTTCTTGGAAAATCACAGAAAATAACTTTCAATCTCACCTTAAACAGACGGATAGCAGTAAGCCAGCAAGTACGAGATGGTTCGTCTTCACTGCACAAAATCTTAAGCCCCTTAGTGCCACTTCTCATCTTGTAAGGCTGAAAGTATCCAGCACAATAATGTTAGAAGAAATACAATCAAGATAAGACAAAGAGTTTGGGAATAAGAAAGTTAACAAATGCCATGGCACTTACCTTCAGACAGAAACCAAATTCTGTAGGGGCGCTATAGAGCTTCTTTCCTTGTGTCAGGCAATAGGCATTAGATTCATTCACGTCAGCAAAATACTGTAAGTGGCGTGGGTCCTGAGAAGTGAGAGAAAAGCAACAATAGGAAGAATTAATCCAATACATGTATGGCAATGGTATGTAGGACCAACAGACATATTTGTTCCATAATTTGAAATGGAAACCAATTCAATTTCATAAACTTATAATCCTCAAAGGGTTAAATGCATTGTATTGTTGGGTATCTATTGGTTCAGGACTCCAAACCTATGATACCAACAAATTTACTATTTATCCCAACTTACCACTGACTGGCTACGTGCACACAGTCTTATTATACAGAACTCAGAAGAATCTGCAAGATTTTAAGAAGTTTTGCATATTTTGGGGAGGATTTAAAGAATTTCTTTTTAGTTTCGGCTCAAAAAACTCCTAGAAATATTCTGTGTGCACAAAGACATATTCTTAGTAAACCTCTTTTTGGTACTGTGACAAAAAATGTAGGTAATGTTGAGTATTGGATTATAGAATTTACAAGTGCCAGGATAGTACAAATATTCATTGCACCAGTTCTACTAGTATTTTCATATATATTGTCATACAGCATTTATAATTTATTTAATTTGACTGGGATACCCCCTAAGGAAACATCTGAAAATGCCTATAAATATACATATGTATAATTAACAGCAAAAGTATAGCTGTAGATTCAAGAGCAATATCTCCAACGGTCTTGTATCTAAAATAATGAACCAAGAGATGGTTGGTCTTAAAGTTGGCCACATACTTAATCATAGGAAGGAATCTTCCTAGAAAAGGATTGTCTTCCCGTTACACAGTTGTGATTCCCCTTTAAAATAAAACTCTTGGAATGAGAAAAGGATTGTCTTTAAAAAAACATTTATTGGGGTATACAAATATCGTGGAGGTGGCTTCCATGCCTGAGGGCACTCTTAGTCAGGGCAGAGATAGTAACTTAGATATAGTAACTTCTACTCTGGTAGACACTGTCCACCCATGTCTTTGATTAGTTTGAATGGATAAGATGTAACACTAAGTTCCCCTGAAAAGGCAGTGTGGTTGGTTTTCCTGGTGATGTTAGCTGATCACCAACGGTTTTAGAAGCCGTATAATCAGCTTTGACTGCTCACACAACAAGACCACCCGTAATATAAAGCCCTGTGTGTGGCCTGGAAGGTTTGATACTCTCTCTTACCTTCATTTTAGATGCCAAACTATAGAAGAGACTTTGTTGTTCAATTTACAATCAACAACCTAAGTAATGGTATCCTGGTATCCGTATGATTCACTATACACCCCTAGAATTACCTTATGTATGGTGGATACAAAGTATAATTACCTTGGACGTCCCCTTTGCAGAGTAATAAAGGCCAGAGCGCCGAAGAAAAAAAAAGAAGCGTTTCCACACTTTTCGACCACTCTCCTTCATATGTAAGTAGCCTTGGATCTCAGGCCAGCTGCCTGAGTTGAGGAAGTTCTGTCAGGGAGAATAATCATCAGGTTTCAGCCAGGTTACATAAAGTGATCTTGGGTATCTTTCCATTAGCAGCCCAGACTTGCTTGAGTTGTCAAGTCTCTGTAATCCTAAACTGGCTGATGCTTGCTTCAGCCTTCTCTAAACTGTCCAGTCACTGTACAGAATGTCCAGGACACTGTCACGCTATCAAGGGCTGGGAAATCCAGATTTTAAGCATCTGAGATGTCCTGGACATAGTAGGTCAAGCTCCTTGTGCCTACGTGTTAATTACCCACCTGTATTAGCTCTGAGTGAGATAGTCCTTTGTGAGCTTCTAAATTCCCAGCAATCATGTCCTCTGGAAATAAGGCATACTGCGAGAGAAAATATCGGACAGTATTAATACCGACAGCAAAAATGTGAGATAGAGAACGTTTTCAGCTCACCCTCATGAATTATATTGTTTTATATTCTATATTTTTTTCTTGGACAATTGTATAAATATTGGTAATCTTTAAATTTAGAAAGATATAGTGCATGATTATCTGCAAGTTTTGCATTTTTTTTCTTATGGGGCTAAGAATTTACTGCCAGGTGATTGCGTTCTGCCCAGCGCCAATCTCTGTTGATAGTGAAGGACTGCTTCTGCCGGAGATTCTGCAGCTTCTGTACACATTACATTGACAGAACAGCTTTTTCTCTTCTGCGCTGTGCATCTCTACCGATGTCATGTAAATTGACAGGTGACTCCCTGATGCCCAACAGCGAGAAGTCGGCTGTCAATCAAAATGTTGTCGATAGTTACACCCCGTTGACAGACCAAACCAAAAAACAAAAATCTTCTCTGATGACTAGAGGTCAAATGAAGCAGCAGAATACTGATCCTGAGTAGAACTTATCCAAAGCTGTATGCATTGTGATATGGATTGCTATTGTAAACTGTGGGGTATAAGCCCTGTTTACACTTTCCGGATTTAACAAAAATGTCAGATTCCATGCTAAAAAATCCATTATTACACTCCATGAATGTCAAAGGGGTATCATAACGTCAATCATATACAACCAGAAATCCCAATACAGATTTATGGGTCTATAATAATAAAGTTTATTTATGGTATATAGCGCCAACATATTCTGCAGAACTTTACAATTAGGCGGGTGCATGTTCAGACAAAAATAAAGCAAAAGTGGCGTATGGTTCAACAGTTACAGGAGGAGTGAGGGCCCTTACAATCTATGTACAGGATGATACAGTGTGTCTTTTTCTGGTGTTTTTGAGCATGTTGATTCCTAAAAATGCTCAAAAAACCACTCAAAATCTTTCTATTAATTTCTATGTAAAAATGACATGCATTTAATATGTTCAGGCATTGGAGTGTCTTTTATACGCTTCAGGCTTTCAAAAACGCATCGTTAAGAATAGAAAATGCATATCACTTCTTTGAAGTGGGTCCTGACGGAAAATGTTATAGACTAGGCACTGTCTAAGCAAAAGGCTGCAAAAACGCTTCAGGAATTCAAACTCTACAATAAAACAAAACACCCTTTAACCCATTCACGACACTTGACGGGCGAACTCACGAATATCCGAGATCGGAGGAACTAAACGGACTTTAAAAAAAAAAAAAACCCACGGTTCCAGCCTGGAATTAATCCCAGATATCTGACCGAACGCCGGTCCCCATATAAGTCTATGGGGACCAGAATCCTGCACTTAATAATGGTGGTAGAAGGGAGTAGGAGGATTAGAGGATTAGAGCAAACGCTCTATATTTACCGAGTCTCTGGCATGGCTGTAACTGCTTCCAGGCTGCTCACTCTTCTTTCAAGGCCGCTCATTTACCTTCATGCATATTCACTGCTTCCCACGCCCACCGGCAGTCCTGACGTCTGTGATTGGTTGCAGTTAGATGTGCCCCCAGCCTGTTTGATAGTGACTGACTACTTGCAATCACAGACCCCGTCTGCGGGTCACTATCATGGTATAAAAATAAATAAATAAATTGGCGTAGGGTCCCCCTGTATTATGATATCCAGCACAGATAAAGCATACGGCTACAGGCTGCAGCCTAAAAATAGCAGCCTGCAGCCATCCAGGATTGTCGCACCCATTAGATATGACAATCCCGGCACTAATAAAGGGTTAATAACAGCCCACAGCTGCCACTAAATGCAGGGTCTGTGATCGCAAGCAGTCAGATGCTGCCTCACAGGCTGGGGGCACGTCTGACTGCAAGCAATCACAGATGACAGGACTATCGGTGGGCAGGAGAAGCAGTGAATATGTATGAGGCAAATAAGCAGCCCAGGAAGAAAAGTGAGTAGCTTGGAAGCAGTTACAGACGTGCTGGAGACTCAGTAAGTATAGCGTCCTTGCTCAATCTTTATTTTTTCTTTGTTTTTATTTCCCGAGTTGCCTGACCCCGATCATTAGCCGGAGTTCCCTGAGAACTCCGGATCTGGGTTAGGCACCCGGATACTTTGAAACCACGAGGATCTGAATTTTAATAGTCCGAGTTCGCCCATCACTATTTCAATAACAGATAGCTACGTCATGGCGATCGCGCAGGGCACAGGAGCTGTGCCCTCCCTATTGCCGCCGGGAACTCATTGTAAGTTATAAACAAGCTAAGCTGGCACACCCAATGATGGCCTCTGCACTGCTAGTGCCTGTTTAACCACATAAGTGCCACGATCAATGGCAATCGAAGCACTTAGAGGGCTGGGAGAGGGAGTGCGTTCCCTCTCCCATCTAATCAAGACCCCCCATGACTTTGATCACGGAGACACAATCATTGCCATAGCAACCCGAGGTCGTCACAATGAATTCTGGGTCAGCCATCTCTGACAAGTTTGTTAGACCATGCCAAGAGAATGATCTAAAATGGTCTAAGAAGATGGCATCTGCCAGTGCAGCACTGACAGGTATAATAGATTGCAATGCTTGTGCATGGCAATATATTATACTAGCAATCAGAGTAATAAAAGTTAATTATAATATAATAATCAATATTATGTTGAGAAACAAGGTTTCTCTCAAATACCTTGTATTGCCAATAGTGCCTGTGAGCGAAGCTATTGTGGTCCGCTCACCTCCTTCGCATGACCCCGCAATATTCCTGAGTGAGAGGGCTGTGGATGGCGTTTCACCACTCATCACAGCCCAAGGCTGTGCTCCCTCCTTCACTGCAGAGTGCACACGAGATGCTGGGCTGTGATGCTGAGCTGTGATGAGTGGTGAAACGCTGCCCACAGCTCATGCACTCAGAAAGATTGGGTCCCGCCTCAGTTGATGTGACATCACTGGACATCAGATGTCACGGAGCCAGAGGGTCACGCGAACGGGGTGAGCGGACTACAATAGCAGAAACCTTGTTTATCAACATAATATCGATGTGTCCAGCAATGAAAAAGGGTGAACCACCTCTTTAATGTAAAAAAAATGTAAACATTTTTACTTTAATGTAAAAATTTTTAAAAAAAAATTATACCAATAAATACATACGGTATATTTATGTAAAGACTAAAATAAAAACAGTACATACATTTGGTATTGCTGAGTCTATAAAACTGTCACTTTTGATCAAAAAACTGACAAAAAAGTGGAATAAAATATGATCAAGAAGTCATATGTAAATAAAAATGGTATCGCTAAAATTCTCATCTTGTCCCGCAATAGCAAGCTGCCATATAGCTCAGTCAGCAAAAAATAAATAAAAAACTATAGCTCGCAGAATACTGCAATGCAAAAATATGTTTTTATGGTGTAAAAGCAGCAAAACAAAAAATATATATACATATGGTACAGCGGTATAGTGGTAATTGTACTGACCCGATGAATAAAACCGTATAAATCACTTTTACGACATGCTGAACAGTGTAAAAAAAAATTAAAAAAGAATTCCTGAATTGCTGTTTCTTCTTGATTCTGCCTCACAAAATGCGAAATAGAAAGCGATCATAAATATTATGAGCCGAAATGGTACCAATAAAACTTCAACACATCCACCAAAAAATAAGCCTCACATGACTATCGGCAGAAAAATAAAAAAAAACTATATCATTCAGAATTCAGTGATGAAAAAAAAAACCTTTATTTAGTAAAAAAAGTGGGGTTTTTATGTGATAGTAACCAAACCTAAAAAAAACTATATAAATTTGGTTTTGTAATCGTACTGAGGAATAAAGCTGCCTTATCACTTATACCGCATGGTGAACAGTGCACAAAATAGTAATAAAGTCAATTCTTCAACTGCTATTGATTTATTTATTCTGCCTCCCAAAGATGACAGAAAAGCTAAGCTCACATTTATCCTGCTCTCTATGCTGAGCACTTACGTGGGGGATTACTTGAAAAATGTGATTCAGACCAAATTCCCAATGGAAAATTGACTGTAGTGAGGTAGAGGGAGTCACTGTGAAGTCCCGTCCGGCCAGTGAACAGGCAGAGTCCATTGTTTTACGCGTTGGAATGGATTCACTTGTGAGGGGTTTCTGCTGTTTTGGCATGTCAGAGGATGTTCAAATGTGACATGGCATTCTATCTATTCCAGCCAAAATGGCGCTTCAAAAATCAAATAGCGCTAATTCCCTTTTGAGCCCTGCCGTGCGCTCAAACAGTAGTTTTCCATTACATATGGGGTATTGGTGTACTTAGGAGAAATTGCATAACAAATTTTACAGTTCATTGTCTCCTGTTACCTTGTGAAAATGAAAAATTTGGGGTTAAAGCAACATTTTTGTGAAAAAAAAAAGGATTTTCATGGCTCATTGTTATATAATTTTATGAGGTACCTGTGGTTTCAAGGTGCTCACCACACATCTAGATAAATTACTTGAGGGTGTCTAGTTTCCAAAATGTGGACACTTGTGTGGGGTTTCCACTGTTTAGGCACATCAAGGGCTCTTCAAATGTGACATGTGACTGCTATCTATTGCAGACAATTTTGTGCTCCAAAATTCAAATAGCGCTTCTGCTGGGAAAAGTTGGCTTCTGCGCCACCGTCTATATGACGCCATATGCACACACTGTAACCTAAAACCACTTCAGGAAATATTAAAACTCCTCCAAAACTCTGCAAAAAAAGCTGTTTACTTTTTTAACACATAATTTTTCACCACCCCAAAAAATAAAGATCAGTGAATCTGCTTCACGCAGAATATGATGAAATGATTGTGGACAATCCTTAGGCACATCTGCAGAGTGGTAGCTTCGGATTTCAATTGTGGATTATATAATTATTATATGTTAGATTTCCAATATGCAAGTCCAACATGTGAACATACAGGGTGTGAATAACAATTGTCAGAATGCTCATCTCATCTGCTCTAGACAAGAATGGAGAGAGCTACTTACCGTATATGGATGTGTAACACCCTGGGGTCGAGGGGTTTTCACCTGACACGTTGCCGGGCCGGGGGTGCAGATCCTCTGCATCGTCATGGGCTGGCCTGGCCCGGTTTCATGACCCTGAGACATACAGGAGGGGAGGGAAGGCAGTTGACGGGTGGAAGGATGAAGGTGGTAGTTGGAGGTTAGGAAAGTCTTTTTAAGATTGTGATGCCCCCTGTGGTACGCGGCCAGGGATGGGCCACCGCTGCGGGTGCTGCTCTCCGGGGCTGATGGTGAGGGTCGCAGCCGGGATAGTGTCGCTCCCCACAGGCGGAGCGGGATTACCCCGGGGAGGATGAGAGAGGAGGACGGGGATAGTGGTATTCCCTGTTGGGGCCGCAGCGCTGGGCGACGGCGACGGTAAAGGAGGGAGAGACAGGGGCTGCGGTTCCAGGTCTTTTACTCACAAGTAGTTTAGGCGCTGCCCCAGAGTACTGATCTCTGCCACGGTGAGCACCAGCTGATCACGGATAGTCGGCGGTCACCGCCGGTGCCCGTGAAAGTCTTTTAGTGAAGTATCCCTCGGTTGCTATCCAGAACCCGGGCCGAACCGCCTGCTCCAAGCTGCGGGCCCACAGAGAGAGAAATACTAACTCCTGTTGTCAGTGCTAGATGTTATCCCAAGCTGTGCCTGGGAAGGTTCTGCTGTAAGTGTGTTGGTTGTGCCTATTTCTACCCCATGTGGTGCCCGCCCCCGGTGGTTGTCCTAGAGACTGGGAAAGTCCCACGCTTCATGATGGCTAACTCCCCTGTCTGTCCTAGTCCAACCCCCTGTGGGAAGGCACCTTACTGTTGTATGTGTGTGTTTTGTGAAGGCATCGGCAGGTTAACCCCCTCCTAACCCGGGATAAATATTACCCCTGAAAAGTGGTGTAATTGTAGCACCCAGGGATATGGGGTACTCAGTTCCGGGCAGAGTCTCTATTGGGAATGTCACAGTGGTGGCCCTTACCCGATTCCGTGTCCTGGGCCATTTTTGCAATGGGGATATTTACAGGGGATTATTGGATAAAGTTGATACGTGACGCCACTTGCGGTGTTGCGGCTATATGTAGGGAGACGCCGCTGCAAAATGTCTATACTGGAGCTGATGGTATTAGCAGCTAGTATGGTAGTCCCTCCGCAAGTAGGGTATTGCCCCATCCAGAGGGTGTAGGGTGCGGTGGGCGTCGGAAGAAGGAGTCCAGCCTGGTATTCAGTGCAACTGGTTTACTCACTTTAGATGTTAACTGGTTGCCCTAGGCCGGCTGGTTTCGTCTCCAGGTCCCCTTCGTCCCAGTGCCAGTCTGGTTTCTCTGGTACCTTCTTCCCTGCATCTCTCTCTGGTAAGTAGGCCCCCATGGTATGGAACACTGGGGGTCCCCGGTCTGTGGTTTGTCCACTTCTGTACGCCTGATGATAGTGTGAACCCAGTGGGGTTGGAGTCTCTGGTCCTGTCCCCGATTCTCTCTTTGCTACTGAGTCTTTGGATTTTTTTAGGGTCAGCAAGGTCCTTGATGGTCCCCTTTGCTGTGCATGTGTTAACAGGTCGGCTTGAAGCTCTTTCCTGTCCCAGGGTCCTGTACCCAGTCGATGCGTAGTTCCGGGAGTACTCCACTGGCAACCACTTCTCCTGGGTACCAGGTTCACCGTTAACCCGAGTCAGGGAGTCACTTCACTTCCACCTTCACACCTCTACAGTCACTGCTGTTCAGACTTAGGGCGGCTTTGCACGTTGCGACATCGCAAGCCGATGCTGCGATGTCGCACGCGATAGTCCCCGCCCCCGTCGCAGGTACGATATCGTGTGATAGCTGGCGTAGCGAACATTATCGCTACGCCAGCTTCACATGCACTCACCTGCCCTGCGACCGTCGCTCTGGGGGCGGGTCGTGCGGCGTCATAGCGACGTCACACGGCAGGCGGCCAATAGCGGCGGAGGGGCGGAGATGAGCAGGATGTAAACATCCCGCCCACATCCTTCCTTCCGCATATCCTACGGAAGCCGCGGTGATGCCGGTAGGAGATGTTCCTCGCTCCTGCGACTTCACACACAGCGATGTGTGCTGCCGCAGGAGCGAGGAACAATATCGGACCGTCGCGTCAGCGTAATTATGGATTACGCCGACGCTGCACCGATGATACGATTACGACGATTTTGCGCTCGTTAATCGTATCATCTAAACTTTACACACTACGATGTCGCATACGATGCCGGATGTGCGTCACTTTCAATTTGACCCCACCGACATCGCACCTGCGATGTCGTAGTGTGCAAAGCCCGCCTTAGAGTTAGACTGACTACTGACTTCCTGTGTTTCCGACTACTCTGCACAGTCTGCCACTCCCACCTGGTCAACTAGTGGACTGGAGTGGCTCCACCTCTAGGTGGCCATCCATGGTCCCA
This sequence comes from Anomaloglossus baeobatrachus, assembly GCF_048569485.1. Classification (NCBI taxonomy): domain Eukaryota; kingdom Metazoa; phylum Chordata; class Amphibia; order Anura; family Aromobatidae; genus Anomaloglossus; species Anomaloglossus baeobatrachus. The sequence continues at coordinate 392,802,119 of NC_134357.1, read as the reverse complement.
CAATAGCTAGGTACCATGGTATGGGGGATTGTTGGGGAAAACTGGGATTACTTGGGTTTTTTGTTTTACCGGCACTGGGGTTCTGGGTCCCTAAGGAGGTAGGCCCTGCATCCTTGTGGGGATGCAGAACCTTGTAGCACCCTGAGGGCTTCAGGGGCCCTACATAATACCCTGTGGCGCCTGAAGCCCAAGGGCACCACATATGCATCTCCAGGAGAGGTATAAATTGGAGGACACTGTGGGGCACACCAAAGACATACTGATAGGGACTTTAGATTGTGAGCCCCAATGGGGACAGTGTTGCCAATGTATGTAAAGCGTTGTGGAATTAATGGTGCTATATAAATGAATAAATATTATTATTATTGCAGATAAAGCTGCTTTTATATTTATCACCAGTTGTCAGACTATGAGTGGAGAAGAGGTTCCCTAAAAAATACGTCGGGGAGGGCATTTGGGCCAAGTTCAGAAGTCATGGATCTGCGTTGCAGATTCTACATTGCAAATTCAAAGTCAAATACAATCCAATATAAATTAATGGGATTGTGAAAAGCGCATTCACATGCTGTAGATCTGATTTGTTGCGACTATCATCATGCTTTATGGATTTTAAGTAAAATCTCGCCATTATCATCAATGTATTTGATAATCTATAATTGAAATCTGCAAATATGGGTTTAAATTACAGCAGATCAAATGCAAGTGATGTGAGACCTTATCCTTGGTACTACCGTGTAGCTGTCACCACGTCTTGTGTGTAATGAATGAAAGAAAACCATTTATACACAGAAGATACACCACTAAAGACAGGGTAGTAATACCTTCACAGTGATTGATGATCATGTTACTATGGTTCTATATCTGCATAATTGCAGCTATGCTGGGATAAGTTAGTAATGGTATTTTGCCACTAGGGCTATTTACAGGAGTTTCAGCAGGTACCGTTCTCCCCTTCTCGTGATCAGTGATGCAGAAGCACAATGGCTAAAAGATTCAGGAATGGAGAGGAGTCTGACCAGAACATACTTGCATGGCAGACCAGAGAGGAACATGTAATTATCAGAACAGGCTCTGCCACAACCGTTTATCTGTTTTCTAGTAGACATAAAATCCTTTGTACTCACCGGAGATCCCCGAAATAGCTCATACTTGGCAAAATTCTTGCGAAAAATAAACTTGCTGTCTCCTCCAGCAGGCCACATGGCCTGCACTTCCACCACGGACTCGTGATCTTCAAGGCATCGTTCTGCAGGTCAGAGGAGAATATATATTAATGTAGCCATTTCTAAGATAATATTGTGTTTTAGTGGGGTAGCAACTACTAATGGTAGCCAATACTGTGTCCAAAAAAATCATTGGACTAAGGGGTACTTTGCACACTATGACATCGCAAGCCGATGCTTGCGATGCCGAGCGCGATAGTCCCCGCCCCCGGCGCAGCTGTGATCTCTTGTGATAGCTGCCGTAGCGAAAATTATCGCTACGGCAGCTTCACATGAACTTACCTGCCCTGCGACGTCGCTGTGACGCCGCACGACCTGCCCCCTTAGGAAGGAGGCGGGTCGCCGGCCAGAGCACGGCAGGCGCCCAATAGAAGCGGAGGGGCGGAGATGAGCGGGACGTAAACATCCCGCCCACCTCCTTCCTTCCGCATAGCCGTCGTGAGCCGCAGGACGCAGGTAGGAGATGTTCCTCGCTCCTGTGGCTTCACACACAGCGATGTGTGCTGCCACAGGAGCGAGGAACAACATCGTAACATCGGTCCTTCCGAAATTATGGAAATGACCGACGCTACACCGATCATACGATTTCGTCGCTTTTGCGCTCGTTAATCGTATCAAAAATTATTTACCTGCGATGACATAGTATGCAAAGTACCCCTAAGAGGTTCTTATAAATTTGCACAGCCAGGGCTGAAGCACATAGTCAGGGATAGGATCTGACATATGAGATCAGGAAAGCATTCCCAAAGAAAGCAAGCAATATGGAAATGTTACTATCTTTTGTTAGGCTCAGCGTACATCTGTCGGGGCTCTGAGCACCTCTCCATTTCAAGCTATTCTTCCCATCAAATGTAAGTCAATAGACCCCATTGGCCACTGTTGCTATTTATCATATGTTGAATCCATTGGAGTATTGTGGCTTCCAAAATAAACAAAAGCCAAAATGCAGATGTCAATTAACCTAAAAGTCAGTAGTCAGTACAAATGGCAAAGCCAAATGCAGTGTCATAGATGGAGTCCCTATGTGACTGGAGTCCTTACCTGTGTGTGTCTAATACCAGCAGCCACCTCCTCCATGAATGGTGGGCAGTGTAGTGCATAATGAAACTGCCCCAGACTGTGCAGCAAGGGGTTAACCTCCAATGCTGTTTTTGTCCAGCCCCCTCTCCCGTCCAGGCCCTGCTCTTCCTTTGTTTGAGAGGGGACTCCATCCTGGCCCCTCCCGAATTCCCAATCCCACCTATAGGGTGTAATTTCTACCTATATATTGGGGTCTGGGCCTGTGTCCGGCCTCTTCCCCTGGTATCCCAGGATCCGGAGCAGCTCTGCCTGGTGGAAGCAGGAGAAACCCGATGGACCTTCACATCCTTGAGACGCTACAGGCCCATGCGTGGCATGAAGGTTAGGGATGACTGGCTCATTTATTTGCAGAGCTCAGCTCTCCTCAGTCACAGCTAGGGCCTATGTTGCAGAGCGCTGCAGCACCTGCCGGGGAAGTGTTTCTTCTCCTAGGTGCTTCCCTCGGGCCCCTGCTCCACGTGCATCCCTGCTTTTCCTGTCCCTGCCTTTAGCACTGCAGGCAGGCTTTAATAAACACCTCACAACTGTTGCTCCCTCAGCCCCCCTCCCTGTTGTTTTCACACAGCACAGTTTGCTCCACGCCCCCTTCATCTCCCCTGCAGCTCCCAGCACTTCTAGTGCATTCGTATCACAGCAGTATTACTTTAACCCCTCATATACTGCCATGGACAATGACACCACTTCCTCTTCTGCAGGTTTTGGGCAGTGTGTCTGCTCACCAGCCTGTATCCCTGGCTCAGAGCCTCCAAATAGTGAACACCACCCCCCCATCCCTAAGGCCGGTTTCACACATCCGGCTTTTTGCCGTTTTACCGGATCCGGCGCTCTCCCATACAGTTAATACAGTACAATGACAGAGCAACAAGCGCCGGTCACATGCTGTCATGTGACCGGCGCATGTGACCCGGAAGTTACAGCGCTGTCATTGTACTGTATTATCTGTACGGGAGAGCGCCGGATCCGGTAAAACGGCAAAAAGCCGGATGTGTGAAACCGGCCTAACTCCCCTCTTGTGCTGCATACCTGTGATGGTCTGCCACGTTCTCAATTAACCCTTGATGCTCAAGCTGTCCCCTTCTTCACATCCACAGCTACTTTCACAATGTCTAAATCCTTGCAGACCACAGTGGTCCTGCTTATGTACTACCAGTGATCGGTCCCGCTTCCCCTCTGCGTTGGGCTATGTGCCCACGTGGTGTGTTTTCATGCAGTTACGCTGCGTTCCGCAGCGTGGCTGCATGCGTCCTGCGTCCCCAGCACAATCTATGAAGATTGTGCATAATTCATGCCCACATGGCGTATTGGAACGCGGCGCTTCGGCTACTGCCGGGGCGCTGCGTTCTAAGAAGTGATATGTCGCTTCTTCTGTGCGCTCTGCATGCAGCCCCCGCTCTGTCTATGGGGGGGGGGGGCTGCGTGCGGAGTGTTTCTGCGGAGATTTCTGTAGGGATAGAACGCAGCGTGGGCACATAGCCTTACATCGGTCGGGTCTGCACGATTAGCGTCGCTCGCCGGACCGGTGCAGGAGGCGCTTGAGGCATTCTTCACGGAACTTCTCCCGTACACACAGAAGCCGGCGTTCACACTCATCTGGTAGAATCGCCTTTCGAATTCCTTTTGAGGGCTCAAGCGTCTTGAGGGTGACTGATGAGTGTGCACGAACATCTATGGTGCAGCCTACGAGGACACAGAGGAATTGGTCTGCTACTGAACAGCCCGGGGATGCCCCTTCCCACGTCAGCGGTGGTGTATCTACGGCGAATTCCCCAGAGATGGCATCCACATCAACATCCGGTGTGTTCACGGAGGCTTGGGGGATTAAGGCATTACAGCTCCTTAAGGTGGCATTCTCCATCTTCATTGTTTGAGAGATTGAGCACTTCGAGGATGCCTGGCGGTCTTGTGCTGTCACGTCAGCGGTGGTGTTTTGATGGATACTCCCCCTGTGATAGCATCATGTCGACTAAGTCACGTTTATATTTGTCCCAGTACTTATGATAAGAAACCCAGGGTCACGAGAACGATTAGTAATTGGCTACAGGTTTTTCAGTCCTGGGTCAGAAACATCCCGACCGTGGTCCTGAAATGTTCATTTATCAATACCTAACTTATAGTTCCTATAAACTCACGGTGTTTATGGGTGTAGTTGGTATTATGAGGATTTTTAGCGTCGGCTTGCCCCTACACCCTGGCATTGGTTTGAGTGTCCAAGCCATGGATTTCTGGCTTAGGTTAATGACCGTACAGAAGCCAGTATACCACTTTTCAATCCACGGCCACTGTGCCGGGAGCTTCACAAGGTCCAGCCATGGTGGCCGTGCGCCGCCCAGGAGCGTGTTGGTTGTTTAATGATTGACACTTCTAGTTCTTTGGGTTATGCAATCCTAGCACGAGTGTTCTGCCTTGCTGCGGAGCCATTCGGCTGTTAGATGCCCTCGCCCTCCTTCCAAGGTCCTCGGTAAAAATGGTACAAATGTCTCAGACGATCCCGGTAAAGGTATCAGAGATGCCCCTTGTGGCTTGACAAATATCCCAATAAGGATGTGGCTGGTCATATCAGTTTTGTATTTTTCTTTCATTTAATTTATTCTATTTAATTTTTCTAATTGCTCCCTTATTGTCGCTAAAAGGAAAGGAACCGGGTAAATTTGAATTGATACACCACCTACTGTATTTCACGCACACGGTGGGTCTGTTAATCATGGTATCCCTCCTGAGTAAGCTTTGATTTCTGTGTCTTTTTACAGTGTTTTAATAAATTATATAAGGGATTTTATACAAAAAATCCACAAAGAACCAGCGCTAGATGGGTTTTTTTATATATATTTATTATTTTCAGGGTTAAGCGCTGCCATTTGCCTGCAGGCACTTTAGAATATCTTTTTACAGTGTAATTTCTCTTATACAGGAGTTCGGACGCAGTGCACTTTTGCTTAATCTGATATCGAATCTGTGTTTTGTCCGTTACCTGTTCATCCGTACTGTTCCATAGTTTGGGTTGTTGCATGTATGGCAATTTTTGTTGCGATTCTTTACTTCCCATGGGATGCTTTATGTCATTCCATTATTTTTAACTCTTCAGTTCATTTCTTCAATGGGTGCGGTGGTGTGAGACGGTCTCAAAATTTGTCACTCACTACTTGATGATTTTCTTTAATTGCTCTAGTGACTTCGATGAACGCAAACAATTTTTGACATTTTTTCAGTTGATATTGAGTTTGTTGTCCCTTTGCCCCCAAACAAACGTAGGGCACGAAAGATTCAGACCCTGTTTCAATTGAGTGTGGGTTTTGTTTTTGTACGGTGCAGTCTTAAAGGGATTTTCTACATACCATGAAAATACATTCACTTTGTCTAATTGGTAATTCTGTTGGACAATTTTGTTGCTTATGTGATGTTATATTACTGAACCGCAGCATTAGAGAGGTCAGAATTACAGCCCGAGCTAATTAGAATTACAGGCATAGTATAGTTATAGGTATTTGTGTCTTTACAGGAAAGTTAAATTGCGCCAAATGCAGTTCACCGCCTCTCATTGTCCACTAGGGGCGCTTCACCTTGACCACAGGATTCATAAGTCCACCAGAAGGGCGCTTCACCCTGACCACAGGATTACGTATTACTTCTGACTTACTGATTTGGTCTCAATTCCTTTTCACCTTTAATGAGTGTATGTACAACATGTGTTCTGTGGTGTCTAACCAGGTTTTATTTTTGCTCACCAATGCTTCTTTTTTCTGATGGTTTTAGCGCTGTTTTTGGCAATCAGTGGTGCCGGGGCACCTGGCCCTCACCTTGTTAACTTTTTGTTTGACTGCTAATTTTCCCTTTCAGAATTGATCCCTATTGTCATTGCTGTGGAGTTTTGCCACAAGTCACTAGCCAACTGTAATATTTTGTTTGCTGTTACGCTGCATACAATACACATTTGGATCCGAGCAGGGGCTACGGGTTCTCAGAGTAATGCTCCATATTGATTGTCTCATTTCTGTTTGCAGGATTTTTCAGCTGGTACCCAATGCCAGCCCGGTGGGTTGCCATTGCCACACCGCTGCGAGATCTTGTCGGGACCAACTCCTGACAGAGATTAGGACTTCAGATCCCCCTTCAAAGTGGCAACTTTATGGATAGGCGTGAAACAGTGGTTAGGTATAGGTATGCTGGTAGCTGGTCCCTCGGTTCTGATAACTTTACCTGTTCGGAAGTTACCCTCCAATATTTGATGCACCTTTATAACTTTGGTTCTTTCGCTTCTGTAGCCCAGAAGCATTTATTTGTATTTTGTTTCATTTTTGATGGGATGTTCTACGTTACTAAATCTTTTGTTATTTGCATATCCCTTTAATGGCTGGTTTAAGTCCCACCAATCCATAGATATGAGGCATCCCAATTTTTTACCTGATGCTTCTTCAGTTAATCGACTATGCAGGCTGTTTGTTCAATCCCACGGGAGATATATCTGTTGTCCACAACCTTTAACTTGGCCTTTTCTGGGCCCTCAGAGTCAGCGAACTCGCCACACCGTCCAAGAATAGTTTTGTTGCCTTCAATTGTGTGCCATACTACTTATTGACCCTTCATGCGTATCCGCATTCAGGATCCCAAACTGACCAAGTGGCCAGAGATTCTTGGATTAGACTGTTCCTTCCCCTGGCCCTACCTGCCCTTTGCGTTTGATGGAATTTTTGTTTGTCGGTCTACTGGTACCTCACTGTTAGATTATTAGGATGGTTCCCCCCTTACTAGGTACCAGTTTACCGCACCTTTTTTTCGGTGCTGCCTCACAGCTTGCCATTTTTTCACCCCCTGATCACTTTGGGACTCATTCCTTTTCATTGTGGCAGCCACTGAGGCTGCCAGGGCGGGTCTTATCAGACTCTGATATACAGTGCGTATTGGTAAATTGCGCTCTGCTTTTTTTGTCAGATATGCATCGCACGATTTATTGCAGGAAGTAACCAATTTTATAGCACATTTACTTTAGTTAATTTCTTTAAAGGTTCGGCATTGCTATAAAAAAAAAAAAAAAAAAAAAAAAGGTTTTTGGATTGTTGGCCATTTCTACGTGTTTTGGGCTGTTCAGAGAGCTGGTAACAGTCGCAATCTTGGATTCTACTCTGTCAAACTGCTTAGTGGTTGGGTTCGAGGCCTGAGATGGCTCAGGTCTTGTTGGAGGTGGTTGCCATCAGCAGGCAGTTGTCTGCTCCGATGATTTTAGTTGGAAGGTGACAACCGAAGGTTAATGCTTCAAGATGGTGTGCTCTTGGCAGATATCGGTCTGGACACAATTTTATCTATGATCCAGGGCGGCCTGGAGCAAGCCTTTTTCCAAATGGTGGGGGTCGGAGTTCAGTTTGAGACTGGTCTCCTCCTTGGCATGTGTCAACAGCATTCTGGTGAGAGAGCGGACGTCCTTGGTCCTGTGGTAGAGTGTCCCTTCTCACCTGGAGTCAAGTTATGTTTTACAAGTTCTAAAGAGTTTGAAAAAAGTTTATAAAATATGTTTTACAAGTTTTAATGAGTTTGGAAAAGTTTGTAAAATAATAATATATCAGTAAAGTTGTGACCGATATCTGCCAACAAAATGGTGTCTGTCTTTATTTCATTAGGACGGGCCTTTATTTGGATGCAATGGTTCTTTGTTTTTGTCTGTGCAGTCTTAGTAGGATGTGAGTGGCTATTTCCTCAGTATTTTGCATCTGTGCTGCCCCCATCGTTATCATGGGGGTCTGCTGCATCCTGGTATTGCATTGGTAATCTGACCTTGGTAATATTGGTAATGGCTATTTCTTTTTCTGTGATTTTTTTTTTTAATTTATGTCGTGTTTCTTTGAGCCATTTTTGAATTTAGTGTAGGGACTTGCAAATATCGGGACCCTTGACGTGGGTTGTGAGCTGTCGTATTTTGGCCAAAGTATGGACCAACACCTAATGCATTTGATACATCGATTTCATCTTTTTATTACACATTGACCATTTTTATACAGGATGCAGGCAAGACCTTTAGGGTACGTCCACACAATCAGTATTTCCAACCTTAGTGTTTTTTGAGGAGTCTGTCCTGTGGGGTCCACGTATATAGAGCTGGGCAACTGACCTAACAGTATGGGCATCATCAATAGGCTATAAGCCAAGCACTGTGCTCCACACGTACCTGTGTGACTGGCACCCTATGCAAGCCTTATCTGTGTGTATGCTTAATACTAGTAGCCACCACCTCCATGAATTAGTAAGCTGTGAGTGGCTATTTCCTCAGTATTTTGCATCTGTGCTGCCCTCACCTTTATCATGATGGGTCTGCTGCATCCTGCTAGTGCTTTGGTAATTTGACCTTGTGTTGCTAATGGCTGTTTCTTTTTCTGTAATGCTTTTTTTTTATGTATGTTCTTTTCCTGTGAACCATTTATGGAGAGCCTTTGGTCTTTAAGATTCACGGATGACAGACAGTCCTGTGGTGTCCAGCTATAGAAGGTCTATGCAAACTGCTCCCTGACCTTCTATTATTTCTGCTTTTCATCCCTTTCCCTTTAGGACATTATAGAGTTCCTCTGCCTTTCAGCTGCTTTTCATCAGCACTTGCCTGGTGGCTTTATATACCGTCACTTCCTATTACTCAGGGCTGGTGATAGTTCTTACTTCCTACAGATCCTGAGTGCAAGCAGTCGGCTTGCAATCATCTGGAGTACTTTGTTGCATTTTGCAGTCCCTTTCCCTGAATCTACTTTGAGATAAGTTTTTTCTTATTTTCCTTTGTTTGTTATCCCTGTGTGTCCTTTAGCGCCTAGTGGGGTTGACTAAGAGCTCATCCCTTCCGCTCCCTACCTAGCGCCCAGGTGCCGCCGGTTTTTTAAATTCTCTACCTGGTGGAAACATGGCGTATGTCCGGTCCACTATTTGGGAGGGATATTGAGCCCATGGAACATTAATTTATCGGGCTCTGCTATCCTCTGGAGCATATCTGAGGTGGTTAGAATTCTTATTGAAATTTGGCATGCTCATGGATCCTATGAATAAATCTTCTTGATGAACCCCTTGGTTCTTATTGACAAGGGGGGGAAATGCGTCAAGGTGAAGGTTATACTGATATTCAAAGCTATCAATCAATCATAGTATGTCTGGTCTGAACACAGCAAATGGAAGTTGGATATACGAATATCTTAAAACCGACTGATTCCATGAAGATCGGTGAAGTGTCTCCTTTAATTATAGGAACTATCAGTGGATATGTAAAACATATATGATTCATCCATCAAGAATCTGGATATTATTTATCCGTATCAAAGAATATCTATGTTACTGGACTTTACTTTATCATACTGTTGTTTTTGGTTGCTATAAAATCTAAATTAAAAAGGTCAGAGGCTGGGCAAATACCGATATTATATCTCTGATCTGTTGGGAGTGGCCTAGAAGGAATTCCACTATACACGTCTAATGGAGGGGCTATTTTTAGCACCTTTAGATTAATCGCCACTAATATCTTAACATCAATGTGATTAATGATCTGTAGATATTGATGAGTATCAATATAGTTTGGCAAAGGTGGCCCCTTTGTTAATTTATATTTTTATTTTTATCTAAGGTATCACTAATTGGGCTGTACATTGGAGCCAATTATGGAGGCCGCTAAAGGGCTCATCTGCTTTCATGGATGGTTTTGTAGCAAATATATATTTGGGCAATAAGGCTATGTACTAATGATCAGGTGTAATTGCTTAATTAACTACCTTTTGACCTACACTTTCTTTCTTCCTTCTTTCCATCTAACTTTCTCTGATTGATGAATTCTATATCATCTGATGGGTCAAACTGAGATTTAGGGATTAGTTGGGGGTTGGTGGAAGGAGTGCTATCATTCCTAATGGATTTGGACACTTTCCGTTTTTTGCGTTTTTGTTTTTTGCTCCCCTTCTTCCGAGAGCCGTAACATTTTTATTTTTCCGTCAATCTTGCCATATGAGGGCTTGTTTTTTGCGGGACAAGTTGTACTTTTAAATGAAACCATAAGTTGTACCATATGGTGTACTGGAAAACAGCAAAAAAATTCCAAATGCGGAAAAATTGCAAAAAAAGTGTGATGGCACAATAGTTATTGGGATGTTTTATTCACGGTGTTCACTATATGGTAAAACTGATGTATGGGTATGATGCCTGAGGTTGGTGCGAGTTTGTAGACACCAAACATGTATAGGTTTACTTGTATCTAAGGGGTTAAAAAAATTTCACAAGTTTGTCCAATAATAGTGGCGCACGTTTTGCGCCATTTTCCGAAACACGTAGCGTTCTTACTTTTTGGGATCTATGGCTCAGTGATGGCTTATTTTTTGCGTCTCGAGCTGTCGTTTCTAATGGTACCATTTGTGCGCAGATGCTACGTTTTGATCGCCTGTTATTGCATTTTGCGTAAAATTTGCGTCGACCAAAAAACGTAATTTTGGCGTTTGGAATTTTTTTGCCACTACGCCGTTTACCAATCAGATTAATTGATTTTATATTTTGATAGATCGGGCATTTCTGAACGCGGCGATACCAAATATGTGTATATTTATTTATTTTTTAACCCTTTAATTTTCAATGGGGGGAAAGGGGGGTGATTTGAACTTAGGTTTTTTTTTTATTTTTTATTTTTTAAAACTTTTTTTTTTACTTTTTTTTTTTATTTTACTAGTCCCCCTAGTGGGCTATAGCGATCAGCAATCCGATCGCTATTATCTATCTGCTGATCACAGCTATACATCTGTAAACAGCAGATACAGTCACTTTCTTTTTCCCTCTGCTCTCGGCCGAGGGAAAACGAAAGTGAAACTTCGTAGCTGCAGGCGTCATCACATGACCCTGTGCTACGATGGCAACCACCGAGAGTCACGTGATCACGCACGTGACTTCCGATGGGGGCAGCGGTAAGTAAAAAACATGGCCGCGCGCATTTAGATCTTGCTGCCAGACTTTGGCAGCAAGATTTAAGGGGTTAATGGCCGCGGGTGGAAGCGATTCCACCCGCGGCTAGCAGGCACACATATCAGCTGTTGAAAACAGCTGATATGTGTGCCGACCGCCGCCGCCTGCCCGCGGCAGGGGACGGGGCTTAACGGGACACGCTCCATGACGGATATATCCGTCCATGGTCGTGAAGGGGTTAATCTACTTTGAAATAAGTGTTTTGTTATTTTCCTTTGTTTGTTATCCCTGTGTGTCCTTTAGCGCCTAGTGGGGTTGCCAAAGAGCTCATTCTATCGGCTCCCTACCTAGGGCCCAGAGCAGGGTCAGCCTAGGGCCAGGTATCCAGCTCGGTGCATGGGTGCAACACCTATCTAAGGCGGTAAAGGACCCAAGGCCCAGCGGTAGACTTGGTTAGGGGTCACCATCTCTCCCTTCCCTAGACACAGGGTTTCTCTTCCCTTTCACCGTTCGCTTGGTAATTCCCTGTATTTAACGTGACAGGTACCTCCACAAAGAATCTAATTCTCACTTACAAATGAATACTTTTAAAGGAGAATGAATCAGTAATACCACATACATTGCAAAATATCATGATTTCATTTTCATGGTTTCTATATGAATCTGTAACACCTTCTTTATGGCTTTATGGCTCTATAGACTATTTTAACTACACAGGTCTGCAGGGATAAAATTGTTTGAAAAGTAAGAGGGTGATTTTTATATACTTTCAATCTCTAAACTCAGTAAAAATAACAAAATAATTCCATCACGTACAGTTTTTTCATAATCACTAACTCCATAGCCTTTTTCTAGCACCATACTTTGACCCCTTTTGGGTGACCTTTAGTGGATGATTTTGCAGTCATTAGATTGGTTATAAAATAACGGACGCTGTGCTGCAATTGGCTGCTGTGAGAAGAGATTTTCTTATCCTAGCTTGGAAAGAATGTGATGGTATCCATAGCATCCAATCAGTATAAGAAATGAAAGCTGCTCTGTGATTGGTTGTTATGGACAGTAAAGAGTTTTTTTAAATCACAGTTAAAAAGGTATCAAGAGAATAATTGAAAAAGAAAAGGCGCAAGAACTAATTTCATATAAAGCTGCAGAATGAATGTTCAATAATTTATATATAAATATCATTGTGTACATTTTCGCTACAATCAAGGTTTTTTTGGTCCTCACTTTTACATAATTTCACATGTTTTGTGAAAAATCCATATGTGATGGTTAAAAACAGAAGTGTTTTTTTAAATCATGGCATAAGAAAACATAGGTCAGTCATTGCATTTGAAAAAAAATTAACCCAAATTTTGCATACCTGTGATATCATATTTGGGATCTGTACAGACGTGTGCACTGACTCTCTTGTCAAATTGTTTTTTACATTTTTTATAAGAAGCGTAAACCAACAAAGACTAGAGAGGCAATGAGATCAAAACCCTACAAAAGATTCTTTGTCATTCCGTCATAAGTTACCATATTTTTCGGATCATAATACACACTTTTGCTCTCAAAAATTAGGGAGGAAAATGAGGGGTGCATCTTACAATGCGAATGTAGATTACCTGGAGGTGGCGAATGGGCGCTGTGGTGGCTGTGGGGCACTGTGCTGGCTGCGGGGCGCTGTGCTGACTGTGGGGTACTGTGCTGGCTGCGGGGTACTGTGCTGGCTGCGGGGTACTGTGCTGGCTGCGGGGTACTGTGCTGGCTGCGAGAAGCTGTGCTGGCTGCGAGAAGCTGTGCTGGCTGCGAGAAGCTGTGCTGGCTGCGGGAAGCTGTGCTGGCTGCGGGAAGCTGTGCAGGCTGCGAGAAGCTGTGCAGGCTGCGGGAAGCTGTGCAGGCTGCAGTGGGGGCTGTGCAGGCTGCAGTGGGGGCTGTGCAGGCTGCAGTGGGGGCTGTGCAGGCTGCAGTGGGGGCTGTGCAGGCTGCAGTGGGGGCTGTGCAGGCTGCAGTGGGGGCTGTGCTGGCTGCGGGGCACTGTGCTGGCTGCGGTAGGGGCTGTGTGGAGAAGGGCGGTGCTGTGGGTGAGATGCTCTGGCTTCAAATAATGGGGCCTGGAGTCGGCGCATGCGCAGTTGGAGCTCTCAGCATAAGATCTCATCTGCGCACATGCCGCCTCCAGCCCACTGATATGTCAGCAACAGACTTAAGGAAAATGGTGCCCAGAGGTGGCGTGTGTGCAGATGAGATCTTGGCTTGTCATTGAGCCGAGAGCTCAATCTCACGCACATGCGACGACTCTGGGCGCCATTTCTTTGAAGCCTGCACTGCCGACAGAGCATCTGTGACACCTGCTGCACTGCAATGCTACACACAGCCAACACAGCCCCCACTGCAGCCAGTACAGCCCCCACCTCAGCGCCTGCAGAATCGCCCCACTCCAGCACGCCCCTGTCTCCTCTGACCCCGCTCCACCACCACTGCCACCCCCCCTCCTGTAAGACACCATCAGAGTATAAGACGGACACCCTCCATTTTTATCTCTAAATTTGGGGTGCACCTTATAATCTGGTGCGTTTTATAAAGCAAAAAATATGGTATATCATAAATGATCTGTTTTACTTACCGAGCCCCAGATGTGGGTGAAGCTCCACTAAGGACCAGCTTTCGTCACTTAGGCAGTGCGCCCTCTCTACCAGCATGTCACACAGATGCCGTGCTGTGGCTCCCGCTGTCACTTCTAGTGATCGACATGTGCCATCCTCGCTGTATACTTTCACCACCTGCTCTTCCAGACAGAAGACATTATATCAATACCTCTCCCCATGTGTAACTTACATTATATGATGACTCAATGTTCTAGCACTATCTTATACATGATTGAATCTTATAACTGCTGTCCAGTCTTAGTAGGGACCATGTAAATATTAAATTGAGTACTACACATCATGACAATTAATAAACATTTGTGTGTTATATATTTTAGCTATTAAAATGGGTTTTACTAATTTGGAATTTTTGTATTGTGCAGCCATTATCCAGGGCTAAACCATTACATGTTAATCTGTGTCTAATAAGATCTAATAACATCAGTAGTAGAGATGGTGGGAATTGATTCACAAGATCTAGTCCACCGGCCACATCCGTAATCTATGACCACTGGACAGGAGCCCTGTGGACCGCCTCTTACCTGACGGCATCCCCAGTTCCTCTTTCGATTAGTTGTTCTTTGCAAAGTCATCACACAATGCATTTCCGGCTAATGAGAAGAAGAGTCACAAATGCTGGCAGGTAGGTGGCGGTTCACAGGGCAATAATCCGATGGCCTCAAATTACTGTCTTGGCCAATAGATGAGGTCATATGAATTGACTTGAACGATCTTTAATCAGTAGACTTGGATAGGGTTTGCCAACGTGATACTCACATGAGGACCCCCTTCCAGAGGGGAACTGCTGTTGGGTGTGTTGCTAAGGATTGGGGAAGAATTGCAAAGTTCTGGGAATGGATTTGGGATATCAGGAAGTGATGATGATCTTGACTCTTCATCTCGTAATCGCCTATAAGAAAGAGAGTATTCAGCAAGTCTCATGGAGAACCCTTATAGGGGTTATCCGTGATTATTTTTTCACCATGAGTCAAAAAACTAATAAGTAGGTAGTTGCTATCTAGTTATCAACAACCTCTGTGTTGTACTCAGCATTGGGTCATAGTGGTCACTGACCAATCCTACTAGCAATCCTGCTGCTCCACACCTACAGAGCAGGTCTTCATTCCTAGGTTGCTCTATTGATGGTGCGTGACTACCGCCATCATGCTGATTGACAGCCAGCTTCCTGCAGTTATGCAATGTGTAGCAAGTTGTCAATAAGCAGGACACCGGCAGGTAAGCCCCGTCAACAGAGGAGAGCAGAAGAGAAGTTGTTGCTCTGTAGACACCAGCAGATGCTTTAGAATTACCGGCAGGAGCGGTCAGTGACTGAACTGGACAGAACAGGCAGGTAGCTAGATGCAACATTGATGAACATATATCATAGTTGATTCTGACCAGTTGTGGATCTTGAATCTCATGGACACCAATACAAATTTTCCAATAGAGCCCTTAGTTATTACAGCTTTTTAAAAGTATTGGTCTTCTGATATGGGCTCTCCAGGCTTCAGGGCCTGGGGATGACTATAAACTCTACACCCACTAACGTTACGCCCCTGATATTGTCAGATTCTTATAGAAAGACAAATTTATTTATACAGTGAAAGAACTAGCCAAAAAATCATTGGCTCAATTCTGAAGATCAGCAAACACCTCTCCAATGCCCCATCTTTGCTCTAATGCCCCATCATTGCTTACCCCCATCTTCCACTCTGTATTAACAGTGGTTGTGATCTTTTAACTTCTAAAGATAGCAGGTCAGCCTTTTCTGGAAGCCCCTTGTGCGGTGTCAGGCCTCGGCTTGTGCTCCCTTCCCTTTCATAGGGGTTGTCTGGCGCAGGACTGTGACTACTCTCCAATGCCTCCAAGTCCATACTGCCCCCTAGAAAGAAAAGAAAAAGAAGTTAAATAATTTCCTGAAAACCTAGAACATCTGAACTATATAGTTTCCAACAATCTAGACACCTAGCTTTGTAATTATTACTTAAGACAAGCCCGAATGTTATTTGGTTCTGTATGAGCACTGTCCACCAAAACCTCAGAGTGTCCCCATGTCACCAAGATATTATATCTTATTCTTCTTAACCTATGAAGACTATACATATCTAGTTTCACTTCTTATCAGTTTCAAAACAGAGCCATATGGCCAGAAGGCAGCAGCTGACCTAGGAGACCCCCGTATCCAGATCTTCCATTCACATTGGGATAGATAATTGGTTCAGATTGACTGATATGAACCTTTAGAGAGTGATTGCCGTGTGTGACGGTGTGACAGATGGGCACTTTCCATGTGTGCTGTGCCTTTAAGCTGTAAGGTTGCTGTTTGGCTTTTGCTGTTGGCATGGATTCTGCTTCTTCAGCTAATTTTCTTTCCTGGCTCTGACCTGCACTCGACCTGATTCGCTCCTCCTTCTGGATTTAAAAAGTAACTTTGAGGGAGGCAGGCGCTTCTGATACCTGTATTATTAACCCGTTCAGCACCGCCAGCAGCCTCCGCTCACACGGTATGCTCGGCCTAAGGTGTGGCAGGGAGTAACTGGATTATTATACTTCAGTACAACATGCAAAGGTGCATACAGAGATTGGGGCTGCAGCACGTGGCTTGTAAAGTGAGGAGACTACAAGCCCCATTATGGCCTGCTGGAACTCATGGCTCTAAAGTAGCTAACTGCAGACTGTCAAGTTCATCTGCAGCTGCTTACGAGAATAAAAGACACTTTTACAAAATACATTGTTTATAGGATCGTCTGAGCTTCCACTGTCTGGGGTTAGATACAAGGGAAAATGAATCCGATTTAGCTTCTTTTGCACTATTCATAAGAACTAGTCTGGTTTAATGCCACGACTAAGAGGTATATGAAGGGTTAATGAACAGTGATTATCCTATGTGTGTATCCAAGACATAGGAAACTGATATAGTGATAGAGTATCCACCAAGTCTCATTCTGTTAACCCCTTCACCCAGGGCCGTATTTACCATTAGGCACCCGTGGTCCCGTGCCTAGGGCGGCAGGATGCAGGGGGCGGCACCTTCTAGCAGTAAAAAAAAATAATTTTTTTTTACACATTCATTAAATCCGCTGTATTTTCGGAGGGGGGAGGGGGGAGAGGCGCACCTTTATTTATTTGTATCCGCGTCAATTAAGACGCGAATGCAGACAAACTGCGGCGGCGGGGCACAGAGAGCTGATTGACCCCGGAACTGCCGGCGCCTGCACTTCCGGGGTCACAGGCGCGCCAATCAGCTCCTTCCTCTGTGCTGCGTCCAATGCTGTGTGGATTTCACATGCAGAGCTCACAGCAGGACGCCGCGATGGAAGCCGGTGTCAGAAGAGGATACTCACGTGAGCCAGAAAGATGACGGCGGGCCCTGGAGCAGGTAAGTGCTCGCAGAGCTAAAGATTCATAAGGAGCGTGGGGGTGTCTCTAATGCAGACTGGAGATCTGCGTATGGGGTTGGAGGAGAGAGGCTGATGCTGGGGGAGACTTGGGGGAAGAGAAGCTGATACTGGGGGAGGCTGGGAGGAGAGAATCTGATGCTGGGGGAGGCTGGGAGGGGGAGGCTGATGTTGCAGAAGGCTGGGATGGGGGAAGACTGACGCTGGGGGAGGCTGGGAGGAGGGAGGCTGATGCTGAGGGAGGCTGATGCTGGGGGAGGCTGGGAGGAGAGAGGCTGATGCTGGGGGAGGCTGGGAGGAGAGAGGCTGATGCTGGGGGAGGCTGGGAGGAGAGAGTCTGATGTTGGGGGAGGCTGGGAGGGGGGAGGCTGATGTTGCGGAAGGCTGGGATGAGGGGAGGCTGAAGCTGGGGGAGGCTGGGAGGAGGGAGGCTGATGCTGAGGGAGGCTGATGCTGGGGGAGGCTGGGAGGAAAGAGGCTGATGCTGGGGGAGGCTGGGAGGAGAGAGGCTGATGCTGGGGGAGGCTGGGAGGAGAGAGGCTGATGCTGGGGGAGGCTGATGCTGGGGGAGGCTGGGAGGAGGGAGGCTGATGCTGAGGGAGGCTGATGCTGGGGGAGGCTGGGAGGAGAGAGGCTGATGCTGAGGGAGGCTGATGCTGGGGGAGGCTAAGAGGAGAGAGGGGGAGGCTGGGAGGAGAGAGGCTGATGCTGGGGGAGCCTGGGAGGAGAGAGGCTGATGCTGGGAGAGGCTGGGAGGAGAGAGGCTGATGCTGAGGGTGGCTGATGCTGGGGGAGGCTGGGAGGAGAGAGGCTGATGCTGGGAGAGGCTGGGAGGAGAGAGGCTGATGCTGCGGGAGGCTCGGAGGAGAGAGGCTGATGCTGAGGGAGGCTGATGCTGGGGGAGGCTGGGAGGAGAGAGGCTGGTGCTGGGGGAGGCTGGGAGGAGGGAGGCTAATGCTGGGGGAGGCTGGGAGGAGGGAGGCTGATGCTGAGGGAGGCTGGGAGGAGAGAGGCTGATGCTGGGGGAGGCTGATGCTGGGGGAGGCTGGGAGGAGAGAGGCTGATGCTGGGAGAGGCTGGGAGGAGAGAGGCTGATGTTGCGGGAGGCTCGGAGGAGAGAGGCTTATACTGAGGGAGGCTGGTGCTGGGGGAGGCTGGGAGGAGGGAGGCTGATGCTGGGGGAGGCTGATGCTGGGAGAGGCTGATGCTGGGGGGGCTGATGCTGGGAGAGGCTGGGAGGAGTGAGGCTGATGCTGGGGGAGGCTGGGAGAAGAGAGGCTGATGCTGGGGGCAGAGAGGCTGATGCGGGGGGCAGAGAGGCTGATGCTGGGGGAAGCTGGGGGAGAGAGGCTGATGCTGGGGGAAGCTGGGGGAGAGAGGCTGATGCTGGGGGAGAGAGGCTGAAGCTGTAGGAGGCTGGGGGGAGAGAGGCTGAAGCTGGGGGACGCTGGGGGGAGAGAGAGGTTGATGCTGGGGGGCTGGGGGGAGAGAGGCTGATGCTGGGGGAGAGGCTGCTGGTGAAGGCGGGGGAGAGCGGCTGCTGCTGGGGGAATGGGAGAGAAGGGCCAATCCTAGAGACAGAGGACAAGGGGGAGTGTAAGGACTCAGAATGAGAGGGGGGCAGCATTGGGAGCTCATTATGGAGAAGGGGCAGCATGTGTGGGCTCAGTATGGAGTGGAGCAATGTAGGGGAGTCAATATCAAGAGTGGGGTAGTGTGTGTGTGTGGGGGGGTGTCTCAGCATAAGCGTTAGTGTGGTGGTCTTAGTATGATGAATGGGGCAGCATGGAGGTGTCATTATGGAAAAGAGGAAGGCAGCATTAGGAGCTCATGGAGAGGGGCAGCATGCATGGGACATTGTGAGGAGGGGGCAGCATGCATGGGACATTGTGAGGAGGGGGCAGCATGCATGGGACACTGTGAGGAAGGGGCAGCATGCATGGGACATTGGGAGGAGGGGGCAGCATGCATGGGACATTGTGAGGAGGGGGCAGCATGCATGGGACATTGTGAGGGGGGGGCAGCATGCATGGGACATTGTGAGGAGGGGGCAGCATGCATGGGACATTGTGAGGAGGGAGCAGCATGCATGGGACATTGTGAGGAGGGGGCAGCATGCATGGGACATTGTGAGGAGGGGGCAGCATGATGTGAGGTCAATGTGCAGATCATATTTCATAATTGAGGAAGGTGTGGTGGGTATAATTTATAAGGGAGGGCAGTGCGTAGTTTATTAGGGGCAGTGTGACAGTCACAGTATATAAGTGGGGACGGTGTGGTGGGAATATTTTATACTCATGCTATGTTTTGATGTGCCCATGGTGATCCCCATGGGGGGGGGGGGGGTTAGTGCCCTTCGTTTCTCATTGATACTTTTTCAAGTGTTGTACAGAGTAGATCTGCCTTAAACAGATGTCGTGTGCGAAAACTCAGTGTTACGTTGTCACTAAGGGGCGCGACCACTTAAAGTGCCTAGGGCAGCACGAAGGCAAAATACAGCCCTGCCTTCACCACCCGGCAATTTTACTGGCAGTATGATTCCCAGGTTAGACACCAAACATTTATAAGGGTTTTTTTTTTGTTATATTTAAGTGGTAAAAAAAAAAAATTCAGAAATTCGTTGGAAAAATAATTTTTTTTTGGCGCCATTTTTAGGGACTCGTAGCGTCCTCATTTTTCTGGATCTGGGGCTGTGTGACGACTTATTTTTTGCTTTCTGAGCTGACGTTTTTAATTATACTAATTTGGTGTAGATGTGATGTTCTGATCTCCTTTTATTGCATTTTTTACAATGTTGCAGCGACCAAAAAAAATGTAATTTCGGCAATTTAATTTTTTTTTCCTTGTATTTTGATAGATCGGGCATTTCTGAAAGCAACAATATCAAATGTGTGTATTTTTTCATTTTGTTTTATTTTCAATGGGGCCAATGTGGGGAAAATTTGAACTTTTGTGTCTTTTTTATTTTTTTGTATTTTTGAAAACTTTTTATTGTTTATACTTAAAGCTGTAATCATCTGATCACTTGTGCTGTACAGAGCAGGGCATCAGCACCGCTCTGTACTGCACAAATGCTGTCATCCTATGAACGCCGTGCTCAGCTGGTGTTCACAGGAACTATGTCATAACAGACATAGGGGTCATCAGCTGACCCTCAGCTATCATGACAACTCATCGGCACCCCTTGATCACATCACGGGGCCACCGATAGGAGTGGAGAATGACGCACTCTCCGCTGGCACACATTAAATCTCACTGTCACATATTGACAGCACGACTTAACTAGTTAAAAGGCGCAGGTGGATCAGAGACACACTTGTGCCTGTTATAGGCACATGTTGGCTGACCTAATCAGCCGACATGTGCAGGGAAAAATGCGGGCTCGCCACATGAGCCCACATCAAAGTGAAGTATACGATCTATGACGTTCCAGTACATCCTAGGTCATGCAGGGGCTTAAATACCAGAATAAAATATATGTTGCCTTCTGCCAATGTGTCAATTTTGTTTCACTGCAGCAACATAACATGTAGGTCTGCCAAAGAGGCTCTAACTTTACAGCAGTGCAGTAAAGTGAAGGCTGTTCTTAGAGCAATACATCCATTGTACAAAACGGAGTCCATAAGATAGAGCTAATTGGAGCATTAAGCTTATATGATTAGATTTAATGCAGCGATGAGTATGAGGCCTTATGGAAATCTCTAAATAATGCATTAGAGGTTTATTGATATATAGGCGGCACTGACTGCCAAGTACCAATGATGGCTACACTTAGCACTACCATTCAGAATGAGGTGTATATTGTAACCATTACTAATGTGCTAGCACACCCCCTTAATGGGAAATGTAGTGTCGACATCACACATCTGTCAACGAGAAGTCAGTATCCCCTATGCTTTGTGAATATACCTGCAGCAAAGACAGACAAACTGACATGAGAGGCAATGCACTGTGTGGCTAATAGAAGACTATGATCCCGATTCATCAATACAGGTGTTTCTGATGGGGGAGGGGTGGAATACTCATGTCTCTTAATAAATCATGCGAGACGAGATGTGGTGATTCTTGGCTCTTGGACAATGCGTCTGATAACTCTTTTTACTCCTCTGTCTGAAATCTTGAGGGGGCCACTTGATCGTGGCCAGCTTATGGTGAAATTATGTTCTTCACACTTCCATATTATAACAACAGTGCTCACTGGAAACTTCAGTAGTTCAGAAATTCTTCTGTAACCAATTCCATTTTTTATGTTTTGCAACAATAAGGTTGATAAGATCTTGTGAGAGCTCACTGGTTTTACCTATCAGGAGATGTTTCTTGTGTGTCATCATGGTAATGAGACGCCTTGTTATAGGTCATCACGTGAACCAGCAGATCTTATTTTGTACTAAGTAGCAGGATTACTTTATAATTACTGATAGATAACAGCTGGTGCCATAACATTCCATGACTTTTTGCACCTCTCTTTCTTCATGTGTTCAATATTTTTTTTCTGTGTCATTTCTCATTATTTAACAACTTAATTTATACACATCTATGGTTTGATTTCTTTTACTTTGTAGATTAGATGGGATGCTATCAACATCTCTTGAGAAATTCATGTCAATAGGATCTTTACAAATAATTTTTTAGAAAACTGATGATGTTTTAATACTCATTTCACCTGCTGTATTTCTACATTGTATACACTCTTTTGAAAACATGAACCTGTCCGTTAATGTAACTTTCCACCTTTGGACTGGATTGAAACATGACAGACATTTCTTATATATAATCACCCTACCCCATGTCCACTTATTGCCTTCCACTGCCTTCTCTGATCAGTTCATCATTTAGCTCCTCCTGCTTCCAAGATGGCCGAAGCAGTGGTAAGAGGAGTGCAGTGGTAAGTCTAAACCACACCTTCCCTCTCTAGTGGTATATGATAGTACTGACCACTGTGCTCCCTGTGCAACTGTGGCAGTACAAAGAAAGGACAGCCAATCTGAGCAGAGGTAGAAGCAGGAGGCAAATGGAGGACACCAGGTAGGATGACTATATATGAGAAATATATACTTTTCAGTTCCAGAATGGAGGGTCACTTTAAGAAATGGAATTTAATTATAATTTGGAGAAAACCTGGACTGTCATCTTGAAAAAATACCTTTATTCACACATAAAAGGAACAGGTAGAGCAACCAGTACAAGTAATCCTAAAAACCCTAAGGAATGCTTGATGATTGTTATTATTCTCTCTTATTTATTTAGCACTGACATGTTAGACAGAAAAAAACTATAGAAAATGGATTAATTGATTCAAATCATTGGACATTGTCTTTTTGACAACAGTAAACCAGTCATCCAACTATTGGGGCATTATGAATATGGATTTGTATCAGTTAACTGGGAAAGTTTTACCCTTTGTCCATGTTCTCACAAGGGCACACACGCTTTCTATTCGAGTTCACCTATTAACCAGCCAATCTAGGAGCTCCTAAAGAAAGAATACAATTTAAAGGGGTTGACCAGTCTTTTGCCACAAGTCTGAATTCACTCTAAGTGACTACAGATTTCTGAATCCTCACAGTGTGCGCTCCATGCACTGTCAGGATCCTCTGATGTCAGTGACAAGAATGGGCAATAACTATGTATTAAACGAGGCCATGCATGTCAATTTGGAATGTGGCCTGTACTATGCAATTTGCATACTTGCAGTCAAGTGACAACTCAGTTTGGTTTAGACATGGGAGAATCCTGACAGCGTGCAATGCGAACACTGTGAGGATTCAGAAGTCTGTAGTCACATAAAGTGAATGCAGACTTTTACCAAAAGACCTAACAACTCCTTTAAGAGGCACATGTATTAGTTTTGTGGGCACAGCTATGGGGGAACTGAGGCTGCAATAATACCAAAATCTTTAATGGCCCACTGACTAATCAGAAGTCATCAGGACTTTAATGTGAAATGTTGGCAAGGTAAAGGGATGGTAGATTTATTTCAAATGTCTAATATCAATTTATCAAGACTCCTTCCCATAAATTCACTTAATGGAGAATTTTCTCCAACCCCACTATACCCCTTAGAGCAGGGGTCTCCAGCCTGTGGCTTGGGAGCCACATGTGGCTCGCAGACTCATGATATGTGGCTCGGAGCTGTCTTTTGCATTTGCACCAGGTCTAGAAAACAGCTATGAAGAGCAGGTCTCCAGATGATGACAATTGTGAGTAGCCCCATACAGAAGAGCAGATGTGACTGGAGGTAGTAACCCCTGAATATTGGTATACTGCCTCGATGGGGTGATTTCGGTGGAGAAGCTTTGGCTGTCATTATACTGGTAATGGGGCTCTGGCTGTCACTACTGTGAGGGGAAAGAGCTAAATGTGACTTGCAACCCTCTGTCAGAGCTGAATGTGGCTCCTGACCATCTGTCAGAGCTGAACGTGGCTCCTGACCATCTGTCAGAACTGAATGTGGCTCTTGACCCTGTGTCAGAGCTGATTGTGGCTCCTGACCCTCTGTCAGAGCTGATTGTGGCTCCTGACCCTCTGTCAGAGCTGAACGTGGCTCCTGACCCTCTGTCAGAGCTGAATGTGGCTCCTGACCCTCTGCAAGTGTGGCGCCCCTGAGGCTTCAGTTGCCACAGGCTACTGCACCTCACTTAAGGTGCAGTACTCATCCTGGGTCCAGAGGAGGTCGGTGTCAGCTCCACAATACACAAACTCATACTTACAATCAGGTTGCCACTGGGGACCGGGCTAGAGTCGGGTCTTAAGGTAGTCCCAACACATGAGGGGCTGCCACCCACTAGTGATAGGAAACGGGGGAGGAGCGGCCACCAGGGGGAGTTAGGAGCTGATACAACAGTGAAGAGTTCTCCTGCAGGAAAGGAAAGGAGCGGACAGGTTTTTCGGTAGCTCTTGTGGGACAGAGTAGACAATACGATCGCCGAGGGGAGAGCTTCATTACTCCCTCGGGACCGGTGCAGTGTAGGGTACAGAGACCTAGGGTGGAACAGACTTTACATTGTATCACCAGAATCTGCAGGACAGGGGGATTGTATGTCCCTCTGGTCGCCACCAGTTCCCGAAGTACAGTGGTACAAAGGGTCCGCAGTGGTCATCCAAACTCAGACCCCACCGCGGACCCGCGTCACCTGCACACGGGACGGGAGCTAAAACTACAAGAACTGGGGTCCCCAAGTAGCTTCAGGCCACGGGGATTCATCTTTAACAGCACAAGAAGGAAGGTCCCACAAACTACCGGAATAGTTCTGACCTCCAAAGGATCCGGGATCGGCTGGGGCCCATGATGGCGGTGACTGGTACCCTGAGGCAGCACTTGAACTGTGAGTAAAAAGACCTGGAACCGCAGCAGCTGACTCAGCCTCTTATTGCCGACGCTGCCGCCCCGTGCTTCGGCGGCAACGGCCTTACAGTCCTTCATCATCCTCCCCGTGGCCCGCTCCACCTGTGGGGAGCAGAACCATCCTTGCTGCAACACCATCAGCCCTGTAGGACATCGCTTGCAGCGGCGGCTCATCCCTGGCCGCATGCCACAGGTGGTGTCACGAGACAAACTTCCATTCCATCATCTCACCCTTTTATTGTACACCTCGGGGCTATGAATCCGGGCAGAACATCCCCAGACCTGACATCAACGGCCTGGCATCGAGTACGTTTAACCCTTTGCCCCGGGGGTGCTACACAAGAGTTTAATGTGGCTCCTGACTCTGTCAGAGCTGAATATGGCTCTCAAAGTCAGAAAGGTTGGACACCACTGCCTAAGGCCTCTGCCACACTCCCGTGAAAATCACGCACGTGCCGCGAGACACGTATTTTCCCTGTATGCTGCGTGTAGGTAAGTACGTGTCTCCGGTACGTGCGGGCCACGTGTGTTCTCCGTGTGCTATCCGCGATAACACACGGAGAACCGGTAATTTGCATACTCACGTGGTCCTTCCTGCTGTCCAGGGTACTGCTCTTCAGTCTCCAGCCCTGCCGACTCCCCGCTGCTGCTGCTTCCGGCTGCAGTGAAGTGAATATTAAATGAGCATAATGAGCGGCGGTCGGCAGCAAGTGACAGCAGCGGCAGAGACAGGAGGGCTGGAGAAGATGAGTAAAGATTTTTTATTTTTTTCTCTGACACGTGAGTTTTCTCCGGCGCGTGTCACACAGGACCGCATCCACACTACATCTGTGTGGTACGGGTGCGGGCCGTGTGACACCCGTGATGCCGGAGAAAAACGGACATGTCAGCATGTTGGAAAACGCACACACGTACAAACAGACACGGACACACGTTCCGTGTGGTTTTACGTGTGTGTGCCTGCCATAGGGTAGCATTGGTGTACGTGTCGCCATGCCGCCGGTACGTGCAAAAAACGTACCAAACACGTCCCGGCGGCACGGATGTGTGTCGGAGGCCTTAGAGGAACCAGTCCATTAAAAACAACTGTTGGGACGTTAGTTACATCTCAATGGTTACTTTTTAGTGTAATGCTCGAGACAGATGATCGTTCAGCTTCTAATACCTGGGACACCATTGGGTACTAATTGATGGGGTTGGGGAAAAAAGTTGCACTGGTTAGTGTCCTTCAATAGCACCATATAATTAGTGTTAATGGTTGGTCTTGGGTCACCAGGCAAACCTCAGGCATGTTCCCCAAGGGCTTGGGTCAAATATATTCCCAGATGGTGGGACTTAAGGGTGCTTTACACGAGACGACGGATCGTGCGATGCATTGTCAGGGGTCACGGTTTTCGTGACGCACATCCGGCATCATACACGACGTCATCTCGTGTGAAACCTCTGAGCGACGCAGTATCGCTCACAAAGTCGTGTACTCGTCGCTCAGTTTCATAATATCGTTTATTTTTACTTGTGACGGTTGTTCATCATTCCCGTGGCAGCACACGTCGCTCTGTGTGACACCACGGGAGCGATGAACTCTGCTTACCTGCGTCCCACGGCTCCCGCCGGCTATGCGAAAGGAAGGAGGTGGGCGGGATGTTTACATCCCGCTCATCTCCGCCCCTTCGCTTCTATTGGCCGGCGACTGTGTGACGTCGCTGTGACGCCGAACGTCCCTCCCCATTCAGGAAGTGGACGTTTGCCGCCCACAGCGAGGTCGCTCAGCAGGTATGTAGTGTGACGGGGGTTTCACGACTTTGTGCGACACGGGCAGCGACGAGGGCGGGTACGATCGATTGTGAAATTGCACAATCGGTCGTCCCGTGTAAAGCAGGCTTTATACTTTCCCATTTAGAAACTAGCCACACATTGCCCTTGTATCTTGAGCCGGTAACAACATATATGCTAAAAATGAGAGATACTATACGCGTAACTGGAATGTCTTCTTGCACTTTACTGTATGGAGATAAGACTATGGAATTTTTTTTTTAAGTCAGGCTTTAGAGACTAACAGGGGTTAATACAAGTATGTGACCCAAATGCTCTGATGGTTCCCACACAAAGGAAACGAGACAGTTTGCATTTTTTTTCTTTTTTGGTCCTCTTGCGGAACATGAAGTGTCTGCAGTTGTCAATCCAGTTTAACCCCATTCTGGGAAAAATGATACGCAGCGCACCTGCACAATTTCCCGACAATGAATATCCAAGTTTTAGTTTAAGTTATTGATGTTTTTCCAAGTGTCCCATTTGCTGTGAGCTAGTGACAGTCCTCAAGGTGCCATTCTCTGTCAATCTGCCCATTGTGTCATTTGCCTGGGTAATTTAACACAGTGTCTTATTCCGGGCAAGGCTTGCTCCTTGCTTGCAGTGGGCCACTTAAATAAGCAAAGCTTGACACGCATGACTTCAGCTAAACATGACCTTTTTTTTAAAAAAAGCTATTGAAATAATGTAAAGCAAATATTTAATTTACAACACAAGAATCTCATCTACCGCTTTATTTCCTGCACGGATCCGTGATATATGAAGCAATTAAGACTGTAACTACCCACTGAAAGGCTTATTAAACTTACTCGCATCCCTGATTAAGACCTTTAATCGGATTGCATGGAAAATCATTTGACTGCCATCTCTTCATTTCCAGGGCTTGTTTTTCCTAATAAAATTACTTGAGCCACTATGCAAATATCATTCGTCTTAATCTGCAACCAAGAAAGCACCATTGCAGTGCTGAATAATAAAGTATAGATAGCGGAGGCTGTTATGTTACTCTATGGAAATCAAGTAAGCATTTGCCTCGTTAGTAATCTCATTATAAATCTTTTTAGCATATCAATTAAAGAGAATCTGTCAGCAGATTTTTGCTATGGAATCTCAGAGCTGCATAATGTATGGGTGTAAAGCCCGATTGCAGCATTTTGTCACTTATAGGACTTCTTGGTGCAATTTTGATGCAATCATTGTTTTCTCTGCTGTAGATATAGCAGTTCTCTTAATGCTGACCTGTGTATAACCCCAGCCTCACCCAACTGGTAGGTTGCTGACAATTTACATTGTACGCGGTAAGCTGCCAATCACTGATGGGGGCGAGGTCTCAACGATGACCCTGAGTGATAAGCTATTGCTGATAAAACACTGATTATATTGAAACTACAGCAAATTGCTGAGCAAGTGATACAGCCATAAAATAAAAGGTCCAGTCACACTAAGCAACTTACCAGCGATCCCAACAACGATAGGGATCGCTGGTAAGTTGCTAGGAGGTTGCTGGTGAGATGTCACACTGCGACGCTCCAGCGATCCCACCAGCAACTTGACCTGGCAGGGATCGCTGGAGCGTCGCTACACGAGTTGCTGGTGAGCTCACCAGCAACCAGTGACCAGCCCCCAGCGCCGCGTGGAAGATGCTGCGCTTGGTAACTAAGGTAAATATCGGGTAACCAACCAGATATTCACCTTGGTTACCAGCGCACGGAGCTACACGTGCAGAGAGCAGGGAGCAGCGCACACTGAGCGCTAGCTCCTTGCTCTCCTAGTTACAGCACACATCGGGTTAATTACCCGATGTGTGCTGCAGCTACATGTGCACAGAGCAGGGAGCAGCGCACACCGCTTAGCGCTGGCTCCCTGCTCTCCTAGCTACAGCACACATCGGGTTAATTACCCGATGTGTGCTGCAGCTACATGTGCACAGAGCAGGGAGCAGCGCACACCGCTTAGCGCTGGCTCCTTGCTCTCCTAGTTACAGCACACATCGGGTTAATTACCAGATGTGTGCTGCAGCTACATGTGCACAGAGCAGGGAGCAGCGCACACTGCTTAGCGCTGGCTCCTTGCTCTCCTAGCTACAGCACACATCGGGTTAATTAACCCGATGTGTCCTGCAGCTACATGTGCACAGAGCAGGAGCCGGCACTGACAGTGAGAGCGGCGGAGGCTGGTAACAAAGGTAAATATCGGGTAACCAAGGACAGGGCTTCTTGGTTACCCGATGTTTACTGTGGTTACCAGCCTCTGCAGAAGCCGGCTCCTGCTGCCTGCACATTTAGTTGTTGCTGTCTCGCTGTCACACACAGCGATCTGTGCTTCACAGCGGGACAGCAACTAAAAAATGGCCCAGGACATTCAGCAACAACCAACGACCTCACAGCAGGGGCCAGGTTGTTGCTGGATGTCACACACAGCAACATCGCTAGCAACGTCACAAAAGTTGTTCGTTAGCAGCGATGTTGCTAGCGATGTTGCTTAGTGTGACGGGGCCTTAAGGCTCGCTGCCAACACATGATGCTGCCTCCAGATTAAATAGCAAAAACCTGCTGGCAAATTATCTTTAAAGCACCATTCCAATGTTTTTTGGGGGGTTTCAGTGCTGGAGTGGTGCTTTAAATCTAAGTCTCCCCTCCCCATTCTTATACTCAACCTCCTGCTGCTTCATCCTTTTTCAGTGCCGCTTGTGCCCATGTCGCGGGCGGGGAGGAGGGTGTCAGCACACCGCGCTCACCCCTTCTGCTCGGGTCCGGCAGCTGCTCAGTGGTGGCTCGAGCGGTGGGCCGGATCCCGGGGTTTCTCGAGCGACACTCCTCGCCCGTGAGTGAAAGGGGGGTTTTATGGTTGGGGATTGTTATAGTTCGTGACGCCATCCACGGTTGTGGTGATTTCACCACCGCTGCTCCATGTGGGGATCCCGGGGATGGTGATGTGGAGCAGCCAGTTGTTATGTTGCCCCTCCGTGGGTAGGGGTTGGTGATCCCGGGGGCCAGTGGGGTGCAGGGGCGCAGGGGCAGCGCTGTGCCTTGCGGCACTGAGGTACTCACTCAGCCAGTAAACACGACACAGTTCTCGGTAAACAAACGGCTGGTTGGACGGGTCCCTCGGACGGTTCACGGTGCTGCGGTTCCCTGCAGTTAGCGGTGACGGTCTCTTCCCTGCACCTTTGAAATGTCTGTTTGGTAGCGGTGGATTCCCACCGGTTACCCGCTCCCCGACTGCAATCTGTGCCGGAGGAGCTCCACACTTTGCCCGCAGGCGCCGGCCCTGGGAAACTGGTGCCTTGGCGGTGGCGGTGTTTCCCCGTGGTGGTTGGACCTTTGCCGTCAATCAGGACTTGCTTGTTGGGAGATCTACGTCCCCTTCACTAACGGATTTAGCAATTTGCAGCGACTCCAAGCCTTGCTGGGATCCGAAAGCCCCTGCTCTGGTGCTGACTGCCCTTTGTATACTGCTCCAGACCCCCGGATACACACAGCCTCCGTGGCCCTTCCAGCAACCTCCAGACAGTCCCACTGCAGACCTTCACCACTGTCTGCTGACCTTGCTGACTCCGTCTGGGCACACAGCCACAGACCAACTTCAGGCTTTCTTTCTTTACTGCTTTCTTCCTTCACTTTCACTTAGCTGTTTAGTCTAACCCTGTCTAGACTACTCCTTCACTCTTGCCCTGCCTGGGCTCCACTCCTTCCACTTCCTCCTCCCTGACAGCACTCTGTTGTTTCCTCAAGCTGGTCCCTGAGCTATCTGCCTGGTTTCTTCCTGCCTCCAGAGTTGTGAGCTCCTTGGTGGGCGGAGCCAACCGCCTGGCCCACCCCCTGGTGTGCATCATCAGACTTCTGGAGGAAGGCAACAAGGATTTGTGGGTTAGCTGGTGTACCTGCAGGGAATGTGGGGTGTGTGTGTGTTGTTATCTGTGTCCCCTGGCTTGCCCAGGGCGACACACCCACATCTTCTGATTGGCTGGAAGTCAGAAGTTATGTCAGAAGCTCTCAATGCAACTCTGTGAGCTAGAACAAGGCTCTCATAGACTTCTATTGTTTTGTTACCTCTGGCATGCTCCATGAAACACTGGAGCTTCCGACAGGTTAGTATGACACAGGTGGCAGGGGACTTACACTTAAAACACCACTCCAGGTATTAGGGTCAGTTTTAGGCCGGTTTTACTTATCAATTATTCATGGTCCAAGTATAGACCTAGACGTTCTGAGAGTCCAGACAGGTATATATGAGGCTATTGAATTTAGGTCAGGAGACCGCTGCCTGTGTAGATCAATGCAGTCAATACTCGCACTGTGCATGTTAGACATGTGAACTGGCCTAAGGGGTGTGCAACCACTAAAGACTCCAAAAACACTATGATAATGCTATTGTCACGCTTCCCGGTCCCCGTGCCCCGCTCTCCGGTTCCCGTGGCCCGCTCCCCGCTTCCCGGCGGCGTCCCCGACTCACCACTCCGGTCCCGGCCTCCTCTTCCTCGCCTGCGCCCTCCATGCGTCCAGCTCCCCGCTCCCGGCGCTCCTCAGCGACGTGGGACACCCTGCCGGGCACCCCTGCTTCCTCTGCACCGCTCCCTGGACTGGCTTCTGGCACACGGGCCTCGCGCATGCGCATTAGGGCGCGCGCACGGTCATTGACCCTTTCTTAAAGGGCCAGCACCTTCAAACAGGAAATTGCATAGACAGGTACAGGGTATATTAGGATTCTCTTTCCTGGTGGCCGGGGCCTGTTCTACGTGTTTAGTAAGCTAGGAGTTCAGGTCCCCGTATTGCTTTGCCCTGTATTAACCCTGTCTGTCTCGCAGAGCCTGTCCTGCCACGCCAGCCGCTCCGAACCACGTCCACTCCAGTACCCTGACGGTGACTTCGGCGGATGTTCCACCACCTCTGCAGCTCCACCAGTCTCCAGTCCCTGGCTCCGTTGGGTGACCCGTCCCATCGCTCAGCAGGTTCCGGATCCCGCCTGACCCTTCATCCCGGCCTTGGACCCTGAGCCTCGTCACCCGGACTACCGTCCAGAACTCCGTGTGTTCAGCAACATCCACCTTTCCAGCTCCCCTACGGACTGTCTGGCTACCAAATAGTGCTTCGGCTGCCGTGCATCAAGACCCTCTGGCGGGGTGACCGGCCTGGCTGCCTCCTCAGGGGAAACCGGTGTACGGTCCAGTGTTTCCACCACCCGGACGTAACAGCTATCCAACATGGCACTTCCAGAAGGACCAGCCAACCATCTTGTGTGTGGGACCTCCCAATTCTGATGTAAGAGGGGAGAAGTATTGAAGGAATGTGTTGTATCACATTCATTCTGGTATCAGGACCATAAGGGTCTTTGCAATCAGACTATAAGTGAAAATTAAGGAACAAACCATCTCTTATGAACTTTAAGGTCTCATTCAGACAACCGTTCTGTCTGTCTTGGTCAGTTCCTGTATTTTTGCAGACCTACTGACAAGACTATCTTTTCAATCTCTTTTGTGTAGGATCGGATGGCACATGGAAACATTTACGTATGCATCAGTTCCTACAAAAAAACACATCGGATGCCGTATGTCTATTCTGTTATTATGGAACATGTCCTATTCTGTTCCGTAATAACGGACCATGACACAATACAAGTCAATGGCTCTGCAAAATCCCTGGAAGCCACACGGCAGTCTGTCTCTACTAATGCGCCAGCCCTGCGGCTGCTTGCACTTCAGTGTGTCAGCATCTGCGGGGATGACGAGCGCCGACCTCAGGAGGTTAGCAAAGTTCATTACCTGTGGTGATGGTCTCTGTTGCACTCCTGACGTCAGCACCAATCACTGAATTTCATTGCCCACAGAGATATCACCTAAAGTCTCGCGGGAGCTCGTGACGTCACCGCTAGCCACAGTCTCAGGCCACCCGCGAGACTTACAGTGAGATCGCGGTAGTAATTGAACTCAGTGACGAGCACTGACGTGATGAGCGCAGCAGACTTTATCACCACAGATAATGATCTGAGCTAACCTCATGACGTCGGCGTTCGTTATGACCTGCAGTGACCTGGGCTGACCTCATGATGTTAGCTCAGGTCACTGCACTGCTCTCCCATCCAATGGGGAACATTCTGTTTTTTATTGTTTGGGATAGTGAGTATGGATCGTCATGGGACCCCCTTATTGTATTACGCCGGACCCGGATTTGTTTTTTCTTTCCAATAAATTGGTGAAAGAGGGAATGTGTTGGGGAGTGTTTTTTCAAATAAAATTTTTTTTTGTTGTCTTTTTTTTTTTTATTACTGACTGGATTAGTGATGTTGGGTATCTGATAGACGCCGTGACCTCACTTATGCCAGGGCTTAATGCCAGGTGACATTACACAGCTGAAATCAACCCCATATATTAATATTACCCCGTTTCCCACCGCACCAGGACAATGGGATGAGCTGGGGCGAAGTACCAGGATTGGCAAATCTAATGAATGTGCTTCTTCTGGGGTGGCTGCGGCCTGGTATTTTTAGTCTGGAGAGTGTCCAATAATTGTGGACCTCCCTAGTCTGAGAATGCCAGACCACAGCTGTCAGCTTTACCTTGGCTGGTGATCCAATTTTGGGGGACCACAAGTTTTTTAAAATTTAAAATAGCAGCGTGGGGTGACCTCTGTTTTGGATTACCAGCCAAGGTGAAACTGCCAGCTGTGGTCTGCAGGCTGCAGCCATCTGCTTTACCCTAGCTGGCTACAAAAAATAGGGGGGAACCCACGTCATTTTTTTTAATTATGTATTTATTTTTTGGCTAAATACAAGGCTATACTCCCTTTAGTGCCACATGAAAGGCACTAAAAGATGCAAGATTACAAAATGCAGAGGAATAGAACATTATACAGTATATACTGTATGTCTTTCTCATCTATTATCTATCCATCCCTCTATCTATCTATGAAAGTAGCTGTGTAATAATTATTACCCGACTACTTTCATATTCTGGACTTTTGGGGTATTTTTGCTTTTTGCTACAAATTTCTCTATCTATCTATCCCTCCATTTATCTATCTATATCTATCCATCTATTTATCTATCTATCTATTCATCTATCTTTCTAGCTGTTTACTGGGTTTTTTGTGGTCCGCAAAAAAGATGGAAGGCACACGGATTACACACGGAGCATATACGGAACGGAACGAATATGGATGTTACACAAATTTCACACGGATGCATTCGTGGAAAAACAGAACCGTTTTTTGTGGCCGCAAAAACGGTACAGTCGTGTGAATGTAGCCTAATGGAGGGTGGCTATGCAAAAGCAGCCACCTAAAGTTAGCAGGTAAGGATGATTGTGTACAAAGAAATCTCTTTTTGAAATAATACCAGGATGGATATGAATGGTTAACCTGGGATATTTTTTGCCCATAAGAAAAAAAATGTCTGACTGAAGAGGCTCCAGCCATACAGAATATGCCCCCACCCTATTCATAGGTGACTGTTATCATTGCACACATTGTAAAAGGCTAGCAGTGCTGAAGATAGAAAAGTCCAGGTATAGCAATTAGATTCCATCAAGGTGGGAAAAGTCCTACAGTTTAAGTCAATAATCCATAATGGCTTAAAACAGTAAAACAACTAATCTGGCAAAGTAGGGCAGCATGGTGGCTCAGTGGTTAAGACAATATTTGCAAGGAGTTTGTATTTTCTCTCCATGTTTGCGTGGCTTTCCACTGGATGTCACGTTTTCTTCCCGTGGTATAAATATGTACTGATCGGGAATTTGGATTGTAAACCCCCATGGGGACAGTGATGATGTCTGTAAAGCGCTGTGGAATATGATGGCGCTATAGAAGAGAGTAAAATAAATAAAACAATAAATAAGACATCACTGATTTTCTGTACATATACTTAGCCAGCAACTAGTCTGCAATCTTCACTGTTAATTGAATGGGCTGGAGTAGAATGGGGAATACCCGCCCTGTATCTCCACTGTTAAAGGAGTTATCCGACATACACTCCAAAAAAAATTGTAAGCTAATCTGTGCTGTATTGTCATATAAATCACTCCTACATTGTTATTTTTAGTTTTCTAACTTTTGTTCCTCTTGAATTCACCCTTTATTCTCTGCAGCACCTTGTTTACATTCAGCTCCAACAAACATGACAATTTCCTGTATTCTTGGTTGCCAAACCTCAGTCAGAGCTGGCACCACCCAGCCTCAGTGTCCAGAAACGCCCCCTGCCTGCCCTCACTGTCCAGAAACGCCCCCTGCCCGGCCTCAGTGTCCAGAAACGCCCCCTGCCCGGCCTCAGTGTCCAGAAACGCCCCCTGCCCGGCCTCAGTGTCCAGAAACGCCCCCTGCCCGGCCTCAGTGTCCAGAAACGCCCCCTGCCTGCCCTCACTGTCCAGAAACGCCCCCTGCCCGGCCTCAGTGTCCAGAAACGCCCCCTGCCCGGCCTCAGTGTCCAGAAACGCCCCCTGCCCGGCCTCAGTGTCCAGAAACGCCTCCTGCCTGGCCTCAGTGTCCAGAAATGCCCCCTGCCTGGCCTCTGCACATTCAATGGCTGTCAGTATTCTGCCCAGCACCTGACCTCTCAGCATGTGACAGAGCAGAGATCCAGCTTCTCTCTTCTGTAACACAGCAATCAGCTCACATCCCATCCACAATGGTAACAGAAAGAGTTGTTACATGTTCCTCACCCCTTATAGATAAATGAATCCTGTATTAGGCCTCTTTCACACGTCAGTGATTCTGGTACGTTTGTGCTTTTTTTTTTTTAAACGTACCAGAATCACTGACATATGCAGACCCATTATAATGAATGGGTCTGCTCACACGTCAGTGATTTTTCACTGCACGTGTCTCCGTGCGGCGTACCCGCGTGTGCGTGATTGCTGCACGGAGACATGTCCATTTTTTTCTAGCATCACTGATGTTCCACGGACCACGCAGTGGTGTGGTCCGTGAAACACGTGCCAAAAAAATGTGCTTTTAAAATAAAAAACATTTTAACTCCCCCGGCGTCCAGCGATGTCCTCTGCAGCCCGTTCTGCTTGCTGCTTCTGAGCCGGCTCATTATTGTTGCACATATTCATGATGCACGACACAGCCGACCCGGAAGCAGCTACTGTGTGGCATCCGTTCCATTCTGTATATGGTCCGTATGTCATCTGCGTACCTTCCTATTTTTTTCATACTGCAAAAAAACGGAAGCAGCTAGATAGATAGAGGGATAGATAGATACAGATAGCTAGAGGGATAAATAGAGGGATGGATGAATGAATCAAGGGATAGATAGAGGGATAGATAATAGATGAGAAAGACCAATATAATGTCCTACCCCCCTGCATAGTCTAAGCTGGCACCCTTTAGTGCCTTTCATGTGGCACTAAAGGGTGCTTAGCCTTGTATTTAGCCAATAAATAAATAATTAAAAAAAAAACGACGTGAGGTCCCCCCATCTTTTGTAGCCAGCTAGGGTAAAGCAGACGGCTGCAGCCTGCAAACCACAGCTGGCAGCTTCACCTTGGCTGGTAATCCAAAACAGAGGGCACCCCACGCTATTTAAAATTAAATAAATAATTTAAAACAAAAAACGTGGGGTCCCCCCCAAATTGCATCACCAGCCAAGGTAAAGCGGACAGCTGTGGTCTTCTATTCTCAGACTAGGGAGGTCCACCGTTATTGGACACTCCCCAGCCTAAAAATAGCAGGCTACAGCTGCCCCAGAAGTGGCGCATCCATTAGATGCGCCAATCCTGGTGCTTCGCCCCAGCTCATCCCGCGCCCTGGTGCGTTGGCAAACGGGGTAATATATGGGGTTGATGCCAGATGTGTAATGTCACCTGGCATCAAGCCCTGGGGTTGGTGAGGTCAGGCGTCTATCAGATACCCGACATCACCAACCCAGTCAGTAATAAAAAATAGACAACAAAAAAAGTTTTATTTGAAAAAACACTCCCCACATTCCCTCTTTCAACAATTTATTGACAAGAACAATCCAATTCGGGTCCGGCGTAATCCAATAAGGGGGTCGCACGGCGATCCATACCATAGTCAATGAGACTCCCAGTCAATGAAGAACAAAATGTTCCCCATTGGCTGGGAGAGCCGTGCAGTGACCTGAGCTAACATCAATAGGTCAGCCCAGGTCACTGCAGGGGATGCCGAGCGCTGCCGTCAGGAGGTTAGATGAGATCATTACCTGCAGTAATGATCTCCTGCTCTGCTGACGGCAGCGCTGTCACTGACTTCTATGCCCGCCGCGTTCTACGCAGTATCGCGAGAGCCCGTGACGTCACTGCTAGTGACCGCGAGACGGGCAGAGAAGGCAGTGACCGCGGTGACGTCAGGAGGCAGGAGATCGTATCAACAGCTAATTATCTCATCTAATCTAACCTGCAGCTACATGTGCAGAGAGCAGGGAGCCGCGCACACTGAGCGCTGGCTCTCTGCTCTCCTAGCTACAGTACACATCGGGTTAATTAACCCGATGTGTACTGCAGCTACATGTCACAGTGCAGAGAGCAGGGAGCCACGCACACTGCTTAGCGCTGGCTCCTTGCTCTCCTAGCTACAGTACACATCGGGTTAATTACACGATGTGTACTGCAGCTACATGTGCAGAGAGCAGGAGCCGGCGCTGGCAGTGTGAGCAGCGGAGGCTGGTAACGAAGGTAAATATCGGGTAACCACCTTGGTTACCCGATGTTTACCTTGGTTACAGCTTACCGCAGCTGCCGGCTCCTGCTCCCTGCTCGCTTCATTTCGTCGCTCTCTCGCTGTCACACACAGCGATCTGTGCGTCACAGCGGGAGAGCGACGACCAAAAAATTAAGCTGGACATTCAGCAACGAGCGGCGACCTCACAGCTCGTTGCTGGATGTCACACACAGCGACAGCGACGGGACGTCGCTGCAACGTCACAGAAAATGGTGACGTAGCAGCGACGTCGTTGTCGCTGTGTGTGATACCACCTTTAGCAGTCAGTGTCCCGCTCCCTGCCAGCCCCGCGGCGTGAGAAGTGCGGGCATCCGCGGGGCTGGCGCGGGACACAGACTGATGCACATACACAGATGACCCATGATGACACAGACAGCGCGCACGGGGGGGGGGGCAACAGTTCCCAGGGCGTCAGGCAAGTGTTCCTTGCCTTATTGAACTGGACACTGAATCGGCTGGAATTCAGGGCGCACGTAGCTGGGCACAGGAGGCGGGGGAGGGAGACTACGGAGTGTGTGGGAGGTTGTGGGCAGAGTACGGGGTGCAGGGGAATGTGTGGGAGGGTGCAGGGAACGGGGGCGGTTACTCCACGCACTGTACAGCCCAGCAGGGCGGTAACATGCTCTTCCAGATTTGCATGTCAACATGGCCCTGCCCATGTAGACATGAAATGACCGGAAGCAGCAAAATCGCGGCAGGAGCGGTCACATGACCATTCTGAGCCGGGGGAGAGGGGCTGACAGCAGGGCAGGTAAATGGTCTCTATCTACTTACCTGCCCCAATGTAGCCCAATAGTGTAATAATGAAAAAAAGTCAAAAGAAGCCGGATAACCCCTTTAATGACGTTTGATAACTGTATATGTAAATCCGCTCTGAAATTTGAATCTTATTGTTAAAAAAACTGTATGTTCAATGTATGGGATATTGAACTATACAGTTTGTCAATCTCAAGATGTAGGGTCATCTTCACGGTAATCTGGAAAGCTTCAGAAGGCAACTGGGGTTGTTGTCAATACTTTTACACTTCAGGTTCCTACAGTTGATGTCTGGTTTCTATTGCATGAGAAAGTAATACTTCAGGTATTTATCTGAAACACTTCATTGTAGTCTATGAGGAAATATGTAGATAAAAATGTAAGATAAGCCATTGTCATAGATTATTATGCAATCCAAACAGCAGTCTGTGTCTCTTATAAAGCATCATAAATCATACCTTCATTTATATGTGCCATCAACTCTGATGTGACCTGGCTGATCAACCCAAGATTATCTTCTGTAGATACCAATGACTTAGCTGTGGCTAGTTATGATTCTTCTGTCCTAATTCATTTTCTTAGGTTCTCAGAGCTGGACATATTTTAGATCGAATAATCATCTTGGAAGCAGATATTTTTTTCTGGGCTTTTTTCAGTAGTTTTTATTAAAGAACCCTACTACCAACTTTTCCCAAAGCCTAAAATGAGTTGACTACTTAGAGACAACTATAAATTTAACTCACCCACACATAGCATGAACATATTTTACACCCTAGGTTTAATGACCCCACAGAACAGACCACAGGTACTGGGAATCCCTTCAATGGGACCACTTGATTACACTCAAACAGTATAGTTTTTACAATCCTAAAATCTGATTGTCCACGCTATGGCTGAAGACACGTTGATAGGGATTGTCCACTTAACATGTTATATTATAATATATATATATATATATATATATATATATATATATATATCATACACACACAGTGCCTACAAGTAGTATTCAACCCCCTGCAGATTTAGCATCTTTACACATTCGGAATTAACTTGGCATTGTGACATTTGGACTGTAGATCAGCCTGGAAGTGTGAAATGCACTGCAGCAAAAAAGAATGTTATTTCTTTTTTTTTTTTTTTTTTTTTAAATTGTGAAAAGTTTATTCAGAGGGTCATTTATTATTCAACCCCTCAAACCACCAGAATTCTGTTTGGTTCCCCTAAAGTATTAAGAAGTATTTCAGGCACAAAGAACAATGAGCTTCACATGTTTGGATTAATTATCTCTTTTTCCAGCCTTTTCTGACTAATTAAGACCCTCCCCAAACTTGTGAACAGCACTCATACTTGGTCAACATGGGAAAGACAAAGGAGCATTCCAAGGCCATCAGAGACAAGATCGTGGAGGGTCACAAGGCTGGCAAGGGGTACAAAACCGTTTCCAAGGAGATGGGCCTACCTGTCTCCACTGTTGGGAGCATCATCCGGAAGTGGAAGGCTTATGGAACTACTGTTAGCCTTCCACGGCCTGGACAGCCTTTGAAAGTTTCCACCCGTGCCGAGGCCAGGCTTGTCCGAAGAGTCACGGCTAACCCAAGGACAACAAGGAAGGAGCTCCGGGAAGATCTCATGGCAGTGGGGACATTGGTTTCAGTCAATACCATAAGTAACGTACTCCACCGCAATGGTCTCCGTTCCAGACGAGCCCGTAAGGTACCTTTACTTTCAAAGCATCATGTCAAGGCTCGTCTACAGTTTGCTCATGATCACTTGGAGGACTCTGAGGCAGACTGGTTCAAGGTTCTCTGGTCTGATGAGACCAAGATCGAGATCTTTGGTGCCAACCACACACGTGACATTTGGAGACTGGATGGCACTGCATACGACCCCAAGAATACCATCCCTACAGTCAAGCATGGTGGTGGCAGCATCATGCTGTGGGGCTGTTTCTCAGCCAAGGGGCCTGGCCATTTGGTCCGCATCCATGGGAAGATGGATAGCACGGCCTACCTGGAGATTTTGGCCAAGAACCTCCGCTCCTCCATCAAGGATCTTAAGATGGGTCGTCATTTCATCTTCCAACAAGACAACGACCCAAAGCACACAGCCAAGAAAACTAAGGCCTGGTTCAAGAGGGAAAAATCAAGGTGTTGCAGTGGCCTAGTCAGTCTCCTGACCTTAACCCAATTGAAAACTTGTGGAAGGAGCTCAAGATTAAAGTCCACATGAGACACCCAAAGAACCTAGATAACTTGGAGAAGATCTGCATGGAGGAGTGGGCCAAGATAACTCCAGAGACCTGTGCCGGCCTGATCAGGTCTTATAAAAGACGATTATTAGCTGTAATTGCAAACAAGGGTTATTCCACAAAATATTAAACCTAGGGGTTGAATAATAATTGACCCACACTTTTATGTTGAAAATTTATTAAAATTTAACTAAGCAACATAACTTGTTGGTTTGTAAGATTTATGCATCTGTTAATAAATCCTGCTCTTGTTTGAAGTTTTCAGGCTCTAACTTATTTGCATCTTATCAAACCTGCTAAATCTGCAGGGGGTTGAATACTACTTGTAGGCACTGTAATATATATATATATATATATATATATATATATATATATATATATATATATATATATATATATATATATATCCAACAATGCATCAAAGACGCGGCCGGCCCACCATAACGGAGTTCCTCTTGTTGCAAAGATCAGTGTTCACCTTATGTTCTGCAGGGATCCAGGCAGGGAGTGTGCCCAAACATATAGGAAAGTTAGAGGTAGGATCCAGCAGACAGATGAATTTTCACCGTAGAAATAAAATAATCTTCTTTAATTATCCATTTAAAATATTGGTACAAACGTGATGAACGCCATACAGAAAATATGCAATCCAGCAATGGACTACGTGTTTCAACGCGATGCTCCTTCTTCCTACCTCTAACTTTCCCTATATATATATATATATATATATATATATATATATATATATATATATATATATTTACAAGCCCAAATAGGACATTTTGAGTAAATAAAGGGGGTCCTCTATTCGGGGTTTTTATTTCTTGGCGGAAGCTAAGAGTTGTTATAAAATGTGTCTCTCATTCCAGAAGACCTGTCCTGTCGGCTTGAATGGGCACTGTGTAAAGCAGGGGTCCCCCAACCTGTAGCTCGGGAGCAACTATGTGTGGCTCACGGCTGTCTGCCGATTTGGTGCAAAAGCCTAGTCTAACAAATAGCTATGAAGAGTAGATCTCCAGATGGTGACTTTTGGGAGGAGCTCCACACAGAAGAGCAGATCTGACTGGGGGTATGGTAGGAATCCCTGGGTCTTGGTCTACTACCTCAGTGTGACTTCTGTGAAGAAGCTTTGGCTGTCATTATACTGATGGTGAGGACTCTGGGTGTCACTACTGTGAGGAGCAGGAACTGGATGTGGCTCGCGATCCTCTTTCAGAGCTCAATGTTGCTCTCAAGGACATAAAGGTTGGGGACCACTGATTTCCCTATGGTGGTGCAATAGGAAAATTGATCACTTATTACAAGGTTTCCTAGAGATAACTGCTGATTACTTAAAGTTATAGCAGAAGGACATTTTGTGATCAGTCTATTGTCAAGGGACTCCCTTGAGTAAAGATTGTCTGAATCCTAGGAGGGAGAATCCCAGTGGCATCACAGTGATCCAAGCTGGTGATAACATTATATAAATACACTGTTGTTAGTTGGAGGAGGACTTTGCTGTATAATGAAGAAACCATTTTAATGGCTGATCCATGGAGCAGTTACAATTATAAAGGCTGGTAAACGATGAACTTGATGGACATAAGTCTCAATGACTATGTAACTATGTAGTTACATTTAAACAATAATATACTCATTCTGATAAAACATTTATAACTGCTACATAATAACAGCACCATGTAATTGGGAGATTATTGCCTTCATGTAAGGCAATGTTTCTTACACTTTTTCTTCCTGTGACATAGCAATCAGTTTGGGAATCTCTCAGCATAAAATACTGTTCAAACCAAGCACAGCACCTTGTATGGGACATAACCCACATTTACTCTCCTTATCCGTTCTTGTGTTTGACAGGTATGCTCATGAGCGCTTGGTGCACACTTGGAGAGGTCAAACAGATCAGAGCACCTTCCCACCTACTTAATTTCCATCTATCTTTACCCTCTTCCTTGATTTTGAGCTCTGATTTTCCAGGAGCAGAGATAGATGGAACCCAAGTGAGGCCGGAGTCACACTTGTGCGTATCTCTCACGCGTCTTACATCACATCACCCGGCACGGGCGCACACTCTCCTGGCAGGAGCATGTCGGCTGCATGTATTTCTATGCAGCTGAGACGCTCCTGTCCGGAGAGCATCAGGCCATGCCGTGTGATGCGATGCAAGACTCGAGCGAAATACGCGCAAATGTGACTCTGGCCTAAGTGGGAAGATTGACTGAGCAATTTGACCACACCAAAGGTGCACTAAGCGCCCCATGAGGATACTTTAATAAAAAAGATTTCTGGCAAATACAGCAATAGTTAGACATTAAGAAGTCGATTCACCAAACTAGACATACCAAAAAAACTTTGAAAAGTTGCTAAATTGGGGATGAGGAGTTGCACAACAATGTTGCAACTTTTAGAATTTTCACGCAATATTCGGCTAGCCCTGCCAAAATGGGCAGTGCTGATGAGTAGCATTTCTGACTAGGCACCAAGAATACACACACATCACTGAGAAGATGTGCCAAATTCATTAAATGGCATGCGCTTCTTAATGAACTCGGTACAAGATTTTCATTAAGACTGGCGTACGAAGCGCCAGCATTAAAGGGTTATTCCTATCTCCAGCATCCTATCCCAATATATAGTACATGTAATAATATTAATATTACAAAATACCTCCAATTAGAAATGTAGTATAGGTTTTTTGATATAGCCATATATCTCTTACCTCTTGTGCAGGGCATTGTAGCTTAGGTATCCATTGTTATGACCGCTCATATAGTGACAGTTAGTTCATTGCTTGTGGTCATAAGCATAGATACATAAGCTGCAATGCCCTGCACATAAGGTAAGAGATATGGCTATATCAGGAAAACTATACATTTCTAATTAGAGGTATGTGCTAAAATTATTATTATTATTATTATTATTATTATTATTATTCCTACTTCATATTGGGATAGGATCTTGGAGATGGGAATACCCCTTTAATGAGTTAGCCGTTAAAAGTGTAAGATTTATTAAAAGGGTTATCCACTACTAGCACAAACCCTTGTCATTCCTCATGATTGGGACCCTTTAAAATACAATAGCTTATACTTACCCTTGAGCCTGCGCTGTTCCAGGGGCTCATATGAGGGTGTGATGTCAAGCGAGCTCTACATACAAGCACCACCATCTTCTCTCTCCTAGCCTATAGACGTATAAGTAATTAACGGTAAGTGAGAGGCCAGCTGCCGCTCTCACATCTTATTGATCACTCATATGTCTGAAGGCGGAGAGAGAAGCTGGCTGTGATTGGACGCGTGGCTCGTGTGACATCACAACCTCATGTGAGCCTCAGGAGACCGAGCACCAGTACCACTGAAATGACGCACTCATGGAGGGGAGTATAAGCTTTTTTATTTTAATGGGGCCAAACGTGCAAAATGAGAAGGGGTTGTCCAAGTAGTGGACAATCCCTTTAGGACGGTGTCCTCTACAATGTGCTGTGCTTGCCTTGAACAGTCATATTGTATTGACAAACTCCCTTTAATTTTCACTTTTCAATTTAAAAACATTTACTTTTAATAACTTGTTGCTGGAGCCATACTGATTCTGAGAGCAGCGGAGACCTATCTGAATTAAGTGACAGCCAATTATGGTACGGAATGATGGAGCCATGATGCACAACTGCCGCTCCATTCAGAAGGGGAGACCCCATTTCCTAAATCGGTGGGAGTCTCCGTGGTGAGACCATTAGGCCACGTGCACACGTTAAGTATTTGGAGAGTTTTTTACCTCAGTATCTGTAAGAGGAAACCAGGAGTGGGTATAAAATTCAGAAGTGGTGCCTGTGTTTCTATTATACTTTTCCTGATTGTCCCACTCCTGGTTTTGGCTACAAATACTGAGGTAAAAAAAACTCACCAAATACTCAGCGTGTGCACATGGCCTTAGTGATCAGAATGTTATCACCAATTCTATATATAGCATAGATGATAACTATCAAACGTAATAATGTTTTGCTTACAGGCTTCAATTCAATTAAGGAGGTTCCCAAAGGCTGAACATAAGAACGTATTCACAACATACTGTATTTATGAATCCTCCTTCACCTCAAAACGGTAACAGTAAGGGAATTGTCCTGTGATATGCTGTGCACGATACACTTTATGGCCCAGCAGAGAAGAGGTTAAGAAGGAAGAAAATATGTCGTATAATAGTGTCTGAAAGGAACAATACCGATTTGTCGCCAAAGCCTGTGGAGGGAGTGCCATTGCCCCAGGTATACAGAACACCCCACACAGCACAGGGACGGGTGTGTCTTCCCTAGCAAAGTGCCAAAACATCCAGATTTATACAAGAATGATTCACTGCTGGCAGCCGTGAGTGGCCATTACCATATGAACTCCAGAAGAACTAAGCATATTCCTTGCTAACTGATAGGATTGTAAGCGCCGTGTCAACTACAGGGCCCCATCGCAAAAGCTGGAATTGGACATTGTGTTTCTCGCATTTCCAAAAGTTGGCCTTTATTAGCGTCTTCTATATGGGTTCTTCATGAGTG
This sequence comes from Anomaloglossus baeobatrachus, assembly GCF_048569485.1. Taxonomy (NCBI): domain Eukaryota; kingdom Metazoa; phylum Chordata; class Amphibia; order Anura; family Aromobatidae; genus Anomaloglossus; species Anomaloglossus baeobatrachus. The sequence goes on along the minus strand of NC_134357.1, from coordinate 392,757,516 downwards.
CCTCTCTATATAGCACGGTCTTAAATGAAGTATAAAAGTTGTCTTAAGATGCAATAATCAAACAACAAAGAAAATTATTGCAGATGGCGCCAATACTGTACATCAAGGATATGCAAGTGACTAGGTGGTACTTTTTATGATGGGAGGAGATAGTACCTCAGGGAGGCCTAGATTTATATTCTGTGTCTCCAGTCTCCCTCATCAGAATCCTTGGTATGTCCCATAGCGGCAGACAAGACAATATAGTCTCCTAAGGACCTTCTTGCAACCAGACAGGAAATTACACAATATAGTGGGTATGTTCTGTACAGTCAGATAAGTGAATAGTCTCCTCAGTATCACTGGTATAAGTGGTACAATATTGCCCTCTAAAATAATGCAGGAGGAATAATAGGGGTGATCATTTTTATTAATACTGTTGACGGATCTTATTATACATTCAGCTTTGTTTTAAGCATAGCATCCATACACCATTCAGAATCTCTAATATATATTCAGATAACAAGGAGCTGATCAAATTCACAGCCCATTTAAACAGGACTCAATCAATCAGTATATACCCAAGGTACTAAATACAGATGCATTAAAAAAAGCAGATCAGTTAACATCAGCTTTATGACCGTCTCCATTTAGTGATCGCATTTTTTCCCCTGCATAATAAAGGCAGGATATATTTATATATATAATACAATGGTAGAATATCTGCCCATTTACTAATCACTGAATGAATGAATGAATGAATGAATGAATGACGCACAATGAGCAGATTTTATATCATTTTATCAATTATGTCAAAATAACTGACAATGAATTAAGCACTAGCTGATAGATGTATTTATCTTACTCACTTATATAGCGGCATTTATTCCACAACGCTTTACAGATGTGATCATCACTGTCCCCATTGGGGCTTCTATTTCCTATCCCTATGTCTTTGGAGTGTGGGAGGAAACCGGAGAACCCTGAGGAACTCACGGGGTGAACATACTCCTGGCATATTTCTTTTTCATAAAGTATAGCTACAGTACAACATTTGCCATTTCCAAATACAACAGTGGAACAGATGTAAAAGTCTATGAATAATAATATACAATTACAAACTTTTTCAAACGTCTGATGCAAGGACCCATATGGCACCTCAGGGGCGGACACACCATTGGTGCAAACTGTGCAGCCACACAGGGGTCCAAGGAGTAAGGGGGGCCTCTTTACCTCCAATAAGGCTGAATTGTTTATTATGAGGACCAAAGAGCCCATATATTAATCTTGCACAGGGGCCCTCTTCTATCTGTATCCCTTCCTATGGTATCTATTGGGCTACTGGAAAGAGACGGCCCCTTCCACATTGGTGTTACTCCCAATTTAAGGTGGTCTCCATTGGTGTTGCAATGTTGACAAACCAATAGCTTGGAACTGTATGAACCTGGGATGGGGCACCAGGATGTTCTTCACGGGTGGTACCAGTATTGCGGTAGTGGTATCTATGGCAAAAGGAGCTTCATTTTTATCGTTGTATTAGGCCTCCCTGTGTACTACTGGTCTTTTGGTAGCAAAGTTCCTGACTTTGTAGTCCTGGCATAATTTGTTGGACTCCTGTCTATGCCGTGAGGTCAGTGAGACGGATTCATATACACATTCGGAGACTTTTGTGTGCGGTCTACAGTCTGTTTGTTTTTGCCTTTTAATGCCACGCACAAAAGTACACAAATCCTGAAAGATGTGGACTATGAAACGATCAATGATTACCCAGCTACTAATAGAAAGCAGAGGTAAAGGCCACAGAGTGTTTAACCCCTATGTGCTGGCATCACTGCCCTCTAGGAAAAAATGGGTTAATTGTTAGGTTTGGCTTTTCTTGTCTGTAAACTTGTGCGGCAGGAGTTAATAATTGACTTGATATTCCTCATGCATGAAATGACCTCTTGTTATTCTGTAAGCGACAGCAGAGGGAGGCAGGGAAAGCAGCAATCAGTGAAGCGACTGATCCAAAGTCTATCTATAGGGAAGGCGATGGGAGGGTGCGGTGACGCAGCCAGTGCCATTTCAATGCCACCCACCCTTCACCTAGCAGTTATGCAAATTCCATTTCGCTGTTTCTCCCGCAGTATTGGGTTCATTCTTGCAGCAGATTCATCCTGACAAGTGCAGCACTTAGCAATGTCTGTTCCACGTCTTTCGGCTATTCTATAATCCTGTGTACACTTTCCCATGGTGAAATGGGATAACAGTCTCCATTAGGGTCTAGTTACGGGGGCATTAAGGAGGGCTAAGGCTTAACACAAAGAAGTAAAGCTGGATTTAATCATAAGCTTAGCACTGCAATACTTTTGGATCAGTTTTGCTTTCTTACGGCAAATTCTGTTATTTTCATTCCACCCTTCTAAATATATTCTTGCTTTTAAGTCCAGAAGCTGTTTATCATTCATGATTTCAGAAAGCTGTGTCTGATAGGCCTAAGGCCTAAGCCACATAGCGAGAAAATCGGTGCGAGTGGAGTGCGATAAAACATCACATAACACTCGGACCAATATTAGCCTGTGTGTCAGCGCACATGAGCGATTATTTTCTCAGCCCTAATCAGACCGAGAAAACAGTCGCAGCATGCTGCGGGTGCAATGTGATCTTAGATCCTCTTGTACCCATTCAAGTCTATTGGGTGAGAGAAAAATCGCACTGCACTCACGGTACACCGATGTACTGCAAATGTGCAAATGCAGAGCGAGAATGTCAATAGCCGGCAACGGAGGAGAGAGTGAGATAAATCCCTCCCTCCCCTCAGCAGCGGCTCTCCCCTCCGCAGCACCGGCCCGCCCCTCCTCAGAGCTGGCCCGCCCACTGCAGCTGTGGTCCGATCGCACGATCGGACCTCAGTCGTAGTGACACTTGGCTCCCGCTGTGCTGCCAGCGTGAGCCGAGTGTCATGCAAGGATCGCAGTAGTCTCCTGTGTGGCCCCGGCCTAATAGTGATGAGCGAGCACTACCATGCTCGGGTGCTCGGTACTCGGTAACAGCAGCTGGATGCTCGGATGGGCGCGAGAGTACCCAAATTGTTTCCATCAGAGCGGAAGTCAGTAGAGGACGCTAGTATTTTTCCAGAAGATTTTATGCCATTGACTTCCATTATATTTGGGTGCTCGAGTCGCCCCCATCCGAGCATCCCACTGCTTTTAACGAGTACAAAGTTTCCAAGCCTGGTAGTGATCGCTCATCACTAAAGCCTACTCATACCCACACCTTTCTCACTTACCCCCAGGCTGAGATTAGAGAATGTCACATCCCAATGATATTACTTTTAGAGAATCCAACACCTTGCTTTGCTGGTGTAGGTGCCGACACCCTAAGTTCAGCAATGTGTCTACCTGTAGATTTCATAAAATCCCTGTTCTTTCTGCTTCACTTCTCTGAATTTTGAGCTCCTTATAACCCGGCCCACACCACTGATTGGTTGATTTCTGTGTACACTGCGCATAGGCAGTAAGCTGCCAATCAGTGGTGGAGTTATACAGACTTCATGAATATGGAGGATCACATGGTAGCATTTTCACTAGTCTTCTAGTGATAATCTCCTACTGATAAAAAAGTGATTTTTATCAAACCTACAGCAATCAGCCCAGTAAGTGACACCTCAGTGGAATGACCATACTCCTCTCAGATATTAGATACTTAAGCAACGGACCACCTTGTTGGCAGTGAGATAGCATATTGTCTACTCACAGGTTCTAATGGAACCAATAAACTAAGATGTTCTTGGTGACCGCCTTACCTGGCAGTTCATTGAGTTCTTTGGTACACCCACACCTGTTTCGGTCTTTGATTAGGCCTGATCCATACAGCTGCATTCTGTAGGCACACACCTTGTGCTCTGTAGACCCAACCCCATCATGTAAGCTCATCTTGTTACCATGAAAATGTCATATCTTTTCTAGGTGTTTTACAATGTAGCATATTGTTACCTCCACAATCCCTTCTCAGTACTCTTATTTCCCACAAAAGAAAAAATTGTCATGTAAGATATGCAGAGAACGTGGTGCTTTTTAACTCCTGCTGTTTATGGACTTATAGTAAAATCAGATCTAAAACAGTAAATAAGATGGAAATAGAAGAATGATATGAACATCCATGTCATCGCTGGCTATTATATCTGGATTGTAGGTTGTATAGATTCAATAAATCAAAAGTTTATAAAATTCTTAACTCTGTCAGATTAGGCCCTTTAGGAGAGCTAGGAAGATTTTATAATTCAACGTGGACTCAGCATGAAGAGACCATCCAAGGGCAAAACTTTAGAAGATGTTAAAGCAATGTCCATTTATTGAACGGAACTTCTCAGGTGCAATATGCACCCAAACCAGGGCAGTTCTGGGTGCATATTGCTAATCCCTGCCTAACCTTCCCTGATAACACTAGCATAGATAAAGAGATCTTCAGAATAAAGGCCCCGTCACACTAAGCAACATCGCTAGCAACATCGCTGCTAACGAACAACTTTTGTGACGTTGCTAGCGATGTTGCTGTGTGTGACATCCAGCAACAACCCGGCCCCTGCTGTGAGGTCGTTGGTTGTTGCTGAATGTCCTGGGCCATTTTTTAGTTGTTGCTGTCCCGCTGTGAAGCACAGATCGCTGTGTGTGACAGCGAGACAGCAACAACTAAATGTGCAGGCAGCAGGTGCCGGCTTCTGCGGAGGCTGGTAACCACAGTAAACATCGGGTAACCAAGAAGCCCTGTCCTTGGTTACCCGATATTTACCTTCGTTACCAGCCTCCGCCGCTCTCACTGTCAGTGCCGGCTCCTGCTCTGTGCACATGTAGCTGCAGGATACATCGGGTTAATTAACCCGATGTGTGCTGTAGCTAGGAGAGCTGGGAGCCAGCGCTAAGCAGTGTGCACTGCTCCCTGCTCTGTGCACATGTAGCTGCAGCACACATCGGGTAATTAACCCGATGTGTGCTGTAACTAGGAGAGCAGGGAGCCAGCGCTAAGCGGTGTGCGCTGCTCCCTGCTCTCTGCACGTGTAGCTGCATGCGCTGGTAACCAAGGTAAATATCGGGTTGGTTACCCGATATTTACCTTAGTTACTAAGCGCAGCATCTTCCACGCGGCGCTGGGGGCTGGTCACTGGTTGCTGGTGAGCTCACCAGCAACTCGTGTAGCGACGCTCCAGCGATCCCTGCCAGGTCAGGTTGCTGGTGGGATTGCTGGAGCGTCGCAGTGTGACATCTCACCAGCAACCTCCTAGCAGCTTACCAGCGATCCCTGTCGTTGTTGGGATCGCTGGTAAGTTGTTTAGTGTGACTGGACCTTAAGTATTTCTAAAGATAGTATACTATATGCTAATGAGCACGGGGACTAGACCTGAGGGCATTTGTTCCCTTGGCTAGTTGGCCCACATAGCTTGCTAACACGCCCCTGTGGGTGTGCTAACATGCTAATGTAGGTGCAGCGATGCGCACATACCTCACTGTTCAAGGCGGCCAGCGAAGGATGAATGCGCACTGCACATAATCCGGAGTCCTCAGCACTTTCGGTCAAGCTTACACCTGGCATAAGTTTAGTGTGCATGACCAGATGTGCTGAGGGCGCCGGATCATGCTTTTTATGCTAGTGTATGCAGGGACTCCTAGGTAGGAACCACTAATGCACCCAGAACTGCTTGTGGTTGTGGGTGCATATTGCACCTGACAGATTCCCTTTAACATTGGATAGAAGAAAATTATCAATAGGATTTTACAATCCTTTATGATTATTTTAAAGTAGAAATCTAGGATGCTTCCACTTAATAAAAAGTTTTAAATGGGACTATATGGCTTCCTATCAACAAAAGTTCAGTGCTTTGAGAACTTGTCCTAAAATTGACCATATTTTAGTACAGATACAATAATGACTTTGCACTGTCAAAACAAAGGAATTAGCTGTATTAGTAACAGACACAAATAAGTCCATGTGCCTTGGGATACCAAAAGACCCAGTACAACATAGGAGGGCATTAGTATTATAGAAGGAAAATAGTAAGTGGGGATCTATTCATAGATTTTGAATTGAGATTGCAGAACTTCTAGTTATTCCTCTGCTTAAAACAATCAGTAATCGTTATAATAACTTGTCAAGTGTAATAACGCTATCAACCTACAGATATGGGGTTAATCTGCAGGTTAATGGTATTTGAAGCATGCTCAGAGCTGTAGCCACACCTTCCTCACTGACTGACTGACAGCCGCTCAGCATTAGGCCTGGCTTTCAGTCAGTGCAAGGGTTGTTACTACAGCCACCTCTCTCCATATACAGAGCAATTACTGAACCCGCGTCGCCGCCGCCCCTTTGACTGAAACCCAAAAGCTGCCGGGAGGATTAAAGTTCTTTTCTTCCCGGCAGTGGGGTTCAACATGAAGGTGTTGGGCAGGTTTCAAACTCTAGTTACCTGCAGATTGAGCCCATAACTGTAGCATTTTATATGTGAAATGTTCTTTAAAGAGAGCCTGTCAGCATGATTTTGTCATGAAAACTAAAGACATGGCTGTAATGTTGCTGTAATACTGATTAAAGGGTAGCCGCAGATTTCACTCTGTTAATTGTTTAAATGTCTGAAGGTAGGGAGAAGGAAGCTGGCACTGATTGGTCATGGGGCCCGCATGTCATAATGTCATGTGGGCCCCACGAACGTAAGTTCCAACATTCCGCTAATTAGATTTTGGTGCACACGGGCTGGAATGTACACTGGGTCTTCTCCTCTGTGTCTGTGATTCCCCTGCCCTCTTGTACACTGACATTTAATTGGCAGAAAGCTTTAAATGCTAATTCCAGCAGAACATCAAAGTAGATTTCTTGACCAAAGGTATCAATTTAATTTAAGTAACTTCACATTACAAAATAGTGCTGACAAAGAAAATGAAAGCAGTACAAAAAGGACCTGAAAATCTGGAAGCACAAGATCTAGCTGAAAAGCTAACAATTTATCATGAAAACTCCCCCACCCTCTTCTCCTAAAGTAAACCACATATTCGTTATCATTCATGTAGAACTTGATATTGGATTGCGCTAAGTCAAAAGGATTGTAAAGAATGAATAACAAAACAACTGTGGTTCCTTTACTGTGAGTTTTCTAGACTTTGTTACCTCCTTAGAGACCAAATACATTCATTATAAAGACCTCTACTTCTGGTGGACAAGTGGTTTCTAAAGACCATGGTTCATGACCATTACTAGAAGGGAATCCAGATTTTGTGGAGAATCCTTCTATAATTGGACCATACAGAAGTCTACATACTAAAATAGGAAAGGAAAAGGAAAATGAATAACCGTGTAATGTTTTTACAACCCATTAACATTTATCTATGTCCACAGTGCATCTCAGTTGATCAGGAGATTTGGTAGGAATTCCATCCTTTTGATATTTCTGTTAGTTTTTTAACACCCAGCTTGAAAAATTGAGTGGTATTTGAGATATTGAGAAGAAAAAAATGGTGGCCCAAAAACGATGCCTTGCTAAAGAGTAATCGACTTTAGAAGCCATCCACAACCTGTCTCCTCCTTACATTTGTGACCTAGTCTCCCAAAACCTACCTACAGGCAACCTCAGATCCTCACAAGATCTCCTTCTCTACTCCTCTCTTATCTCATCTTCCCAGAATCGCATACAAGATTTCTCCCGTGCCTCCCTCATACTCTGGAACGCTCTACCTCAGCATATCAGACTCTCTCCTACTGTGAAAAGCTTCCAGAGGAACTTGAAGACCCACCTCTTCCAACAAGCCTACAACCTACAATAACTTTCAGTCCAGTACACCACTGCACAACCAGCTCTGTCCTCATCTATTGTACCATCACCCATTCCCTGTAGACTGTGAGCCCTCGCGGGCAGGGTCCTCTCTCCTCCTATACCAGTCTGTTTTGTACTGTTAATGACTGTTGTACTAGATTTTATGTATACCCTTTCTCACTTGTAAAGCGCCATGGAATTAATGGCACTATAATAATAAATAATAAGAATAATAATATGCAAATCAGGATGGATGTGTTCTAAGTAGGATGGAGCGCTGTGACCACCTCGGTTCTCAGTTTATCTCCAACCAAAAATATATTATTGACAGTTAGCAATCCTGCATCATGTCAATCACCCAGTGGAGGGCGGAGTTAGACTGAGAATAGCAGCTGGGTGGTGACAGTTTAAGTGCTCATCCTACAAAAAGCACTTGCATTCTCATTTGCATGTCACTTCTAAACTGGATTTCTCTGAGACAAATTAGCATTTTGTTTAATAAAGGGATCAATTAACTTGGATTCTTATAACCTTCACACACACGTAATCTGTTCTTGAGGAGGGGGTAGAATTTATAGATGGCCTTTAAGGATATGCTTATAATTGTGCATTGGCTTAGGCAGTTCTCTTCTTTTGATACATGCTCTTTACCAGCTATAGCTTATTTGCTCGGAAATATTTTATAGCCTCTGTAGCAATTTGTCAATAGACGTGCATCAATATGTTAATTTAGTGAATAGGCGCTTTGTCTTCTTATGCTTTTATTTCAACCACCTTGTAAGACGGGTTTTCTCATTTTCGAAGAAATAGCTGATTTATTACTGTACTCAGTATAACAAGTGGTCAAGAATAGCAAATATATTTCTAAAGCAAATTCAACTGTAGCAAAATAACTCTGCATGAGTAAATGTCTATGACTACCATTTAATTCCACGTTTGGTTTTGAAGGCTATGTACACCTTTTTGACATTTCTTTTTATTGTTCATTTGCTTCCTAAAAGCAAAGTTAAGCAACTTTCCAAGTAGTCTTCATTAAAATTATTAGTCCATTTTGCATAACAGCTAGCAATTTTTCTAGGTGTTATCAAGTCACACCCCAAAACTGTACCTCAGCCCTCTTAGAACACCCAAAACTACTTGGAATGCCCACTTTTGGGCAGGTTATACATAAAACATGCCCCACTTTCAGCCTAGTAGTCCCAGGAAATCAGGGACAGTTGGCAACTATGGGTCCGTAAGGCATTTATCCACCTGAGTAATCTGTTAAAAAGATCCAAATCCAAAACAGCTCATGAGGTGAAGAGGGGAAAGTATCTAAAGTTTTATGGAGAGAAGAGAAAACAGGCTCAATTCTGAAACTGTGCTGAAACATAAAAGCAAGTGTAGAAAGCACCCTGTATGCACATAGAAATCATATCCAGCATGTATTACAGGAAAAGGCACTCCTACAAGATAAACACCTGAGGTGGAGGGCAAAAGTATGTATAGTTTTATGGAGAAGGGAAAACAGGCTACAAAGGGGAGGAATAAGGTCAATTTTGGATCTGTGCTGTTACTTAACCCTAGAACGCGCAACCATAGAAATCTGCCATAGAAAACAAGTGACCTAGCAGGCCTGAGAGGCCCCAGGTATAAATTCTAGGGTTAAAATCAAGTGTAGAAAGCACCCTGGATGCACATAAAACTCACCTCCAGCATGTATTATAGGAAGGGGCACTCCTACAAGAGAAAAATCTTGGATCAGCCTGTAATCTGCATGTTAACTCTGGATGTATGAGAATGAATGAAGAAATGAAGATTGCACACTGACTGCAACCTGATTTTGAACATATGTAAAATCATTGCTTCCATGTCAAATGTTTTCACAGCCTTCACAGCTTTATGGACCACACTCCATAATTCTTTTATTTTCCATTAGTAGGGTTTGTTTTTTGTAGGGCTAGTTGAAGTTTTTACCAATGCTATTTTGGGGGATTTATGTATAAAAATACTTATTTCACTGAAGGAAAAACAACATGTGTTAAGGGGAACTCTTAACCAGAGATCACTTGTTGTCTACTGCCTGGCCTAATTAGTATAGGCCAAGTGCATGCGTAAGGTATTCACACCAGACACAGTCGGATATGAAATCTCTTCTTGGTCATAGTAAAAATGGCAGCCAAAGAGCCTGAGTACAGAGCGTGCGTCTTCTGATATAGCCTAGGGGCATACACAAGTTCAGAAATACCCATTTAGTGGGACAGTTCATGTGCTAGCCAATGGGGAGATCCGTGTTGATGCTGATGGGCGGGTCTGACTTCAGTGGAGGAATCCATGGTGTCATCTGATCTGTGGGTTGGTCCTCAAGCTTGGCCAGGGGTCTTTCATCTGGACATTCCTTGCATTCCAGGCAAGGTGTGGAGAACAGGAAATGGCAGCCATCTTTAAATCTGTGTCATGTATATGATCTGAAACCTGAATTATGTAAGGCAAATCGACATATTTCCCACAATCCCTTGTCAAGAGGTTAATTAGGTATTTCATCTTATGGCTCTCCTCAACACATGTACAGCAATAGTTTTTTCTGTGTTCACTAAATAACATAAAAATGTTATAATTTGGTGTGCAATACCAGAAGAGTATAGTTATTGCTTAAAGGGAATCTCACCTTGCTACCTCACCTAAGAGCAATGTTGTAAAAGAGACCCTGGTTCCAGAGATATATCACTTAGTTTACTGGATGCAGCAGTTGAGCTACAATCAGAGTTCTTAAGTAGCATGTAGCAGAATTCACAAACTAACTCCGCCCACACCATAGCTCTCTTTGTACTGTGACGCCCCGGACTAGTCGGGTCGTCCCAGGTAGTCACACACACAGCACCACACACCCCTCCCAGTTAGGTAACATTAGCCAACCTAAAAACCTTGTCATCACCCTCCAGGTTTGATATCCACACCAGGGGGCGGAGCCAGGCGGTTGGCTCTGCTCACCGAGGAGTTCACAGGCCTGGAGGCGGGAAAACAGACACACTAGTTCAAGTGCAAGTTGAGAGCAGTCAAGGTCATGGGCAGTCCTGTGTCCGTGCCCTGATAAGAGACTACCAGGTGGCTGGGTCGGAGCCCAGTCGCCATTGGCAAGGAGGCAGACGGTGGTGGCCGCCTGCAGGAGACCGGGAATACGACCGGTGGAACCGTAAGGGACCGGGACAGGGTAGTGGCCCGCCGGGACCGAACCGGGGAGCCAACTGGATACCGGAGCACCAGGCAGGGTACTCAGACCCAGCACAAAGCCCTGAACCAAGAGGGCCGAGTCGAATCAACTGATTGTGGACTGGACCTTAGGACCTATCCCACACAAGTTCCTTTAGAAGACAACAGCCCAACCATACAGGGTAAAGCCACCGCCAAGGCATAGAGACCCAAAGAGCCAGCATCTGCAGGCAAACGGGCTCCTACGGCATAAACAAGTCGGGGAGCGGACTACTGGTGTCTAGGCATAGGAGTCAAACATTTTACACACAGAGGTGCAGGAGAAAGGCGGAAACCACCAACCTACTCTGGGAGAAGCTGCAGCCAGCTGCGGGCCCCGTTCATCACTCAGTTTGGTTTACCAGAGACGCCAGTGTCTTGTCTCAGAGTGAGTACACCAGTGCCATCAGGCACCGCACCGCACTGCACTGCAACACTTCACCCAGCACCCCGGCCCTCGCCTACCGGGCCCCGGGACCATCACTCCCCTACCCACGGAGGGGTCAACAACTAGCTGCGCCATTACACCGCTCCCGGGAGCCCCATACCTTCACCGCAGCGGTGGTGTCCACAGTCACCACAACCCGTGGGTGGCGTCACGAACTATCATCCTAAACTAAACACCCAAATCCCCGCGTGTAGCGCCAACTCCCTTGCAGAGCGACGTGACCCCCAGGTCCGTGCGAGGCTCGAGCCACCACCCGCAGTACGAGCACGGATAAGAGCGGCTCGGCGGTCACAACCGAGCCCGCGGGGCGGTACAGTACATTGTCTATAGAATGTGAGGAGGGGATGGGGTGTGGTCAGACCAGGGCTCATGCACGGCCATAACTCCTGTAGTCCGACCAGTGATTAGCTGCTGGGGATAAAACATTCATTGTAAGTAATCAACAGCATAAGTGACACATCCCTGAATTAAGTGTTTTAACCCCCACCTCATGCGGTCCCCACATTACATAACAAAAATCTGCTGAGAGATTCCCTTTAAGAAATAAAGTACAGGTTTTTTTTACAGGAGAAAAAGTGTTTGATCATTCCTTTATTTTTTTTTTTTTTTCAAAAAATCTTTATTGATTTTTATGTCTATTTTTTTTAGTCCAGTATGAGATTTAACCATGTGCTTGTGTGACGCCCTGGGCAAGCCAGGGGTCACAGGTCACAAACCACACGCACCCCACATTCCCTGCAGGAACACCAATGTCAGAACACAAATCCTTGTTGCCTTCCTCCAGGGGCTGATGTTCACACCAGGGGGTGGGCCAGGCGGTTGGCTCCACCCACCGAGGAGTTCACAGCCCTGGAGGCGGGAAAACCAGGCAGTTGGAGTTTAGCTGAGGGCTAGAGTGGAGTTAAGCTAGGGAAGTGAAGGAGTAAACAGTGGAGTTGAGTAGAGAGTAGAAGTGAAGTGGCAGTGGAGCTAGTGACAAGAGTGGAAGTGAGAGAAGAAAAGTGACAGTTTGAAAGCCTGAAGTTGGTCCAGGTGTGTGCCCCGGACTGAGACAGCAAGGTTGACAGACGGCGGTGACCGTCTGCAGGAGAGGCTGATCGGAGGTTGCCGAAAGGACCGTAGACGGGTGGTGGCCCGGCGGTACTGGAGCGGTATACAAAGAGAAGCCAGCACCATTGGCAGGGGCCTTTTGAATCCCGGCAAGGCTAGGAGTCGCCATAATTTGCCAAATCCATCAGTGAAGGGGACCTCCCGGTCTCCCAGCAGCAAAGTCCCGATTGAAGGCAACAGTCCGATCGTGAAGGGGAGACACCGCCACCGCCAAGGCACCAGTTTCCCAGGGCCAGCGCCTGCGGGCAAGAGAGGGGCACCTCCGGCTCATATCCAAGCTGGGGAGCGGGTTACCGGTGGGAATCCATCGCTACCAAAGAACCGTACTTAGGTGCAGAGAAGTGACCGTCACCGCTAACTGCAGGGAACATCAGCACCGTAGCCATCCGAGGGACCCGTCCAACCAGCCGTTTGTTTACCGTGAACTGTGTCCTCATCCTTGGCTGAGTGAGTACCTTCGTGCCGTGCGGCACAGCGCTGCCCCTGCGTCCCTGCACCTCCACAGGCCCCATAACCCGCCTGTCCACCATCCTGACCTCCCCGTCATCGGGCCCCGGGACTACCAAAACCCCTACCCACGGAGGGGTAAATCAACATCTAGCTGCTCCATATCACCACTCCCGGGATCCCCAGACAGAGCAGCGGTGGTGCCCACACAATCACCACAGCCGTGGGTGGCGTCACGGACAATTGACTCGCCCACCCCAGGGCTATGGGACACCCGGTGCCGGGCTGGACTAGTCCGGTGGTAGTCAGTGGTGGCTGGGCCCGGCTCCGTGGCCCTGGTGGGTGTCAGTAGAATATGTGGCTAGGTGAATAAAGTTTGTGTTCGTGACGCCACCTGTGGTATGCGGCTATTAAGCCGCCGCTGCTGTGTGAGGCCTCCAGGACGGTGTTATGGCAGCAATGGTGGTACTGCTCCCCACAGGTGGAGCAATGCCCGGGGCACAGTTGGTGCTTGTGAGTGTCTATGCAGCTGAAATAACAGAGACCACTTCCAGGGTGCAGTTCAAGTTCTTTACTCACAGTTCTGCAGGGACCCTCGGGCTGCTGGGACCACTGTCAGGGACCTCCGCTGTTTCTGGGTGATTCAGAGAGTAAAAGCCGGTGCCTTTCTCTTAGTGTCTCTTTCTTCTGCTATCTCCCTTAGCCTTGCCTTTGTTGGGGTGGACCTGGCTTGGCCTCCACTACAGCCTCCAGGCTGGGGGGTCACCTGTCGGCTGATTACCCCTTTTCTGAAGGTCTGCTATGGGTTCTGGCCCTGGGAGTTTACAACGTTCCCTGGGCCTCGGTTTTTACTGTTTGGAGATTGTCTTTGCACTCCTCCAGTCTCTAGGGACCGTCCCCTGTCGCAGCTTAATCACTCCACCGATGTTAATGTGGAACAGGCCACCGCAGCCTACAACTACCCGTGGCGCCTCTAGGCCCTCTCTTCGGTACCTATCAAGGACTGCTCGTGGTACCTCTAGGACTACCCGTGGCCCTGCGACTCCTTCTGTCTCCTACGTGGTGTCACCTGGACCTCTGGGTCCCAGGTTCTTCACCAGGAAGCGTCTCCTTCAGTTTCTCTGCTCCTGACTGACTTGGAGCCTTTCTTTCCTTCTTTCTTGTCTTTCTTTTTTTCCTCCTCCTTGCCTGCCTCCAGCAGGCCTCCTCCTCCCTCCTTTCTCTCGTTCTTCTTCTCCAACTACATGCTCACTCTCTCACTCCCTGAGGTAGACTGACTAAACTAGACCTTCCTCTCTGTGTCTGCTCTCTGGTGGCTCCTCCCACCTCCCCAGTTGCTAAGCTACCACCCTATGGGAGCAGGGATGGGTCTTACAGCCCCTCTCAGCATGCAGCATGGGAGGGTTGCCTGCCACTTTCCCTGGTCCCAGTATGTACCTAACAATGGGTGTAGTGTGGATTTACCAGGGGACCGGAGTTCACTCTCTTCCTCTCCCAGAATGGGGCATCACACCGCTGATGGGGTGCAATGCCCTGGGGCGACGGAAGCCTCAGGGGCGCCACACTCCCCCACAGCAAATCCCAGCACGTCCTCGGGCTGAAAAACAACAAAAACATGTGAAGAAACTGCAAAACATTTTTGTATGCAAAACATGAAACAATAAAACATTTCTTCCCTTTATGGGAGGCACATATCGGTAAACGTTGCGAACTTCTTATAAAGAAACTATGTGTGCACTTTCAGTTCATTGCACAGTTTGGGCACATCCCCCATAATTCTGGTAGGGGGCACAACAGGTGCAACTATATACATTTTCGGCTACAACAAGTCCAGTAGCCCGACAGTTCGTTTCTTTCAATCAACAATGGGACAGAATCAACCAGCCATTAAGTCCAATGGCCTGGTTACATAAGACACATACACATTCACCGGGGCCCACATTCCAGTTCAGTGGCCCGGTAACACATAAACATGGGGAGGTGACGTCTTCAAAAAGCATGAGGGGCAGTACAGCATGAAAGGGTGTCATCTTCGAAAAGAATGAGGGGCAGAAACACAAGGGACTTCTTCAAAAAGAATGAGGGGCTATGTACAGTTCAGCTGCTTCTTACTTCTTTACATGTAGGGATTCTTCTCCGGCTCCCCACCTGGCAGCAGGTAGATAGCGGTCAGCACAGTCTGCGTCTCCTGCGTGGCTGTAGCAGGCCTGCTGCAAGATGCTGCGGCCTGGGCCTGCTCTGAGGTAGTGCTGCTGGCTTGCATAGGGTTACTGGCTTGTCTTGGCGGGCCGCGCCTGGCATGGCGGCGGCCTGGGTTGGAGTCGCTGCTGCGGTGTGGATGGGCGTCGCTCCGGCGGTGAGATCTTGGCGGGCCGCACCTGGCGTAGCTGCGGCCCGGATCGGCGTCGCCATGCCGGGCGTCCCTCCAGGGACCGCGGGCATGGCAGCGGGGGTTGGGGCTCTCGCGCCAGCAGGGGCATTAAATGACTCACCCCTCAGTTGCATCTCCGGTGTTCTGGTGGTCGCTGTCTTGCTGCAGGGTGCTGGTATCGGAGCTGCGGTCGTGGCACGCGCGCCTGCAGGAGGACCGGGCAGGAACCCCACCTGGCAATCCGGGTTCCGCCGGCTGGGGGTGTCACTCTCTTTACCCGGCTCTGCAGCGGCTGCTGGATCTTCTCCGCTCTCCAGGACGCAGGACACAACCCGGTTCTGAGGTGCGTGTCCCGGCTCGGCCACTCCTCCTCTGGCCGCTCGTTGCTCGGCGTCCATCCTTTTAGCTTCTTCACGCGCCATCTTTTCTTCCTCCGCCTTCTATGGCGGGCACCGCTTCGCGCGCTTTTCTTGGACAAGGGGGCGGGGCTTCTCTTCGCGCCCTTTCTTCTTGCACGCCCCCCTTCTTCCCGCTCTCAGCAGCGCTAATGGCGGCGGTTTCTCAGTAAAGTACACAGTCTGTCACACGGTTCTTCAGGCGCACAGTACCCGGTGTGACCGGGCACGAAATCCTGTTCGTGACGCCAAAATTGACTCGCCCACCCCAGGGCTATGGGACACCCGGTGCCGGGCCGGACTAGTCCGGTGGTAGTCAGTGGTGGCTGGGCCCGGCTCCGTGGCCCTGGTGGGTGTCAGTAGAATATGTGGCTAGGTGAATAAAGTTTGTGTTCGTGACGCCACCTGTGGTATGCGGCTATTAAGCCGCCGCTGCTGTGTGAGGCCTCCGGGACGGTGTTATGGCAGCAATGGTGGTACTGCTCCCCACAGGTGGAGCAATGCCCGGGGCACAGTTGGTGCTTGTGAGTGTCTATGCAGCTGAAATAACAGAGACCACTTCCAGGGTGCAGTTCAAGTTCTTTACTCACAGTTCTGCAGGGACCCTCGGGCTGCTGGGACCACTGTCAGGGACCTCCGCTGTTTCTGGGTGATTCAGAGAGTAAAAGCCGGTGCCCTTCTCTTAGTGTCTCTTTCTTCTGCTGTCTCCCTTAGCCTTGCCTTTGTTGGGGTGGACCTGGCTTGGCCTCCACTACAGCCTCCAGGCTGGGGGGTCACCTGTCGGCTGATTACCCCTTTTCTGAAGGTCTGCTATGGGTTCTGGCCCTGGGAGTTTACAACGTTCCCTGGGCCTCGGTTTTTACTGTTTGGAGATTGTCTTTGCACTCCTCCAGTCTCTAGGGACCGTCCCCTGTCGCAGCTTAATCACTCCACCGATGTTAATGTGGAACAGGCCACCGCAGCCTACAACTACCCGTGGCGCCTCTAGGCCCTCTCTTCGGTACATATCAAGGACTGCTCGTGGTACCTCTAGGACTACCCGTGGCCCTGCGACTCCTTCTGTCTCCTACGTGGTGTCACCTGGACCTCTGGGTCCCAGGTTCTTCACCAGGAAGCGTCTCCTTCAGTTTCTCTGCTCCTGACTGACTTGGAGCCTTTCTTTCCTTCTTTCTTGTCTTTCTTTCTTTCCTCCTCCTTGCCTGCCTCCAGCAGGCCTCCTCCTCCCTCCTTTCTCTCGTTCTTCTTCTCCAACTACATGCTCACTCTCTCACTCCCTGAGGTAGACTGACTAAACTAGACCTTCCTCTCTGGTGGCTCCTCCCACCTCCCCAGTTGCTAAGCTACCACCCTATGGGAGCAGGGATGGGTCTTACAGCCCCTCTCAGCATGCAGCATGGGAGGGTTGCCTGCCACTTTCCCTGGTCCCAGTATGTACCTAACAATGGGTGTAGTGTGGATTTACCAGGGGACCGGAGTTCACTCTCTTCCTCTCCCAGAATGGGGCATCACACCGCTGATGGGGTGCAATGACCTGTGGCGACGGAAGCCTCAGGGGCGCCACACAATAAACTATCCCAACAACCAAACCCCTTTCATTCACGGGCGAGGAGCGCCGCTCGACTCCCCGGGATCCGGCCCATCGCTCGAGCCACCAAGCAGCAGCGCAGCAGGCCGCAGCAGCAGCGGCAGCCGGATCCGAGCAGTGGGAGAGCGCAGCGTCCCCTCCTCCGCCCGCGACACTTGTATGGCTTTTTGTAGAATACACTACAATATTTCTGTATTATTGTCTATTATACTTGTCAGGCACTTTTTGGTCCAGCCTTTGACTGGGCTTATTAAAAATCCAAATATGGCTGACCTAGGGGAAAGTTTATTAGGAACCTGAATGCAAATGATATACCGTACATTCTTTATCAGATCTATCTATCTTCTATAAACCATGACTCTCAAGAAAAAAAAATGATTCCTTAAAACTTAAAAAGGTAAAATCCTTTTAGTTTTGCATTTAGGTCTACTGGTCTTGAAGAAGTGGCTGCTTTTTACTAGCGCCTTGTGGGCACTCGTCATACATTACTACACCTACATTCTACACATTCATCAACTTGCAACTTTTGTTTATGCATCAGACTGTTGCATAACGCTTTCGGATTTTGATATACCGTTAATACTGCTCAATTCCCTCCTACACTTCCTCTTATTGCTCACCATTCCCTCCACAGTCCTGTAGTCTTACATACGTTTTCTTGCTTGTTCTTGCCATCTCCTTCACATTCCCTATTCTTACACACCTTTTTCTCTACATATCCACTCATTATATTCCTTGCTTTTCCTTTATAATCATTTTATACTCTCACTTACTTTTTGAATACACTTATCTTCATCTCTTCCATATGCCCCTTAAAGGAGAACTCCAGTCATCTGGCCCTTTGTTTAGAATGTTAGGTCAGATTTACAGTAATAGAAATCTCTGACCAGTACCATAGGAGTTTTAAGGGAACCTATAAGGAACAATATGCACCCAGAGCCACGAGCAGATCTGGGTGCACATTGCTAATCCCTGCCTTAACGTCTCTATATCTAGTGGCACACAAAGGGATCTTTAGAAAAAGTATTTCTAAAGATCCTTTATGATATGCTAATGAGGCCAGCGAGTAGTCACAAGGGCGTTAGTTCCCTTGGCTTGTCAGTCCCCTTAGCATGTAAGCACACCCATGTGGGCATACTAACATGCTAATGAATGAGCAACGTCAGAGGCATGATCGCTCTCACCTCTGCTGCTATTGATAGTCTTCATGATCAGAATTCCCAGACTTCCAGTCATGCACACTATGAAGCCGGTGTACGCGTCCCAGCTTCAAACTGGTGTAGTGCGCATGACTGGAAGTCTGGGGACATTCTGAACTTGCACCCTGAGCCGAAAACCAGCGGTAGCAGCAGAAAGGTGAGAGCCATCCGTTGTCAATAATAGATCTTTTCCCATGTATGTGTGCTATAAAAGGACTATCTGCCCTTAAAGGGGTTTTCCCTGTAACAAAGTTAATTTCAAAGTTGATTTTAATCAATAGATATAATAATAATAATAATACAGTTAGATGTGTTTAAAAAAAATGTTCCTGTGCTGAGATAATCTTATATATGTGTCCCTGCTATGTACTGTGTAATGGCCGTGTCTGAGTGTACAGGGACATGGTCTGATCATACCACATCTCCTGGGCAGGGGTTGACACAAGTATACCGATATTACCGCATGGGATTGTATCTGATTCTTTTTTTGCGGTAAAGCATTTCCCTGCCTGTTTTTTTAAAAAATATTTTACCTTGTGGAAAGAATAATTTGTGATATCAAGCTGTAATGTTTGTATACTTTATTACTTCCTCCACTGTCCAGGAGATGTGGTATGATCAGACCATGTCCCTGTACGGTCAGACACGGCCATTACACAGTACATAGCAGGGACACATATATAAGATTATCTCAGCACAGAAACATTTTTTTTTAAATACATCCAATTGTATAAATTATTATTAGTCTAAGATCTTTTGATTAAGATCAACGTTGTTGGTGGGAAAACCCCTTTAAAGAGAACCTTTCAAAGTGAACATGGAATTTGCAAGCATCATGTTATTGAGCAGAAGATATTGAACATACAGCATTGATGTGTAGGATTATAAAAGAAAATAATAAGTGTACCTTGAATTTTATTAATTGAAATCTGTCATTCCAGTCTTAGGGGTACTTTACACGTTGCGACATCGCTAGCATTTGCTAGCGATGTCCAGCGCGCTAGTACCCGCCCCCGTCGTACATGCGATATGTGGTGATCGCTGCCGTAGCGAATATAATCGCTACGGCAGCTTCACACGCACATACCTGGTCGGTGACGTCTCTGTGACCGCCGAACAATCCCGCAGGAGCGACATACAACATCGTACCTCCTGATGTAGCGACATTATGGAAATGAATGACGTTACACAGATCAGCGATTTTTAATGCTTCTGTGCTCGTTCATTGTTGCACATAGGTTTTACACTTTGCAATGTCGCTACCGGCGCCGGATGTGCGTCACTAACGACGTTACCCCGACGATATATCGGTAGCGATGTCGCAACGTGTAAAGCCCCCCTTATGAGTCAAGTGGGTGGTTCAAACCAGTGATTGACAGCCATCTATGTGTGCATGCTCTTTCAATGAAAGCTGACAGTCTGAGGCCGAAAACACACATCCGTGAAAACCACGTCCGTGTAAAACGGGCCATTTTTCGGGTCCGTTTTCCGTTTTTTAGGTCCGTTTTTATGGTATGTGTGGCCGGCGTATGTATCCCGTATGCTAGCCGTATGTGTGTGTGAAATGTCCGTGTGTGCGTGTGAAACTTAACTGACATGTGTTTGTGTTGTCCGTGTGGAATGTCCGTGTGTGATGCAAAATGTCGTTTACTACATGTCGGCAGACAGAGTAGCGCGATGAGAATGAACTCGGGTGAACTTGACCCGACTTCTATTGTCATGCCGCGGCTCTGTCTGTGTGCCGTGTACTGATTAGCGGTCACATGTGAAGGATTAACCGGTGACCGCTAATCCCCCGAGTGACTGAAGTGTCCCCCCCTTTCTCATACTCACCGATCCCCAATCACCGGTGCTGCACGGCGTTCACACTGCTCCGGCGGCTTTTTCTAATTTGAAAAAGCCGGCCGCTCATTAAACAATCTCGTATTCCCTGCTTTCCCCGCCCACCGGCGCCTATGATTGGTTGCAGTGAGACACGCCCACACGCTGAGTGACAGGTGTCTCACTGCACCCAATCACAGCAGCCGGTGGGCGTGTCACTATGGAGTATAGAAATGAATAAATAAATAATTAAAAAAAATGGCGTGCGGTCCCCCCCAAATTTAATACCAGCCAGATAAAGCCATACGGCTGAAGGCTGGTATTCTCAGGATGGGGAGCTCCACGTTATGGGGAGCCCCCCAGCCTAACAATATCAGTCAGCAGCCGCCCAGAATGGCCGCATACATTAGATGCGACTGTTCTGGGACAGTACCCGGCTCTTCCCGATTTGCCCTGGTGCGTTGGCAAATCGGGGTAATAAGGAGTTATTGGCAGCCCATAGCTGCCACTAAATCCTAGATTAATCATGTCAGGCGTCTCCCCGAGATACCTTCCATGATTGATCTGTAAATTACAGTAAATAAACACACACACCCGAACAATCCTTTATTAGAAATAACAAACACAAACACATTCTCTGGTTCACCAATTTAATCAGCCCCAAAAAGCCCTCAATGTCCGGCGTACTCCAAGATGGTCCAGCGTCGCTTCCAGCTCTGCTACATGAAGGTGACCGGAGCAGCAGAAGAAACCGCTGCTCCTGTCACCTCCACACAGCAAATAAAGAGAGCCGCGTGATCAGCTGTGCTGTCACTGAGGTTACCTGGATCCAGCGGTGGATGCAGCGGTGGCCGCGGGTAACCTCAGTGACAGCTCAGGTGATCGCGCTATTCACCGCCGCTCCGGTCAGCTCCACGCAGCAACTGAATTGATCAATTCAGTAGCTAAATTTCTCTTAATTCATATGTTCATGGCAGTAATGCAGATTCCATTTTTCACATTTTCACTCTTACATATAGCTATTGGATTTTTCATGTCAGTATTCACACAGCAGTTTCTGCTATTACATGTATTCCCCCTGCATAGTCACTGGTGTGCATACCTTATCTCCCCATAGTGATGTATTTTTAGGTTTTTGCACCCAGTTCAGACTTAGAATGGTGTTCCAAACGTTATTCCTTATTTGTTAGTAGTTTTTCGTTTGTGAACCCTCCCCAACCACACCTATTGCCAATCCATATCATACGCATAAATAGCCTGGGTCTCAGCTTCCCATACACGGTAAGTTTTTTAACTGCATGAGAGGACACACACAAGCTAGGGACCCCAACGTAGAGAAATACTTTGGCGTAGTGTTGGGGCTCTATTGCATTGATCAATTCAGTAGCTAAATTTCTCTTAATTCATATGTTCATGGCAGTAATGCAGGTTCCATTTTTCACATTTCATTCTTACATATAGCTATTGGATTTTTCAAGTCAGTATTCACACAGCAGTTTCTGCTATTACATGTATTCCCCTTGCATAGTCACTGGTGTGCATACCTTATCTCCCCATAGGTATCTCGGGGAGACGCCTGACATAATTAATCTAGGATTTAGTGGCAGCTATGGGCTGCCAATAACTCCTTATTACCCCGATTTGCCAACGCACCAGGTCAAATCGGGAAGAGCCGGGTACTGTCCCAGAACAGTCGCATCTAATGTATGCGGCCATTCTGGGCGGCTGCTGACTGATATTGTTAGGCTGGGGGGCTCCCCATAACGTGGAGCTCCCCATCCTGAGAATACCAGCCTTCAGCCGTATGGCTTTATCTGGCTGGTATTAAATTTGGGGGGGAACTGCACGCCGTTTTTTTTAATTATTTATTTATTTCTATACTCCATAGTGACACGCCCACCGGCTGCTGTGATTGGGTGCAGTGAGACACCTGTCACTCAGCGTGTGGGCGTGTCTCACTGCAACCAATCATAGGCGCCGGTGGGCGGGGAAAGCAGGGAATACGAGATTGATTAATGAGCGGCCGGCTTTTTCAAAAGAGGAAAAGCCACCGGAGTTTAGAGAACAGCCATGCAGCGCCGCGCCGGAGATCGGGGAACGGTAAGTATGAGAGAGGGGGGAAACTGACCGATAGACAGCGAGAGGGACAGATAAGACAGAGAGACCGACCGACAGACAGAGCGAGACCGACCCACCGACGGACTGAGGGAGAGAACGAAACAGAAAAAGAAAAAAGACCGACATCACATGAAAAAAGCACAAAACGTACAGGGAGCAAACAGAGATGCGTCCGTGTCACTCGGACGTGCGCACAGACCCATTGACTTTCATTGGATCCGTGCTGCGTGTTGCGTTCTGAAAACGGACATGCTTCCATGCAAAACGGAGACACAAACGTAGCACGCACACAGACCCACGGACCTTAATGAAAAACGCACATGTGTCTTCAAACATTAAATAACATTGGTGCACGTTTGGCCGTGTCTCCGGTATATACGGAAACGGACCAAACACGCACGTGTTTCACGGATGTGTGTTTCAGGCCTGAGTAAGAAGGCCCATTGGACTAATAGGCATAAAAAGAGCTCGGATTTTATTTAATATATTACAAAATATACTAAACCTTTTTGCACAAAAGTATATTTCAAGCTGTACAGCTCCTGCCACTTTATGATGCAAGAAGAGCTAAACTGAGCACATTCTTATTTTGCATTTAGCCTATACTCACCCATTACTTTCACAAGTGCTGTATAAGAATACTTGGACACCCCACCAGAAAACCACAGAATGTTTTAGTAGACCCAGCGCCTGACAAAATAATAGAGCCATAGGCGGACAGACAATCTCAATTTCAATTGATATAGAAGGGGATCACTTGTGACCAGGAACTTTAAATAGAAGTCAGGACTCTCTCCGCTATTTAATAAACATGTAGTTCCAGTGGTAGGATCTAGCTGGTGCTTCTGGAGTCTCCCAAACTGGTTGTTAATGTTTCATCCGGTTCAGAGAATCAGGGAGAAGCGGGAGGCCAATCTGGATTCCATTATCCTTACCAAACATTGGTGGGTAGATGGAAGCTGAAATGATGATGTGTTTGAGCTGCTTACCGCACTTAAGAATAGGTGGGGTACATCTAAAGGGTCTGAAGATGGACTTTTTTCGTCATCTCTAGGAATGACATTTAGGACAGACCTTTGGATAACACTGGAAGGGCCACTGGGCATGATACTTGAAAAGTGGAGATGGGGATTACATTGAGGGTGGCCCTGGGGATGGCACTTACAGGGAAGCTATCATTAGAAAATCACCTATTGCTATTTCTACTACATGTATTAAAAAAAAAAATGTGTTTTTTTTTTAATTTTATTTTTACAATCTTTATTAAGAAAAAAAAAACTATTATAAAACTTTTCACTGGGACTTTTTTTTACTCATACTCCCTGTCCTTTCAGGAAGAGTCTACAGCAAGGCTCCTTATCATCAGAGGCAGGTTTACAATCACAGGTCACACCTCTATACATAGCTGATAACAAAAGTGGTATATCTGACTCTGCTACCCCTCACTTCACCTTTACCTTTGCACAGGTTCATTAAACAGATTCTGGTAAGGAAAAGCAAAAAAAAAATAATGCCAAAATAATAATAAAAAAACATTTAAAACAAAAACACAATAAGAGTGGGCACTACAGACTGAGAAAAGTTGATAACTTCACTGTGTAGGGAGCCTGTTAAAAATGCGTAGTTCTTTTTAACTCTATAAAGGGGTTGTCCACTACTTGGACAACCCCTTCTCATTCCTCATATTTGGCCCCATTAAAATAAAAAAGCTTAATACTCACCTCTCGTGCTAGTGTAGTTCCATGTTTCCGCGGCTCAAATGAGATTGTGACATTCTACGGGACCCATAGAAGCACACAAGGTGCAAAACGGCCATCGTCCTTGGGGGCCTGCACCCAGCTCTCTCCTTCCCGCTATTTTACCTGCACATTATATAGAGTAAAAGCACTTTCTAGATCTTGGATGGTGTATGCCGTGGTTTTCTACTTTATGGACGTCTACAATGTTATTTGAGCCACGGAAATATGAGCACTGGCACCCAGTAGTTGATATCCCCTTTAAGGACCAGGCTATTTGAATTTTTTATTTAACATAGCTTTTTGAAAGCCATTTTTTTCTTTTTTCATTGGTGTAACCTTATGAGATCTTGATTCTTTTATTAGTTTTATTTATTTTTTTCAGGAAAATTTATAGTTTTCAGTTGTATCATTCAATTTATTAATACGTTTTATTAACTGTTTTTGGGTAGAGTTAATAATATATATATCCCGTCATTTTTCACGTCACATTTTCGCTGCCAGTCGACAATTATAAACTTCTTTTACACGTAATTAAACCACTTCAACGCTACTGAATGTTGTCAATATTAACTTTAGTTTAATTAATCACCAGCAGCATTAATTGCATAGGAATGGGCGTGCCAAGCGTTAGCTTTCTGGGAACAGCTAGTATATACTGTATATATATGCTTACTGATCACACCTGGACCTGGCTGCAGGACATCAACGAAAACGTGAGGTGAAAAATGCTGGGAGTTGCAATTTAGCATTACGCGGCCTTAAGCGGGCTTTACACGCTACAAGATCACTACAGCGATCTTGTTGGGGTCACGGATTTTGTGATGCACATCCGGCCGCTGTAGCAATCTCGTGTGTGACTCCTAGGAGCGATTTTGGATCGTTGCAAAAACGTCCAAAATCGCTCCTCGTTGACATGGGGCCCACTCCCAATTATCGCTGCTGTCACTGGGGCAAAGTTGTTCCTCGTCCCTGCAGCAGCACACATCGCTACGTGTGACACCGCAGGAACGAGGAACCTCTCCTTACCTGCCTCCCGCCCGCAATGAGGACGGAAGGAGGTGGGCGGGATGTTAGTCTCGCTCATCTCCGCCCCTCCGCTTTGATTGGGCGGCCGCTTAGTGACGTCGCTGTGACGCCGAGCGAACCGCCCCCTTAGAAAGGAGGTCACAGCAATGTCACCGAGCAGGTAAGTATGTGTGACGCTGCCGTAGCAATAATGTTCGCTACGGCAGCGATCACCAAATATCGCCATAACGATAGGGGCGGGTGCTATCACGCTCGCCATCGCTAGCATCGGCTAGCGATGTCGCAGCGTGTAAAGCCACCCTTAGTCTATCATTGGCTGCATCAGCTCAGCTTGAGATGTGTGAGTGTGCAATGTACACAACAGGATTTGTGTCTATGCTTACAGGACCTGTGATGATGTCACATGGAGGGGAGGAGTCAGGGGTCATATGATCAGCTCCTCGGTGTATGCAGGACTCTGCTGTGCAGGTTACAGGATTTTTGTCTGTGCTTAGAGGAGCTGTGATGATGTCACATGGAGGGGAGGAGTAAGGGCTCACATGATCAGCTCCTGCTGGCCTCTGCTGTTCTGGTTGTGATGGTGCTGGATGAGGTGAAGTTTACGTGTGGCACAATCGGCTGTGATGATGTCACATGGAGGGAAAGGATTAGCGAGTAACCACGAGTAATCACATTGCCTTTTATATATATATATATATATATATATATATATATATATATATATATATATACACACAGTTAGGTCCAGAAATATTTGGACAGAGACACAATTTTCGCGAGTTGGGCTCTGCATGCCACCACATTGGATTTGAAATGAAACCTCTACAACAGAATTCAAGTGCAGATTGTAACGTTTAATTTGAAGGTTTGAACAAAAATATCTGATAGAAATTGTAGGAATTGTACACATTTCTTTACAAACGCTCCACATTTTAGGAGGTCAAAAGTAATTGGACAAATAAACCAAACCCAAACAGAATATTTTTATTTTCAATATTTTGTTGCGAATCCTTTGGAGGCAATCACTGCCTTAAGTCTGGAACCCATGGACATCACCAAACGCTGGGTTTCCTCCTTCTTAATGCTTTGCCAGGCCTTTACAGCCGCAGCCTTCAGGTCTTGCTTGTTTGTGGGTCTTAACGTCTTAAGTCTGGATTTGAGCAAGTGAAATGCATGCTCAATTGGGTTAAGATTTGGTGATTGACTTGGCCATTGCAGAATGTTCCACTTTTTTGCACTCATGAACTCCTGGGTAGCTTTGGCTGTATGCTTGGGGTCATTGTCCATCTGTACTATGAAGCGCCGTCCGATCAACTTTGCGGCATTTGGCTGAATCTGGGCTGAAAGTATATCCCGGTACACTTCAGAATTCATCCGGCTACTCTTGTCTGCTGTTATGTCATCAATAAACACAAGTGACCCAGTGCCATTGAAAGCCATGCATGCCCATGCCATCACGTTGCCTCCACCATGTTTTACAGAGGATGTGGTGTGCCTTGGATCATGTGCCATTCCCTTTCTTTTCCAAACTTTTTTCTTCCCATCATTCTGGTACAGGTTGATCTTTGTCTCATCTGTCCATCGAATACTTTTCCAGAACTGAGCTGGCTTCATGAGGTGTTTTTCAGCAAATTTAACTCTGGCCTGTCTATTTTTGGAATTGATGAATGGTTTGCATCTAGATGTGAACCCTTTGTATTTACTTTCATGGAGTCTTCTCTTTACTGTTGACTTAGAGACAGATACACCTACTTCACTGAGAGTGTTCTGGACTTCAGTTGATGTTGTGAATGGGTTCTTCTTCACCAAAGAAAGTATGCGGCGATCATCCACCACTGTTGTCATCCGTGGACGCCCAGGCCTTTTTGAGTTCCCAAGCTCACCAGTCAATTCCTTTTTTCTCAGAATGTACCCGACTGTTGATTTTGCTACTCCAAGCATGTCTGCTATCTCTCTGATGGATTTTTTCTTGTTTTCAGCCTCAGGATGTTCTGCTTCACCTCAATTGAGAGTTCCTTAGACCGCATGTTGTCTGGTCACAGCAACAGCTTCCAAATGCAAAACCACACACCTGTAATCAACTCCAGACCTTTTAACTACTTCATTGATTACAGGTTAACGAGGGAGACGCCTTCAGAGTTAATTGCAGCCCTTAGAGTCCCTTGTCCAATTACTTTTGGTCCCTTTAAAAAGAGGAGGCTATGCATTACAGAGCTATGATTCCTAAACCCTTTCTCCGATTTGGATGTGAAAACTCTCATATTGCAGCTGGGAGTGTGCACTTTCAGCCCATATTATATATATAATTGTATTTCTGAACATGTTTTTGTAAACAGCTAAAATAACAAAACTTGTGTCACTGTCCAAATATTTCTGGACCTAACTGTATATATATATATATATAGATAACGATTGAGCCTTTTTTTTTACATTGAAGATTTTGTGATGTTTACCTTGCAACATGAAAACCTCAATCATTATTGCGATTAAAATGATTATGTTTAAAGCAAATTTTGTGAAAAAAAAAATCAAGCTTACATTTGTAGTAATACTATTTTTAAAAATAATTTTGTTTTTGTGTCACCATCTTCTTTTTTTTATTAGTATCAATTTAAAAAAAATTTTGATTTTGTTTGCATTTTTGCTTATATTTCCAGAATATAGCTTTGTTTTGTTTTTTGTGGGACGAGACTTTTTTTCATCTGTTTTATTTTGAGGAACATACCATTTGTTTAGTAATTTTTGGGGAGAGTAGACAGATTGCGCAAAAATACAGCAATTTTCACATTGATTTTCAATACTGGTTTTGTTTACTGTTAACAACGCAGGATAAAAATTGTAATTGTTATGCATTTTAGTAGGTTTCAGAAGCAGTGATATAGTTAAGTTAAAAAAAGAGAATATTTTGTTCGTTTTTTACTTTTAGCTTTTTTTCATTTGTGTTTTTTACCTTTTAAGTACTTTATTCAATTTTATGTCAATATTTCTTAAGGGTGCTTTACACACTGCGACATCGCTAGCGATTGCTAGCGATGTCGCGAGCGATAGCACCTGTCCCCATCGTTCGTGCGACATGTGGTGATCGCTGCCGTAGCGAACAATATCGCTACGGCAGCGTCACATGCACATACCTGCTTAGCGACGTCGCTGTTGCTGCCGAACAATCTCTCCTTCAAGGGGGAGGTGCGTTCGTCATCACAGCGGCGTCACAAAACGGCCCCTCAATAGAAGAGGAGGGGAGGAGATGAGCGGCCGTAACATGCCGCCCACCTCCTTCCTTCCTCCTTTCCGATGGACGCAGGTAGGATGATGTTCGTCGTTTCTGCAGTGTCACACACAGCGATGTGTGGTGCCGCAGGAACAACGAACAACCTGCAGAATGAAACACCAACGACATTATGATTTGGAGCGACGTGTCAATGATCAACGATTTTTGCCGTTTTTTGCGATTGTTGATTGTCGCTCCTAGCTGTCACACGCTGCGATGTCGCTAATGACGCCGGATGTGCGTCACAAACACCGTGACCCCGACGATATATCGTTAGCGATGTCGCAGCGTGTAAAGCACCCTTTAGTCAAACAAGAGGACATGATCATTATTTTTTTATCACTTTTTTATTACACTGAACTCTACTGTAATTGCAGTGTAATATGTAAATCTGACAGGATCCTCTCAGTAACCTGAATGTATGGTATATGTGCTCTCTCTATATATGCTATATGTGTTTGAGTATATAGTGAGGAAAAAAAAAAGTATTTGATACACTGCTGATTTTGCAAGTTTTCCTACCTACATAGAATGGTGAGGTCTGTAGTTTTTATTGTAGGTACACTTCAACTGTGACAGACAGAATACCTCCCAAAAATCCATAAAATCACATTGTATGCTATTTAAATAATTAATGTACATTTTATTACATGAAATAAGTGTTTGATACAATAGGAAAACAGAACTTAATATTTGGTACAGAAATCTTTGTTTGCAATTACAAAGGTCAGACGTTTCCTGTAGTTTGCACACAGTGCATCAAGGATTTTGGCCCACTCCTCCATACAGATCTTCTCCAGATCTTTCAGGTTTCTGGGCTGTTGCTGGGCAACATTGAGACTGAGCTCCATCCAAAGATTTTCTAATGGGTTCAGGTCTGAAGACTGGCTAGGCCACTCCAGGACGTTGAAATGCTTCCTACAGAGCCACTCCTTAGTTGCTCTGGCTGTGTTTTGGGTCATTGTCATTCTGGAAGACCCAGCCACGACTCATCTTCAATGCTCTTACTAAGGCAAGGAGCTGGTTGGCCAAAGTCATGCAATACATGACCCTATCCATCCTCCAACATAGTGCAGTTGTCCTGTCTCCTTTGCAGAATATCACGCCGAAACTATGATGTTTCCACTGCCATGCTTCAAGTTTGGGACAGTGTTCTTGAGGTTGTACTCATCTTTCTTCTTCCTCCATATACAGCGAGTGGAGTTGATACCAAAAAGTTCCATTTTGGTGTCATCTAACGACATGCCACCTCTGGATCATCCAGACGGTGATTGGGAAGCTTCAAACGGCCCTGTATAAGTGCTGGCGTGAGCATGGGGACTATGCATGCCCTGTAGGATTTTAATCCATGACGGCATATTGTGTTTCTAATTGTAATTTTTGAGACTTTGGTTCTAGCTCTCTTCAAGTCATTTACCAGGTCCTTCCATGTAGTTCTGGGCTGATTCCTGACCTTTCTCAGAATTAACCTTACTCCATAAAGTAAAAGCTTGTATGGAACACTACATCAAGTAAGAATGACATCATCTTGTGTTTCTTACATTTTCTAATAATTGCACCAACAGTTGATGCCTTCTCACCAAGCTGCTTGTCTATTGTCCTGTAGCTCATCTCAGCTTGTACAGGTCTACAATTTTGTCCCTGGTGTCCTTACCTCTTTGGTCTGGGCCACGGTGGAGAGGTTGGAGTGTGATTAATTGAGTGTGTGGACAGGTCTTTTATACAGGTAACGGGTTCAAACAATTGCAAATAATATACGTAATGCGTGCAGAGTAGGAGGACTTCTTAAAAAAATAACAGATCTGTGAGAGCCAGAATTCTTGTTGGTTGGTAGGTGATCAAATACTTATTTCATGCAATAAAATGAAAATTAATTGTTTAAGAATCATAAAATGGGATTTTCTAGATTTTTGGGGGGATTCTGTCTGTCACAGTTGAAGTGTAACTACGATTAGAAGTTACAGACCTCTCCATTCTTTGTAGGTAGGAAAACTTGCAAAATCGGCTGTATATCAAATATTTATTTTCCCAACTGTATATAATAAACATATGTTATATGAGGGAGTGTGTATGTATGTACCATATGTATGTGTGTACTGAATAGAAATGCCTGCCGGCTGGAGACTGTATTGTTTGTCCAGCAGCTCCATCCTCCAATAAACCTGTCAGGCTGAGGAGATAAATGTGCAACCTCAGTCAGCTAGAGAGGTTTTCTACTACTTTAGTCGGCTTTCCGCTCAGTACTGTCAAGTTCAGTGAACACAGGAATGCGCATTCAGGATACCTGACAGGACGCTGCCCTCACCCAACGTCTATCTTGAACAGGTAATGCCCATCCTACTGTGGCGCCCCTGACCTGGTCAGGCGCCACTGAGTACTGCACCCATGCTGGGTGAGTGCAAACAGGTAATCCTGAAGGCTAGAATAGGGTGTGTACGCACAGACACATAGCAACCAGGTCTCTCACACACACACACACACACACACACACACTAGAGGGGACCCTTGGGCAGACCCAAGAGGGGGCGTGGCCTCACATCTCAGCTAGGGGTGCTGGGGAGGGGCTGGAAGCTAAGTTGGCAGTGGCAGACAGAAAAGGAGTAGGAGAGGAGCAAGCCGAGTTTGAAGCGGAGAGCGCAGGGAGAAGGAGCGAGCAGGCGCACGGACCCGCTAGTCAGACCCTGCCCGTGAAGTAGCCGTTAGTGGGGGAGACGGTTGCCACACAGTCAGCAACAAAAGACACCTGAAGAGAGAGGACAGGCAGTTGAGTACGTGGACTCCTGGTAACCAGGCACGAACGGGGTACAGGTCCCTAGAGCTAGACATCCATTTAGTGGTCTGCTAAACCTGCAGGTGGAGGGACTAGAGGTTCCTCACCAAACAACACAGAGTCAGAGCATCAGCAGCAACGAGGGGGCCCATAAGGAGGATCGAGCCTGGAGCTTATTCCTTGGTCCATGCTGCCAGCAAATGGGCCAGAAAGGGGAGAAAAGGCAGTTGCGACTTCCCTGGATGAATCCCACGGTACTTTAAGTCAGGGATTGAACAAAACAAGAAGTGCTAGGAAGGCGAGTTAGCGGTTACCCTTATGACAGCCTGAAGGATACCTGATTCCCTCTGGTCTATCTCAGCATCGCCCGGGTTACCTCACAAAACCAACTGAACGTGAGTAAACAAGTTGAAAGACTTTCTGGACTGCGACTGAGTTATTCTGCGACCTGTTGTTCTCCACACATACACCCGAGCCCTGGGGCCAGCCTCACTCTCAGTAGGCCACACCATCCAACTGCAGATTCCATCAGCCCCAGACGCTCGTTAAACTGCAGTGGCGGTCACCTATAACCTGGACCGCAAACCGAGAGTGGCGTCACAATTCAGATGTAAATAACCTGACATATCTGTTGCCAGCGGTAATCAAGTGGAGCCCCTGTGGCGTCCCAGAAGGTGGAGTGACGTCCCTGAGGCGACTGCTACAGGAGGGCGACACACTACTACGTCACAGCTGGGACGGCTGTGAAACCACTGGGAGTTGACATATTGAAAATGCTAATAAATTAAGTCTCAAAAGCTTGCTAATATTACCATTTTTTCAGTTAGCCATTAAAAGGTATCAACCACTGAGGACTCTCAGTTCTTTTAAACAATTTTTATACCTCTAGTGGCTAACACGGTACAAAGATAAATTATACCTGTAATAAATTAAGAGTAACTTTTGGCTATGTTTTTGCTCAATTACGTTATTTAGTAAAAATTTGAATATTTAAATGTACTATATTTCGTTTTTATTACATTTCTCAAAGTATTACAAATGTCAGCGCTCCTGCTCCTGGCTCTGATGCCTCTCCCTGTTTTCCTCTCTTCTCTCAGTCTAAAGCCAACTTCATATAACTGTATTTTTGTTATGATTGTTATCCATTAAGAGAAGCATAGAGTCCAGATCACGTGAAGTCATTACCCCCCTTACTCCTCTTTGGTCACATCTCATCTGGAATACCGTGTAAAGTTCTGGGCACCACATTTTAAATAATAGACAGAAAAACTGGAGTAAGTTCAGAGAAGAGCTACCAGGATGGTGAGCGGACTGCAAACTATGTCCTATGAGGAACGGTTAATGGATCTGGGAATGTTTAGCTTGCGAAAAAGAAGGCTAAGAGGAGACTGAATAGCTGTCTACAGATATCTGAAGGGATGTCACAGTGTAGAGGAATCATCCTTATTTTCATTTGCACATGGAAACACGAGAAGCAATGAAATGAAACTGAAAGGGAGAAGACACAGATCAGATATTAGAAAAACTTTTTACAGTGAGAATGATCAGTGAGTGGATCAGGCTGCCACAAGAGGTGGTGAGTTCTCCTTCAATGGAAGTCTTCAATCACAGGCTCAACAGACATCTGTGGGGGACAATATAGTCAATCCCGCATTGAGCAAGGGTGGGACACGGTGACCCTGGAGGTCCCTTCCAACACTAACATTCTATGATTCTATGTCACACCAATGGAAGTCTTCAACAGAGACTGGAGAGACATCTGTGTGGGATGATATAGTGAATCCTGCAATGAGCTCCTATCATTCTATAAAATCTGAACTTAGGGGGGGCTTTACACGTTGCGACATCGCTTCCGAAATATCGGGGTCACGTCGTTAGTTGACGCACATACGGCGCCGGTTACGACATCGCAACGTGTAAATCCTAAATGCGCCGATAAACGATCGCA
This sequence comes from Anomaloglossus baeobatrachus, assembly GCF_048569485.1. NCBI lineage: Eukaryota > Metazoa > Chordata > Amphibia > Anura > Aromobatidae > Anomaloglossus > Anomaloglossus baeobatrachus. The sequence goes on along the minus strand of NC_134357.1, from coordinate 392,724,287 downwards.
AAAGCGGTGAAAATCGGTGATCTGTGTAGCGTCGGTCATTTTCATAATGTCGGGTCGACCACAGGTACGATGTTGTTTGTCGCTGTGTGTAAACCCGCAGGAGCGACAAACATCTCCTTACCTGTGTCACGACGGCAATGTGGAAGGGAGAAGGTTGGCGGGATGTTCATCTCCGCCCCTCCGCTTCTAATGGCCAGCCGATTAGTGACGTCGCGGTGACGTCGCTGTAACGCCGAAGGCATCTCCCCCTTGAAGGAGGGATTGTTCGGTAGTCACAGCGACGTTGCCGAGCAGGTATGTGCGTGTGATGCTGCCGTAGCAATAATGTTCGCTACGGCAGCAATCACCACATATCGCATGTGAGACGGGGGCGGGTACTATCGCGCTCGGCATCGCTAGCTGATGCTAGCGATGTCGCAACGTGTAAAGTATCCCTAAGGCTATGTGCCCACAGTGCTTTTTTTTCAGCACAAAAAAAGCTGCTTTATTTGTGCTTCTTTTCATGCTTTCTTTTCACGCTTCTTATATATTGAGATGGGGAAAAAAGCAGAAACAATTCACATGTCACTTTATTTTCAACAACAAAAAAGCAAGGTAAAAAGAAGCACTGTGGGCACAGCACGTCACGATTCTCATAGACTTTGCTGGGATGCATTTTCCTTGCTTTTTATCGGATAAAAAAAGCAAGGAAAAAAGCATGAAAAAAAAGTCCTGTGGGCACAAGGCCTAATGTTATTCATCTGGGTTAATTAGATGTGTCTATGATTTTCTTTTTAACTGCAACTCTAAGCATGAACAAAAACAAATCAAGCATTTGTTTTTTCCCATATGTCGTATGAGACTATCCTATTAAAGTCTGTAGGTGCACCCAAAAAAACAGATACCATACGGAGCAATCATACAGTATCCAATTTTTAAGCATACATTGCAATTCTTTAACATACATAACTGTATCTGGTCTTGTAAATTAGAACAACTGCTGATCTATAAAAACAGATGACAATTGAGCTGATGATGGATGATTTTTTTTGTACGCTCATGTGAATTTAGCCTTGGACTGCTTTCACACCACCGTATTTTCTACATCCCAGAAAAATAGTTTGATTGCACTAATCAGAGTCTGATCCGAATTTGATCGGAGTGGGATCTATTTTCTCGTATGTGGAGAAGAAGAACAAATAAGTTTCTCCATCTTCTCCATTCTGTCAGTCCATGAAAAGGACCATACTTGAATTGTCATCCGAGTGGGATCCAATTTGATTCAGGGAGCTGTAGACTTGAATACCATTGGTCCGAGAGTGATCTGATGGTTTGTAGGATAGCACTCGGACTGAAAATATTGTCTGCACGAGTCCTTGGAGATAGTAGTTGGGAGGCGGTTAGACACAGATCAGAGTGTGGAGAGGGTGAAAGTATCAGAGAACACTGCAGATTTGTTTTTTTTTAATTGCTCCACCTGGACCTATTAATACTTTTAAAATAGGGGAATACCTCTCTACTATTAGGGAAACCGTAAATTATGGCATTAGCATAAATTCCTGGATCAACGACACCTTGTTGACAGTTTTAATCTGATCAGATTGGAAAAAAGCTACATTAAAACCCAAGTCCTAAATATGTTTTTAACATTAAAATGTTTGTTGATAATATGCTGAATATAAAAATAATATCAATCCTAGGTGGATCATAATGTTTAGCATATGTGAAATCTCTTTGTAGCAATGTGATATAAAGAACTACTGGTCTTGGTATGTCTGAGCATGAGACATCTGCTTTGGCGGAGACAGACGACTCACTGCCCCCATGCCCCCTTTCTAGGGCTATATATTTAGCTGTTGGCATGACACTGCAACAGCTTTGATTTCACAACATACATTCCAAACAGAGGTAGACGTTCATGATGGAGTTGGGTTACGGATTGTAACAGAGCCAATACTGGAGGGCACGTACACTGCCCTTCCCCATCAGCATCCTGCAGGGCCAGCAATCCCCTCATCATCTCCAAGCTGTCAGCTCCTGTGAGGCCGAAGGCATCAGAAAACATTACACCGGACACGATCTGTAGTCTAATAATGGCTAAATAGGGAAGATTTATATGTCATAAGCCTTTTCAGGACAATCTTGTGTTGCAAGACAGAGGGTAAGGAGGGGCCTAGTGACTAACTCAGTAACTAAGAAGTTGACATTCTATGAGATATTGCAACAGGTATTATATAATGAGTAAACAAAGAGTAGGCATTTAGTCTGGGCAGATCACTTTAGCTACAGTATTTATTTCTGTCCCGCTCTACTGCAACATTTTCAGCCCCAAAATATCCAGAAGTTGTTACAGTATGAAACTTGTGGCACTTTTAATTGCATGTAATGAGACTTAAAACATAGCAACTCTTTAAAATACTCCTTTAAAGCAGGGGTGGGGAACCTTTTTCCTGATGGGGTACATTTGGAAATTTCTACCTACCTTTGGGGGCCGCGCAAAATTATCAACTTGAAAATTACCCTGATCAAACAATTAACTCACCCCTACACCCCTTCGTGGTGGCTGGAGCTGCTTCTCTTTGGTGTGGCTGTGACGTTAGCTGATATTAATCATATAACGTTGATTCTCACGACTACTTTTCTAGGTTTGTGTCAGTCTGGAGCGCAGTCAACTCTTTGTGGTAATAAGATTGGTAAATTATATACATCACATCATCACATTGGAGACGCTGGGGACACATACATCATAGAAGGGGCTGGGGGCATATATATCACAGGAGGGGCTGGTGCATGGACAGCATTGGGCAGTGGTGCGGACATCAGTTTGGGGGAGGAGTCACACAGAACCGGTCTGGGAAGCATGTACAGCAGGAAGGCCGGTAAAGCTGCTGCTCCTCTTCTTTTGTGACAGGAGCGCATTTCATGCTTACCCCACCCACAAAGTAAGCCCTGAGCACGCCGGCACAGGCCAGCGTGAGGATCTCATGGTATGTGCAGGCAGCGTTCAATGGTGAATGCTGCGTGCGTGTTGTCGCCTTATACATTGGGATTTACAGGGCTGGCAAGATTGCCACTGCCTCCTGAGCACTGGGGTCCCTGGGAATGTGCCCAGGGGCCACATAAAAAGCCATCACTGGTTGCAAACAGCCCGTGAGCCACAGGATCCCCACCCCTGCTTTAAAGGGTATATCTGCTGATAACCCTTATCCGTATCCTTTCCCCCAAAATACTCTGATCACATGATGTCCTGCTGCCCGGACCACTACATATATGCAATACAAACATGTCACACTGTGCTTATAATAAGTGCTCAGTGTATGATTAAAGCTTTGAGGGCCCTTGATTTAATTTATTCAAGTAGGGGCTTAGAACACTAAAGGCCCCGTCACACTAAGCAACATCGCTAGCAACATCGCTGCTAACGAACAACTTTTGTGACGTTGCTAGCGATGTTGCTGTGTGTGACATCCAGCAACAACCTGGCCCCTGCTGTGAGGTCGTTGGTTGTTGCTGAATGTCCTGGGCCATTTTTTAGTTGTTGCTGTCCCGCTGTGAAGCACAGATCGCTGTGTGTGACAGTGAGACAGCGACAAGTAAATGTGCAGGCAGCAGGAGCCGGCTTCTGCGGAGGCTGGTAACCACAGTAAACATCGGGTAACCAAGAAGCCCTGTCCTTGGTTACCCGATATTTACCTTTGTTACCAGCCTCCGCCGCTCTCACTGTCAGTGCCGGCTCCTGCTCTGTGCACACGTAGCTGCAGGACACATCGGGTTAATTAACCCGATGTGTGCTGTAGCTAGCAGAGCAGGGAGCCAACGCTAAGCATTGTGCGCTGCTCCCTGCTCTGTGCACATTTAGCTGCAGCACACATCGGGTAATTAACCCGATGTGTGCTGTAACTAGGAGAGCAGGGAGCCAGCGCTCAGTGTGCGCTGCTCCCTGTTCTCTGCACGTGTAGCTCTGTGCGCTGGTAACCAAGGTAAATATCGGGTTGGTTACACGATATTTACCTTAGTTACCAAGCGCAGCATCTTCCACGCGGCGCTGATGGCTGGGGGCTGGTCACTGGTTGCTGGTGAGCTCACCAGCAACTCGTGTAGTGACGCTCCAGCGATCCCTGCCAGGTCAGGTTGCTGGTGGGATCGCTGGAGCGTCGCAGTGTGACATCTCACCAGCAACCTCCTAGCAACTTACCAGCGATCCCTATCGTTGTTGGGATCGCTGGTAAGTTGCTTAGGGGTGCTTCACACACAGCGAGCTCGCTGCCGAGATCGCTGCTGAGTCACGCTTTTTGTGACGCAGCAGTGACCTCATTAGCGATCTCGCTGTGTGTGACAATGAGCAGCGATCTGGCCCCTGCTGCGAGATCGCTGCTCGTTACACACAGCCCTGGTTCGTTTTCTTCAAAGCCGTTCTCCCGCTGTGACACACAGATCGCTGTGTGTGACAGCGAGAGAGCGACAAATGAAGCGAGCAGGGAGCAGGAGCCGGCATCTGACAGCTGAGGTAAGCTGTATCCAAGATAAACATCGGGTAACCAAGGTGGTTACCCGATATTTACCTTAGTTACGAGCCTCTGCAGCTCTCACGCTGCCTGTGCTGCCGGCTCCGGCTCTCTGCACATGTAGCTGCTGTACACATCGGGTTAATTAACCCGATGTGTACAGCAGCTAGGAGAGCAAGGAGCCAGCGCTAAGCAGTGTGCGCGGCTCCCTGCTCTCTGAACATGTAGCTGCATTACACATCGGGTTAATTAACCCGATGTGTACTGTAGCTATGGTAGGAGAGCAAGGAGCCAGCGCTCAGTGTGCGCGGCTCCCTGCTCCCTGCACACACAGCTGTGCGCTGGTAACTAATGTAAACATCGGGTAACCATACCCGATGTTTACCTTAGTTACCAGTCTCCGCAGCTTCCAGACGGCAGCTCCGTGCAAGCGCAGCGTCGCTTGCACGTCGCTGCTGGCTGGGGGCTGTTCACTGGTCCCTGGTGAGATCTGCCTGTTTGACAGCTCACCAGCGACCATGTAGCGATGCAGCAGCGATCCTGACCAGGTCAGATCGCTGGTCGGATCGCTGCTGCATCGCTAAGTGTGAAGGTACCCTTAGTGTGACTGGACCTTAAGAAAGGCTGGTCTTAATGGGGAATCTTACAAGTGAGACATGTTACGTCACTATACTTATCTTATATCTAACATCTAGACAGGACATAGGGGTTTTGCACATCTACAAGTACATTACTGCTGCAGGCTTTTAGCTGAAAAGGTTACACAAACCATCTAATGTGGTTGTTATCAGACTGGCAGTAGTGTATTCTCCGAACAGCTGTGCTTCTGTGTCATAGTTCCCATTCCAAAACCCTAGAAAACAACATTCAGAAGAAAAATAACAGCACAAAGTGTCACTACTAATAACAAAATCTGGATTGCAGAATGTTCATCTCTGAATCCAATTTTACAGTATAAATATTCTACATAAACAGATTAATACCACATTTTTCTAACTAGAAGACGCACTTTTTATCAAGGTATCATCTTGCTAAAATGTATGTGTGTCTTAGGCTATGTGCGCACGTTGCGTACAAGCCCTGCAGAAATTTCTGCAGCGATCTGAAGAGCACATGTGCGCTTTAGATCGCTGCAGAAATGTCCGTAGTGAGCGCCGATTCCATGCGCTCTGCCTGCAGCTCCTGCCATAGACAGAGCAGGAGCTGCCGGCAAAGCGCAGGAAAGAAGTGACATGTCACTTCTTTTTGCGCAGCGCTTCGGCAGTAGCCGAAGCGCTGCGCTCTTAAACGCCACGTGCGCACGGCCCCTGCACAGTCTCCATAGACTGTGCAGGGGACGCAGGACGCATGCAGTTACGCTGCGCTACAAAGCGCAGCGTAACTGCATGTTTTTACGCGACGTGCGCACATAGCCTTATTATAGTCTGCAGTCAGTAAGATCAGCAGTTCCAGACCTTACGGAATGCTTCCTTAACCGCTTCACCACTTGGCGATTATCCGTTTTTCTTCTCTTTTTTCCAAGAGCAATAATTTTATTTTTCTGTCAACATAGCCATATGAGGGCTTGTTTTTTGAGGGACGAGTTGTACGTTTGCATGAAACCATTACTTTTACCATATAGTGTACTGCAAAATGGGGAAAAAAATTCCAAGTGCGGTGAAATTGTAAAAAGTGCAACTCCACAATTGTTGTGTTACTTACCATATTCACTATATGTAAAACTGACCTGGCAATATGATTCCCCCGGTCAGTACGAGTTCTCAGATACCAAACATGTATAAGGGTTTTGTCTTATTTGGTGAAAAAATTCACACATTTGTTAAATAAAAAAAGGCACCTTTGTCGCCATTTTCAGAGACCGGTAGTGTTCTCATTTTTTAGGATCTGGGCTGTGTGAGGGCTAATTTTTTGCGATCTGAGCTGACGTTTTTACAAATACCATGTTTGGGTAGACGCGGTGATTTAATCTCCTGTTATTTGTTAGGGCCAGGTGGACGGGCAGACCCAGGAGGTGGATCCACTGGGCTGAACACCTCACCGAGGGCAAGGTGCCCGGTAGCCGGAGCACTAGCAGGACAGTCCGTTCAGAGGAGTGGAGTGAAGAAGTCCCTGGGACCACGGGGTCTCTGATGGTAGTCCGGGTGACGGAGCTCAGGTTCGGAGGCCGAGATGACGTCAGGCAGAGTCCGGAACCAATGGAGCGAGAAGGCGGGTCACCACAGGGATTGGAGATGGTAGGAACTGACGGGATGGCAGGCCGTCACCGTTCGGGGTTCGGGTATCGTCAGGACCGGTTGGCGAGGCAGGAGCGGCTCTACGAGAGAGATAGGTGAGTATATCACAAGACACAAGGAGACCTGACTCCTAGCTTAGAAAACACGAAGAACAGGCCCCGCCCACTTGGAAAGGATCCCCCTATATACCCAGTACCTGATCCTTCAATATCCTGTTGGAGGACACTGGCCCTTTAAGAGAGGGTCAATGACCGCGCGCGCGCCCTAATGCGCATGCGCGAGGCCCGGGTGCCAGAAGCCAGGGCAGGGAGCGGTGAACAGAAGGCAGGAGAGCCGGGCTGGAGCAGAGCTGCAGACGGGCGCCGGGAGCGGGGACCGGGCCGCCTGGGGACCGCAGGTGATGGGGCCTGGAGGCTGTGGAGCGGGGGACGCCTGGCAGAGGAGCCGGGGAGCGAGGCAGGGGAGCCGGGGAGCGAGGCAGGGGAGCCGGGGAGCGAGGCAGGGGAGCCGGAGAGCGTGGCAGGGGACCCGGAGAGCGTGACAGTACCCCCTCCCCCACGCCCCCCTCCCCGCAACCGGGACAGGAAGGCACGTATCAGAGAAGTACCCACATTCTCCCGGGGTTCCCAGGACCTATCCTCAGGACCATACCCTGCCCAGTCCACCAGGAAGAACTGTCGGCCCCGTACGGTTTTCATGGCCACGATATCCCTTACCGCATAGATGTCATCATCAGCAATAGGAGGAGGAGCAGAACTGGCAACAGCGGAGAAGGGACCAAGGACAACCGGCTTGAGCAGGGAGACGTGGAAGGAGTTGGGTATCCTCATCGTGGCCGGGAGCTGCAGCTTGTAGGAGACCTCATTTATTTTGCCGAGGACTTTAAACGGCCCGATGTAGCGAGGACCCAGCTTGTATGATGGTAGCTTCAATCGGACGTACTTGGAAGCAAGCCAGACCAGATCTCCAGGAGAGAAACACGGAGGATCCAGACGCCTCTTGTCTGCGTGTCTCTTCATCCGCAGGGAAGCACGTCCAAGTGACGTCTTGACAGAGTCCCAAATTGTCGTAAAGTCACGGACTACAGCATCAGCAGCAGGGACATCCGAGGAAGAGGATACAGGTAAAGGGACGGAAGGCTGAAGTCCGTAAATGACATGGAAGGGAGAGCTGGAGGAGGACTCACTGACGTGGTGGTTATGGGAGAATTCAGCCCAAGGAAGAAGCGTGGACCAGTCGTCGTGATGGGCGTTAACGTAGTGACGTAAGAAGGAGGTCAAGATCTGATTGACTCGTTCCACTTGGCCATTCGACTGAGGATGGTAGGCTGAAGAAAAGTCCAGAGTCACTCCCAGATGTTTGCAGAGAGCCCTCCAGAAGCGGGAGGTAAACTGAGTTCCTCTGTCGGACACAATGTGAGATGGAAAGCCATGCAACCGGAAGATGTGCTGTATGTAAGCGTCAGCGAGTTCCTGGGCAGAGGGCAGTCTAGCCAAAGGGACGAAATGAGCCATTTTGGAGAACCGATCCACCACAACCCATATGACTGTGTGTCCGGAGGACAGGGGCAAGTCCGTAATAAAGTCCATTGCAATGTGTTGCCACGGAACGGAGGGTATAGGCAGAGGCAGAAGACGACCATATGGCAGGTGTTTGGGCGTCTTGTTCCTGGCACAAGAGGAGCAGGCTGAGACAAAAGAAGCGACGTCCGTGCGAAGGGATGGCCACCAGTAGTGACGTACAATTGTACTCAATGTTTTCTTCTGACAAGCATGGCCGGCTATTTTCGAGGCATGGCCCCAGTGCAACACTTTTTGCCTGTCAGTCTCAGAGACATAGGTCTTCCCGGGCGGTATCTGGGCCAGGGTGACAGGGGCCACCGGAATGATCTTACTAGGGCAGATGATGGGCTGGGATGTCTCCTCCTCCTGCTCCATGGGCATGAATGACCTGGACAAGGCATCTACTCGTACATTCTTGTCCGCGGGTCGAAAATGGAGCTGAAAATCGAACCTGGCAAAGAACAAGGACCACCTGGCTTGCCGTGGGTTCAGTCGCTGAGCGCACCGCATGTATTCCAGGTTCTTGTGGTCCGTGTAAATGATCACGGGGTACACTGCTCCCTCCAGAAGGTAGCGCCATTCCTCCAGAGCCAGTTTGACTGCCAATAGCTCTCGGTCACCAATGGTGTAGTTGCGTTCAGGCGCTGAGAAGCTCTTGGAGAAGAAACCGCAAGTAACCATCTTCCCGGAGGAGGACTTCTGCATGAGCACTGCTCCAGCTCCCGAGGAGGAGGCATCCACCTCCAAAGTGAACTGTCGGTTTAACTCAGGACGGTGGAGCACAGGGGAGGAAGCAAATGCCTGTTTCAGGGAGCCAAACGCGGCGTCGGCCGCAGGTGACCAGTCCTTTGGATTAGCCCCCTTCTTGGTCAAGGCGGAGAGAGGTGCAGTCAGAGCAGAGAAGTGAGGGATGAACTGACGGTAAAAGTTTGCGAATCCCAGAAAGCGTTGGATTGCCTTCAGTCCGGAAGGAGGGGGCCAGTTGAGAATGGAAGAGACCTTCTCCGGGTCCATCTGCAGACCGGTATCGGAGATTACGTAACCCAGGAAGGGAAGAGAAGACTGCTCGAAGACACACTTCTCGTACTTGGCGTACAGCCGATTCTCTCTCAGTCTTTGTAGTACCAGCTGCACGTTCTCTCTGTGGGTCTGGAGGTCCGGAGAGAAGACCAGGATATCATCCAGATACACCACCACACAGACGTAGAGAAGGTCCCGGAACACGTCGTTCACCAATTCCTGAAACACTGCTGGTGCGTTACAGAGGCCGAAGGGCATCACACAGTATTCATAGTGCCCATCGCGAGTATTGAATGCGGTCTTCCATTCGTCCCCAGAGCGGATGCGGACCAGGTTATAGGCACCCCGAAGATCCAACTTGGTAAACACACGAGCTCCTCTAAGCTGATCAAACAATTCGGGGATGAGCGGCAGGGGGTATTTATTTTTCACGGTGATCTGGTTCAATCCCCGGTAGTCAATGCATGGGCGTAGGTCGCCCTCTTTCTTCTTAACGAAGAAGAAGCCTGCTCCCGCAGGAGAGGAGGATCTCCGAATGAATCCCCTTGCCAGGTTCTCCGTGATGTAGGCAGACATGGCCCTTGTTTCAGCAGGAGACAGCGGATATATCCGTCCTCGAGGTGGTGTAGTTCCCGGGAGTAGGTCGATGGCACAGTCATAAGGACGATGTGGCGGAAGTACCTCTGACTCCTTTTTATCAAAGACGTCCGCGAAGGACCAATAGGCCGAGGGCAGTCCCGGTAGGGACTCCGGAACCGGAGGTCGTCGGATGGGCTGTATAGTCTTCAGACAGTTCTCATGGCAAGAGGAGCCCCATCGGGTGATTTCACCAGTACACCAGCTGACTGACGGTTCGTGTGTCCGTAACCAGGGGAGTCCCAGCAGGATTTGATGGGACATGTGTGGGAGGACGTAGAGAGCGATGTTCTCGTTGTGCAGGGCACCGATACATAGTTCCACCGGCTTGGTGATCCACGAGATGGTGTCAGAGAGGGGTCTCCCATCTACAGAGGCAATCACGAGGGGTTTGTCGAGTGGAGTAACAGGCACCTGGTACTTGTCCACCGTGGCCTGCTGGATGAAATTGCCTGCTGCCCCGGAATCGAGGTACGCCTCGGCCGTGAACCGCGTCTCTACCGTTGTCACTTGAACAGTCCACGTAACCGGGTCTGAGAGAGTCCCAGTACCTAGGGTGGCCTCTCCTACCAACCCTAGGCTTTGGAGTTTCCCGGCCTCTCTGGACAGGAGCGTAGAAGGTGTGTGCCCTCTCCACAGTAGAAGCAGAGGCCATTGGCGAGCCGTTCTGCTCGGCGTTGTTCGGACTGCCGCAAACGGTCAATCTGTATGGGCTCGTGGACAGAGACACCAGACGATGCTGACTGAAGTACGGCGGGCTTCTGCGGAGGAGAGGAATGCCGTATCGGACGTCTCTCACGGGACACCTCTTTGGATCGTTCCTGGAATCTGAGGTCCACGCGGGTGGCTAGTGCGATCAGGGCATCCAGGGTGGAAGGAACATCGCGGCCTGCCAGCTCGTCCTTAATACGGCTGGAGAGTCCTTCCCAGAAGGCGGCGGTGAGGGCTTCATTGTTCCACCCCAATTCTGAGGCCAAAGTGCGGAAGCGGATGGCATACTGCCCTACCGTCATGGTCCCCTGACGTAGCCTGAGGAGTGATGAGGCGGATGCAGCGGCACGTCCGGGTTCGTCAAAGGTGTTTCTAAATGCCTGCAGGAAGTCCTGGATGTTAGTGGTCACAGGGTCCTCCTTTTCCCACAAGGGGTTCATCCAGGCCAGTGCCTCACCCTCTAGATGGGACATCACAAACGCCACCTTGGCTTGGTCGGCAAACAAGTGCGGAAGCAGCTTGAAATGGAGGGAGCACTGGTTTAAGAATCCTCTGCAGGTCTTGGGATCTCCGGCATATCGGGGTGGAGAGGCCAAGCGGAGTTTAGAAGCTTCCGAGGTAGCCGCCACAGGAACCGTGGCCGTGGACTAAGCAGTAGCAACCTGAGATGCCATGGACGTGGCAGATGCTTGCAGCGTGTGCAGGCGGGTATCCACAGAGGACATGAAGGCCAGCATGCGGGTCTGGGTCTCGCGCTGTCGTACGAGTTCCTGCTGCAGGGTGCCCAGCTGGGCCGCTAGTGCTTCGGCGGGATCCATGGCCTGTTCTTACTGTTAGGGCCAGGTGGACGGGCAGACCCAGGAGGTGGATCCACTGGGCTGAACACCTCACCGAGGGCAAGGTGCTCGGTAGCCGGAGCACTAGCAGGACAGTCCGTTCAGAGGAGTGGAGTGAAGAAGTCCCTGGGACCACGGGGTCTCTGATGGTAGTCCGGGTGACGGAGCTCAGGTTCGGAGGCCGAGATGACGTCAGGCAGAGTCCGGAACCAATGGAGCGAGAAGGCGGGTCACCACAGGGATCGGAGATGGTAGGAACTGACGAGATGGCAGGCCGTCACCGTTCGGGTATCGTCAGGACCGGTTGGCGAGGCAGGAGCGGCTCTACGAGAGAGATAGGTGAGTATATCACAAGACACAAGGAGACCTGACTCCTAGCTTAGAAAACACGAAGAACAGGCCCCGCCCATTTGGAAAGGATCCCCCTTTATACCCAGTACCTGATCCTTCAATATCCTGTTGGAGGACACTGGCCCTTTAAGAGAGGGTCAATGACCGAGCGCGTGCCCTAATGCGCATGCGCGAGGCCCGGGTGCCAGAAGCCAGGGCAGGGAGCGGTGAACAGGAGGAAGGAGAGCCGGGCTGGAGCAGAGCTGCCGACGGGCGCCGGGAGCGGGGACCGGGCCGCCTGGGGACCGCAGGTGATGGGGCCTGGAGGCTGTGGAGCGGGGAACACCTGGCAGAGGAGTCGGGGAGCGAGGCAGGGGAGCCGGAGAGCGTGGCAGGGGACCCGGGCAGCGTGACATTATTGAATTTTATTGAAATGTTGTAGCTGTCAAAAAAACGTAAATTTGGTGTTTTGATTTTTTTTGTTGCACTGTTTATCAATCAGATTCATTTTTTTTTAGATTTTCATAGATCTGGCATTGTAGAAAAGCGGCGATACCAAATGTGTATTTTTTTTAATTTTCAGTGGGTCAAAAGGGAGTTTATTTGACCTTTTATGTTCTTTTTCGTATTTTTAAAAACTTTTTAAAACACTTTAGGATGTGGCTTTTCCACTTTTGTGATCAAAACAATGTCAAGTAAGTACCCTGTGTAAAATGCATGTACTACTACTATTTATTCATTTACTTACTGCTGGGTATTTCCTCATTTGTTTTTATCTTATGTTTTGTCTGATAATGGCCACAGTGTGAATGTGCACCTACACTCGCACTTATACCAACATCTGTGCCTGTTCATGTCTTTGGGTTTGCATTACTTAAGGCTGCTTTCACACTACGTTTTTTTTAACATCCGTCATGAACGTTTTTTTAATGCAAAAATGGATCCAGTGCAAATGCGTTTTCATTTCAATGCATTTGCAATGGACTCGCGTTAACATGCGTTTACCTGCGTTTGCGTGCGTTATAGTGAGGATCCAGCGATTTGTAGTTTTTTAACATTTTTCAAAAACGCTACTTGTAGCGTTTTTGAGCTGCGTCCAAATACTGCAAATTGCTGGATCCTGACTATACTGCATGCAAACGCATGTGAACGCTGCATGCTGATAGACAGGATCCTGCTTGCTCTACTGAGCATGCCTAGAAACCAGCCTCGGGTGATCAGTCTATCTCTCTCCTCCTTCCTCTCTGTCTCTCTCCACCTCCCCCTCTCCACCTCCCTCTCTCCTCTCCCTCCCTCTCTCCACCTCCCTCTCTGTCTCTCTCTCCCCTTCCCTCTCTGTCTCTCTCCCTCTCTGTCTCTCTCCCCCTCCCTCTCTGCCTCTCTCACCCTCTCCCTCTCCCCCGCCTGAGAGCTGCGGACACTCGTAACCAAGATAAATATCGGGTAACCAAGGAAAGCGCTTCTCTTAGTTACCCGATGTTTACGTTGGTTACATGTGCAGGGATCAGGGAGCCCGGCTCCTAGCACCTGCGGATGCTCGGAACCAACGTAAATATCGGGTATCCAAGCAAGTTACCCGATGTTTACCTTGGTTATGAGCCTCTACAGCTGTTAGAAGCTGGCTCCTAGTATATCACGTTCAGTTCCACTGACTCCCGATCACATGACTCCAATGCCCGCCCATAAACTTAAAGTGACAGGATCCTGCAAAATAACATGCGTTTGCATGTGTTTTTTTACTGTAAAAGCAGGATCCGCTTTTACAGCCAAAAAACGTTCATGACGCATGTTAAAAAAACGTAGTGTGAAAGCAGCCTAACTTGTATTGAACAGGCTAAATTGAACCCCAAAGCTGAATTAAAACTTCTGTAAGGCTGGTTTCACACTACGTCTTTTTAACATCCGCTGAAAACGTTTTTTTAGCGGAAGTACGGATCCTGCTTTTACAGCAAATAACGTATGCAAACGCATATGTTATTTTGCAGGATCCTGCACTGGATATTTAGGGGCGGGCATTGGAGTCATGTGATCGGGAGTGAGGGGAGCTAGACTGGGAGGAGGCTTCTGACAGCTGCAGACGCTGGTAACCAAGGTAAACATCGGCCTTGGATACCCGATATTTATCTTGGTTACGAGTGTCTGCAGCTGCTAGGAGCAGGGCTGCCTGCACGCGTAACCAACGTAAACATCGGGTAACTAAGAGAAGTGGTTACGCGATATTTACCTTGGTTACGAGTGTCCGCAGCTCTCAGGCAGGGGAGAGAGAGACAGGAGAGGAAGGGGGAAAGACAGAGATAGAGAGAGAGGGGGTGAGGGAGGGAGTAGAGAGATAGACAGATCACTGGAGACTGGTTCTGGGCATGCTCAGTACTTTCTGGGCATGCTCAGTACAAAAGCAGGATCCTGTTACAACGCAACTGAACGCATTCTGCTAGGCAGGATCCAGCACTCATTGAAATGCATTGCAGCTCGCGGCGCAATGTGAAGGATCCTGTGAGATGCGTTATTTTGACAAAGCAAAAAAACGCTACATGTTGCGTTTTTGAAACATGTCAAAATAACGCAAAAGGACGGATCCTGCGTCTAACGGACGCAAACGCATGCAAACGCAGGTGGACGCGAGTCCATTGAAAATGCATTGCAGTGAAAACGGATTTGCACAGGATCCGTACTTCCGTTAAAAAAACGTTTTTAACGGATGTTAAAAAGACGTAGTGTGAAACCAGCCTAAGCTGCAGAGCTAAAATCTCCCATCATAACTTGTTGGCTCAATGTATCCAGAGAGAGTATTTTGGATATTTGTAATGTAGCTGGTGTCCTTTTTTTTACATCTGATAATGTATGGTGATCTGCCATAGTAAAAAACTATCCTATTATATGAGATGAGTTAGGGGTGTCTGGTGAATAACCTGTTGAGTGTTTCCAATGACAGCAGAATTGAAATGAATTGAGTCTGTTGGTGTAGCTCAATCTTTTTCCAAAAATGAAGGTTTACAATATTATAACTTTTTATCATATGTTGTATTTTCAGCTATTTTGGTCCTGGCTAGTGATGAGCAGAGTCGTGGAAGTCCGGTTCAGCGAATTCAGCCGGACTTCAGATAAAGTTTGGTTTGGGACTGAGACTTGACCTGAACACCAATAAAAGTCAGCATTTGGGCAGTATGGGTCTCCACGGATCTGCTCATCCCTACTCATCTCTAGTCCTGGCTAATTTGATTTTGTCCAAAGCAAAAGGTAAAAGTTTCAATTATCTAATGTCAAGGACAAGGCCGATTTTATACAAAACGGGGTCCTGGGCAAAATATTAAACTGAGGCCCTATATGACATACCACATATTGAGGCCATATATGCTAACATATTGCACATTTACATGAGCTGAGTTCAGACCATTAAACGAGTGTGAGCGACAATATTGATGTTGTTCGAGGCTTGTTTCCCGGTCTCTGTGCACAGGTTGACCAAGAATGATGGGCACAGAACCATCACTAATTGATCAATTGTCCCCATTTAAGCGGGCTTTACATGCTACGATATATCTAACGAGATGTCGGCGGGGTCACGTCGTAAGTGACGCACATCCGGCATCGTTAGTTATATCGTAGCGTGTGACAGCTTTAAACGAGCAGAAACACTCACCTTCTCGTTCATCGTTGACACGTCGCTCATTTTCTAAAAATCGCACGTCCTGTTGTTCATCGTACCCGGGGCAGCACACATCGCTCCTTGCGACACCCCGGGAACGACGAACATAGCTTACCTGCGTCCCGCCACCAATGCGGAAGGAAGGAGGTGGGCGGGATGTTTACGTCCCGCTCATCTCCGCCCCTCCGCTTCTATTGGCCGGCCGCTGTGTGACGTCGCTGTGACGCCGAACGTCCCTCCCGCTTCAGGAAGTAGATGTTCGCCGCCCACAGCGAGGTCGTTTGGAAGGTAAGTACATGTGACGGGGGGTTACAGGATTGTGAGACACGGGCAACAAATTGACCGTGCTGCACAAACGATGGGGGCGGGTGCGATCGCAAATGCGATCGCACAATCAATTTCAGCGTGTAAAGCAGCCTTAAGTATCATGTTATCAGCAGCATGTCTGCAGTTTTCAGCGGGAGATGTGCTGCTGAGAACGATGATTTTTGTTCCTCCATAAACAATCCAATCACCCGATGAATGATCAGCATTTTGCTCATTCGTTAGTTGATTGGCAACATGTTTAACCCTATGAACTCTTATGCATGCATCCAGGAATTATGAATAGATGCAACAAGCACACAGTATGTCACACACAATGTATGTTACACACGCGGCATACACGCATGAGTGTTGCGAGCACATACACACATATGTATACACAGAGCACATACATAGAGACACATGCATACAAAGAGCACATACATACAAACACAAATACTCAGCTAGAGCTCAAACATTCTGATGTCCTCATTAACCCCCTCACAATAGTGCCAATTTCCATTTTTGCATTTTCTTTTTTTCGTTCCTTTCTTCCCAGAGCCATAAAGTTTTTATTTTTCTTTCCATATAGACATATCAGGGCCTGTTTTTTGAGGGGCGAGTTGTACTTTTGAATGATTTTACCACATAGTGTGCCTGTGAACAGGAAAAAAAATTCCAACTGTGGAGAAATTATGAAAAAAATCCCACAATTCTGACATGTTTTTATGGAATTGTTTTTATGCTATACATTTTGTGGTACAAATGACCTGGCCATATAATTCTCCTCATCAGTATGATTATTACACTAATACCAAACATCTCCAGTTTTTTCATTATTTTAGTGGTGGGAAAAAAATTGAAAGTTTGCGAAATATATGAGGGGTAGTGTTACCATTTTTCAAGACCCGTCATATTTTGATTTTTCGGTCTATGGAGCTGTCTGATGGCTTATCTTTTGTGGGGCAAGTTGTTGTTTGCACTGCTACCCTGTTGGGACAGATATGACGTTTCGATGGCTTGTAACAACATTTTTTCATGTTATTGTAGTGACCCCCAAAATTTAATTTTGGTGTTCTTGAATTTTTTTTTTTTTTACAGTGTTTAACAGTTGCATTAATTTTTACAAATGTTTAATAGATTTGACTTTTTTGAACGCAGTGATACCTAATATGTGTATTGTTTTTTATTATCTCTATTTAATGGGGCAAAGGCAGGTGATTTATACATTTATGTTTTTGTTTTTATCCATATTTTTTAAAACTTTTTTAGTTTTTACTGTTCTTAATAGTTCTCTTAGGAAACTCGAAGCTGCAATCGTCTGATCACTTGTGCTATATACAGCAGTGCTTCAACATTGCTGCATATAGTTAAAATCACAGTCTCCTTTGAAGCCCAGCCGCAGGCAGGGTTTCAAAGGAGCACTTCTATGATAAGCATGGAGGTCTTCAGAAGCAACCCATGGCGACCCGCTTAAAATGGCGCGCCCCCATGCCAGCACCTGTTAAATACTGCTATTAGAGTTTGACAACGGGATTTAACAGGTTAATAATAACAGGTTTAACACTATAATAATTCTTAGTAGCAGGTCCTGGCTGTAATACACACACACAATACCTGCCAACTAGGGGGTGAGCTCACACTCCATAAGCCTGCTTCCAACATGTACACGTACCACGGATTTCACGAAGGGGTTAATATATACCACAAAGAGCACATACATCCTAGAGATTATATATATATCAACAGGAGCCCATACATTCTAGACACCCACACATACTCTAGAGCAGTGTTCCTCAGCTCCAGTCCTCAAGAGCCAGCAACAGTGCATGTTTTCAGGATTTCCTTAGTATTGCACAGGTGATAGCTTAATCATTGCACAGGTGATGATTCCAACAGCAGTGCATTACTACTGAAATCATGCACTGTTGGTGGGCCTTGAAGACTGGAGTTGGGGAACACTTCTCTAGAGAACTTACCACCATTCCATCTCCTCTTCAAGCTCTTCCGATCGTGTCATCACTGTCACATTACCAGTCACATGATCGTAATGTCACCAAAGCTCCTTAAAGGCAATCTGTCACCAGGATTTTACCACCTCATCTGAGAGCAGCATAATGTAGAGACAGAGATCCTTATTCCAGGGATGTGTCACTTACTGGGCTGCTTAGTGTAGTTTTGATAGCAGAAGATCATTAGAGGACTACTTGGTGTTCTGCCAGGTAGTCCAGCATATTCATGAGCTCTGTATAACTGCTGGATCTGCAGCACAGAAATCATTGATTTTATCAAAATGACAGCAAATAGCCCAGTAAGTGACAAATCACTGGAATCAGGATCTCTGTATCTACATTATGCTGCTTTCAGATGAAATAGAAAAAAACCTTGTGACAGATTCCCTTTAACCCGTTATTGTAGCAATAACTGATTTATAGTTTTACTACTAGTTGAAAATCTGTCTACACTTCCTGTTATTCCTTTCTCAAAAATGACAGCTGCCTTACTACCAAAAGGCAACTAGAAGAACTATATTAATCAAACAAGGGCTATTATTTTGGATTTACTAATTTATTACTAATTTTACAATCGGGTGGAAATACTTTTTAAAGGGACTTCACCCTTTAAATTGGTAACTTGCACTCTTGGTGTCTGTTGTTAACACGCTTTCACAGGAATATGCTTTACAGATTTCACTAGATCCTATAATATCCTAGGACAATAAATCATTCAATATAAACTCTTCACTAAATGCCTTTTCTGCAGAAGGATTTCCTAGTCAGGGTATGTCTTAAGAACTACAGAGGATTGCTGACTTAAGGAATAAGAAGTTGTCTTCTGACGCATTCATCAAATGTCAGGTTTACAGGCTGTTGAATAATTCTTTTTGATCTGAGCAAAATCCCCATATTCTCAGAAAAGAGCTTAAGTTACAAATGTGAGAAGACTTATTTGAATAATGTGGAATGACTACAATGATCTGTCATGGACGATAAGTGAGTCCTACTGCTGCTTTTTGGCACCACATTTTTATTTTATTTTTTCAGGGAAGCATCATACTTAGAAGATGTGGGATTTTACACTGAAGGCCTATCTTGATGAGACAATGCCCTCTGCTCTGCTTCTCAGTGGTTTTCATGGAATGTAATCCCCACTAATAGGATAGGTCATCATCAGTGAATAATTCTGGGAAAATCTCTTTAAGGGTATGTCCACTTTTGCTTGTCATGATTAGAAGTATTTTACCATTTCAGGTATATAGCTCCTGGACAGAAGTATGTGCCTTTATGGTTACAGACATTACAAACCCTGTGTACGCTAATCCTTGAGTCATGTTACGTTAGCCATACACATCAGATAATTGTTGGGCGAACGCTTTCTTGCTGACTACCATAAACATCCATGCTTGGCTGAGCATGTATGCTTATTTCTATGGGGAGATGGTAACACACTAATGAAAGACACTTCAGCACGTTCAACTCTCAAATGCTGATCATTTTTTTCCAATGGAAAACCCACTATATACATTAAATAGCTGGCTGAATTCACCAAAATTGCCATGTTCAGTTGATTTTTATTTAGTGTTTATGGCCAGTGTTACTCTATTCATTTTTGCCTATTTTAACGGTTTATACTTCAGCAAGAATAAAGGGCAAAAAACATGGAATGTAATGAAAAGGACATGAAACAGTAAAAGCACCACAGAAAAAAGCAGCCATACTTACCAATACCTGGTCACTTTACTAATGTACTGTAGGATGTAACAGGCCCCCATTATAAAAGGCAAAGGGGAGCATGGGTGCAAAATAATTAAAGAGAATCTGTCAGCAGGTTTTTGCTATGTGATCTGGAGACAGCATGCTACAAGGGTTAAAACAGAATTCAGGGATGCCTGTCTTGTCAATGTGCAATTTGCTGTTTATTTGTTACTAGCTGTACTACCCGGCTTCGCCCGGGTTAATAACTGCTGTTAACAAAATAGAATGTATTAACAAAAAGCTATTCTGCACACAAAAACCACAAAACAAATAAAAATGTAATTATTAAAAGGGAAAAACTAAGCTAATAGAAGCATTTCACAACATATATTTCAACACCCCAGATATTCCACACAGATTTAACTAAATTGGCCAAGTAATGTGCTCTGTCTGTCTCTTTCCAGGTCTGTCTCTTTCCAGGTCTGTCCAGGTCTGTCTCTTTCCAGGTCTGTCCAGGTCTGTCTCTTTCCAGGTCTGTCCAGGTCTGTCTCTTTCCAGGTCTGTCTCTTTCCAGGTCTGTCCAGGTCTGTCTCTTTCCAGGTCTGTCCAGGTCTGTCTCTTTCCAGGTCTGTCCAGGTCTGTCTCTTTCCAGGTCTGTCCAGGTCTGTCTCTTTCCAGGTCTGTCCAGGTCTGTCTCTTTCCAGGTCTGTCCAGGTCTGTCTCTTTCCAGGTCTGTCCAGGTCTGTCTCTTTCCAGGTCTGTCCAGGTCTGTCTCTTTCCAGGTCTGTCCAGGTCTGTCTCTTTCCAGGTCTGTCCAGGTCTGTCTCTTTCCAGGTCTGTCCAGGTCTGTCTCTTTCCAGGTCTGTCCAGGTCTGTCTCTTTCCAGGTCTGTCCAGGTCTGTCCCTGTCCCCGTCCGTCTCTGTCCCCGTCCGTCTCTGTCCCCGTCCGTCTCTGTCCCCGTCCGTCTCTGTCCCCGTCCGTCTCTGTCCCCGTCCGTCTCTGTCCCCGTCCGTCTCTGTCCCCGTCTGTCTCTCTCTATCTATCCGTCTCCCCACCGACATCTTATTACCTCACATATAAGCTTCTTATACTATGAATGTCTTTTGTTCCTATAGCAACCAATTGTTACGGGGGGCTGTCTGATAATAACCGAAAGGAGTATCAGACAGTCAGGGTCCACCGTGCAAAGACTTTGCTGCAGACTATGGCAGAGTGCAATACCTCTGTTAACTCACAGAAGGATATAATAAGAAAGTAAAGCAATTCCTCCCTTACTTGGAGGGTGTGTGGAATGATCTCTGTTAATAATCACAGAGACAAAGGCAATGTGTGCGAAATGGCACCTACCTAGGTCCGCTCTTCTAGTGGTGCAAAAGAGACGAACAGCAGCGTAAGCCGCACAAAGCTCCTACCTGCGTTCGCTCCACTAGTGTGCGAGGACACGAACCACTAGATATGGCACCTGCCTAGGTCCGCTCTTCTAGTGGTGCAAAAGAGACGAACAGCAGCGTAAGCCGCACAAAGCTCCTACCTCTGTTCGCTCCCCTAGTGTGCGAGGATACGAACAACTGCCAGACGCAGTATAAGGAACATTACCCTAGCGGCAACGTCCACCTACGAGTAGAATCACAAGGCCCAGCCAGACCATGTGCCTCAGGCACCTGCCTATGTCCGCTCCCCTAAGAGGTAAGGATACGGACAGCAGCCGAAGCTGTAAGGTATAAGAACGCTACCCTGCCGGTAGCGCTCACCTAGCATAGACAGAGGAATGCCTAGAGGAACGCGCACAGAGCGTCTACTCATATGCATGAACCAAGAGGACTGAGCACCATGCGGCGTGTGTCAGGGTCTTATATAGACTCTGTGCCTCATCCAAGATGGAGGACACCAGAGCCAATCCGCTGCCAGAATGACAGGAGTGACGTCATGCTGGCCTATCACCGAGCAAGACGTCACAAGCACATGACCAGCGACCAATCGGCATAGAAGGTGTCAGAGACATGTGACCTCGAGTCAGCGATGATGTCACCCGCACATGTGCAATGGCTCCAAGATTGGACTTAGTCTCCGGCGCTCGCACATGTGCAGTAGCAAGAAATCTGGACTTAGTCTCCAGCGCTCGCACATGTGCAGTAGCAAGAAATCTGGACTTAGTCTCCAGCGCTCGCACATGTGCAGTAGCAAGAAATCTGGACATAGTCTCCAGAGCTTGCAGCAACCGTAACACCAATCACAGCTCCTAATAACTGTAGTTCCAGGCTCCATTTACTTTAATGGAGGCATGTTTTTTGGAGCGTAACTGTAAAACGCAGGGTTAAATTTTCCTGTCAAAACATAGTCTACGATGTTCCCTGGGTCACATGAGGTGTCTGTGCAAAATTTCGTGATTGTAAATGTGACGGTGCAGATACACTTTTCGTTTCACTTTTTCCCCATTATGTAGATAGGGGCAAAATTGATTGGCAAATTGGAACGCGTGGGGTTAAAATTTCACCTCACAACATAGCTTAAGATGCTTTCTGGGTCCAGATGTGTGAGTGTGCAAAATTTTGTGGCTGTAGCTGCGACGATGCAGATGCCAATCCCGGACACACACACACACACACACACACACACACACACACACACACATTCAGCTTTATATATTAGATGTTTGTTTAAGCAGCAGGACTTATCATTGCTCTGACTACAAAGGTGCAGGGCAGTCCAGCATACCCCCGGCTGTGATTGACACCTCACTATGAATGATCTGTCTCTAGAGAGAGCCTGGTGTGAGAGGGGGCAGATCTCTGAACTCTGCTACATGCTAAATCTAAAAATTCTGATTGTGTCAGAAGAGCTGTACTCAGTAAACTAAGTGATACATCGTTGGATTCAGGTTCTCTTTGTCTACATGATGCTGCTCTCAGATGAGGTAGCAAAAACCTGCTGACAAATTCCCTTTAAGAACAACAACTCACATACCTATTATTCATGTGGGGAAGTGGTGGCTTAAAGGGGTTGTCCACTACTTTTACTTTGATGGCTTATCCTTAGGATAAGTCATCAATGTCTGATCGGCCGACACACACACACACACAGCACCCCGATCAGCTGTTTTCGGTCCCAGTGGCGGCAGCAGACAGTCAGAAATGCTCAGTCTCGGAGCTGCCTCATCTTCAGATAGTGGCCGAGGCCGGGTACTGCACATCCGTCTCCCATTCTAATCAATAGGAGGCAGATGTGCAGTACCTGGCCGCGGCCACTATCAGAAGACAGAGCAGCTTCAGAATTGAGCATTTCCGGCTGTCTGCTGCCGCCGCCAGGTATATCAGCTACTGATCTGCAGGGGTGCCGCATGTCGGACACCAGCCGATCAGAGATTGATGACCTATCCTAAAGCGGGCTTTACACGGGATATCTGTAACAATATCACTATCTTGCGTACCCGCCCCCTTGTTTGTGCGACACGACATATCGCTGCCTGTCGCGCACAAAATCGTGCCCCCCCGTCGCACGGCTTTCCTGCCCTGCGACGTCGCTCTGGCCGGCGATCCGCCTCCTTTCTAAGGGGGCGGGTCGTTCGGCGTCACAGCGACGTCACACGGCAGGCGTCCAATAGAAGCAGAGGGGCGGAGATGAGCAGGACGTAACATACCGCCCACCTCCTTCCTTCCGCATAGCCGGTGAAGGCAGGTAAGGAGATGTTCCTCGCTCCTGCGGTGTCACACACAGCGATGTGTGATGCCGCAGGAACGAGGAACAACATCGCTAATTAGAAATAAACGATATTTGGTTTTAGGACGAGCTCTCCACGGCAAACGATTTTTGCCACTTTTGCGATCGTTATAGGTCGCATAAAAAAAAGTGTCACACACTGCGATATCGTTAATGGCGCCGGATGTGCATCACTAACGGCGTGACCCAGACGATAAAACATTAACGATATTGTAGCATGTAAAGCCCCCTTTAGGATAGGCCATCAATGTAAAAGTAGTGGAAAACCCCTTTAAGCCACCACTTCCCCACATGAATAGTAGGTATGTGAGTTGTTCTTAAAGGAAATTTGTCAGCAGGTTTAAGCATAGGCCATCAATGTAAAAGTAGGGGACAACCACTTTAATATAATAAATGCACATGAATAAGGCTTGTACAAGGTGCTGGTCACACAGATACGTGTAGTGCACCATGCAGAAGATATGGAAGAAAGCAAAAAGAACATGAGCGACGTATGACCATTTCTTGAGCAAGCAGGCTTCCTTTTCAAAACTCCCATGCAAATCTGTGGAGAGAGGAGCACATGAACATCCACCCACCTCTAACAGTGGTACATGACTGAGCCCAGCTCTTGAGGTGGGACCCACATCTATCACTAATTTTCATCATACCCTATTAATATCCCTATTAAAATGTACAAGATGGGAGTAACTCTTGAAGGAACAAGATTGAAATACATACTGAAAGAGTTAAAAAAATGGCATAGTACGTGCCACTATAAACATATTTCAGGAATATAAACCCAGGCATTTCAGTATATCTGCAGTTTTATCACCAGCCTATTCTACAATCCCCTTCATTGTTAGCTTCTTTTAATATATAACTACTGTATGCTCCCAGTTTAACGCCATAGAGATGTTGGCAGACAGCGCTGACATCTTTCCAGCTTTTTTTGGGAGCACAATAAAGAGAACGTCGGCTTAGATTGGAGCAGAACCCAACTACAAGTCTAATAAACCAAGTAACAAAACGATGAGGTGAGATATCTTTATACCGGCCATTTCATTGGCCCAGGGCTGACTCCAGGTGTTTCTGGGCCCTTGGGTGAAAGAATCATCGTGATCCCCTGTGTACCTGTGAAGCCCCGCAGGTGTTGTGTCGGTGCATTACCTTCAGGGACTCCACTCAGCTGGATCTGGTCACAGGTAGGAGATCTTCTTCTTGTCGTGACGCCACTCTCAGTATTGCGGCCAGTAGGGACCGCCACTGCAGGTTGAGGGACGCCTGGGGCTGATGGTGAGTGCAGTTAGTTGGAATAGCCTCCTGAGAGTGAGGCAAGCCCCAGGGCCCTGTGTAGGTGCGTAGAACCACAAGGCGCAGAATAACTCCACACACGCAGAATGTCTTTCAGGGTTTTTACTCACTTCAGGTGGCAGGGTGAGTAACCCGGGCGTAGCTGGGATGAACCAGGCGGGAACCAGGTGTCCTTCAGGCTGACTTGTGAGGGTGACTACTAACTCGCCTTCCTTAGCCCTTGGTGGTTTGGAGTGACCCCGACTTTGAGTCCCTATGGGGGTCACCCAGGGAAGTTGCTGAAGCCTCACTCCCCTTCGTTTGCCGTGTGCTTGTTGCCTGGGCCAGATCACTCCAGCTTCTTGCCTCCTGTGAGCTATGGGCCCTAACTGTGGCTACGTGGCTGCGGCTTTTGTGGTGTTGTGGCGTGGGCTTTGAGAGCCCCACACCGGCAGGTTTAGCAAAAGAAAGCTGGATCTATCTCCGCTTCGGGATCTGCCGCCCGTTTGGGCCTGGTACTCTCTAGCAGTCTCCTTACTTCCCACTCTGTGCTCTCTCTCTAGCTGGAGATGGGTTTCGGGTAGCCCTCCTAGTTGACCGTTCTCCCCCGTCGGTAGCCACTGCGCGGACGCTGTCAGACTACAGCAGCCCAGGGGAAGGGGTCAGCTCTCCTCGGAGCTCCCTGGACTCTGCTCTGAACTGGCTCACTGCTCCTCCTCTCCTGTTCTTGCCTACGCCACCTAGCAACCAGACTCTCTTACCACACCCCTTGAGAGGAGATGGAGGCTTTTGGCCCCCTCCACTATTCCAGTGAAGGTGAAGGCTTTTCCCCCTCCTGGGATCCCCAGGGGTCCTCTCATGGGTACATGTGTGAGACCTGATCACTATGCGCCTGTGTACCACACCCCGGTCAGCCTTCTGGATTACCTGTATTGTACTGTCCCCAGCATGGGTGCAGTACTCAGTGGTGCCTGACCAGGTCAGGGGCGCCACATACCCTACACTCAGCTTGACAAGCATAGATCATACTTACACAGATCACCATGCTCCCACACTCCCTGTTGGCCAGTGCCATCTGCCCATGTTTGCCTGGTGCCATGATCTAGATATGTGTGGTGTTCCTCTTGGAGAGACTTAACGCCTCCCAAACCAATTCTATAGTTACAATAGCTTTTATGTTATGTGTACCCCAGAGGCCACTATTTTATTCTGCAGATAAGAGTCTTACATCATGTCTAGGTTTTAGATTAGTATAAAAAGTTGACTTCCGTTGTAACTACCAGAGCCAATGATTAGCTTTTCGTGCAGTAGTTTGGATATACCCACAGGTTCTGAGTTAATCATTAGGGTACGCTTAGCCAATATATCTTGCATCATGTCGTTGTGGAACTACACTAAGTAGAATGCCTTGCCAAGTACACGCTAATGTATGTGTAGATCAGGCAAAAGTCGGGTCTTCAATGGCTATGGTTAGCCACTATGTCCATCTACCGAAAAACTATAGGTCCTAACTACAGTATGTCTATATATACCTATATTCACGTGTCAGTAATTTTTCTTGGATGCAAAAAAAACCCCCAGTTTGTGTGTCATCAGTGTTTTTGATCCAGTTTTCAGCAGTTTGGTCAGTGTGTCGGTTTTTACCATCAGACGTTTCATCAATTTTTCTCATGAAAAATAAACTAATGGAAGTTTCTCAAATTTCTCCTGTCTGTGAAAAACAAACAGTACTTAAACGGCATCTGAGTAATTTTCATGGACCCAAGGCTTGAACCATGACTAGGATCAACATCGGACATGTCTCCATGATTTTGTGTGGACCACTCTGTCCACTAAAACTACATGGTCATGTGAACAGCCCCACATAATAGGCACACCAGTCTTGCATTTTCTATGAATGTGTGATGCCCTGGCAAAACCAGGTTGTCACAGAGACTGCACAAATCTTCCAGGTGCAGGACTCCATCCTCCTTGGCATACCAACAAAAGCCCACCCCCAGGTACACAACATCAGCCAGCAAAGCCTAGTCACCTCCCATGACAATAGGGATACACCAGTGGGCGGGACCAAGCAGATGGTGACACCCACCTAGGGGTTCTCATGTGTCAGAGGAGGGAACAGGTCAGTTGAAAGTTGAAGTTGAAGTTAGTGTGGAGACATAGTGTGTAGTAGACAGTGGAAGTGAGAGGAGTGAAATGACAGGGTGGTCAGGGGTCGGAGCCCTACCAGAACCCTACCAGAGCCCTAACAGCCCTGGACTACCAGACGACTGACTAGGTGGCAGATGGCAGACAGGGCCACAGGCGACGGAGATCCGGTCGCGGGAAACAAGTGGACCAGGGCAGGGTTGTAGCCCGCCGGTGCCGACAGTGGGAATCCGGAAGGCCATGCAGTCGGGGTGCCTGGACCCTAGGACGAGGACAGCTTCAAGCCCCTTGTCAATTAACCAGCCAGGGACAAAATTCCATGTCTTGTCCCACCAGTAAGCTCAGAGAGCGAGACGGAAGCCCAACCAGGGGGATAGGGCTCCGCAATTGCCTGCTAAGATCCCACGGGTCAGTTCTCGTGCGCCACAGCTCCCAACACACAGAATCACCGGGAGTGGACTTCCCCATTCCAAGTGGAGTAGTCAAACTAAGGACACAAACATTAAGTGCAGGAGGAAGGGACCCCTGTTTTCCCTACCAGGGTGTGGGACCCAAATACACCCGCCGGAGGTTACCGGTCACTGGCAATTTGGTTTACCATTCAGACTCTGTGTGAATTCCTCTGGAACTGTGAGTACACCAATACCACCCGGTCCAGCCCTGCAGAATATGCTCCGCAGCATCCCTCCCCACGCACCTGGACCCCAGGACAACACCTCCCCTACCCGTGGAGGGGATACCATCCTGCTGCCCCGCTCCATCAGCCCAGGGCGTCCCATACCAAGGCAGCGGCGGTGTCACCAACCACCACCGCAACCCACGGGTGGTGTCACTGACAAACTTTTCCCCTGTAATTACCCCTTTTTATTATTGTTGTGGGCAAAGGGCCGCTGCACAAGCCCCGGATCTGGTCGCCACTCAAGCTGCAGCCACGATCCTGGATCCGAGCACCGTAGCCCCCCTGATGTGGTCTGTGCCCCCGCCCGCAACAAATGTCTTGCACATTTGAACCTATTAGTGTTGCATGTTTTGCTTTCATAGGTTATTTTTTGGGGCACACTATGCTTAATCAGCAGTTAGTATACTATATGTCCCAGTAATCCTTCTGGCTGACTAGCCAATAGGCTAGTAACAAAATGTGGTCAAGCTGTGTATTCATCATTAGTAATTAAGCCAGTAAATATCAAGCTATAGGTGTTTTGCAAAGGTGGGATTACTGGTCATAGCACCCCAAGTCGGCAACATGTGCATAAAGGACAAACTTTGACTATCCAGCTGTTGTGTGCCATCAAGAAGTATTGTAGGCTAGTAAGTCATACCAGATCTACATTGGTGGAAGACTTTCCAGACTAAAGTATAAAGTCTCCTAAAGCAATGGCAAGATATAGCTTTTACACAGAATCACTCCCTACTGTGAAAAATCCCAATTATTGTATCACACTGAGCTTTGTTTTATTATTTACATCAGAGGTCTCAAACATGTGGCCCCTCGGGCTTCTTCTTACCCGCAGGCCCGTGGACCCCAAGACGATCGGTGCTAGGGGCAGCAGCACTGCTTTATTTCATTTGAATGACCTGCTGGTGCCACGCTGAGCTCTCTGCAGCTATACCTAAGGCAGCCGCTGGGCAATCACAGGCCAGCAGCTGACGTAGTGATATGACGTCAAGCGCTGGACTCTGGCCGGTGGCTGCCATTGGTTTGGGGCTGCAGAGGGCTCTGTGCGGCAGCAGCAGTTCATTCAAATGAAATAAAGCGCTGACTACTGCAGGCATCGGCCGCTATAGTCACAGGGTCCACAGGCCTGCAGGCCGCAAGAAGAAGCAGGGAAGAGGACACCGAGAGAATGGAGGACAGGTGAGAAGAATCTTTTATTTTTTACTGTGTATATGAAGAATGGCATATAAGGGGAAATTACTATAGGATTGGACATGACTACAAGGAGACCAGGATGGGCACATTGCTACCGGATGGGGACATTACTACAAGGAGACGAGGATGAGCACAATACTACAGGATGTGGAAATTACTACAAGGAGACCAGGATGGGCATAATATTACAGGATGGGGACATTACTACAAGGAGACCAAGATGGGCACAATACTACAGGATGGGGACAAGGATGGGCACAGTACTCCAGGAAGGGGACAAGTATGGGGCGCATTACTACTTGAAGGAGACCAGGATGGGCATAATATTACAGGATGGGGACATTACTACAAGGAGACCAAGATGGGCACAATAATACAGCATGCGGACATTACTACAAGGAGACCAGGATGGGCACAATACTACAGGATGTGGAAATGACTACAAGGAGACCAGGATGGGCATAATATTACAGGATGGGGACATTACTACAAGGAGACCGGGATGAGCACAATACTACAGGATGTGGAAATGACTACAAGGAGACCAGGATGGGCATAATATTACAGGATGGGGACATTACTACAAGGAGACCAGGATGAGCACAATACTACAGGATGTGGAAATGACTACAAGGAGACCAGGATGGGCATAATATTACAGGATGGGGACATTACTACAAGGAGACCAGGATGAGCACAATACTACAGGATGTGGAAATGACTACAAGGAGACCAGGATGGGCATAATATTACAGGATGGGGACATTACTACAAGGAGACCAAGATGGGCATAATAATACAGCATGCGGACATTACTACAAGGAGACCAGGATGGGCACAATACTACAGGATGGGGACAAGGATGGGCACAGTACTCCAGGAAGGGGACAAGTATGGGGCGCATTACTACTTGAAGGAGACCAGGATATGCACAATACCACAGGATGGAGACTTACTACAAGGAGACCAGGATGGGCACAATACTACTTGATGGGTACAAGGATAGGCACAACACTACAGGATGGGTACAAGGATAGGCACAATACTACAGGATGGGGAACCCATGGGAAAATTACCCCAAGATGTTGGCCAAAATTACTATATAGTGCAAATTGTAAAACAATATTACTTACAAAAAGGGGATAAAATGTAAAAAAAATAATTCTAAATAAAGCATGTAATTTTTTTTTTACCCTTAAACATGCTTTTTTATATAGCAACTAAAATAAACAAAGTGCATTCCTAACTATTCAAGCTATAAAACCGTACCATAATGCATACAATGAATGACATTTAACTTCTTTTTTTTACAAAAAAAAGTGAAAAAATAAAAAAAGTGATCCTATGGTGTATATAAAAAATTATATAGCATTACTAAAAATGTCACTTTTGCAGGAGCGCAATGCCAGCCTGTGTGGATAACGTAGGACGCATCATACACGTGGGCCTCAGAAGGAGGATTACGGCAATTGCCGCAGAGAAGAGGCGCCGGACCAGAGAGCAGTGACACCCATCGGACTGAACCACTGCCTAGGTGAGTATTTAAAAACAGTTTTTATGTTATACGGTGAGGCCTGGACTCTTGAATACAGTATTCTGGAACACTGTATATAAGGGCTCAGTGGTGGTGGCCACAGCTTAGGCTACTTTCACACCTCCGGCTTTTGCAATGCGGCACAATCCGGCACTTTGCAGGAAAACCGCAACCGGTCTTTTTTGCTGCCGGTTGCGTTTTTCCTGCATAGACTTTAATTAGTGCCGCATTGTGCCGCATGGGCTTGCGTTCGGTCCGGTTTTTGCCGCATGCGGCAGATTTAGCCGATGCGGCGGCCGGATGGAACGTTCCCTGCAACGTTTTTTGCTCCGGCAAAAAAAAACCGCATCGCGCCGCATCCGGCCGATGCAGCGCTTTTCCCAATGCATCCCTATGGATGCCGGATGCGGCACGATGCGGCAAAAACCGCATCCGGCCGCCGCATGCGGTTTTTGCCACTGCGCATGCTCAGTAGCATGCCGCAAACGGCAAAAACCGGACCGGCCGCATGTAAAAAACTTATGCAAAGGATGCGGTGTTTTCACCGCATCCGTTGCATAGGCTTCACAGCCGGATTGAGCCGCACGGCTCAAACCGGATGTGTGAAAGTAGCCTTATAGTCATCAAATCTGGCGACAGGCTTACTTTAATAAATCGCCAACATATAATACAATTCAGGAAAGAGATTGTTTGTACTCTCTTGTAACAATCTGAGGTTGTAGGTTGTATTAATCACCTAGGCAGGTTAAAGATGCAACAATTTTTATTATTTCCATACACGGTCATACAGCAACCATAGTCCTTATGCTCCTGCAGACAACGAATATCACAGCAATAGCGAATGTATCCATCTCCAGGATAACACGTGAATCTAGCTCCAATCTCTATACTTCATTCATGGGCACCAGGACCTGGCCTTCACAACATATCCGTGGCACTCCATGTCACAGCACCAACTCACTCCCTAACCAAACGTCTGGCTTATTGTTGTACCTCTCTTGGGATCAGCCCCCTGGATGGGCAGAAGTACTCATCACACCTACCCCCTTAGGCATTTTCTACATGAAGCTCAAAGTATGAAGGTTCCAGAAGCCCAATCGCTTGCCCTATCTGCAGAATCATGTATTAGAGAAGCCCCCTGCAGAGAGGAAGAAAAAACTCACAACCCCCCATTAGATGCAGGACAATGAATCCTGCTGCAGGCCTGATTGCATTAGAGTCCATGGAGGCCAACTAAGGTGACACACTGTAACAACCCCTCCCCCCTTCAAATTGTGTACCTTAAACTGACAAACAAGTAATCTCTAAGAAAACACAACAATAAGATCGATGTAACTAGCACTCTGTACTGGAAAAAGCCCATTAGTCTTTAGTTCGTGTCCATCTACTCACATCTCTCATAATTAGCTTGCAGTGTCAGTCATGATATATGGTTATATTGTCAGTAGTTGTTTGTAGATCCGTGCACTGTGGTGAATATATGTCATCTAGATGCATATATAATAAAAAGGTGTTTTTTTTATTGATTTGTCAGGAAAGCATGTATGACACTAGGTATGGAGAAGTACCAACTGAGCGGTGAAAAGTAAGGGAAGGGGACCCCTGCGTCTAAAGAAGGGGAAGATGGTGACCCCCTCACCAAAGCTACTGCTGGCCCAGTGGTCCATCACCACCCTAGATAGGTTCCTTACCTACGCGCCGAGCTGGATAACTAACCCTAGGTATCCCTAGTGCTTGACCCTAAATAGGGAACAGGTGGGATGAGCTCTTCGTCAACCACACTAAAGGAAGACACAAGGAGGACACACGGGGGAAAATGTATGAATTACTTATCCAAATATGACTCAGATAGGAGCAAACCACCTGCTTGCAACCAGAGCTTGAATGAACTGAATAATATCACCAGAAGAAGTCCAGGGAAGATGAGAGCATTTAAACACATCGGAAATCCTGCTAGTCAGCAGCTGGATGGAAGTTTAACTCCCCTGGGTCCTGAAGGGGAATAGATGAAAATCCAGCAGGAAAGCTACCTAGTGCAATGAACACTAACTGCAAGAGCAACAGAAAGTCAGGGAACATTTTGCGCATTTTGTGACCGAAACCTGACAGAAACTACATGACTGTCTGTCACCCGTGCCACGCCCTTGACAGCATGTCAATATCAACAATTGTGGTTAGATTATATTCTGCTGGTATAGAATTTTCAACTCTCTAATGGATAGGTGATAACTGGTAGATAACCAGAATAACTAAAATGAAGTGGTTTTGAATTCCATGTGAGAACAGAGTAGTCGTTGATCATGGATGATATGCTCCAAATGCTATATATGGCAGTACCATAGACACAAGTTGGAACCCACACAGCAAATTTGAGGTCCCGTCACTGCCAGTTTGCCTTGAGTAAATAAGTGAAGATTGGTGATGGCTCTTCACAATTAGAATACCTCCTTAGTCACTGAAGCAAGGGGAAAGACACAGCACTAAGGCGGGCTTTACACGTTGCAACATCGCTACCGATATATCGTCTGGGTCACGTCGTTAGTGACGCACATCCGGCGCCGGTAACGACATCGCAACATGTAAATCCTAGGTGCGACGATGAACGAGCGCAAAAGCGTAAAAAAATCGCTGATCTGTGTCACGTCGTTCATTTCCATAATGTCGTTACTGCTGCCAGTACGATGTTGTTTGTCGTTCCTGCAGCTCCACACATCGCTGTGTGTGAAACCGCAGGAACGACAAACATCTCCTTACCTGCGTCCACCGACAAGGCGGAAAGAAGGAGGTGGGCAGGATGTTATGTCCAGCTCATCTCCGCCCCTCCGCTTCTATTGGCCAGCCGCTTAGTGACGTCGCGGTGACGTCGCTGTGACGCCGAACGCACCTCCCCCTTGAAGAGGGATTGTTCAGTGGTCACCACGACGTCGCCGACCAGGTATGTGCGAGTGAAGCTGCCGTAGCGATAATGTTCGCTACGGCAGCAAGCACCAAATGTCGCACCAACGACGGGGGCGGGTGCTATCGCGCTCAACATCGCTAGCAATTGCTAGCGATGTCGCAGTGTGTAAAGCCCACCTAAGACTCAGGACGACTTAAAGAGGAACTCCAATCTGGGACCCTCCTTTTGGACTTTTACAGATTGGAATGGTGGTCTTGTTCCATTTTCTTACAAAACAGTACCATATTTGATTGCCCTCTATTTTCATTTACTTATTCTGTGGAGATGAAGTCCTCACAGGCCATTAGCATTCCCTTCAAAATTGTGTCTGAAGGATGCTTTACACGCTGCAACATCGCTAACGATATATCGTCGGGGTCACGGTGTTTGTGACGCACATCCGGCGTCGTTAGCGACATTGCAGCGTGTGACAGGCTGGAGCGACCTAAAACGATCGCAAAAAGACAAAAATCGTTTGTTTTGGAGAGGTCGTTTAATTACAAAAAATCGTTGTCAGGTAAGTAGCGATGTTGTTCATCGTTCCTGCGGCATCACACACATCGCTATGTGTGACACCGCAGGAGCGACGATCATCTCCTTACCTGCGTCCACCGGCAATGCGGAAGGAAGGAGGTGGGCGGGATGTTACGTCCCACTCATCTCCGCCCCTCCGCTTCTATTGGCCGGCTGCTTAGTGACACCGCAGTGACGTTGCTATGACGCCGAACGCACCTCCCCCTTGAGGGAGGGATTGTTCGGCGGTCACAGCGACGTCGCTGACAAGGTATGTGCGTGTGACGCTGCCGTAGCGATAATGTTCGCTACGGCAGCGATCACCACATATCACTTAAGCGACGGGGCGGGTGCTATCGCGCTCGACATCGCTAGCAATCGCTAGCGATGTCGCAGCGTGTAAAGTACCCTTTAGGCTTCATTCAGTCGGTAATATTTTCGATCAATGTGCTCGTCACGTGCACAATGGCAGCACACTGATGACAGTCTAGGTGCCAGTGCACACCACACCAAAAATCGCAGCATGTGTGACGCCCTGGCCTATCAGGTCGTCACAGGGTATTGTGCAATCTGCCCTTCTGCACAGTATCCACTCCTCCTTGGTTACGGATCCTGGTCCTTTGGTGTTGCTAACAGCTTAGCCAATCAAAATCCTAGCAACACTTTACACCAAACCCACCAGACACACCATTGGGGGGCCTGAAGGGAATAGGACCGCCCATATGGGGGTTGGTTTGGTAGGGGAAAGTCAGAAAGTGAGAAGAGAGTGGAAACAGGAGTGAACGGAGGAGGATGTGGAAAGTGACTCTCTGGGAGAGAGAGGTCACTGGTCAGGATCAGGACTCTTGGAGTTACTAGGTGGCAGACGTTAGTCTAAGCCTGGTAGGAGCTGGAACCCCGGTCGTAGGGGATCGCGTCAAGGGGCACGGACTGCCGAGGAGGGCAGCCGGCGGCCTTGAGCCATAACGGGGCAGGGGTCAGGGCACGACGGGGTACGTAGACCCTAGGCCGGGAAGTAGCTTCACGTGTCCCGGTAATTTACCCGACGGGGATGAAGACTTCAAGACTCATCCCCAACCTGCTCCAAAATTGGGGTACTAGCGCACCGATGGGATAGGACTTTCCCAAATACAGTCCAAAGAAATCCTACGCGTGAACCCTGAGAGCAAGCTCACTCCGTTAGCCATACGGGTGAGCAGGACCCGAAAAGTTTCAAGCTTGAGGGTCCAACTAGTGAAAAGGTGCCACGGAAAGGGCCACAGGCTAACAGCAACACCAAGGGCACGG
The DNA here is from genome assembly GCF_048569485.1 of Anomaloglossus baeobatrachus. Lineage (NCBI taxonomy): Eukaryota > Metazoa > Chordata > Amphibia > Anura > Aromobatidae > Anomaloglossus > Anomaloglossus baeobatrachus. The sequence goes on along the minus strand of NC_134357.1, from coordinate 392,689,550 downwards.
ATCCCAGCATGCTCCCTCCAGGCTGCAGTGGTGCTCAGAATTCTGGTTTACAAGCTGTCGGTGTTGTTATTCCTGGACTGAGTGAGTACGCTGAAAAGCCCCTTTTCCTCTACCCAATGGCATCCCCAATCACAAACACGGAAACGGGCCCCGGGGCACAAACACCCCTACCCACGGAGGGGTTAAACACCTTGCTGCTTCACCACCGCCACCGGGATCCCCCACCATCTTACCAAACACTGTGGGTGGCGTCACGAACTTTCCAAATCCCCCTGTACATAGTCCCCCTTACATCGAGTGGCTGCACGACCCCCGGATCTGGAGACCCCTCGAGACACCACGGATCCGGACCCGAGCAGCCTGGCTGATGGCACGGGGGTGGCACACCTCCACTAGTCTGGTCATTTTTGCACATCTTCTGCTGCTGATCACAATGTGGATATGCACAAAGAGCTGTACATGCAGCCTGTCATCTCTGCAATTTGCAGACATGTCTGGTTCTACTTTATCGACAGCCATATGAAACTAACTTTACTGATGCAGTACCTCCACTAATGTCTAGAAGGGTGGACCTGTCATGCATATATTCAACAGCATAGCTCAGAGACATGGAAATTTCTGTAGGCTAAGGAGGCATCGCACGCAGAAAAACAGCTGGGGGAATATGGGACTTTTCACCACTGAATCATACCATGACATAATAAAACAATACTGTAATTCACACTGTATCTAACTTACAAGAACTATACTTTGTAAACTTCAGGAATTGCAGCTAAACCTTTTGACCCATGCCCTTTCAATTTCATAGGGTGGATTTCTCAACCACAGTGCAGGGACCAGTTCTACGTTAAATAAGCCCTTATTTTGAGTGCTGTCTGTGGCAGATGTCTTAAAATATTGATGAAACAAGCAAAAACTTGAAGCCAAGTAATAATGAGTTGTTCAAAAGCTTGAATAAAACAAGAGCAAATGTATTATAAAACCCCAAAAAATCAGTACTCACCTAGGTAGCTAGAACTAAGCTGGAAGGGAGTGAGGACAATATTCTGTTTTTTTGAGGAATTCCCTTATGCCTTGACCAGGATATCTGGATATATGGTTAGAGCAGCAAACCTGGATAACCCCTTCTCAATTCCTATGTTTCCCAGCAGTAAAATAATAACACCTATACTCCAGTAACAGCACTGGTACCATTACAGCAATGTCAGCTTTGGTTCTCCTGGGGATCGTGTGACATTGTTTTAGCACCTTGCGGCCAATCAACGGCCATTTCATTGTTCCCTCCTTTGGACAAATTAGACATCTGGAGGAAATGAGAGTTGTGGCTGCTCACTTGCTTCCTCTGGATGTCAATTACATTTGAAGAAGGGATAGTTACTGGCTGTCGATTGACTGCAGGGATCGCGTGACATAATGTCACACGATACCCAGGAGAGCCAATGTAGCGCCCCACGGGGAAGGTGCATTTAACCTGCTCATCACCGGGCCGTCGACTGTCATTGTCACGGGCGGCCTAGCCCAGCTCCTTTGACCTGAGGCCTACAGAAGATGGCAGGGGAGAGATGATTGGGTAATAGTGAGGTGTTTGTCGTGACGCCACCTGTGGTATGCGGCCAGGGAATGGGCCAACGCTGCTGTCGCTGTCCGCTGGGGCAGATGGTAGTAGCAGCCAGAAGTAGTAATGGCAGCGGGGAGCGGCAGTGCGGGTAATAAAGAGTCAGAGTCTATAGCTGCGGTTCCAGGTTGTGTACTCACTTTTGTACGATGCCGCTCACCCAGGTAATACCGGTCACTTGCTATGATGGGCTCTGTCGAACCCGAATCCCTTTAGAGGTCAGCCCGGTTTGGTGTTCGGTGGGTTTCTCCTTGTAACACCTGTCTGTGGATCCCCTGGCATGAAGCTACGAGGGGACCCTAGGTTTCAAGAGATGTACTCTTGTCCATATATGCAGGTGCCACGGTTCCGATGTGGGGTCCGGCTTGAAGGGAGGCCCCAAATCCTATATGGCACTGTGCTGTCGGGCTCTATGTGGGCAGGAAAGCTTGAAACTTTCCCTGTCCAGGCAGATTCTAGAAAACCAACGTGAAGTATGATCTTCCCTAGGGTCCTGCTGCCCTGTGTGGCGTCGGGTCCGTGGGGAGCAGAGATCCCTCTCCCCGCAGCAACCGTTGTGAACTTCTCCTCCTTCCCATCGGAATACCTGTAGATGCGACTGCTCCGCTTCTCTCCTGCTAGAGAACTCCCTAACTGTTGTGTTGGCTCCTGACTCCCCCTGCTGGCTGCACCTCCCCCTCCCAGGTCCTAAGCTAGTTGGACTGGGGCCCCTGTTGAAGGCATCTTATAAATGCTTCCTCTATCGGCGACCCCTTTATTACGCGACCCTAGCCCAGTCCCCAGTGGGAACAGGGCAACCTGGTGTGTATTTGGTATGTAATGTGGTGAAAACGGGACTGACCTCCTCAGGAACCGGGTTAAGCATTACACCCAATGTTGAGTGCAATACTCTGTGGCGACTGAAGCCTCAGGGGCGCCACACCAACACTGATGGAACAGCGCCCTAAATGAGTATAACGTGATATTATTTTACTGGGGGAAAACATAGGAATTGAGAAGAAGTTGTCCAAGCAGTGGTCAACCCCTTTAAAGGAGTTGTCTAGAAACAGAAAAACAGTCCTGCTTCCTTGGAAAACAGAGCCACGCCTGTCCACAGGTTGTATATGATATTACAGCACAGACTAAATTAATGAAGCTGAGCTGCTTATCCAATGGACATATGAGGTCGCAAGTCCTCAAGAAAACAACCATGTTTCTCTAACCTTGTTCAACCCTTTTAGGCACTTCAGGAACAAATGGTTTCAATAAAATACAAGCTTTCTGAATGACCTCGTGAATCATGCCCTGCCTAGTAATATATACAATTATTTATGTGTCCACAGAACATCACAAAACCAAACCAGTTTTACAGTTAAGTCATCGAAATGTGGCTGTGATGCAGCAAAACATCCATGGCGTGTCTACCAGACATACTGTATGTAAGGGAGAAATGCATATTATTCTACATATTTGCAGGTTCCTATTTTAAGATTATAACCTTGTGGGAACTTCTTCTTAGTATTTTTCCACGTTGGAGATGGAATCTGATAATTTAGCTATATATAAGGAAAGTTAATATGGAATCCATTGGTAAGAATACAACTACCTGGATGTATTCGACCGCAACCAGGGCTGGTCTTTAGTGAAAAAAGACGTTCTGGACAACAAGCTAAGTAGAACCCCCATTTTCTAAATGTTATTTGTGTCATTTTAAGCTATTTCTAAAATAATACTGCCATACAATGCCTACATAATAACTCTATTTTGTATGCATATAAAACCACAATATAGTGCTCTCATAACACTGCCACAACAATACTGCACAAAAAAACCCATTCACAGTCCAAATCATGCTGTCATACAATGTCGTATTAATACTCTCATACAGTGTCCACCTCCAACAGCTACACCATTGTCTCTATTGTTGGGCACAACACTCAGACAAAACATGCTCTCTATGGAGTTATGGAATTATCAGTAGTAAAAATGCCTGGGGCACTTGTTTTGAGACCCTATAACAGAGGGTCCACAACCTGTGGCTCGAGAGCCACACGTGGCTTGCAGGCCTGTGATGTGGGGCTTGCGGCTGTCTGCCAGATTGTTGCATTAGCACCAGGTCTAGAAAACAGCTATGAAGAGCAGGTCTCCAGATGGTGACTTTTGGGAGCAGTCCCACATAGAAGAGTAGATTTGGATGGAGGTAGGAACATTATGATATTGATTTACTACCTCGGTGAGGTGATTTCTGTGGAAAACCTTTGGCTGACATTATACCAGCAATGGGGGCTCTGGGTGTCACTACTATGAGGAGAGTGGGAGCAAAATGTGGCTTGTGACCAGCGTCGGACTGGCTACCGGATGAATTTCCAGTAATGCTAGGCCTTGATTCAGTTACCTGCATTGCACTTCGGAGCTCTCACCTGAGCTCCGGAGTGCAGCCCAGACTGAACCGCAAGCGCCGAGTGATTGATTCCCCGGCAATTACAGTTCAGTTCATGACAACAGGACAGGCCGGGATGATCTATGGAGTTCAGGTGAAAGCACCGGAAATCAGCCCGGGATGTCTGCAGCTGTCATGAACTGAACCGCAACCGCCAGGGAATCAATGACTCGGCGCTCGCGGTGCAGTCTAGGCTGCACTCTGGAGCTCAGGTGAGAGCTCCGGAGTGCAATGCAGGTAACTGAATCCAGGCCTGGCATTACTGGAGATTCCTCCGGTAGCCAGTCCGACGCTGCTTGTGACCCTCTCTCAGAGCTGATTGTGGCTCTCAAAGTCAGGTTGGGGACCACTGCCCTAGAAAAGTCCTCAACTGCCCAATTTTCTACCCCCTTAGATCGTTTCTGCTCCCAGCTAAGCATCAAGGCCTGTCATCTTTTAAAACAACTCCCCCAAAAAATCATGTTTTATACAAGACTTATCATCACACAACATTTTCACAGGAAAACAATAGAAATTGTACAATTCCAATGCACACGACATCACTGGTGACAAACAGAACATGTATTGTAATATAAACATACTTGCCAAAAGTTTTGTTTGCTATATAAGCAATACCTGCCCATGTCTACAGCACTGAGAACACGGGTAGTGCCAGTAGTAATCACGCCCTTGTATCTGACCATTTATATTGAACTTCTCACTGCATCAGTGCAAAAACTCCTTGAGTGGTCCCCCAGCATGCCTCCGGCCTAGAGAATAAATGTTGCTAGAAAAATTACATCCAGCTACATTTTTTTTTTTTTTATTTGCTTCTTTTATCAGACAAACTCTTAAAAGTTTTAGTTAGCCACAGATGTCCTAATAGTGTGTAAAGCAGCCTTTACACGCTACGATATATCTAAGGAGATGTCGGTGGGGTCACATCGTAAGTGACGCACATCCGCCATCGTTAGTGATATCTTAGCGTGTGACAGCTATGAACGAGCAGAAATACTCACCTTCTCGTTCATCGTTGACACGTCGCTCATTGTCTAAAAATCGAACGTCCAGTTGTTCATTGTTCCCGAGGCAGCACACATCGCTCCGTGTGACACCCCGGGAACGACGAACACAGCTTACCTGCGGCCGCCGCCAATGCGGAAGGAAGGAGGTGGGCGGGATGTTTGTCCCGCTCATCTCCGCCCCTCCGCTTCTATTGGCCGGCCGCTGTGTGACGTCGCTGTGACGCCGAACGTCCCTCCCCCTTCAGGAAGTGGATGTTCGCTGCCGACAGCGAGGTCATTTGGAAGGTAAGTACGTGTGACGGGGGGTTACAACATTGTGCGTCACGGGCAACAAATTGCCCGTGCCGCACAAACAATGGGGGCGGGTGCGATCACAAATGCGATCGCACGGTGAATTGTAACGTGTAAAGCAGCCTTTAGCTTCAAAGTGCCAGCCACAGATGTCCACTAGAACCTAGTATGGGTTTAGATTTTCCTGTAGCGGTGCTTCTTCACTAGTATGGATCACTGGTGACATCATCATCACCGGTGACATCATCATCACCAGTGATATCATCATCATATAAATGACAGTGAGAGGCCTGGCACCGCATCATTGCAATAAAGCAACCCTATATTGCTTTCTACACTTCATAATGTCTGATCATTTGTCAACTTGCTTTATCAATACCTACTACCAGATCTAGAAGCAGAGCAATACAGGGTCAAATTTAGGATGTGGTAAAATTGTCTATTGTCCAATTGCGGAGGACATCACCACCTCCTTCCCCAAAAGCAACATCAATTTACAGTTTAATCCTTCGCCCATCTAGATCACCAGGAAATGTAAAGTTAAAGGGAATCTGTCACCAGATTTTTGCTACCTCATCTGAGAGCAGCATATTGTAGAGACAGAGACCCTGATTCCAGCGATGTGTTACTTACTGAGCTATTTGCTGTCATTTTGATGACATCACTGTTTTCTCTGCTGCAGATCTAGCAGTTAGACAGAGCTCATGAATATGCTGGACTACCTGGGAGCATGCCAAGTAGCCATCTAATGATAATCTACTGCTGATTAATCAGTGATTTTATCAAAACTACAGTAAGCAGCCCTGTAAGTGACACATCGCTGGAATCAGGATCTCTACCTGTACATTATGCTGCTCTCAGATAAGGTGGCAAAAACCTGCCGACAGATTCCCTTTAACCTCTCTACCTTCTTGGACCAACAAGGAATTTATAATTAACTCCCTATGTAACACCAGACCATCAGGAACCTTGAAATTACTAGATACATTGTCTAAAAATTGGTAAGTAGTTTGGATTATTATGCATGTTTCCTTTCCATGCTCCCATTATATAGAACCTCACCTGCCGTAATGAGACCTTATTATCCTGACTTGTGAGATGAGACATCATAGATCTGGTGTCATAAGCACCAAGTGAAACCGGTGTGAGCCCATGGACGTGCTCATCTATCACCCATCACAAAGCCCACTTATGAGGTCAGCAGCTCCGAATAACATTGCTTCTCTTCAGGCCAGAAAAGCAATGTTAAATATGTGAAGTCTTCCCTGTGAATGTAGACATTAAATGCAGTATATACTTGTACATGTTGCAAAATTTAGTGTTAGGTGCCAGCACATTCCACAATGTATCAGGGCACTAATGCGGACATTGTGATAGAGTCCAGGAAATATAGGATCAGCCTTATCTGCAACTGTAAGCAAGGGGCACATAGCAGCAAGGCAGGCGGAATTATCCTCAGGAGATTAAAAGAATCAGAGCAAAGAAGTAAAGGAAAAAATCACCTGGGATTAAACCGGTAACACAAAATGCCCCTGAGGTTAAATAAGTAAGATGCCAGCAGAAGCATGGCAGCAGCACAGTGCCAGCACCTATATAATGCCGCAGACCTAGTGACGGCACAATCTGCTGCGGTATACTGCTATACACTGCGGAATATACTGATACATTGTCTTTTATGTATATGACTGATGACAGATACTTCGGGCAGGGTCCTCTCTTCTCCTATACCCGTCTGTGTCTTGTATTGTTTATGATTATTGTACTTGTTTTGTGTACCCCTTTCACATGTAAAGTGCCATGGAATTAATAGCGCTATAATAAATAATATTAATAATGATTTCCATTATGGTAGATGCTGAACTGCCGTCTAATGTATATCACACGCTGAAAAGGGCTATGCATCAGGCTGTTAACCCATACCCGTCTGTACTCAACATGTACGCTATAAACTAAGGCTTAAAACTTTAGCTAGATGTGGCTGGGATTTGTAGTTTCCTAGCAGCTGTGGCATGTGAATACAGACAATACATTGAGGCGTTCTATATTGTGATTATCCCTCGCCGAGCCTGTATGCTGCACATGCAATCCTGCTGATAACACACAAATCACATATGAAGTCACGCCGCTGCCCCTGCTCCTTTATCAGAGGGGTCTTATTACTAATAATAAGAAGTGACAATTTCCTACCTGTACCAATGACCAGTACAGAGATCCAGGGGGGCAGCGGGGGGGGTTCTTCACCGACTGGAGAACTGGCAATTCCTGTTTATCCTCCTCTCTTTATCTACCTGTCTTGATTTACATGGGCACTCCTCCCAGGTGACATCACCTGGAAACACTTTTCCCGCCCTCTTGAAATATGAATCAGAGGCATCTTATTGAGTAGCCGGACCAGGTGCCTATGTGTAAAGTGTGCGGCTGTCAGGTTTAGTCTAGGCAGCAGATGTGCTGTCTCAGCCCGGTGTCTGGGCGTGCACATGGTGCTATGTACTTAGGCGCTATCTTTTCTGCTGCACGTGTAATAATCATGTAAAGTCTCTGCTGCACACAGAGGTAGGTATTAGGGAGGTAGATGGCATGTGTGGCCATACTGTGCTGCTTAGCAGCTCGCTGAACTCTTGGACTGGCTCCAATGCCCATGTATAAGCCTCTCCTCCTCTGTCTGTTGCTTGGGAGGGAATTAGTAGCTGAGCTGCACGTTTCGTTAACAGATGGGAGGGCACAGGTTGTGTGAGGGATGGCACCACCTCTTAAAAGTACCAACCGGGATGCCCAGTGTATCCTCTATTGCCTATGACTTGTCACATAGTATAGTAACAATCCAAATTATGCATTGTAAATTAGGATTATTAGCAAAATATACAAACTTACTGCTTTTTTTGGAATAAACCAATAACAATTTAAGTAGCTCAAAACAACTAATATGAGGGATTTCTCCAAATGCAACAAAAAATGACACTTTTAATGACGGCAGTCTCAGAATTATGACAAGCATCCTTAGTACATAGTAGAGCACCCTAAGGCGGTTCCGGTTATGACCATCTGCAGATGTAATGCATAGCTAGACACCAGATTCTGGCAGCATTCCTGAGGAATCTTAGTCCATTTCTCATGGGCAATGGCCTCCAGGTCACTAGTAATCCTAGTTTGTGTGCTGGAATAGCCTACTACAAATCAAAAGATTTTCTAGGAAATTGAAGCTTTAGATGTGAGGTCAGGTGAGTGTGATGGTCACTTAGAAATCGATTCCAAGACTTGAAAAAGATTCTAAAGGGGGCTTTACACGGTAGCGATATCGCTAGCAATTTGTAGCGATAGCGACCGTGTAAGTACCCGCCCCCGTCGTGCATGCGATTGTTTGTGATCGCTGCCGTAGCGAACATTATCGCTACGGCAGCGTCACACATACTCACCTGGGCGTCGTCGTCGCTGTGACTGCCGAACAATCCCTCCTTCAAGGGGGAGGGACGTTCGGCATCACAGCGACGTCACCGCAACGTCACACAGCGGCCGGCCAATCAAAGCGGAGGGGCGGAGCTGAGCGTGATGTAAACATCCCGCCCACCTCTTCCTTCCGCATTGGGGCCGGCGGCAGGTAAGGAGACGTTCCTCGCTCATGCGGTGTCACACATAGCGATGTGTGCTGCCGCATGAGCGATGAATCACAACGCTAAACAATCCTTACCGATTTTTAAGTTTTGGACGACCTCTCCATGGTGAACAATTTCACCATTTTTGAGGTCGCCTAAGGTCGCTTGTAAGTATCACACGCTGCGATATTGTTAATGACGCCGGATGTGCGTCACTAACAATGTGACCCCGACGATCAAACATTAACGATATCGTAGCGTGTAAAGCCCCCTTTAGACTTCTGAACTAAGCATTGGTGGACTTTGAGGTACTGTATGATTGGGACCATTGTCCTATTGGAAAGTCAAATGATAACCAAGCTTCAGCTTTCTCTCAGAAGACATGATGTTTCCTCCTAGGAAATCTTAATACTTTATTGAAGTTATCTTATCCCTCACCTACTGTATCCTCACCCTTCCCTTGTGGACTGTGAGCCTTCATGGGCAGGGTCCTCTCTCCTCCTGTGCCTGTCTGTGCCTTGTTTTGTTTATGATTATAGTACTTGTCCCTATTATGTATACCCCTTTTCACAGGTAAAGCGCCATGTATGTGTACCGCCCCGCGGGCTCGGCTGCGACCGCCGAGCCGCTCAGATCCGTGCTCGTACGGTGGGTGGTGGCTCGAGCTCTTCACGGACCCGGGGGTCACGTCGCTCTGCAAAGGGGTTGGCGCTACACGCAGGGACTTCGGTGGCTTGGTAGGGGTGTAAGTTCGTGACGCCACCCACGGGTTGTGATGAATAGATGGACACCAACGCTGCCGTTAACTAGGCCTCCCGGGGACGGTGTTGCGCAGCTTGGTGTTGACCCCTCCATGGGTAGGGGAGTGATGGTCCCAGGGGCCCGAGGGAGGTACGGAGGCTGGGAGCGGATGCGTGCTTGATGCTGGCGCGGTGCAGCGCGGTGCGTGGCCCGAAGGTACTGGTGTACTCACTATGACACAATACACTGGAGTCTCTGGTAAACCAAATGGGATGATGAACGGGGCCCGCAGCCGGCTGCAGCTTCTCCCTGAACGAGTTGGTGGTTTACGCCTTTCTCCTGCACCTTTTTTGTATGAATGTTTGACTCCTATGCCTAAGCAATGGTAGTCCGCTCCCCGGCTTGCTGGTTGTCGGAAGAGCCCTGTTTTGCCGCAGACGCTGGCCCTTTGGGTCTCTATGCCTTGGCGGTGGCTTTACCCTGCATGGTTGGGCTGTTGTCTTCCAACGGGTCTTGTGTGGGATAGGTCCTTAAGTCCAGTCCTCAATCAGTTGACTTGACTCGGCCCTGTCGGTTCGGGGCTTTGTACTGGGTCTGAGTACCCCTCCTGGTGCTCTGGTTTCCAATTGGTTCCCCGGATCGGTACCGGCGGGCCACCGCCCGCCCCCGGTCCCTACGGTTCCACCGGCTGTAATAGCTCCTGCAGGCGGCCACCACCGTCTGCCTCCTTGCCAGAGGTGACTGGGCTCCGACCCAGCCACCTAAGTAGACTATTGGCAGGCCTGGTCACAGGTCTGCCCTTGAACTCAACCTCTCTCCTTCACTGTCAAGACTCATTTACCTTCCTGCTCTAGAACTAGAATTTGTGTCTTTCCCGCCTCCAGGCCTGTGAACTCCTCGGTGGGCGGAGCCAACCACCTGTCTCCACTCCCTGGTGTGGACATCAAACCTGGAGGGTGGTGACAAGGGTTTCTTGGTTGGCTGCTGTCACCTTTCCAGGGAGGGGGTGTGTGTGCATGGGACTACCTGGGATGACCTGACTAGTCCAGGGCGTCACAGAATAAATAGTGCTATAATATTATAATAATAATAATAATCTTGGCCTCCATAATGAAGGTCTCCAGTAAGCAGTCCAGGGCACCACCAAGACTCATCCAGACATACTGCTGATCCATGGGCCAGTTACTGTATGTTTCATTACACCACAGAACAGAATCCCAAAATGTTTGTGACTTGTTTATATGGTTTCTAACATATTGGAGGTGACTTTTGTTTGGGCTTTAGAGGTGTATGTCTTGGAGTTCCGGAATTGTTATATTCAGCATGTAATATACCGTGATGTGCAGACTGTTTTTTGACCAGAAGCCTTTTCCAGAATTTGGTGCCAGCCAGTGATATCTTCCTCTTTGGGCCGTCTTCAGGTAGTGTAGCCAGTGTTCGTATAACTTTTGAGCTTGTGTGACACCCCAGTGGTCACGGGAGCCACAGTGGCATTGTTCTCTTCACCTGGAGGACAGTGCTATGCTTGGAAACAGCGGGGAAGATCTCAATGTCAGGTACCATTGCACACAACATTTCCTGACTCAGCCCAGAAGGGGAAGCTCAAGTCCTGGTTGGGACGAGCCTCCCCTGTGCATTCTGGGATGGGAAGGGGTTAGTCAGAAAAACAGAAAGTGAAACCTTAGAACCCTGGAGGAGAGGAAAGAGACCAGTCGCTGTAAGGCTATGTGCGCACTGGGAAATGGAATTTTCTTGAGAAAATTCCGCATGCTCTCAAAGATTACCGCACCCGCGGTAAAAAACCGCGGCAAACCACACCCGAAAACCGCATGCGGTTTGCCGCGGTTTCACCGCGGTATTGTTCGCGGTATTGCCGCGGTTTTGCCGCGTGCGGGTTGGAATGTGCTTTATTGCATTCAATGCAATAAAGCTCATTGAAAAAAAAAAAAAGTCATTTAATTCTGAGATAGTAGATAGATAGACAGAAGAATAGATAGAGGGATAGATAGATAGACAGACAGATAGAGGGATAGATAGATAGATAGATAGGTAGAGGACAGATCGCTACATTTCCCACGGTCGGCAGTGAGTTCACATTACCGGCCGTGGGAAATGACCGGTAATTACCTCTGCTGTCTGCTGCTTTCATTCAGCGCTGTGTCTGTGACAGTCGCGGCTGGATGTAAGCAGTGCAGGACCTGTGGATTACGCCGGAGCTTTGGTGCGGGAGGGGTTAATAAAATGGTGAGAGAGGCTTGTTTGTTTTATTTAAAATAAAGGATTTTTCGGTGTCTGTGTTTTATTCACTTTACTTACGGGTTGATCATGTCAGCTGTCACATAGACGCTGCCATGATCAAGCCTGGAGTTAATGGCGGTGATCCACCACCATTAACCCCTTGTATTACCCTGACCGCCACTGCTACACGGCGGCAGGAAGAGCCGGGGACACGCCGGTGCTGCCGCATAATGCATGCGACAGTCCCGGGGCAGCTGCGGCTGATATTCTCGGCTGCGGGAGGGGGAGTGAGGCGGGGGACATTAACCCTTCCCCTCTCCCTCCCCAGCCTGAGAATACCGGGCCGCCGCTGTGTGCTTACCTCGGCTGGACGGTAAATATACAGCGGAGCCCACGTTCTTTGTTTTCTATATTTCCGTTTTCTTTCTATGTGTGTTCTATGTGTCTGTGTCCTGTGTCTGTGATCTATGTCTGTGATGTCTGTGTGAGTGTGATCTGTGTGTGTTTACTCTCTGCACGGCTTCCTCTTCCTGTAATGACATCACTTCCCTGCAAAACCGCAGACAGGCGATGTACATTACCGGAGGTAAACCGCGAAATACCGCAGGGAATAACGCAGGAAAACGCAGTGAACCGCACAGAATTTGCTTCCTGCATTATTCCCTGCGGGATTTCACGATTAACATTGGAGTCAATGTAGTGAAATCCCGCAGCGACGTACGGAAAAGAATTGACATGCAATTGTTTTTACTGCGGGAATCTTGCAGCAAAACATGCAGCTGTCAAATTCCGCCTAGTGCGCACAGGATTTTGTTTGCCCATAGGTTTTGCTGGTGATTCACTGCAGAGATGTTCTGAACATTTTCTGCAGCGAAACATGCAGCAAAACCGCAAAAAATCCGCGGCAAAATCCAGTAAGTGTGCACATAGCCTCAGGCTACACTTGCATCCGTTGCAATCCACCGCCTTGAGGAATTACGGTAACCGGAAAATATTTTGCAGGAATCCGTTTATTCCTCATATACTTCTATTAATTGCAGATTGCAACTGAAGGTCTCGCATTGCATCCGCCCCACGGCGCATCAGTCGTATTGCGACTGAGCGTTGGGTGGAACGCAGAATGTAACTTTTTTTGCAGCTGTGAAAAAAACGCACTCCGCAGGATTCCGTCGGAACTCGTCAATAGGTATATGTGAGGGCCAGGGAGGACTGGTAGGCCCAGGAGGTGGATCCACTGGACCGAGCACCCCACCTGGAGGGAAGGGTACACGGTAGCTGGAGCACTAACGTGGCAGGAACGGGTGCAGGTATCAGGAAGCAAAGACAGGACCAGGTCACTAAGGTCACAGTGTACTTTAAGGCAGTAATAGGAAACAGGAACAAAGACCTGAGCACTTAGCTCACAAGACAAGGCATAGAAACTCAAGCGATGATCAGGCCCTGCCCACATGGAGAGGCCAGTCTTATATAGTCAGCACAGCCTCAGGTCATTTCCTGTTGCAGCAGTGCTGGGGCTATAAGACCAGGTGAGTGGGCGCGGCCCGGTCCTATACAGAACATTAGTCAGAATCAGACTCCTGAGACCAGGAACAGGACTCTGGGGAGCATGAGCGGGAATGGCAGGCGTGACCGGTGGACACGTGGACTGGATCAGTGGGTAAGGAGTGGTGCTGGGACACGGGGAGCGTGACAGTATAATGAATATCTATGATGCTGGATTCCGTCGTCAAGCGTCACGCGATGGATTCCAGTGCAGGATTCCGTCAAGTTCAATCTCTCTCTCTCTCCAAGCTTTCCAGGACCGAGCGCATTGCACAGGACATGGAGTCCTAGATTACTGGGTACTAAAGGCTCAGTAGTAAAACTCGGAGGGCAGGAGATTCCATGTTTCCTGCCCCACCAATGAAGCCCTAAGGCGAAGTAGCAAAATTGAGCCTGGGGCCGTGGAGGAACACGCGGGTCTCATACCCAACTCCCGCTGCCCATCAGAGAGGAACATAGCACTAAGCAACCAAGAACCGGGGTCCCCAAGTAGCTTCAAGCCATGGGAATCCGACATCCAAAGCACCTAAGGGAAAGCATCCAACGTGCCTGGCAAAGAGACATTCCTCCCTACTACCAGGCTGACTGGACCACAGTAACCTCTGGACTACAACCTGTTACCACTAAAGGTAAAAGGAAACTACCAATCTGTGTCGTCTGGTTACTGTTGGCGCCCTCAGTCCTGCACGCCAACGCACCACTACTACCTCCATCATCTCCCTGGGGCCCGCTCCACCTGTGGGGAGCGAAACCATCTCTGCTGCTGCCATCATCCACCCCGGAGGACACCGACAGCAGCAGCGACTAATCCCTAGCCGCATACCACAGGTGGCGTCAGGACAATCATTCCCAACCTTCACCTCCTATCCCCTTTTATTGTGGACACCTCGGGGCACGAAATCGGGCAGGCCACCACGACATCCCAGACCTCTACACCAGCCTGGTGACGAGTAAAACAGGTACGAGACCCGACCTGGATCCCCTGCCCCCTGGGTACTACACTTGCAAACGCTGCATCTTCTTGTATCCTTAGGAAACTGCAATGCCTTTGCTATTTTATTTTGTATCATGTTCCTTGTTTGCGCAAGGCAATGATCTCTTTTAACTTTTTGAGCCACTCTCTTGCCTTTTAGGATGCATTTACATTGGCCAATTATTGTAAATGAGTGAACACTTGTTTCCTGATAATTGTCCAGTGTATACAGGCTGCCAATCACTTGACAATGTAATGCTTATTCATCTGTTTAAGCTTTATTATATGTCATCGTTCTTGGGAGCACATCGTCCCCTGTAAACAGGACGAGCTGCCGAGAACAATGAGTCTACGCACACAGAATGATTTAGGAGTACTTTGCACGCTGCGACATTGCTACTGCGAATCGTCGGGGTCAAATTGAAAGTGACGCACATCCGGCGCCGGTAACGACATCGCAACGTGTAAAGCCTAGATGCGCCGATAAACGATCGCAAAAGCGTTGAAAATCGGTGATCTGTGTAGCGTCGGTCATTTTCATAATGTCGCACTAATAGGAGATACGATGTTGTTCCTCGTTCCTGTGGCAGCACACATTGCTGTGTGTGACGCCGCAGGAGCGAGGAACATCTCCTTACCTGCCTCCACCGGCAATGCGGAAGGAAGGAGGTGGGCGGGATGTTTACGTCCCGCTCATCTCCGCCCCTCCGCTTCTATTGGCCGCCTGCCTATGACGTCGCTGTGACGCCGCACGACCTGCCCCTTTAGGAAGGAGGCGGGTCGCCGGTCAGAGCGACGTCACAGGGCAGGTAAGTGCATGTGAAGCTGCCGTAGCGATAATATTCGCTACGGCAGCAATCAAAAAATATCGCATGTGCGACGGGGGCGGGTACTATCGCGCTCGGCATCGCTAGCCGATGCTAGCGATGTCGCAACGTGCAAAGTACCCCTTAGAATGAAAGTTTGACAATTTTGCTAATAAACCTAATTTGTAATGGGGGGTGAATAATATTAGGAGGAACCTATTACAGATTTTGTATTAGCCCTTCATAGTTTTATATGGAGTCTGCAGCACAAACTAACAGTATAAACTAAGCCCATAAGCCCCAATTCACCATTGTTTTTGTTCCTTTTTTTCTACAGTAAATGGTTTTAATAGTGGCTTTTATTTTTGTGCCTTATCCATTATTTAATTTGCGCTTGTTTTAAAGGTTTCTTGGTTTTGTTATTTTTCTATATTGTTGGACATTATGGGTGTGGTTCTCCATAACCAGATGATTGAATCTAGTTTTTCATTTACAACTTTGAAATGCTGAAAATTTTTGCACAATTGTACTGCAGCCCAGTACAACATTTTGCGCACTTGAAGACTTGTGTGCAACATTTGAAAGGATTGTGTAATTTACACTAAAAAATAATCAAAAACACAAAAGATAGAATCTTCGATTTATCAACCCACATCTTTAAGAATCAGGTGCAAAACAAGAAGAAATCCATAAGATAAAAAAGAAAAGATGCTAATGAGGCTGCTCAGTGCACCACTGGTGTGGTCAAGAGGCTCAGTGCACCGTACCACCACTGGATTTGCATGTCCCTGCCTGCCTCACTGGTGATTGACAGCACTGGCTTGTCTGAGCTTTCTCTGCAGATAGTGCATATTCTCAGTTTAGGCTATGAGACTCCCTTTAACTCTTGCCCTTGCTTACAAGCCCATTATCAACTCCATTATATCTGGTGCTAAGATTCATGATATATCTTGAATGTATAATTATATAATTAGTTTTTAAAAGAAGATTGGCGTGATACAAAGATATAATGATAAAAATAATAATAAATGTGATGGACGGCTCCGGTGAATCATCTCATTGAGACATCCTAATAACCAACACAGAATGACAAATTCACTTGCCACTCCCAGTACAGGTGAAAAAACAGGACGGACATGTGGGTCATAAATGATAGAGACCACAGGAATGTGGAAGGGGCTGTAAAGGATTAGAAAAACATGGCTACAAAAACAGCACCACTCCTGAAAAAGCAAATATTTTTTGTTATCTTGTTCATCCTCATCTTATATAACAAGACATAATCATGTTTGTCATAATTACACTTATTGGACTGTGTTCTCATATTGTGGAAAATTAGAGAACGAAACAGAGAGTCTTAAGGACAGGTGTGAACCTGAGCACGAATACCCCATGGAGGACTACCAAAACCCAAGCAAGGGAGAAGCGGACCAGTTGTCCTTTGGTAAATGAGATCTAGACTCTAATTGGCTACTATGGCCAACACCACTTAGCACCAGTTTGGATGGCAGTGTAATAGTTAATGAAAGTGTCCCAGACTGTGGGGCACTTTGTTAACTCACCCCAGTCCAGTCATGTCCCATCATTGGCTTCAGCGCTTTTGGAGGAGGGGATGTCATCCCTGCTCTTCCTCATTATTTCATATAGCCTAGTAGTAGCCTTTCCTTATCTATATAAAGAAGGAGCTGGGCGGGATCCATCCTCTTACCCCCAAGGTTTTGGGATCCGATAGTACTTTTCCCACCCTCCCTCCTTGATGTTAATGATTATTAGTCATATATAGTGATGGGCGATCCCCCTGATGGTCGGGATCGGGGAGACTCGCCTGATCGTTTTGTAAAGATCGGGATCGAGATAACATGATCTTGCGTCCAATCACCAATCTCGGGCTTTACAGTTATGGGATGAGGTGGGGGGAGGCTGTAAAATAAAGAATATAGTTAATATTAAACATTGTCATTATACTTACAGGTCCGCGACGCATCCTGCAGACTCTGTCTCCCGGCGCTTCTGCTTCCGAGTCGATCATCGCTGTGCCCTTGGTTGAGCCTAGAATGTACGGGCTGCAGTCAGGTCATGGGCGTGACCGGCTTGGTTGATGGGCGTGACCATTTGGGTTGGGGGCATGGCAATGTTTTTTCCTGTCGACTATAAGCATGCAAGAGGAGGGCTTCGCCCACCCTGAACCCCCCCACCTGGGGGTAATGACAAGTTATGTAATACATGTCATGAATCCGTACACTCTAGCCTTTGGGGCCCTCCCGGTAACCAGAATGACTCAAGGACCTTCCATGACATCATAGGGATTTGACCAGTCACGTGTGAATGTTGCATCATCTTAATGGCTACAGACTGGTCACATGGCTATGACGTCATGCAAGGTCCTGTAGTGACAGTGGATAGGGATGGGCGCGCATGCTCGCCGGTACTTGGTGCTCGCCCGAGTATCTCAGTACGGGCTCTTTTCCATCTGCGATTGTCATGTACGAGTGCAATCTGATAAAAAATCAGATTGCACTCGCACCAGTGTAAATCAATGAGGCAGTTTCATTTGTCCTGTTTTTTCTTCACACGAATCGTGCTCTCTCTCTGCATTGTGTTGCGAGTCTCAGCTCTCGCACCCCCATGCAAGCCTATGGGAGCGAGAACGATATCGCAATACGGATGGTATACACATGTCATCTAGATGGTATACGCATGTCACACGGATCCTTGGTATGAAAAATCTACAGACTTGCATACCATTCGCACAGTACTCGCATAGCACTCGCAAAAAAAAAAGGGTTTCCCTGGATTTTCCATTGCCAGTGAAGGTAACACCAAGCAGTTGGGGTTAGAAGCCAGTAGCTGCTTGGATTACCCTTAGGTAGCAATAGAAAGGGAGCCAACACTTTTTTTTTATTATTATTATTATTTTTTTAAATTTTAAAAAAATGTTTTAAATAATTAAAAAAAAAAAAAAATGGGCTTCCCTGTATTTTGATTGCCAGACAGATGTGGCTGGTAGTCCAAAGCCGTCTGCTTTATGTGCGCTGAGAATTAAAAATACAGTGGAGCGCTACGTCATTTTTTAAAATTATTAATTTATTTTTATATACAGGGACGCCCATTATTTTTTTTTTAATTATCTAAAAAAAAAAAAAATTAAAAAAAAAAAAATGCTTGGGCTCCCATTGTATTTTGATCGCCAGTCAGGTAAAGCCAGGCAGCTGGGGGCTGGGATTCTCGGCAGCCTGCAGCCTCCCCTGGAAATGACGGATTGTTTATTAGCGCCATTTCCAGGTGCTTTACCCGGCTCGTCCATTGGCCCTGAAGGCGATGACATGCTGAGTAATAAAAAGGTTAATACCGGCTTTGTATTCACAGATGGCCCTAAGCCCAAAATTCATGGTGTCACGCCAAATTAGACATGGCCACCATGAATTTCTAAGAATTTTTTTTTGAATAGAAATAAAACAAAAAAAATGTTAGAGACTGCATCTTTGTTATAAAACAATCCTTAGTCAGATGTAATCCACAAGGGCAGCAATGTAACCTCTGTACACAGACACAGTCTTTACATAGTGAGAAGCAGAGAGCCATGTCAGCTCTGCTACATCGCTCTCTACAGAGCGAGATGCAGGCTGACAGTGAGGGGATGATTGCACTTACGTGTGGCATTGCATCACCCCACTCTCATGACAGGAGCGCCTCAGTTGCATGGAAACAGTTGCACGCAGCTAACTAGCTCCTGTGTGGAGAGTGTGCGCCGTGATGCGATGCGACACTCGCACAGTGACAATCAAAGGTCAGTTACCGTCCAGTACCTTTGATGACGTCATAGTCATGTGACCAGTCTGTAGCCAATGAGGTAATACAACATTCACATGTGACTGGTCACATGGGTATGACACGTCACGGAAGGTCCTTTAGTCATTCTGGTTACCTACGGGAGGGCACAGCGATGATCGACTCAGAAGCAGAAGCGTCCGGGAGACATAATCTGCAGGACACGTCGCGGGACCTGTAAGCATAATCATAATGTTTTTTAATAATGTGCTGGGTTTTTTTTTACAGTCCCTGGACCCGATCTGGACCCGATCTGTAACACGAGCTTCCCAGGAAAGCTCGTGATCGGGCTTGTGTACACGATCACTATGTAATCGGTACGATCCCCGTACTTTACAGGTCGGGATCGCCCATCCTGACTCATATATTAAGTGTTCTCTCTTTTCTATTTGTTAACAGTTTGTAATGATATACAAGTCAAGTCACAGCAGCGTGCTATGATGAAGAAAATTTGGTGAGAGTTGAATTCCACATTACTTTGGTGCTTGTCTATCACTTCTTACCATTTTAAGTTGGTTATGATAATAATCTTTGTCTAACAATATTGCTAAGTAAAATCTGTGACCGATATCAACCCAAAATCTGCCTGTTTTGTCTTTGTGACGGGGATGGGGGGGTTATAGTTTGGGGGGTATTTATCGTCACACTCTTGAAAATTTGCCTCTCACATTTCTTTCCTAATTTAGCATTTTGATGTACGTCAACAGGGCAAAGTCAAAGATCAAGAATAAACCATTATATTTTTCCTTTTTTTCTTAATAATTCTTAATAATTTCTTAGTAATATATCTTTTTTAATAAATGTGTAAAGGAGAGCAAGTTGAGAAGGAGGATGTAGGCCCTTAAGGGCATGATGGGGCTGATTCACTAATATTTTCATTCTGCACACCATTCTTAATGATCAGGGGCGCTTACGTGAGATGCATGTTAGTAATTAAGGGCACACGTTGGTTCGTAAATTAGGCAAACTTACAGCTGGTATATGCCACATCCAGAAACGTCACTCTAGTCAAGCATTAGAGTACAATTCTGGCAAATTTAAGCCACTAAAGTTGTGTAAATTTTCATGAATTAGATGGGCAGACTTAGCCATGCACCATCCTGCCAACGACCCTCCCATTTTACCGTAGTTGGATGGAACTCATGTAAAAATGCTAAAACTC
Organism: Anomaloglossus baeobatrachus; assembly: GCF_048569485.1. Taxonomy (NCBI): domain Eukaryota; kingdom Metazoa; phylum Chordata; class Amphibia; order Anura; family Aromobatidae; genus Anomaloglossus; species Anomaloglossus baeobatrachus. The sequence goes on along the minus strand of NC_134357.1, from coordinate 392,669,341 downwards.
AACAAATTTTAGCTCAATTTTCGAGAAGCACAAAAACATTTTAAGGTATTTTATGGTAGAAAACCGGTCAAAACTTTCATGAATCTGGACCAATGTTTCTTGGTTTGTAAATTCCTCTTGAGATGTCCATAATAAAGGTGACTGGGCCAAGGGGGAGCAATTTATTTTATTCCTGAGTTTTTAATATACTGTCTGTAATTGTAGATGTGAATCATTGTTATGTAATATATTGTATACAGACACGTCGTCATGAACTCACCTGGCTCTGTCGGCATTTAGATTTAATTCCAGTCTTGCGGCTGCTAATCCTTCAAGCCAAATGACTCGACTTGCTGTTAAATATGTACGTAATGTCGATTATTTCTCACTGACAGACAGGTCATAGGTGAAGACCCAATGGGATGTGAACATTTGACATTTAAAAAAAAAAGTTCCAAAAAGCAGAAGCTAACTAGACAACACTCTCAGAAAATTTCGGGGGTTCCCGGACAAAGAGGGTAGACCTCCTGAAGCCCATGAAAAAGATGTCCACTATAATGAAGGCTCTGTCATAATCAATATCCTTCTGACTGTACATTTCAAAAAGTTGGTAAGTGTGGTTTAGAATAAGAAGAAAATTGGATGGTTGGACCGGGCGGGCTGCAGGCTTACATGGGTCTTTGGGTAACATAGGAAAAGGGAACTCATCTTTCAGTTTGTGAAGCACACCTACTCAAATTGCCACGATCCGTCCAAAGGCTAGTGGGACCTGGTTCTAATTCCAGTCGTGGAATAACGGATTGCAAGACAGAGATTCAAGGAACACCAAAGAGAGAATCCGTATATCATGCTCCACGGTCTTAGGCAATGCACAAGCCATAACATCACGTATCAATTTTACCAGGAGTGGCTCCTTTAAGACATGCTTCATGTTAGTCTACAACAGGTGGGGTCATTTTTAAGGTTTTCTCTTTGACAGATTGGGCAGGTACAATCCTTGGTAAAATCTAGCCAACTTAATGTGCTAAACGTCTTGAAAACTTTGTCAATATGAACGTTGAGGCACTTACCGTCTTCCAAGCTGTCTTCATTCACATCACACTCTGTGGTCTCACAGCTCACCCGTTCTCCACCATTCTCCTGGAAATAACAACTTTGAAAATCTAATTATTGCCTTATACCTTTTTACCCCACACCCCTATCCTAGAATTTTTTTTATATTTACATCAAACACTGTCTTTAGTTCAAAATTTAAATAAAAATTGCATAATGTTTCTTAGAACTTAAATTATATCTCCACCTTTTCCATCATTTGCTTGTATGTCTTAGATTCTGTACTGATTAGTTTCTTAATATATCACTACAGCATGCAGTGACCAGGTTTTTTTTTTTTTACAGAACTTCAAATCCTCTCTATAACACTAGCGTTAAAGGCAATCTGTAAGACTAGTTTCACACATCCAGCTTTTCGCCGGTTTGCCAGATTCGGCGCACGCCATTAGTGTATACAGTACAGTGGCAGCGCAACAAGCTCCGGTCACATGCTGTCATGTGACCGGAGCATGTGACCCGGAAGTTACAGCGCTGCCACTGTACTGTATACACTGTACTGGCGTGCGCTGAATCCGGCAAAAAAGTGAAAATAGCCTAACTAGGTTTTATTTGTCACATAATCTGAGACCAGTATAGTTTTATCAGCAGGAGATTATCACTAGGGGACTAGTAAACCTGCTGTCATGTAGTCCTCCATATTCACGGGCTCTGTATATCGCTGCCCCACCACTGATTGGCAGCTTTCTGTCTATGCACAGTGTACATAGAAAGCTGCCAATCAGTGGTGTGGTGAGGGCAGGGTTATACGAGCCCAGCATTCAGATAACTAGTAGATCTGAGGCAAAGAAAAGTGATTTTATCAAGACTACAGCACGCAGCCGAGTAAGTGACACATTGCTGGAATCAGGGTCTCTTCCCCTACATCTGCCGTCAGATGATTGGTGACAGATTCCCTTTCAATGACCACTATCCAGCTGTCTGTAGCCACAGATGAGCTGCTATGTTCAGTGTAGAGATGGATTAAAGTAGCCAGATGTAGAATTCTGCAGAGGACCCTTGTATTATGAAGCATTTCCATTTACTTTTCTGGGGGGCGTCTGTTGCTGCCATTGTGTTGTGGATACACCTAGATACATTGCGTAATTAATTTTTCTGTATGCAGGAATAGTTAAGAAGGTATTACTCTGACCCATAACATGAGGAGCTGGTATTTATTCAGCAATCATCTCCTCCTGCCGCCTAGGATATGAGTCTGAAAGTTTGACCCACAATCACTCACAGACTACGAATAGGTTTAATGGCAAATCTCAGCCATATTTCTTAAGAATTCGTGTATGTTCCTGGAGAGTAGTTAGTTAATAGCAATGAGTGACGGGTACAGATGGCTATGGATTTACCATATGCTGGGAAAGACTAACTGATTGGAAAGACCTTTGAAAACTCAATAAGTGATTGAAGATTGCTTAAAATATGTCTAGGTTCACAAATGCCTTTGTATTAACACCCATGTATGTGCTAATGCACCCTTAGTTGTCATGGAACGCCATGCTGCTTTAACTATACTTGGGTGGCATCTGGAAATAGATAACCCATCTAGGTACCCAAAATGGCTGGTTAGTTTGTCACTTTTATGTCCTGGTCTTCAAGGAGTCACATCAGATATCCTGCTTTGCACTGATGAGGGGCAAAGGCCACAAAACATGTGTCTGCAAATGGAGTTTCTGGTTTGGCTTGTTAAAGGCCCAGTCACACACAACGACTTACTAGCGATCCCGAAAACGATGCGACCTGATAGGGATCGCTGGTAAGTCGCTGGGAGGTCGCTGGTGAGATGTCACACAGTCAGACCTTACCAACGATGCAGGAACGATACAGGTTGCAGTAGCGACTTGTATAACGATCTCAGCCGTCACACAGTGTCAAACACAGCGATGTGTCCTGCCCAGCAGGACATCGCCTTTGAAGAAAATGGCCTGGACCATTCGGCAATGACTAGAGATCTCACAGCAGTGGCCTGATCGCTGGTACATGTCACACATAACGAGATCACTAACGGGATCGCTACTGCGTCACAGAAACTGTGACTCAGCAGCGATCTCGCTAGCGATCTCGTTATGTGTGACGGTACTGCCAAGTCATGTGGCAAGGGCCTTTAAATGGTCGACAGCGAGATTTAAGAGTGCCACTTCTAAAGGGAGGTGATAGAGTTCCTGTCCGCTTGCTCTCTTATAGTTTTCCTATGTTAAGAATTGACAGCATATTTCAGGAATATTCCATCACTTTATGATTGATGGGGATTAAACCTCTGAGACAACTATTGATACTGAGATTAAATGTGTGCTGATTTAGGGCTGTGCGCCCTTCAAAATTTTGCCTGCGCAGTGGCGATTCTGGCCACATGGCTATGCAGGGTGCAGTAGCTTGTTTCACTTATTTCATGGGACTGTACTGCAACTCAGTACAGAGCTGATAGTAAAAGGGAATCTGTCACCCCCTTTGACCATTGTATGCTCTTACTATGGGCATATGTAGCGCCCCACGGGACAGGTGTTTTAACCTACTCGTTGCCGGACCGAGGGTGCAGATCCTCTGCGTTGTCACGGGGTGGCCTGGCCCGGTTCCGTTACCCCGAAGCATACAGGAAGGAGGGTTGGAGGGTGGTAGAGAGGATGGAGGTGGTAGTTTGAAGTTAGGAAAGTCTTTTTAAGATCATGATGCCACCTGTGGTACGCGGCCAGGGATGGGCCGCCGCTGCAGGGTCTCTCACCGGGGCAGATGTCGGGTGCAGCTGGGATGGTATTGCTCCCCACAGGCAGAGCGAGCCCCGGGAGGATGGTGGGGGTGGTGGTAGTCCCCGTTGGTGCCGCAGTTCTGGGCGACAGCACCGGTAAAGGAGAGGGGGACAGGGGCTGCGGTTTCAGGTTTTTTACTCACAGGTAGTTCAGGCGCTGCCCCAGAGTACTGATCTCTGCCACAATGGGTTCCAGCCGATCCCGGATAGTCGGTGGTCACCGCCGGTGCCCATGAAAATCTTTTAATGAAGTGTTCCTCGGTTGCTATCTGGAACCCGGGCCGAGCCTCCTGCTCCAAGCCAAGGGTCCACGAAGAGAGAGAAACACTAACTCCTGTTGTCAGTGCTTGGTTGTTAGCCCAAGCTGTGCCCGGGAAGGTTCTTCTGTGTAAGTGTGTTGGTTGCACTTCTACCCTATGTGGTGCCCGCCCCCTGGTGGTTGTCCTAGCGACTGGGAAAGTCCCAAGCTTCGTGATGGCTTATTCCCCTGTCTGTCCTAGTCCAACCCCCTGTGGGAAGGCACCTTGCTGTTGTTTGTGAAGGTATCAGCAGGTTAACTCCCTCCTAACCCGGGATAGATATTACCCCTGAAAAGGGGTGTAATACCCTGTGGCGCCTGAAGCACAGGGGCACTACACATACAGGTAATAGGATGTTGAAAGTAGTCTTACCTATACACCTCATAGTAGATGCCTTGTTCCACAAATATTACTTTAGATCACTATATGCAAAATAGCCTACCAGGCTACTGGGCATTCTCCTTCGGCAACTGCGCAGTTGCTTCCCTGTAATCCCCCGCCTCCCTGCTTCATTATCCTTCCTGCCACCTCCTCTCAGCATCACAGTCACAGCTGGCAAGTCCCGAGCGTGCGCAGTAGAGCGTTCTTCAGCCTGCGTTCATTCACCCCCTATTGAATCTACTGAGCATGTGCTGGTGAGACAGCTCCACTTCCGTTATCGGTGCGCTGTTCTAAGTTGTCCTCCCGACTTCTTGCCTGCGGGGGGGCTGGGGGTTGCGGGCAGGCAGGTAGACAGACATACACACATGTGGCGCCCTGGACAAGCCAGGACGTCACAGGTACTACAACAACACACCCCACAGCCCGGTTGGGCACATCAGTCACACACACAAATCCTTGTTGCCTCCCTCCAGGGGCTGATGTCCACACCAGGTGGGGTGGAGCCAGGTGGTTGGCCCCACCCACTGAGGAGTTCACAGTGCTGGAGGTGGGAAAGGAAGTCAGAACAATAGGAGTCAGGAGTTGAGTTAGGGAGAGTGGAAGTGGAGGAGCAAGAGCAGACTGACGGTGTCCGGGTACGTGGCCCGGCCACTCAAGAGCAAGGTTGGCAGACGGTGATGACCGTCTGCAGACGAGGCCGATTGACGCACAACCGTGAGGACCGGGGACGGGCGGTGGCCCGCCGGTACCGAACTGGGGAGCAAAGAGAAGCCAGCACCATTCGGCAGGGCCTACGGACCCCGACCAGGCTTGGAGTCGCCGTTAAACCGGTCAAATCCGTCAGCGACGGGAACCTCCGGGGTTTCTCAGCAACAAAGACCCGACTGAAGGCAACCGCTCAACCGTGAAGGGAAATACAGCTACCGCCACAGCTAGAGTTCCCAGGGCCAGAGCCTGCGGGCAAAAAGGGGCTCCTCTGGCAAATACACCGCTGGGGAGCGGGTTACCGGTGGGAAGCCATCGGAGCCGAAAACACATCACAGGTGCAGGGAGACAGTCACCGCCAACCTACCGGGAGTGACCATCGCAGCCGGCTGCGGGACCCGTCCATCCAGCCATTTGTTTTATCAGAGACTCCGTCTGCGTTATTGGCTGAGTGAGTACTACCGTGCCATCTGGCATTGCGCTGCCCCCGCGACCCTGCACCTCACCAAACCCCGCCATCCACCTTACAGTCACAATCACCGGGCCCCGGGACCACCAAAACCCCCTACCCACGGGGGGGAGAGAAACATCTCGGCTGCTCCCTGTCATCGCTCACGGGATCCCCGTCCAGAGCAGCGGTGGTGCCCCCAACCTCACCACAAACCGTGGGTGGCGTCACGGACTAAACCCCCAAACCAAGCCACCCCTTTCACTCACGGGCGAGGAGCGTCGCTCGAGGCCCCGGATCCGGCCCACCGCTCGAGCCACCGAGCAGCAGCAGCAGCGCCGGACCCGAGCGTTAGTGAGCGCAGCGCCCCGCGACACACACATACCTGGGCGATTTTGCAGGCAGGAAGTCGGGAGGACAACTTAGAATAGCGCACCGATAACGGAAGTGTTCTGTCTGACCAGTGCATGCAAGTAATATTTGTGGAACAAGGCATCTACTATGAGGCATACAGGTAAGACTACTTTCAATATCCTATTACCTGTCTGCCCATAGTAATAGCTTAAAACAGTCAAAGGGGCTGACCAATTCCCTTTAAGGAACCACTGCACAGGAGAGAAACTGAAGGAGATGCAGCTATAAATCAACAAAGTGGCCTCTTCTTCTCAGAATTGGTGGGCATTACTATGGTCAGACTCCAAAGATTACAATGCAATGGCATAGCCTAATAATACACCATAGAATTATAACATAGGAATACCTTATTAGGGAATTGCAATGCAATCAGCCAATGCTTTTTGGTGGAATTTCTCTATAAATAAGTAATTTCCAAATTTCAATCTATAAAGCAACATCCAAATCTCTCTCCTCTTGGATATATTTACATACATTATATAAATATACTCTAGTATTAGTATTGCCATTATACATGGAGGTTAATACCAGTGTTAAATCTGTAGCTGTGGATCGGAATGCAGAGTATCTCGCACATATGTGTCCACACAGCAGGTACATTAAATAGCTCTGTAAACCTGATCTTGTTCATTTCACTGCTTGTTCTATAAGCACCTTGTTTTCCAGAAATGTGCTTAAAGTGATTATTAGCAAAGGAGACTGCCCTCTGGTTCCAGAGCAATATGCAAGACATGATACTAGCGGACATTGGTCAGTCACCTAAACGGGTTCACACCACCAATAAGTTAAGGAAACCTGTTGTATCCAGAAATGCTATTTACCTGCAAATTTAAGATTAACCTGCAGGTAAATAGCAGGTATAGCCAACTTCCTGGAACAGCGGCTACAGGGAGGAAATTGTGTATTCTCCCTGCAGCCACTCACTTCCATTATTGGGACGGTGCAGGGAGTTATTACAGTCACTGCACACAACACAGTAAATGCGTTGTAATTGCTCTGATACTTTGACAACCTGTTACCTAACGTGTGTTTACAGAGTAAGCTAAACAGGGTTTAAACACTATTTACCTGTAGATTACTCCTATATTAGTGAGTAAACAGCATTTCTGAACGTGAAAAGTTCCCTTTAAATAAGGCAATGCCCCACACTACAGGTCCCATAGCAGCCATAGAGCACCCCCATTTGGTATTCATACACAGTATGTCATATTTTATTGATTGAAAAGATATACTTGTTAGCCCTAGATGAAATTGCTGCCCTGGAGTGTTAATGAGGATGATCTCTAAACTCTCCTGATATGTTTGTTTTAGTAAATACTTGTATTCCACATAAAATATCAAGTCCAAATTTTCTTGTAGCATGTTGCTGTTCCTCTGTTATTCCTCCTGGAAACCTATACTCAAAATGACATCACAGCATTACCATTCACCTTGTCAAAATGTTTGTCCCTACACAGTCTGTGGTTGTGTGCACATGTTGCGTTTCTAATGCATTTTTTCACACGATTTTGTAGCGACATTTTTCCTGCCAGGAGATGCAGATTTGGTGCAGAAATTTCTGCAACGTGTGCACATAGCCTAAGGGCTCATGCGCACGTAACTGCTGAAATTTCTGCAGCAATTTGACAGCACATGTGCGCTTCAAATCGCTGTAGAAACACTGCATAATGATGGCAGTTTTTTTGTAGAAAAAAGCCGATTTCATGCGCTCAGGATGCTGCCCTCACCATAGACAGAGTGGGAGCTGCATCCAAAGCGCACGGAATAATTAAACGCACGGATTTGGGTCATAATTTTAGCACCCAAATTGCTGCGTTCATAAAAGCATCGTGCGCACGTATCATGCACAATCTTCATAGATTGTGCTGAGGATGCAGGACGCATGCATTTACGCTGCAGTGCTATAAATGCATGCAATACGCACACGTACGCACGAGCCCTAATACTATCAGATGTGATTGGACAGTATTAGCTTGTGTAGGAACACACCCACTTGCCAAGGGAAAGGGTAACGCTGGTTTCACATCAGCGTTTTCCTGCCGCACTCGCAGATCCGGCACAAGGACAGTACAGTACATTAAAGTTCACTGGCAAGCTCCGGCAACATGTGGTCATGTGACCGGAGTATGTGACAGCATGTGACCGGGGCTTGCCGCACTGTCTGTGAACTGTATTGTACTGTATTGCCCTTATGCTGGATCCGGCAGTGCGGCAGAATACCGCTGATGTGTTTGTGCCCTTACACTAAGGGGTACTTTGCACGTTGCGACATCACTACTGCGATATCGTCGGGGTCAAATCGAAAGTGATGCACATCCGGCGCCAGTAACGACGTCGCAACGTATAAAGCCTAGATGCGCCGATAAACGATCGCAAAAGCGACGTAAATCGGTGATCTGTGTAGCGTCGGACATTTTCATAATGTCGCACCAATAGGAGATACGATGTTGTTCCTCATTCCTGCGGCAGCACACATCGCTGTGTGTGAAGCCACAGGAGCGAAGAACATCTCCTTACCTGGCTCCACCGGCTATGCGGAAGGAAGGAGGTGGGCGGGATATTTACGTTCTGCTCATCTCCGTCCCTCCGCTTCTATTGGCCGCCTGCCGTGTGACATCGCTGTGACGCCGCACGACCCGGTCTCTTAGGAAGGAGGCGGGTCGCCGGCCAGAGCGACGTCGCAGGGCAGGTAAGTGCGTGTAAAGCTGCCGTAGCGATAATGTTCGCTACGGCATCTAACACAAGATATCGCATGTGCGACGTGGGCGGGTACTATCGCGCTCGGCATCGCTAGCATCGGCTAGCGATGTCTCAGCGTGCAAAGTACCCTTAAGTTTTCAATTTAGGTCTACATTTCCAGAAGGAATAACAGAGGAGTGTCAGTTCCAGTTGTGTCATTTCATATGGAATATAAGTATTTATTTAAAATAATATATATTTAAAGAGAGGTGACAGGTTTTCTTTAAAGGGCTTCTCCACTATGTTTATATCGATAATCTTTTGTTATGATAGGACATAAATATAAGATCTCTAGGGATCCAATACCCAGCACCCACACCAATCAGCTGTTATCACCAGATGTACATATATCCCGGACAGATCAGGACAGCTCACTGCACTGTTTAGTGGCCACTCCCGGTACTGCAGCTCAGCTCCTATTCTCTTCAATAAGAGCTGATCTTTAGTACCTGGCTGCGGCACCTACATAGTGTGACGTCGCTGCGGTGCTTTGCTCCATACCAAGCTTACCCGGGGCTCCTGAAGCTGATTGGTGTGTTATCCATGGATCTTATATTTATGACCTTGTAATAAAAGCAATGGACAGCCCCTTTAAGCAGAGTATGCTCTGGTTCTCTCAATAAGCTAGTTCACATTTAGTAGTACAGATCCATCTGTATATTCTGCATTTACCTCCTGTACTGATGTGTTGGTTGCTTGCCATGTGGTACCTCACAGCCAATCAGGGGAGTGGGTTAACATATAGAGATTGTCTTTGACCAAAGCCTTAACGGGCGTGGCACAGTGGGTGCAGCAGGGGTGGACATATCATTGGTGCAGCCGCACAGAGGCCTGAGTGGTAAGGGGGCCCTTTCTAAGCCCAAAATAGGTGGAATTGTGCCTTTTGATGAGTTCTTGAACTGAGGGCCCATATATTGTTCTTACACAGGGGCCCTTTTCTGTCTGTGTCCACCAGTGGGGTTCAGTAATGCGCATCTGCATTATTTCAATACATTCCCCAGCTGAAATAGGTTTACCTGCAGTCTTATGTAAAACAGCAGATAACACTTTATATTAATATTATGGGCCAGGTGATAAATTCCACGCTGCCATGTGTGACAATCTCAGCTCTGCTACATTTGTACACCACAAAGGTCTGCAAACTCCGAGCTGCCTTGTTTGCACAACTACAATATGGCTACTTTCTGGGGAGTTTTCTGACGTGCAGCAGGCAGACAGCCCGTCCCCATGTGCTCCTGTCATTCCTTACCTTATTCTCAATGAGCAGCTCACAAACCCTCTTCTCATTCGAGACTCTCTTTTTCCCATTCCTTTTCTGAAAACAACACAATAATTGTTCCAGGACATTCCTCCAACAAAGTCGTTTCTTCCTCTGCCACCCAACTGGGTGAGAAGTTCTCCTCTCCTCGCCCAAAATCATAGGGCACTCTGCACCACTCTGCGTCTGGCAGCCAAATAAATTAAAAAAAGATTAGGCTTGTGTATGTTCGCTTTCCATGTCTTCGGTGACGACAGGAAGCAATAAGTTGCTGTGTCAGTAGTCCTAGAGGTTCCAGACACGGTATCCAAGCATCACCGAGATGTCGAGGCTGTCCAGGTGCTGTACCCAGAAATCTGACAGCTTCCTATCTCCGTCCCTCCAGCCTGTATACGCCTGGGACTCTGCAGTGACGAGGACTCTCAGTTGTTGACACAAATCACACACATAGTGATAGCAGACAGAGTCCAGACAGTCCAAAATATTCTGCTCTCCACATTGAGTCCGTCCTTCACTGCAGATATCGAATTAGATTGCAAGCTCTTGGAATCACGGCCACACACTTGTGATCTATCTATCTTTAACCCCGTAATAGATCTGCAGAATTTTGTGCTAACGTAACGTGCAGCTATGGTACAAAGTGCTCTCGGCCTTATCGTCAGACATTATAGATCAGCGTCTTATCTACTGTATTGTTAAAGGGAGTGTATGTCACTTGTGCACAGTGCCAACCACCTTGGCAAGACCCTCCGTAACAATACCAAGCTAACAGCTGGCTCCGCTCTACTAAGTTTTCTAGTGATCTTCAATAGACAATATGACTAGGACGGTATGGTATGCATCAGCCGTGAAAAGTATGACTGGCGCGACATGTGGCCCGGGTGTTGGGTGCCAGTGACGGAAGCAGCACAAAAATCTGCCTTAGCCTGGGTAACAGATCCAGGGTTATGGTAACATATCGAACCTTTACCTCCACAGATAAGAAACCTATTAGAGCAGGCATAACTTGAATCTCATGAACGTTAAAATGAAGCTATTATCAGATAATGACCAACTGTTTTACATCAGGTTTTATTTTAAAAACTATCTAACAAGTTTTTTAATATCACGAGCTTTATTAAAAAGATAAAATTAGTAATCTTTCAATTTTCACACTGGTCTCTGGAGCTTTTTCAGACTTTTACTTCCTGTCTGTTCAAAAAGAGTTTTCAGCAGTTTTATTATCATCAGCGGCAGGATTACAATGACATGTAACACCTCTATACAGAACTGAAAACACAGAATCGACCAATCACAAAATTCAATGTCACTGCTGACCATGCTCCCCCTCCCTTTACAATGAGCTTTGCACAGGCTCATAAGATAGTTTAATATAAAAGATTGGTCCAGGATCCGACCAATAGGGTGCGCTCACACTGGTAAATAACCAACAAATTAGAAGGCGGAGTGGTATCCGATGTTTTATCGGATAGCACTCAGCCCAGTGTTCTACTATTAATAACAAATTTCTCATAAATGGGATCACCATAATTTCACCGGACTAGCCTTGGTATAACTAGGCCGATGTATGCACTACTCGATTGATACTCGATATTGAAAACAAGAGGGCAAGAGTAATTTGTGCAAAAAAAAACAGACAATTTTATTAGTTACACAAACAAGCACAATGTAAAAAAAAATCTAAAAACAACCACTGGAGAGTGGGAAAGGGGGGACAAATGGCCAATACATAGGAAAAAGAGGTTTACAGATATTTATATGGTCAGGTAATACAAAATGTGGTAAGTATGAGAAAAACAATTCTCTAATTACAAGTACCATACCTAAAGGGGAGGATAGAAATATATACACCAATGCTTAGTTAAGGAATCCATATTTACCTAAAGTGCTAGTACATATGAGTAAGATGCTGTGGAGGAAAGTTCCTAAGTCATTAAGTACCCCCGGACCGGATCAGAGGACCGCCTACGCGCATTTCGCTACGTGTGGCACGCTTCATCAGGGAGAATCACACTGCTCTGGTGTGATTTTGGTCCACTCTTCTTCCAGTCTCTTCCACAGTTCTTTGACTGTTGTGGGTTTCTTGGCCATAACTTTGTCACCAAGGATTTTTACTGAGGTTTTCTATTGGTTTTAGATCAGGACTCTGGGCTGAGCATTTCATTGTTTCAATGTTTTCTGTTTCAATGAACTGCTTTACCGTTTTACTGTGTGACAGGGGGCATTGTCCTGCATGAAAATTGCCGGCTGATTCAGTGATGAATGCAAGTAAGGAACCACGTGTTGTTGAAGAAAGTTCTGATACACACTTGCATTCACTCTGCCATGTAGCTGTATGAGAGGTTCAACTCCTGCTACAGAAAACATTTCCCAAACTATGATACTTCCTCCACCATCTTTCACTGACTTAACACACTTTGGGTTCAGTCTTTCCCCAGTTTGTGGACGAACATAATGTTTCCCATCAGACCCAAATAGATTAAACTTGCTCTCATCACTAAAATAAACTGTGGACCACTTCTCTGTCCACAAAACATGCTCCTCACCAAAGGTGAGTCTAGCCTTTTGATTCTTTCTTCTAATGAGAGGTTTGATCACTGCAGAGTTGGCTTTCAGTATAAATGCTCTTAAATGTCGTGACACAGTATGACAAGACAAATCCTTACCATGTTCAGTGCTGAACAGGTGAGCAATTCCAGCTGCATTGTTGAAAGGATTACCCATGAAGTATCTGCATTATCCTGTCTGCTCTTGCATTTCTCTTTTAAGGATGACCAGCCTTTTTGAGGGACTTGAAAGAGTTTGTGATGTTGCAAAGATGCAATATTCTCGAAATCACAGACCTGGAAAGACCGACTTTTCTTGCTATGGCCGATAGGGCCTTCATCTGGACAACCTGCTGCCGAAGTGTTTCAGTCACTTTGGAACGGCACACCATTTTTCCAAAGTCAGTGCAAACTGGAAAGTTAGGCTGCCAATTAAATAGGGTTTGATAGATAGTTATGGAAATTAGCAACAGGTGCCAGATTAACACCAATAACTTGCAGGTATCTGAAAGTGTTCTCTAATTTTGATCAGTGTTTTTTTTTTTGTTTTGTTTTTTTTCATTTATCTCATTTACATTTTTATTATGGGCTTTTGAATAAATTCAATTTATGAAATAAGCTTAAAGAAATGCTAGAAAACTCATGTTAGGATATAATCACATATGACTACACAATGACCTTAACATTTAGTAAATTGTGTGTTGTTCTCTAATTTTCATCTTCTTATGTACCAGATGTCGCTTTGGGGCCGATGTTATTTTGATCCTTTGTAGCCTTCATCATTTCTCCCCTGTGCAGTAGCACTGTGCCCTTGAATTTCTGCAAATTCAGTTGTGCAGTAATGGTTCAAAGTGATCCATGTTGCCTAATTGGGGTATCTATTTACTCTTAAATTGGAAGGGTACACATCATGAACTAAAGTCAATAGCACTGAGTTTTCAGATGCTAACTAAGGGGTGCTTCACACACAGCGAGCTCGCTGCCGAGATCGCTGCTGAGTCACGTTTTTTGTGACGCAGCAGTGACCTCATTAGCGATCTCGCTGTGTGTGACACTGAGCAGCGATCTGGCCCCTGCTGCGAGATCGCTGCTCGTTACACACAGCCCTGGTTAGTTTTCTTCAAAGGCGCTCTCCCACTGTGACACACAGATCGCTGTGTGTGACAGCGAGAGAGCGACGAAATGAAGCGAGCAGGGAGCAGGAGCCGGCGTCTGGCAGCTGCGGTAAGCTGTAACCAAGATAAACATCGGGTAACCAAGGTGGTTACCCGATATTTACCTTAGTTACCAGCCTCCGCAGCTTTCACGCTGCCTGTGCTGCCGGCTCCGGCTCTCTGCACATGTAGCTGCAGTACACATCGGGTTAATTAACCCGATGTGTACTGTAGCTAGGAGAGCAAGGAGCCAGCGCTAAGCAGTGTGCGCGGCTCCCTGCTCTCTGCACATGTAGCTGCATTACACATCGGGTTAATTAACCTGATGTGTACTGTAGCTAGGAGAGCAAAGCTAAGCGGTGTGCGCTGGTAACTAATGTAAACATCGGGTAACCATACCCGATGTTTACCTTAGTTACCAGTGTCCGCAGCTTCCAGACGCCGGCTCCGTGCAAGTGCAGCGTCGCTTGCACGTCGCTGCTGGCTGGGGGCTGGTCACTGGTCGCTGGTGAGATCTGCCTGTTTGACAGCTCACCAGCGACCATGTAGCGATGCAGCAGCGATCCTGACCAGGTCAGATCGCTGGTCGGATCGCTGCTGCATCGCTAAAGTGTGAAGGTACCCTAAGTCACTCACGTGGGAAAAAAAAGTGATTTCTTTAGAGTTTAGGCTACGTTCATGTGACAATATTGCCACATGCTTGGTGGGCTTATTTCTAAGGTGCGAAAGATGGCCTCCTTTCCAGCAATGTGTAACGCCTGCCTGGATCCACAGACTCAGATGGGCTGTAAAGGGGAGGCTAGAGGGAAGCCACTCACCAAGCAGGACCCCCAGAACCCTGAAACCCTTTAACCTCTATACAGGGATTTGGAATTACACAGGGCACTGGAGATCACTATCTGTGGAAGGCTGCAGTCCGATGAGAGTAGTAGTCAGGCAGGGTCAAACCAGGAATTACGGAACAGGGACAGAATCGGCAGGCAATGACGTAGTCAGCAAACGTAGCAGAGGTCAAATCCGGATCGGGCAGCGAGGTACAAAAACAGTAGGCAGGAGGGTAGTTAGAAAACACGCAGAAGTCAACACACAGGAATCACCAACAGAATAGGACGTAACAGGAGCCAGGAAAATCAGAACTATCTCTGGCAGTGGTCATGTGACAGGATGGGGAATAAGAAGGGTGTGGTGTCTTCCATTGGCTGTAGCTGAATGCTGGCAACTTCAGCTGGAGGATCCCAAGCTAACCCAGCCCAGTGGATGATCGGAGCCTGCGCCCACCGGTGCCGCTGGCATCGACTCCTCTCCCATCACCAGCACCATCCATGGCAGGAACACGGCGTCGCCTGGCGATCGGAGCAGAAGTCGCTGGAGCAGACTCCGGCGGTGACATAACACAATGTCCATCTTTTTAGGCAAGCACAAAAACAAGGTCTACGACTGTAAAATGTCTCTGCCGTTATGGAGTCACAAACATGACAGAAAAGTAAACTTATCCCAGCCTTATATAAAGTCTTTGAGGCTAGGCTAAGTTTATACAATTGCCAATGTCGCGGGCGGAGGAGGGGATGCCGCGCTCTCCCACTGCTCGGGTCCGGCTACCGCGGCTGTTGCGGCCTGCTGCTGCTCGGTGGCTCGAGCGATGGGCCGGATCCCGGGGACTCGAGCGACGCTCCTCGCCCGTGAGTGAAAAAGGATTGGTTTTTGGGATGGTTTATTGTCCGTGACGCCACCCACGGTTGTGGTGATTGTGTTGACACCACCGCTGCTCTGTATGGGGATCCCGGGAGCAGTGACAGGGAGCAGCAAAGTTGTTGGTTCTCCCCTCCGTGGGTAGGGGGTAGTTGTCCCGGGGCCCAGTGATGAGGTGGGGGATGCTGGATGGCAGGGCCGGTGCAGGGCTTGGTGGGGTGCAGGGACGCGGGGGCAGCGCTGTGCCTCACGGCACTGTGGTACTCACTCAGCCTGAGACGGTGACACAGTTCTCGGTAAAACACACGGCTGGAAAGACGGTTCCCACGGATGGCTGCAGTTGCTTTTCCCCAGTAGTTGACGGTGACGGTCCCTTTTCCTGCACCTGAGATGATGATGGTAGCGATGGGTTCCCACCGGTAACCCGCTCCCCGACTTGGTTATGGGCCGGAGGAGCCCTACTTTGCCCGCAGGCGCTGGCCCTGAGAAACTGGTGCCCTGGCGGTGGCGGTGTCTCTCTCTAACGGTTGGACTGTTGCCTTCAATCGGGACTTGGTTGTTGGGAGACCCAGAGGTCCCCTTCACTGACGGATTTGGCAAATTCACGGCGACTCCTAGCCTTGCCGGGATCCGAAAGGCCCCTGCCAATGGTGCTGACTGCTCTTTGTGTACCGCTCCGGTACCGCCGGGCCACCACCCGTCCACGGTCCTTCCGGCAACCTCCAAGCAGCCTCTCCTGCAGACAGTCACCGCCGTCTGCTGACCTTGCTGTCTCAGTCCGGGGCACACACCCGGACCAACTTCAGGCTTTCTTAACTGTTACTTTTTCTGTCACTACTCTCACTGTCCTCCTCTACCACTTCCTTCTACTTCACTCCCTAGACTCATCTCTGCCTGGTTCTCCCGCCTCCAGGGCTGTGAACTCCTCGGTGGGCGGAGCCAACCGCCTGGCCCACCCCCTGGTGTGGACATCAGCCCCTGGAGGAAGGCAACAAGGATTTTTGTGTAGCTTTGGTGTACCTAACTGGGGTGTAGGCAGGGCTGTATTTTGCCTTCGTGCTGCCCTAGGCACTTTAAGTGGTTGCGCCCCTTAGTGACAACGTAAAACTGAGTTTTCGCACACGACATCTGTTTAAGGCAGATCTACTCTGTAAAACACTTTAAAAAGTATCAATGAGAAATGAAGGGCACTAACCCCCCCAAAGGGAATCACCACAGGCACATCAAAACAGCATGAGTATAAAATATTCCCACCACACCGTCCCCACTTATATACTGTGACTGTCACACTGCCCCTAATATACTACACACTGCCCTCCCTTATAAATTATACCCACCACACCTTCCTCAATTATGAAATATGATCTGCACATTGACCTCACATCATGTTGCCCCCTCCTCACAGTGTCCCATGCATGCTGCCCCCTCCTCACAGTGTTCCATGCATGCTGCCCCCTCCTCACAATGTCCCATGCATGCTGCCCCTCCTCACAATGTCCCATGCATGCTGCCCCCTCCTTACAATGTCCCATGTATGCTGCTCCCTCCTCACAGTGTCCCATGCATGCTGCTCCCTCCTCACAGTGTCCCATGCATGCTTCCCCCTCCTCCCAGTGTCCCATGCATGCTGCCCCTCCTCACAATGTCCCATGCATGCTGCTCCCTCCTCACAGTGTCCCATGCATGCTTCCCCCTCCTCACAGTGTCCCATGCATGCTTCCCCCTCCTCACAGTGTCCCATGCATGCTGCCCCCTCCGCACAGTGTCCCATGCATGCTGCCCCCTCCTCACAGTGTCCCATGCATGCTGCCCCCTCCTCACAGTGTCCCATGCATGCTGCCCCCTCCTCACAGTGTCCCATGCATGCTGCCCCCTCCTCACAGTGTCCCATGCATGCTGCCCCCTCCTCACAGTGTCCCATGCATGCTGCCCCCTCCTCACAGTGTCCCATGCATGCTGCCCCCTCCTCACAATGTCCCATGCATGCTTCCCCCTCCTCACAGTGTCCCATGCATGCTGCCCCCTCCTCACAGTGTCCCATGCATGCTTCCCCCTCCTCACAGTGTCCCATGCATGCTGCCCCCTCCTCACAGTGTCCCATGCATGCTGCCCCCTCCTCACAGTGTCCCATGCATGCTGTCCCCTCCTCACAGTGTCCCATGCATGCTGCCCCCTCCTCACAGTGTCCCATGCATACTGCCCCCTCCTCACAGTGTCCCATGCATGCTGCCCCCTCCTCACAGTGTCCCATGCATGCTGCCCCCTCCTCACAGTGTCCCATGCATGCTGCCCCCTCCTCACAGTGTCCCATGCATGCTGCCCCCTCCTCACAGTGTCCCATGCATGCTGCCCCCTCCTCACAGTGTCCCATGCATGCTGCCCCCTCCTCACAGTGTCCCATGCATGCTGCCCCCTCCTCACAGTGTCCCATGCATGCTGCCCCCTCCTCACAATGTCCCATGCATGCTGCCCCCTCCTCACAGTGTCCCATGCATGCTGCCCCCTCCTCACAGTGTCCCATGCATGCTGCCCCCTCCTCACAGTGTCCCATGCATACTGCCCCCTCCTCAGTGTCCCATGCATGCTGCCCCCTCCTCACAGTGTCCCATGCATGCTGCCCCCTCCTCACAGTGTCCCATGCATGCTGCCCCCTCCTCACAGTGTCCCATGCATGCTGCCCCCTCCTCACAGTGTCCCATGCATGCTGCCCCCTCCTCACAGTGTCCCATGCATGCTGCCCCCTCCTCACAGTGTCCCATGCATGCTGCCCCCTCCTCACAGTGTCCCATGCATGCTGCCCCCTCCTCACAGTGTCCCATGCATGCTGCCCCCTCCTCACAATGTCCCATGCATGCTTCCTCCTCATCACAATGTCCCATGCATGCTGCCCCCTCCTCACAGTGTCCCGTGCATGCTGCCTCTCTCCATGAGCTCCTAATGCTGCCTTCCTTTTTTCCATAATGACACCTCCATGCTGCCCCACTCATCATACTAAGACCACCACACTAGCGCTTATGCTGAGACCCACACACACACACACACACACACACACACACACTACCCCACTCTTGATATTGACTCCCCTACATTGTTCCACTCCATACTGAGCCCACACATGCTGCCACTTCTCCATAATGAGCTCCCGATGCTGCCCCCCTCTTATTCTGAGTCCTTACACTCCCCCCATCGATATTGTCATTGCACTATCCCTCAACCCTTGTCCTCTGTCTCTAGCATTGGCCCCTCTCTCTCATTCCCCCAGCAGCAGCCTCTCTCCCCCCGGCTCCATCAGCAGCCTCTCCCCCAGCATCAGCCTCTCTCCCCCCAGTTTCCCCCAGCATCAGCCTCTCTCCCCCCAGCCTCCCTCAGCATCAGCCTCCCTGCTCCCAGCTTACCCCAGCATCAGCCTCTCTCCTCCCAGCCTCCCCCAGAATGAGCCTCCTCCAGCATCAGCCTCTCTCCTCCCAGCCTCCCGCAGGATCAGCCTCCCTCCTCCCAGCCTCCCCCAGCATCAGCCTCCCTCCTCCCAGCCTCCCCCAGCATCAGCCTCCCTCCTCCCAGCCTCCCCCAGCATCAGCCTCCCTCCTCCCAGCCTCCCAGCCCCCCTCCTCCAAGCCTCCACCAGCATCAGCCTCCCAGCCTCCCAGAGCATCAGCCTCCCTCCTCCAAGCCTCCCCCCCCTTCCCAGCCTCCCCCAGCATCAGCCTCTCTCCTCCCAGCCTCCCCCAGCATCAGCCTCCCTGCTCCCAGCTTCCCCCAGTATCAGCCTCCCTCCTCCCAGCCTCAGCCTCTCAGCCTCTCTCTCTCCCCCCAGCCTCCCCCCCAGCCTCCCTCTCCCCCCAGCCTCCCCCAGCATCAGCCTCTCTCCTCTCAGCCTCTCTCTCCCTCCAGCCTCCCCCCCAACCTCAGCCTCTCTCTCCCCCCAGCCTCCCCCCAGCTTTAGCCTCTCTCTCCCCCCAGCCTCAGCCTCTCTCTCCCCCCAGCCTCCCCCCCAGCCTTAGCCTCTCTCTCCCCCCAGCCTCTCCCCCCCAGCCTCAGCCTCTCTCCCCCCAGCCTCAGCCTCTCTCTCCCCCCAGCCTCAGCGTCTCTCTCCCCCCAGCCTCCCTCTCCCCCAGCCTCAGCCTCTCTCCCCCCAGCCTCAGCTAATCACAGTTAGCACAGGCATTTCTGAGTATGCAGTGCGCCCCTCCCCCATCACATAGAAATGCCTGTGCTTACTGCTAATTGTGAGTATGCATGCAGTGCCCCCCTCCCCCCATCACATACAGTTAGCACAGGCATTTCTGAGTATGCAGTGCGCCCCTCCCCCATCACATAGAAATGCCTGTGCTTACTGCTAATTGTGAGTATGCATGCAACGCACCCCTCCCCCCATCACATACAGTTAGCACAGGCATTTCTGAGTATGCAGTGCGCCCCTCCCCCCATCACATACAATTAGCAGTAAGCACAGGCATTTCTGAGTATGCATGCAGACTGCATGCATACTCAGAAATGCCTGTGCTTACTGCTAATTGTATGTGATGGGGGGAGGGGCGCACTGCATACTCAGAAATGCCGGTGCTAACTGTATGTGATGGGGGGAGGGGTGCACTGCATGATGCAGTGCACCCCTCCCTCCATCACATACAGTTAGCACAGGCATTTCTGAGTATGCAGTGCTCCCCTCCCCCCCATCACATACAGTTAGCAGTAAAGCCCCCCCTTCACATATAGACAGCCTATTACCTGCTCCGGACCCGGTGATTATCCTCCAGACGTCACACTGGTGCCTGCTGTGAGCTCTGCACAGGTTTGGATGCCCCAGCTCTTGGCAAGAAGCTGATTGGAGCGCGCGTGTTGTGACCCCGGAAATGCAGCTGTCGGCAGTTCCGGGTTCAATCAGCTCCCTGTGCCCGTTGCCTGCAGTGTATTTGTATCCGCTTTAAAGACGCGGATACATACAAATCAATAGAGGGGCCCGACACACCCCCCCCCCCCCCCCCCGCGAAAAGACTGCGGATTTAGTGGGATAGGTAAAAAAAAAAAATAATAATAATTTTTTTTTTTTTTTTTTTTGCTGCTAGAAGGCGCCGCCCCCCCGCATCGCGCCGCCCTAGGCACCGGACCACAGGTGCCTAGTGGTAAATACGGCCCTGGGTGTAGGGTGTGGTGGTGTCATGACCTGTGACCCCTGGCTTGCCCAGGGCGTCACATTCCCCCTTAGCAAAATGCAGACCGTCCGCGGGCTGCCCGTCCAACACCGGTTTTATTTTTTGAAAAGATATAAAAGGTAAACATATAAAAATAGAATAACTTCATCCCACATCGGGAGGTTCATTTCTTAAACGTTACTAACATTTTAAACGGTCGCGGCTGCCGCTCTCTCCCACCCAAGTAACCTGGCCCTGATGCTGCCCCTAAAACCCAGGCAGCACCCCTTGACCCCAGTCCTGAACCAGTTACCCGAGCGGGATCTGTCCTTCCCCTCCAGAGGGTAGCCACCGGTTCCTGTGGTGGCTGGGCCCCAGCCTGCTCCACTGCGGGCCCTCCCTCCAACCTGCCTCTCCGGAGGCGGTAACGGTTAGCTGCAACAACAGATTTTATTCACAAGCCACTAACGTTTGTGGTTGCCCTGCAAGTTCACGGGCTTGTCCATTGAGAGTTTCTATGCAGCTAGATGGTCCCCACGGGGACAACAATGCCAGCAACGGCCGGTTCCAAATCACGGTTAATCAGGTCAATCTTCGGTTATTATTCTCATTTTCACAACTTTTCAAACTTTTAAACACTGGTGGTCCCAACGGGGACAACTTTTAGGCGGAGGACCGCCGGCTTAGCAGTCCATCCTCAATCGCGGGGCTCTAGTGCCACCTTCACATGGTGCACCGCTGTGGACCCCGATGGTAGCTCGCTGCGGGTGATTTTCCTCCATATTCATGCGGGCATGCACATCCGCTCTACACCCCTCTCGGGCATCGATCTCCCTGCGCAGCTGCCGTTGCCGCCGCTCCCAGCCGGGAGCACTTTCTGTTTGCTCCGGTTCAGCGTGTGCGGGGGACGGACCCAGCCAGAGTCCCTCCATGTCGGCTACGACCGGCACCTTCAGTAATGAGGGACCCCGCTGTGACGTGGCCTGCTCTGCCGCTTGGCAGCTACATTCCCCCCGTGCCTCAGCAGAGGCCCGGTGCCTGGGAGCGGTCAACGTGACTTGCGGTGTTGGCGTTTGATCAAGGATCGCCTCCGCTGCGGCCGGGCGGACTGCCGTGGCCGTCATCATCTCCGTCGTGACTGGGATGGAAGCCGGGACGGGTGCCAGGGCGGTGGTAAAGGTAAGGCCCGGGGGCCGCAGGTCTGGGCTCTCTCCCACAGATGCTGTGGGCTCCGCTACCGGTGGCAGGGGTAACGGGTCGGTCGGGGCGTTGGCCGCAGGCATGGGCAGTGAGGGAGGTAGCGTGGTGGACGGCAGCAGGCCGGGCCCCTCAGCCGTATCGACCGATCCCTCGGGGACATAGGGGCGTGGGTCGCTTACCCGCTCCTCTGAGACCACCTCCACTTCGGATGCCCAAACGGTTGCGGCCAGGCCCTTCATCTCCGACGTCCACTTCGCCAGCATGAAGTGGACTTGGGCCTGGAGCTTCTGGCACATTTTGCTTCTGGATCCAGGAACGTGTTTCAGCAGAGTCCTGGCGTCCCTGCACGCTACAGCGCTAGTTACATGCGGCTGCGACCACCGCTCCTCTAGCGGCTCCGTCGGGCGCAGACATCTTGTTTCCGTCCCCCTTAGCCTCTTTCCGGCCCCTCCTCTATCGGGGCGGGGCTTTGGCCTTCGCGCCTCCGCTACTCGAGAAGACGCTCGAGCGGGAACTCTTCGCGCCAAAGATGGCGACTTCTGAAATTTTCCGGCCGGACACCTCCGGCGGTCACAAGGTGCACCTCTACCCAACGACGCCGCGCTCTCCCACTGCTCGGGTCCGGCTGCCGCGGCTGCTGCGGCCTGCTGCTGCTCGGTGGCTCGAGCGATGGGCCGGATCCCGGGGACTCGAGCGGCGCTCCTCGCCCGTAAGTGAAAAGGGATTGGTTTTTGGGATGGTTTATTGTCCGTGACGCCACCCACGGTTGTGGTGATTGTGTTGACACCACCGCTGCTCTGTATGGGGATCCCGGGAGCGGTGACAGGGAGCTGCAAAGTTGTTGGTTCTCCCCTCCGTGGGTAGGGGGTAGTTGTTCCGGGGCCCAGTGATGAGGTGGGGGATGCTGGATGGCAGGGCCGGTGCAGGGCTTGGTGGGGTGCAGGGACGCGGGGGCAGCGCTGTGCCTCACGACACTGTGGTACTCACTCAGCCTGAGACGGTGACACAGTTCTCGGTAAAACACACGGCTGGAAAGACGGTTCCCACGGACGGCTGCAGTTTCTTTTCCCCAGTAGTTGACGGTGACGGTCCCTTTTCCTGCACTTGAGATGATGATGGTAGCGATGGGTTCCCACCGGTAACCCGCTCCCCGACTTGGTTATGGGCCGGAGGAGCCCTACTTTGCCCGCAGGCGCTGGCCCTGAGAAACTGGTGCCCTGGCAGTGGCGGTGTCTCTCTCTAACGGTTGGACTGTTGCCTTCAATCGGGACTTGGTTGTTGGGAGACCCAGAGGTCCCCTTCACTGACGGATTTGGCAAATTCACGGCGACTCCTAGCCTTGCCGGGATCCGAAAGGCCCCTGCCAATGGTGCTGACTGCTCTTTGTATACCGCTCCGGTACCGCCAGGCCACCACCCGATCACGGTCCTTCCGGCA
Source organism: Anomaloglossus baeobatrachus (assembly GCF_048569485.1). NCBI lineage: Eukaryota > Metazoa > Chordata > Amphibia > Anura > Aromobatidae > Anomaloglossus > Anomaloglossus baeobatrachus. The sequence continues at coordinate 392,646,116 of NC_134357.1, read as the reverse complement.
ACCTCCAAGCAGCCTCTCCTGCAGACAGTCACCGCCGTCTGCTGACCTTGCTGTCTCAGTCAGGGGCACACACCCAGACCAACTTCAGGCTTTCTTAACTGTTACTTTTTCTGTCACTACTCTCACTGTCCTCCTCTACCACTTCCTTCTACTTCACTCCCTAGACTCATCTCTGCCTGGTTCTCCCGCCTCCAGGGCTGTGAATTCCTCGGTCCTCGGTGGGCAGAGCCAACCGCCTGGCCCACCCCCTGGTGTGGACATCAGCCCCTGGAGGAAGGCAACAAGGATTTTTGTGTAGCTTTGGTGTACCTAACTGGGGTGTAGGGTGTGGTGGTGTCATGACCTGTGACCCCTGGCTTGCCCAGGGCGTCACACCAACAGTCCTGAATTTGCCCTTTACTGTTCCTACTCCTCAAATACAATCCCAGTAAATATGTGGCTGTATTGTGCCTAAAAGTGTTTATGTAACTTTCACCCGAAAGTGCCAGATCTACATGACTTGTGGGAAGTTTCCAGATTGAGGGAGGTCTTGAATGTACCTAATACACCCACAGTAATGTGTGGCACCCCAGGGTTGCCACAGTAACAACACAAAGGGTTAACTCCCCACACACAACACCAAGACCTCCTGGCCAGAAGGGGGAGACCAAGCTGCTTCCCTGTATATTCTGGTGGAGGGAGGAAATGGTCAGAAGTAGTTTCAGAGTAGTTTCAGTTTGGAAGTTCAGTGCAGAGCACTGAGGAGAAAGGATCTGTAGGTTGGAAGCTGGCTTTAGCTCACCTCAGGATCCACTGACCAATTCCAGGCCTATCTGAGGGTCTGAGGAAAGGAGACAGATTACACAGAGAACATTCCTGGGAGGCAGAGCATTGCTGAGCTCATCCCAGTGGAGCACAAGAACGGATGCTGGATCCGAGACTGCAGGTTACATACTGCACAGTCACCACCAGAGAAGTGAAGATTCCAGATCTTTCACCTGTACCACAGACACAAGCAACAAGCGCAGAGTTCAGGAACATACTAGTAAGGACTCGAGTTGCCTGTCAGGTCGGTACCTAGGAGCAGAGCCGAGCAGAGCCAGCTGCATAGTTCACACAGGAGCAGGGCCACAGACACACAGTGCAGGCAAGGAAGCCAAAACGGCCCGGCTGGGTGGGAGAAACCCTGAACCCCTCACAGACTCCGTGGACAGTACTCTGCTGAATACCATCATCAGTAAAGGACAAAGAAACTGCAAAACCGTGAGTCTGCCTGTTTATTGTGCTCGTGTCTTGCACTCCCCCCCATAGACTAACATACTGCCCCGGGGAAAAGGCTCTACCCGTGGGGAGCCGTCCCATCTCAAGCTGCCTTCCATCACCCCGGAGGTTCTGCAGCAGCGGTGGTCATCTCTGATCACATTCCACGGGTGGCGTCACGAACATAACCCCCCCCTTTTATTGTGGAACCAGGGAGCACAGACCGGGTCACGACACCGTGATCCCCTTTCCAGAAGCGACCCCTTGGCCCGGTTCTGGGTATCTCCTTAACCCCTGGCGACACAACTTTGGCGTCACGAACAGGATGCGGACTGGACCCGGCTGCAACCCGGGTGACGTGTGCCTGTAAAGACTTATTGCATCGCATAAAAGACTTGCAGTGTGAATTGTTGCAACAAAGAACGGACTTTAAACTTTGCAAAGATACCTGGAAAAATCCAAAAACATCATTGGTAAAATTTTCCAGGCGCCATCTTTAATCGCGCCATTAGCTGCTACGCGCGGGAAAACATCGCGCCTAAACTAAGACTCCGCCTACCGCTTGGAGAAGAGGTGCGCTCGGTGCTGCGACCCGAACGAAAACGCAGAAAAGTGTCCCAGGCTTGCTGTCAAGAAGACTGGTGAAATTAACTAAGGGGGCGCAAAGATGTCGCAGCAGGGAGATGCTGTTGTACCCGGCGGTGCAGCGGCACCTATCATGCCGTTCCTGATGCCATACACCCCGGGTGCAGTGTGGCTGCCGCAGTACTCAGGTGAGCCCAACACACTTAATGACTTTATCGGAAAGCTAAAAATCTACTACAGCATGTACCCCCTGACAGAAGCTCAGCGTGTTGGTATGCTTATGGGACAGTTAACTGGCAATGCCCAGCGGGAGGCTACATCCTGGCCGGATGATGCAAAGGACACTGTAGAGCATATAATAGCTGGACTAAAAGCAGCTTTTGAATCCACTGCTGGCAGCCGGGCTAAAATGAGGTTCTTTGGATGCAAGCAAAAACCTAGAGAGAGCGCAAGAGACTTTGCCTTAAACTTGCAGGAGGCGCTCAGAGCACTTAAATTAGCAGAACCTGCCTTAGCCCCTGGAGCAGATAAGCTGCTGATAGACCAATTCCTGGATGGACTCTCATCCCCTTCCCACCGGGGACAACTGAGCATGATGGTGATCCAGGATCCAGGACTAACATTTGCCCAGCTAAAGGATAGAGCCATCCGCCTCCAGCAGGTGGAGGAGCCGCAGGATATAGACTCTGTTCAACACCTTACAGTGGCACCCCAGCAGCCAGTAGTGCCGGTGACATCGGCCATGTCAGCGGCTGCTGCTAACCACCTGGAGCCCATCACTAATGAGGCTCTCCATCAAAAGCTTGATGCTCTGACAGACACTGTTGCTTCCATGGCTAGAATCGTCCAGGAGCTGCGTGGATCCAAGTCTGCACCCAAGATTGAGCTGGCGACCAGCAAGGAGGATGTCCCATGGATGAGGCCTAGGAGATACCAAGCGACGAGAGGACGACCCAGCGACCGCTACCAGCCGGATGGACAGCCCATTTGCCGCCGTTGCAATGAGCCAGGTCACTTTGCCCGTGAATGTGCTTTAAATGGGGATCCCCTGGGGAGGCGGGCCGCTCCTCAGGAATGAACTCTCAAGGTCCTTCACCCTGGCACGACAAGTATGTGGGGGGACGTCCAGTCATCCCCATCGTGCTGGATGGCATTCCACTCAACGCCTTGCTGGACACTGGTTCCCAAATATCATCAATTCCGCATGTCCTTTATAAGAGGTACTGGGCTGATTCAGACGTTAGCAGTGGTCCATCTAATGTTGCATTGAATATATGGGCTAGCAATGGTGAATTAGTACCACAGGTTGGTTTCAGAGAAATGACCATTAAGATTGGGAGAGTAGAATTGCAGAATCAGGGTATTATCATTGTTGATGTTGACCGACGAGAACGTGAACCAACTATGCTGCTAGGAATGAATGTAATTGAAAATTGTTTTGCAGAGGTAATTACTGTCTTGCAGCAGATCGTCGAGACTGCCAAACCTGGGCAACAGAGACTCCTGCAGAAGGAAATTAAAGCCTTGATGCTGAAGCAGCAGGTAGAAATGTCAGGAGGTGAAATTGGCAGTGCAAGGGTAAGTGACCCAATACCTATTGTAATTCCTCCCAAAACAGAAATGCTGGTCTGGTGTAGAGCCGCAATAGGCATCAGAGGGCGAGACTATCAGGCCCTGGTAGAACCCGTGTACTCAGACAGTAGGCCCACTGTACTGACGGCCAGAGGAATAGTTGAGGTACATCGGGGAAGAGTGCCAATACGCCTTCTAAATTGTGGGGAAGATGAGGTCACCCTACCTAAGTATGCTACCATGGCTAAGCTATATACGGTTGATAACAACGCCATCACCACCGTTGAGCCCTTGAAGCCGTCAGATCAGGCGGAAGACAATGGCTCAGAGGGAAAGCTGGAGGATTGGTGCCAAAAGCTACATGTAGGCACCGATTCTACACCCTCCCATCAAAAGCATGGAGTATACAGGGTAGTGAAAGAATATGAACAAATATTCAGCAAACACCCATTAGACTTTGGGCAGATCAAAGGGGTAGAGCACACTATACCCACAGGTAACCATCCACCCATAAAGGAGAGGTATAGACCAGTACCACCGGCTCACTACCAATGCGCCAAAGACATGCTCAAAGGAATGAAAGAAGCAGGGGTAATAAGAGACAGTTGTAGCCCCTGGGCAGCCCCACTAGTGCTAGTTAAGAAAAAAGATGGGACCATGAGGATGTGTGTAGACTACAGACGGATCAACCGCATTACACACAAGGATGCATACCCATTACCTAGGATAGAAGAGTCATTGGCTGCATTAAAATCCGCTACTTACTTTTCCACCCTAGATCTGACTAATGGGTATTGGCAGGTTCCTGTGGCAGAGGCTGATAAGGAGAAGACAGCATTCACCACGCCGATGGGCCTCTGTGAGTTCAATTGTATGCCGTTTGGACTCTGCAACGCACCTGGAACCTTCCAGCGACTGATGGAGTGCTGCCTAGGACATAAGAACTTTGAAACTGTCCTCCTGTACCTGGATGATGTCATAGTCTACTCCAAGACCTATGAACAGCATCTACAAGACCTGGCAGAAGTGTTTGAAGCCTTATCCGGATACGGCATGAAAATCAAGCCATCCAAGTGTCACCTTCTAAAGCCAAGGGTACAGTACCTGGGACATGTCGTGAGCTCAGAAGGGGTAGCACCAGATCCTGAAAAAGTTACCGTGATCAGAGATTGGCCAAGACCCACCAGCGTGAAAGAGGTGAGGCAATTCCTGGGACTGGTGGGCTACTATAGAAGATTTATAAAAGGGTTCACGAAGCTAGCAGCTCCCCTACAAGACATCCTGGTAGGACAGTCAAAGAAGTCTGCAGCCCGAAATCCTCCTTTCCAGTGGAGTGATGAGAGAGAAGAGTCCTTTAAGACGTTGAAGTGGGCACTGACAGGAGAAGAGATCCTGGCATATCCAGATTACCATCAACCCTTCATTTTGTACACGGATGCCAGCAACGTAGGACTGGGAGCAGTATTGTCTCAAAAGCAGGAAGGCAAGGAGAAAGTTATTGCTTTTGCAAGCAGGAAGCTCCGGCCTACAGAAAGAAACCCAGAGAATTACAGCTCCTTTAAGTTAGAACTACTGGCAGTAGTTTGGGCTGTAACAGAGCGTTTCAAACACTACTTGGCAGCTGCAGAATTTACCATCTTTACTGACAACAATCCGTTGACCCACCTGGACTCTGCAAAACTAGGTGCGCTGGAACAGCGATGGATAGCCCGACTGTCAAACTACAACTTTGTCATCAAGTACAGGGCAGGCCACAAGAATGGGAACGCAGATGCCTTATCCCGGATGCCACACTCGGGGAACGTGGAAGAGGAACCGGAGGGACTGGAAGAAATTGAGCTGCCGGCCTTTCACCGTCCTAAGGTGGGACAGTATCAACCGAGTGTCTACCAAAAACAACAGCAGGCAACTCTCAACCCATTAGCACACCACGGATGGGCTGACACACAAGACAGCGATCCAGCTGTGAAGCTAGTGAAAGAACTGCTTACACAACAAGGTGCTTACCCTAATCAGAATGCCCCAGCTGAGACACAACATCTCTGGAAGGAGAGAGGTAAATTGTTCCTGTACCAAGGGAAGCTCTGTAGAAGGCACACCAATCCAAAAACACATGAGTTGGTCTGGCAGATCATCGTGCCCAAGAGAGACGTCAAGATGGTTCTGGAAGCTTACCACAACGGTGCTGGTCATTTTGGTTGGAAAAAGTTGGAAGTGCTCTTAAGAGAAAGATTCTACTGGGTTGGCATGAGAAAATCAATTGAAGATTGGTGTAGAAAATGCGGGCCATGCAACCTCAGAAGAAAGGATCAACAGAACCAGAGAGCTCCACTCCAGTCCATAGTAACCAAGCAACCACTCGAGCTAGTCGCATTAGACCACGTCAAGTTGTCACCAAGCCGGTCCGGCTATGTCTATGCCTTAACCATCGTGGACCATTACTCACGCTTCTTAGTGGTGGTACCCGTGAAAGACCTTACAGCTAGAACAGCAGCTAAAGCATTCCAGACGTACTTTTGCAGACCCCATGGTTACCCAGAACAAGTCCTTGCAGATCAAGGTCCAGCTTTCGAATCACAGATCTTCCAAGAATTCTGCAACATGTATGGCTGTAAAAAGATCCGCACAACAGCATACCATCCCCAAACAAATGGCTTATGTGAGAAGATGAACCATATTGTGATTGACCTGTTGAAGACCTTACCAGAGTCAGAAAGAAATCAATGGCCAGAGAAATTGCCAGACTTGGTGGACTTGTACAATCATGTCCCGGTGAGTTCTACAAACTGCACCCCCGCTTACCTTATGCGTGCAAGGCCCGGTAAACTGCCAATTGATTTAGATATGGGAATTCTGAAGCCAGATGCGGAAGTTAAAGAATCCAATTGGGATACCCTACGTCAGCAGCAGTATCGCCAAGTACAAGAGTGCGTAGAGAAAAGTCTCCAACAAGCTAGGGGAAGACAGGAGAGAACCTTCAACCAGCATGCTCTAGCAACCCCATTGCAACCTGGTGACCAAGTTCTCAAGAGGAAACGGCGCACAAACAAATTGGATAATCAATGGGAAACCACCCCATATACAGTCTTACCATCCAGTATGGATAATCCCAAAGTGTGTCTCATCAGTAAGGATGAAGGAAGGACATCAGCTGTCGTGTCAAGAGATCAACTCAAACCGTGTCCTGAAACCCTGAAGACACCAGAAGTCACCTTACCCATACAGGTACAACCTGTCAAGAAGGAAGAAGATGTATTCCATACAGTCTTAGGAGATTTCCCAAAAACATGGCCAAATTACTATGGAGCAGTAGTAGTCCCAATGATCGCCTTCCCTCAAGTGGTGGAACCACAATCAGAACCCATACCACAAGAAGTCTCAAGACAAGAAGAACTGGAAGTTGAAACCGTAGAGGAAGAACAGATTCCTGGTCCCAGTGAGCTTGCCAGTCCTACAGTCAGTCCACTATCCTCACAAGTACCAGAAACACCAAATAGGTACACTTCCACCCACACCATTATGCTAAGTACACCCAGTACACCAGCAGTACGCAGGTCACAGCGTAGTACTCAGGGTCAGATACCAGCAAGATATAAAGACTAATGTGGAATTGCATATAAAATGTACATATGTTATAATGTTTATATGAAAAACCGTAACAGTTTAGTGTACAGAAAAGGTGAGAGAAGAGTGGTGTAAGGTGGCAGCACGGAGAGTTACAACTTGATCACATTGTTGGTGGCCCGAGGGCCGTGAGGTCTACTGCACTTATGACCAGAGTAGAGACACCTTTAAGAAGTGTTTGGTTGTTTAAATGTTTATATAATTGCAACGTTAAGACCAAAAGCCCAGTACCTACAGAGACTATACTGTATGAACACTTATATATTTTTGAACGTTTTGGACTCTTTTTGAGCTTTAAGGTTTTTGTATTTTTTTCCTTTTGAGACTCTGTATATATACAATTGTTGTGATAACTTGTTTGTTTGTTTCACAGTCCCGGAGTACTGTTCTTCACTAAGGGGGAATGTGGCACCCCAGGGTTGCCACAGTAACAACACAAAGGGTTAACTCCCCACACACAACACCAAGACCTCCTGGCCAGAAGGGGGAGACCAAGCTGCTTCCCTGTATATTCTGGTGGAGGGAGGAAATGGTCAGAAGTAGTTTCAGAGTAGTTTCAGTTTGGAAGTTCAGTGCAGAGCACTGAGGAGAAAGGATCTGTAGGTTGGAAGCTGGCTTTAGCTCACCTCAGGATCCACTGACCAATTCCAGGCCTATCTGAGGGTCTGAGGAAAGGAGACAGATTACACAGAGAACATTCCTGGGAGGCAGAGCATTGCTGAGCTCATCCCAGTGGAGCACAAGAACGGATGCTGGATCCGAGACTGCAGGTTACATACTGCACAGTCACCACCAGAGAAGTGAAGATTCCAGATCTTTCACCTGTACCACAGACACAAGCAACAAGCGCAGAGTTCAGGAACATACTAGTAAGGACTCGAGTTGCCTGTCAGGTCGGTACCTAGGAGCAGAGCCGAGCAGAGCCAGCTGCATAGTTCACACAGGAGCAGGGCCACAGACACACAGTGCAGGCAAGGAAGCCAAAACGGCCCGGCTGGGTGGGAGAAACCCTGAACCCCTCACAGACTCCGTGGACAGTACTCTGCTGAATACCATCATCAGTAAAGGACAAAGAAACTGCAAAACCGTGAGTCTGCCTGTTTATTGTGCTCGTGTCTTGCACTCCCCCCCATAGACTAACATACTGCCCCGGGGAAAAGGCTCTACCCGTGGGGAGCCGTCCCATCTCAAGCTGCCTTCCATCACCCCGGAGGTTCTGCAGCAGCGGTGGTCATCTCTGATCACATTCCACGGGTGGCGTCACGAACATAACCCCCCCCTTTTATTGTGGAACCAGGGAGCACAGACCGGGTCACGACACCGTGATCCCCTTTCCAGAAGCGACCCCTTGGCCCGGTTCTGGGTATCTCCTTAACCCCTGGCGACACAAATGTTGGTAAGTTTGCTTTATAGCCTGTTTTCTGACTTTGAATGAATCCAAAACTGATGACCTTCTGGGCCTCTTTATATGGATGGCCCTTGTCCCTCCCTATTGGAAGCCTCGCTGGAGTTCACGCTTTCTTGTAATGTTCTGCAATCCAATTTTGTTCAATTTAATACCTGCATGTTAGAAATTAACCCAGTCTGGACTATTGTAAAGAATGTATTATGTGATCCTTACAATGCTTTCCATTTCTGGCAGGGCCTCCAGTCTAGGGCCTCTCTCATTTCCTACCTGTGTAACAATAGACTGTGCCTTTGACAAAAGAGCAAAAGTAAATGTAATTGTGTCCAACTGCTGGGGAAAGTGATAGCCATTGTTTGCACAGCTGCCGGTGGATTGTGATATAGAATTAATGGAGTATTTGTTGTATAGCACACTTATATGTGGATGTGTCAGCCATAACTCCAGGTGTCACAGGGGAATACAGCCATCTGATACTTTCTTTAAGTGAAAGGACTTGGAAAAAAAGATAAGTGCAATTGTAAACCTGTCAAAGGGTGTAATTTATCCTTGTGGTGGTGATTAACCAGCACGTCTGTACATTATTTTATATGCAGGAACAAAAGTCATACAGCGAAATATCATACATTATATCACTGTATCTGCCCAGAAGCAGCCACCACAGGGATTGGATATAGCAAAACCCAATGAATAACCTGAAAATTATCACCGTAACTGGTTTGAGACTCTGGAATCCTAATAGTGCTGTCATGAAGGTAACATAGTAACTGGGAATAATGGATCCTGAACTGGCCCACAGGCTAGAGAGCCCTAACTGTCCCTTATCCCAGAGGTACTTCTAAAGGTGAAGAGGTCTGGACCACCAGCATAGCCCTCACTCCTGATCAGCCCTAGGTCTAAAACCACCTCACCACCAAAACAGAGGACGGTTGGGACTGGAGTGGTAAATCCCACACAAAAAGACAGACTGGGGGAAAACCAAACACAAACTCACAACAATCACTCACAGAGCACAGGGGTATAGACAAAACATGCTCAGGAGGAAATAAAAGGAAGGAAATAATCAAATGACAGGAGTATTTCCACAACACACCAGAATAGCATACAAGAGTTCACCACAAGCATGCACATAGACCGGAATCCCAAATACTATTATTGGCATGGAGGAGAAAATTCCATCATCTTTTAAAGTGCGGAGGTGGCCGTGATAGGTCTTCAGAAACCCATGACCCTAGCAGCAATTCACAGGCCAGCATAAATTAACTCCTGCTAGACCAATGATTAGTAAGCACACAACAGGTTGATGCTCGGCTCTAAGTGAGCAACTCAAAAGCACCTGGTAGCCAACCCTAATGAAAAGATCACTGGAGTTTGATGTGTGGTGCCCCTGAGGCTTCAGTCACCACAGAGGTACTGCACCTCAGTCAGAGGTGTGGTATCCCATCCCTTGGTAAGGAAGAGGTCAATAATGAGGGAAGATGATGGGGGTAGTAGTAGGATGAATGTCGTGATGCCACCTGTGGTATGTGGCCAGGGAATAGCCGCTGCTGCTGTCGTTGTCCTCGGGGGCGGATGGTAATAGCGGCAGAGATGGTCTCGCTCCCCAGAGGTGGAGTGGGCCCCAAGGAGGATGATGAGAGAAGTAGTAGTGGCACTTGGCGCGGGGCGGCGGTGCCGGTAATAAAGAGTCCGAGTCACCTGTGTAATACTGGTCACATGCTGTAATGGGCTCCGCCGACTCCGGATAAGTTAGGAGAAACCACCGGTGTTTGAAAGCAGAAGAAAGTCCTTTTCTAAAGTTGTCCTTCCCACTGTGAGGCACGAGGGCTGAGCGCTCTGCTCCAAGCCTCAGGCCCTGGTAAGAGAAGAAAGAGGTGGTGTTGTGTCCCAGAACTGATGTCCCGGGTAGACTGAGAAGTCATTATGTGAGTTTGCTCCTTTTCTACGCCAAGTGGAACCCGCCCCCAGGTGGTTTTCCTAGTGACCAGGGAATTCCCATGCTTCGTGATGGCCAACCCCCTGCCTACTCTAGCACAGCTCCCCAGAGAGAAGGCTCGTAAGCTTTATGTACAGTGTGAGAGTGGAAGACCGGTGATTAACCCCCCTCCATACCCGAGGCGAATACCGCAGCTTAAATAAGCTGCAATACTCTGTGGCGACTGAAGCCTCAGGGGCGCCACAGAGGAGTGAAGACCTGTGGTCTGGAGCTGGTGCAGCTCGATCCAGGCACAAGACAGAAAGGGTCCTAGGGCCCACGAGGAGTGCGACAAATTCATTCATTCCACATAGAGTGTATTGGAGTGGAGGAACTTGGCCACAGAACGGGGACTGGTCCCTAGACTAGAGAAGAAGAACCAACGTGCTCCGCTAGTAAAACCAGAGGCTGAGGACACATCTAGTACTAAGGCCAAACCCGCACACGAATCCGCTGGAAGGTGACCACATAGGACCAAAGGGACTAGGCCGACAGGCTCCCATTGTGAAGAATCCGCGGACACCGGCTCAGGGCACTGTGTGCGTAGGCGCAGGAGAGGAGGGGGAGAAGTTAGCCCAGTAAGAGGACCAGGGAAAGGAACACAAGAAGGGTGCACTGGTCTTTTCCCCCGAACTACCCAGGATCGACTGGGGCCCATCACAGTGAAACCCAGCACTCCAAAGGCGGTCACTGACTAGTCATTGTACCTTGGAACCTGCTACGGTGTGTAAAAACCTTGAGACTGCATCACTGTGTCGCTCCGTTATTCGTCTGCGCCTGAGCCCAGCACTCTCGCCATCATAGACTACTACCCCCATCTGCCCTCGGGCCCAGTTCTACCTGTGGAGAGCTATACCAACCAAGATGCATCACCATCTGTCTCAGAGGCCCCATTTTGCAGCATCGGCTATCTCTGGCTGAGTACCACAGGTGGCGTCACGAACTACAGTCCCTATCATTTTCCCCTTTTCTACTTTAACTGACACTGCCGGGGTCACGGAACCGGGCCCTGCCACCGCAGCATCCCAAAGACAGAACCGCGACCCGGAAATGAGTGCCCCATGGCCTCGTCAGATGCACCAAATTTATAAAGAGGCGCACGCCGATAATGAATTCAGCACATCTTCTCAGTGTATGAGCCTCTGTGCAATTGGCAAAAAATATAGCATTTCTGGAGAAAGAATTGACAGCACTTTAGCTGAATTTGACGTGCCACGCACCATCCTGACCCGACTCGTCACCAGCTCCATCTATTTTGACAGCTGCTTTGAACTAGTGTGAAACCACCAGAAGTCACATCATTTGTTGCACAAAATGTTTGTGAGCTTTCTGTCAAACATTTTAATGAATTGCCACCTGAGGGTTTTTTTACTGAGTTTTTAGAGTAGAAATTTTAAGTTTTTGTGTTGTATTGAGGTTTTGGAGAGGAATTTAAAAGTCTTCTCTCAGTTTCTGCTCCAAAAACTCCTTAAAAAACTCAGAGTGAATAAACCTCAGAAGTGATTTTGTGGGCCAAGTTTTAAATTAGGCTGGGAGTCTAAAATTGGGAATCCTAATAGTTCATAATTTAGAGAAACATGAAGAGAAATACCGGTAAGTTGACACACGACCACAATAATGCAATTCACATATAAGTTATTACTAGCGGTTTCCAGCCAGCTAACACTCAGCATGCTCATTGCTATCTAATTAACGCTGCTGGTGATTAAACTAAAGTTAATAATGACAACATTCAGTAGCGCTTATGCAGGTGGTAAATTAAATTAAAATGAAGTTAATAATAATCATCAAAAATCTGAATAATACCAATGATACATTTTATTCACAGTGTTAAAATCGAAAACAAACTGGATTCAATAAAATGTGCATTTTTTATTCATTCCAGCATCTAAACAAATTTCATAACAAAACATAAATTAAATTAAAATTTCTCTGTAAACACAGTTGAATGTATAATCATTTTCGTCATTTTCAAAGATCTTTCCTTGACTTCTAACAGGTACAATTTGAACTGAAAGACCTTTTTGACATGTTACTCTAGAGAATGCAGTGTATAATCAACCATGTGTGAATATAGGATCAAGTAGGAGAACGCCAGTCTTATTGAATGTTTGTCCTTGCGACTTTGTAATTGTCATGGAATAAGCCAGACAAAGTGGGAATTGTTTTCTTGTTAACTTAAATGGGATAACGCAATTTTCGATAGTGTTCAATGGTTTTCATGGAATGAGAACCTTTTGACCACGACACGATTAATCGAGTACCATTGAACAGTCCTTTCTTTGCATTTAGATTGTGGAGTAGCATGACACAGCAGCCTTTCTTAAGGTTCAGCATATGAGGAGGGAGGCCCATAGGAGTCAGGGAATGTACAAATTTGATGGGGTACTGAGCACTTTCTTCTTCTGTCTCACAGGATGAAATCTTGTTGACACTGAAGTATGATTTAGTCTTACCTCCAAGCATGTTCAACACTTGTTCATTGACTGTCAGCGTGTCACAGTTTTTAGGGCATAGTACTGCTCTGGAAGCAAGATGAGCAGGAGTGATGGAGTTCAGGTCATTCCCAAATATGCTCGTCACAACGTCATGAGTCAGCATGTCTTTGTTCAGCTTCACAAAATACACCGTATTCCCATCTTCAACTCCTGATCCAACAGTTAGCAGCCACTCACAAAACTCTACCTCATCAGGATTGACTCACGTGTTCCTGATTAATTTCAGTTCCTTGAAGGATTTCCAGACTGGACTGCTCTTGACACATGCCTCTACAATACTAACGTGATTTCCGTGAAGTACAACTGGAGCTTGCTGACAAAAATCTCCTCCAACAACAATTGGGATCCCACCAAAAGCTTCTTCATTGTGAAGGAGAACACGTAAGCTTCTATCAACGGCATTGACAAGATGAACGTGAGACATAGAAATTTCATCACATATAATAAGCTTAGTATCCCGAAGCTCTCGGCAGACTGAGGTTCCTTCTTTAATACTTGATACAGTTCTCTCATTCAAATGAATTGAAATTCCAAATCCGGAGTGGACTGTTTTACCACCTGCGTAAAACAAAAAAAATCTTCAATACAGACATCTTAAATTTAAGTTTTTCAGTATTCTGTAATCGTAATTAAAATTACCTTTTAGTAATGTAGCTGCCAAACCGGTAGGAGCAACTGTTTTTACAATGCCACCATTTCCAAGTATAGTAGATGTCAAAGCCTTATACACGAACGTCTTTCCACAACCTCCTGCACCAGATACAAAAAAGCATATTTATTAGCTGCATTCATGATTGCTTCAAAGGCGCCTCGTTGTTCTAGGTTCATCAGAAACTGCAGTCGTTCAGATTCATGTTTCTCCCTTTCCACATCAACAATGTCACACATTTGATTCGCATCTGATGGGGAAGGTAGTCCACATCTTTTGCAATCTTTAGCAAACTGTCGTAAGTGGTCTTGGATATCGGCAAGTGTTTGCTGACTGGCCATATATTCGCTGTGAGTCAGGAGGAAGTCTTCCATCATGTTATTTTTATATTTGTTGTATAAATCAAGTCCACTTGTGATGTTGGTGTGGCACCCCTAGGGGTATTAGCCACAGCAAAACCATCATTAGTTACTCAACACAAGCAGTAGAGCAGACACCGCACTACCACCTCTGGCCAGAAGGGGGAGCTCAAGAGACTCCCCTAGATATATTCTGATCTGAGGTAAAATTGACAGTTTAGTTTTTCAGTTGGAGCTGGGACGCTCAGAGGAGCAGTCACAGAGAAATTGCTGAGGTACTTAGGAGAGACTGACAATTTCCAGGCCCAAGCCATCGGTCTGAGGAGGAGGAGACATAGAAAAGGAACATTTTAGGAACCGGGTAGCCATTAATATCTACCCCTGAAAAGGCGCAAATACGGACACCGGATCCGTGGCTGCATTAGTTTCACACAATACAGCAACCAGGAGAAGTGAAGGCGATTCAAGCTTCACCAGGGTCAGACACAGCAACATCCAGTGAGTTCAGCGGTACTCCCAGAGGGGGTAAGCAAAGGAAAAGGACTCGAGTTGCCTGTTGAATTAGGACCCGAGAGGGACAGTTTGGGCCAGCAGCCAGTTCACTCACAGCAGCAGGGCCACACACAGACAGCGCAAAGAAGGAGGACAAGGACCCGGCAGGGCAGAGTAACTTAGTCCTCCTGATACAGACTCCGGCGACTGGACTTGTTGTTATGCAGTTTTTGTTAAAGTAAACCAGTTAAACGTTGCCTGCGCCTCAGTCTCTCATTTGGACAGTTGCCACATATCCAGGATTGGGACCATCGAAGCTGAGAAAACCTGTTGCTGATCAAGTAAGTGTCTGCGCCCCCAAAGTCTCCTCACAATACCATCATCTATAACCACCATTGACTTTTACCTCACCTGCCTGGGACCCACAGCCCTACCCGGAAAGGGCTTTCCACCTCAGCTGTCCCACATCATCATCCTCGGCCAGCTACTGGCAGCGGTGGCCATAAATAGCCACATTTATTCCGGGTGGCGTCACGAAAAACTCTTATAAACTGTTATTTATCCCTTGTAAATACCCCCCCATTGCACTGTGCATCGCCTGAGACCACAGCCCGGGTCGAGCCAACTGTGGCATCCCCTCAAGAAATAGACCCCCGATCCGGTGCTGGGTACCCCGGTCTCCAGGGCAACACAAATTGGCGTCACGAACAGGATCTACCGTGCCCAGCTAAACTGGGTATTGTGTGCCGTGATTTCCAGTAAAATTTGTCAAAAACTGTGTGAAAAACATCAAAAATTGACTTTATTAAAGAAAATTTATTTTCCCCATTGAAAACCATTGAAATTGACTTTTTCCCATTGAAAGACATGGGGACAAAATGGCCGCCATCCTCTGAGGTAATCACCTCATAACTGCCTGGACACAAGACTGTGTTATTTGAACTGCGCCACAGCCTGAGCTCTGACTAAAAAAAAACAAACAAAACAAATCCTGCTGCACAGCGGAACTATTGTGCGCCATCCCGACGGAAGCAGAGGACCGGAAGGGTCCAGATTAACTAAGGGGGTGCAACATGTCGCACCACGGAGATGCTGATGCACCAGGTGATGCGACCGCAGCAGAAGGACAAAATATGAATAGAGCGTCTGGCAGCCCAGCAGCGCAAGGAGCAGCGCCCATTATGCCATTTCTGATGCCCTATACTCCAGGTGCCCAGTGGCTACCACACTATGAAGGTAAGCCAAATACTCTTGATAACTTTAATGAGAAGCTGCAAGCCTACTTCAACATGTACCCTGCCCTGACAGAGATTTAGCGTGTTGGTCATCTTACGGGACAATTAGCTGGCAGTGCCCTGCGGGAAGTTACAGCCTGGCCAGTAGATGCAAAAGACACTGTTGAACATGTAATAGCCGGATTGAAAGCAGCTTTTGAAATCACTGCCGGCAGTAAGGCTAAGGCTATGTGCGCACTTACCGGATTTTGCCGCGGATTTTCCGCGGATTTGCTGCATGTTTCGCTGCAGAAAATGTTCATAACATCTCTGCAGTGAATCACCAGCAAATCCTATGGAGAAAAAAAATCCTGTGCGCACTGGGCGGAATTTGACAGCTGCATGTTTTGCTGCGGGAATCCCGCAGCAAAAACAAGTGCATGTCACTTCTTTTCCGCACATCGCTGCGGGATTTCACTCCATTGACTCCAATGTTAATCATGAAATCCCGCAGGGAATAACGCAGGCAGTAAATTCTGTGCGGTTCACTGCGTTTTCCTGCGTTATTCCCTGCGGTATTTCGCGGTTTACCTCCGGTAATGTGCATCGCTTGTCTGCGGTTTTGCAGGGAAGTGATGTCATTACAGGAAGAGAAAGCCGTGCAGAGAGTAAACACACACAGATCACAGACACACACACACACATAGAACACATCACAGACATAGAACACATAGACACAGACACATAGAACACACATAGAAAGAAAACGGAAATATAGAAAAAAAAGAACGTGGGCTCCGCTGCATATTTACCGTCCAGCCGAGGTAAGCACACACCGCCGGCCCGGTATTCTCAGGCTGGGGAGGGAGAGGGGCAGGGATAATGTCCCCCGCCTCGCTCCCCCTCCCGCAGCCGAGAATATCAGCCGCAGCTGCCCCGGCACTGTCGCATGCATTATGCGGCAATACCGGTGTGTCCTCGGCTCTTCTTGCCACCGTGTAGCAGTGGTAGCAAGGTAATACAAGGGGTTAATGATGGTGGGGGACCACCGCCATTAACTCCAAGCTTGATCATGGCAGCGTCTATGTGACAGCTGACATGATCAACCCGTAAGTAAAGTGAATAAAACACACACACAGAAAAATCCTTTATTTTAAATAAAACAAACAAGCCTCGTTCACCATTTTATTAACCCCCCCCAAACAAAGCTCCGGCATAATCCACAGCTCCGGCTCCGGCGTCCTGCGCTGCTTCCATCCAGCCGCGACGGTTACAGACACAGCGCTGAATGAAAGCAGCAGACAGCAGAGGTAATTTCCGGTCATTTCCCACGGCCGGTAATGTGAACTCACTGCCGACCGTGGGAAATGCAGCGATCTGTCCTCTATCTATCTATCTATCTATCTATCTATCTATCTATCCCTCTGTCTGTCTATCTATCCCTCTATCTATTCTTCTGTCTATCTACTATCTCAGAATTAAATGACTTTTTTTTTTTTTTTTTCTTCAATGTGCTTTATTGCATTGAATGCAATAAAGCACATCCCAACCCGCACGCGGCAAAACCGCGGCAATACCGCGAATAATACCGCGGTAAAACCGCAGCAAACCGCGGCAAACCGCATGCGGTTTTCGGGTGCGGTTTCCCACGTTTTTTTACCGCGGGTGCGGTAATCTTTGAGAGGATGCGGAATTTTCTCAAGAAAATTCCATTTCCCAGTGCGCACATAGCCTAAAACAAGATTCTTTAATTGTAAACAGAAATCCAATGAGAGCGTGAGAGACTTTGCTTTAAATCTACAGGAGGCGCTGAAAGCACTTACATTAGCAGAACCTGTTTTTACCACTGGAGCAGATAAGCTATTGAAAGATCAACTTATTGAAGGACTCTTAACCCCTTCTCACCGGGGGCATTTAAGCATGCTGGCCTTTAGGGTACGTGCACACACTGCGTTTTTTTGACGCTGCGTTTTTGTGCGTTTTTGGCCGCTAAAAACGCACAAAAACGCACCTGCGTCGAAAAAACGCGGCACAAAACGCACGCGTTTTGCCGCAATTTGGTGCGTTTTTTTGCTGCGTTTTGCTGCGTTTTTGCTCACTGCGTCCTTATGCGTTTTTTATCAGTGAACAAAAAAAAAAAAGTCTGATGTCATTTCCTTCTTCAATGTGTTCTTCATTCTCCACTAGTGTATGCAGAAGAGCAGACAGCTGCAGAACTACAAGGCTCAGCATCCTCCATCCAATAGTGTATGCAGGAGAGCAGACAGCAGCTGTCGAACTACAAGGCTCAGCATCTTCCTTCCAGGACTGTATGCAGGATTTCTTTGCCCCCCCAAACAAAAAAAATGACGTGGGCTTCGCCATATTTTTGTATGCTAGCCGGGTACAGCAGGCAGGTACGGGCTGCCCCCAACCCCCAGCTGCCTATTTGTACCCGGCTGGGAACCAAAAATATAGGGAAGCCCTTTTTTTTTAAATTATTTCATGAATTTCATGAAATAATTTAAAAAAAAAATGACGTGAGCTTCGCCCAATTTTTAAGTCCAGCCGGGTACAACTAGGCAGCTGGGGATTGGAATCCACAGTGCAGGGTACCCATGCTTTCTGGGCACCCCCGCTGTGAATTGCAGTCCCGCAGCCACCCCAGAAAATGGCGCTTTCATAGAAGCGCCATCTTCTGGCGCTGTATCCAACTCTTCCAGCTGCCCTGATGCCGGGTGGCTCGCCGGGTAATAATGGGGTTAGGGCTAGCTGTATAGCTGTCCCTAAGCCCGAAATTCATGGTGTCACGCCAATATTAGACATGGCCACCATGAATTTCTAGTAAAGATAAAAAAAACACAACACACAGAAAAATATTTTTATTAGAAATAAAACACAACACAATTAGTGACTCCATCTTTATTGAAATAAAGAACCCCCCCCTCCGCAGTAATCCTGGGTCAGGGTCCCGCGCCGTCCAATCCGGATCCAATATCATCTGATCGGTTTGCTGGAAGGCAAAGCGATCAGATGATGTGTCAGGATCAAGTGCCTGAATCCCATCACACATCAGCTGATTGCATAAAAGCCGTTTATACAATCAGCAGATGCATCGGTGCAAAAAAAAAAAAAAAATAATACTCACTTATGTGCTGATTACCGGCAGCTCCTGCAGCGATGGGGCGGGAGTCTGATCCTGTCCGATCGCTGCAGCAGCTGCCGGTAATCGGGGATGAAGTCTCCTGACGCATCCGCTGATACTGGCCGGGCGCCCGCATCACCGCGATACTTACGATCACCTGATGCGTCAGGTGACTGCATCAGGTGATCCATCGCCAGGTCCTGCATCCATCGGAGCTTTCCCGGCCGTCTGCACACAGCCGGAGCGGGGGTGGCGATACCGTGAGAGGAGATGGGAGCGGGCATGGCACCGGGACCCTGCAGACAGGTGAGTATAACTTTTTTTTTTTTTCTACTGTTAACTTTTGTTTTCGCAGCCGCTTCCACCTCCTGCCCGTACATGGCGCCGCACGGCAGCATACATGCACAGGACGGGAGGTGGAAGCGACGGTGACAGTACCGGGAGGATTCACGCTTCTGTATATACTGACAGAAGGAATCCTCTTCCTGTACACGTCACTTTACTACCCACCTCCTGCGTTTATAGCTGCGTTTTTGGTCTTAGAAACGCACCAAAACGCAGCTATTTGCGTTTCTCATTGCGTCTTTCAACATCCCATTGAACTCAATGGATGAAAAGCGCAGTGAAAAACGCGGGAATAATTGACATGCTGCGCTTTTGTGGTCACCACAAAAACGCAGCTGAAAAAAAACGCTGTGTGGGGACAGCAAAAATGAAAACTCATAGACTTTGCTGGGGAAGCAAAGTCATGCAGTTTTGAGGCCAAAAACGCACCCGAAAAACGTGCAAAAAACGCCGAGAAAAACGCACTGTGTGCACATAGCCTTAAGGATCCCGAACTGACATTTGCTCACTTAAAGGAAAGTGCCATTCGTCTCCAGCAGGCAGAGGCGCCCGGGATTTGGATTTGCCTCAAACTATTGCAGAGGCACCTCAGCAGCAGGGAGTGCCAGTGACCTCAGCCATGTCAGGGGCTATTGCTAAATCTCTGGAGCCTAACACCAATGAGGCTCTCCATCAAAAGCTTGCTGCCCTGACAGACACCGTTGCTTCAATGGCTAAAATCATTCAGGAGTTGCGTGGATCCCAGACTGCACCCAAGATCGAGTTGGCAACCAGCAAAGAGGACATTCCATGGATGAGGCCCAGGAGATACTCAGCATGGAGAGGACGACCCAGCGACCGCTACCAGCCGGATGGACAGCCCATTTGCCGTCGTTGCAAGGAGCCAGGCCACTTTGCCCGGGAATGTGCTTTAAACAAGGATCCCCTGGGAAGGCGGGCCGCTTCGCAGGAATGAACTTTCAAGGTCCAACACCCTAGCATGACAAGTACGTAGGAGGGCGTCCCGTTATCCCTATCGTGCTGGACGGTATTCCCCTCAACGCCCTGCTGGACACCGGTTCCAAGATATCATCGATTCCGCATATCCTTTATAAGAGGTACTGGGCTGATACAGACATTGATAAAGGACCATCTAACGTTGCATTGAGTATATGGGCTAGTAATGGTGAGATAGTACCGCAAGTAGGTTTTAGGGAAATGACTGTCAAAATTGGTAGAGTAGAATTACAGAAGCAAGGTATTATTGTTGTTGATGTTGACCGGCGAGATTGTGAACCAACTGTATTGATAGGAATGAATGTAATAGAAAATTGTTTTTCCGAGGTCCTTACTGTCTTACAGCAACTCGCCAAGACTGCCAGATGTGACCAGCAAAGAATTCTACAGAGAGAGATAAAAGGTTTGGTGTTAAAGCAACAGGTAGAAGTTGCAGGTGGAGAAATTGGCAGTGTGAGGGTAAGTGATCCAACCCCTATTGTAATTCCGCCTAAAACCGAAATGTTGGTATAGTGCAGAGCCGCAATAGGCATAAAAGGGCGAGATTATCAGGCTTTGGTAGAACCCGTGTACACTGATAGTAGGCCCACTATACTGACAGCTAGGGGAGTAGTCAAGGTACACCGGGGAAGGGTGCCAATACGTCTTTTAAATTGTGGAGAAGAAGAGGTCACTTTACCGAGGTATGCTACTATGGCAAAACTATATACCGTTGACAACAATGCCATCACAGCCATTGAGCCCTTGGATCCGTCATGCCAGGCGGATGACAATGGTTCACATGGAGAATTGGAGGATTGGTTTCAACAGTTGTACGTAGGAACAGATTTAACACCAACCCATCAAAAACAAGGGGTGTACAGGCTAGTGAGAGAATATGAACAAGTTTTCAGTAAACACCCGCTAGATTTTGGGCAGATCAAAGGGGTAGAACACACAATACCCACCGGTAACCACCCACCAATAAAAGAGAGATATAGACCCGTACCGCCTGCTCACTACCAATGTGCAAAAGATATGCTGAGGGATATGAAACAAGCCGGGGTAATAAGAGACAGCTGTAGCCCCTGGGCGGCCCCTCTAGTGATGGTTAAAAAGAAAGACGGAACCATGAGAATGTGCGTGGACTACCGGCAGATTAATCACATTACCCATAAAGACGCGTACCCCTTACCTAGAACAGAGGAATCATTAGCAGCATTAAGATCTGCTAACTATTTTTCTACCTTAGACTTAACAAGTGGGTATTGGCAGGTCCCTGTGGCGGAGAGAGACAAGGAAAAAACAGCATTCACGACACCGATGGGTCTCTGTGAATTTAATTGTATGCCGTTCGGACTCTGCAATGCACCCGGTACCTTCCAGCGACTGATGGAGTGCTGTCTAGGACACAAGAATTTTGAAACCGTCCTCCTGTACCTAGATGACGTAATAGTCTACTCCAAGACTTATGAGCAACACCTACAAGACTTGGCAGAAGTATTTGAAGCCTTGTCCAAATATGGCATGAAGATCAAGCCATCCAAATGTCACCTTCTTAAGCCAAAGGTGCAGTACCTGGGACACATTGTAAGTTCAGAAGGAGTAGCACCGGATCCCGAGAAAGTAACCGTGATAAGGGATTGGCCAAGACCCACCAGCGTGAAAGAGGTCAGGCAATTCCTGGGACTGGTGGGCTACTATCGCAGATTCATAAAAGGGTTTACAAAGTTAGCAGCACCCATACAAGACATCCTGGTAGGGCAGTCAAAGAAGCTCTCAGCCCGGAATCCTCTTTTCCAGTGGAGTGACGAGAGGGAAGAATCCTTTGAAAAGCTAAAGAAGGCACTGACAGGAGAAGAGGTTCTAGCATACCCAAATTACCATCAACCCTTCATCCTCTACACAGATGCCAGTAATGTGGGACTAAGAGCAGTACTGTCACAAAAGCAGGGAGGCAAGGAGAAAGTCATCACCTTTGCAAGCAGAAAGCTCCGGCCTACTGAAAGAAATCCGGAAAATTACAGCTCCTTCAAGTTAGAACTATTGGCAGTCGTCTGGGCTGTAACCGAGCGTTTCAAACACTATCTGGCAGCTGCAGAATTCACCATCTATACTGATAACAACCCGTTGACCCACCTGGATACAGCAAAATTAGGTGCGCTGGAACAACGATGGATAGCCCGGCTGTCTAATTACAAGTTTGTGATCAAGTATAGAGCAGGCCGCAAGAATGGAAATGCAGATGCCTTATCTCGGATGCCACACTTGGAAAATGTGGAAGAGGAACCGGAGGAGCTTGAAGAAATTGAACTACCGGCCTTCCATAGTCCCAAGATAGGACAGTATCAGTCAGGTGCCTATCAGAAACAACAACAAGCGACTCTTAACCCATTAGCACACCACAGATGGGCTGACACGCAAGACAGCAATCCGGCTGTGAAGTTGGTAAAGGAACTGCTGACGTAACAAGGTGCATTTCCCAACCAGAATGCCCCAGAAGAGACGCATCAACTCTGGAAAGAGAGAGGCAGAATGTTCTTGTATCAAGGGAAGCTCTGCAGAAGGTACACTAATCCAAAGACACATGAATTAGTCTGGCAAATAATAGTGCCTAAACAGGATGTAAAGATGGTTCTGGAAGCTTACCACAATGGTGCCGGTCATTTTGGATCAAAGAAACTAGAAATACTCTTGAGAGAAAGATTCTACTGGGTTGGTATGAGAAGCTCAATTGAAGAATGGTGCAGAAACTGTGGCCCGTGCAACCTCAGAAGGAAAGATCAACGAAACCAAAGAGCACCACTCCAGCCCATAGTCACCAAGCAACCACTTGAGATTGTCGCCATAGACCATGTGAAGTTGACACCAAGCCGGTCTGGCTATGTCTATGCCTTAACCATCGTGGACCATTACTCACGCTTCTTAGTGGTGCTACCCGTGAAAGATCTCACAGCAAAAACAGCAGCTAAGGCGTTTCAAACATACTTTTGCAGACCCCATGGATACCCTGAGCAAGTACTTGCAGACCAAGGTACAGCCTTTGAATCAGAGATCTTCAGAGAGTTCTGCAATATGTATGGTTGCAAGAAGATCCGGACAACAGCATATCATCCTCAAACAAATGGCTTATGCGAAAAGATGAACCATATTGTAATTGACTTATTGAAGACCTTGCCGGAGTCAGAAAGAAATCAATGGCCAGAGAAATTGCCCGACTTGGTAGACCTATATAACAATGTCCCAGTAAGCTCTACAAATTGCACCCCAGCTTACCTTATGCGTGCAAGACCCGATAAGCTACCAATTGATCTAGAAATGGGAATTCTGAAACCGGATGCAGAAGTGCAAGATTCCAATTGGGATACCCTATGTCAACAGCAGTATCGCCAAGTACAAGAGTGTGTGGAAAGAAGTCTCCAGCAAGCTAGAGAAAGACAAGAACGAACTTATAATCAGCATGCTCTAGCAACCCCGTTAAAACCTGGTGACCAAGTACTAAAGAGAAATCGTCGCACCAATAAACTGGATAATCAGTGGGAAACCATCCCGTACACAGTTTTACCAGCAACAGTGAACAATCCTAAAATGTGCCTTATCAGCAAAAACGGAGGCCTAACATCAGTACTAGTGTCAAGAGACAATCTGAAACTATGTCCTGAAACCTTGAAAGAGCCAGAAGTTATCCAATCGGAACCTGAAGTAATCCAACCCGTACAGGTTCAACCAGTTAAGGAAGAGGAAGAAAAAATTCATACAGTCTTAGGAGACTTTCCTAAAACCTGGCCCACGTACCATGGTGCAGTGGTAGTACCAATGATGGCCTTTTACCAAGTACCAGAACTAACACCAGAGTCCATACAACCAGAAGCCCCAAAACAAACAGAATCAGAAGTTGACCCTGTACCACAAGAAGTCCCAAGACAGGAAGAACAGATTCCTAGTTATAGTGATCCCGGTCACGGTGGACTTGCCAACCCCACAAACGTGGAATCACCCTTAGCAGAACCAGAAGCACCCGGTAGGTACACATCCACTCATATCATCACGCTAAGTACACCTAGTACACTAGCCTTACGTAGGTCCCAGCGTAGTACTCAAGGTCAACTACCGGCAAAATATGCAGATTATCAAATGTGAATAAGTCGAAATGTGAATTGTGTATATGTTATGCAGTACATTTAACAGAATTTAGAAAAATGTAGTTCAGTCATTAGTTCTTAGTTTGCAACGTTTAAGCCCAGTACCTACAGAGACTTTCCTGTATGAACTACTTACATATTCTTGAACTTTTCTTCATTATTAACTATGAACCATGCCACAGGACTGGTTGTGGTAAAACTACTTGTAAATAGTTACCAGCCCGGAGGCGATAGACTAAAACTCCAGAAAGACTGCTTTTTGCTTTTTAATCTTTTTCAACTTTCTTTTAGACTCCAGGACGCTAATTGCAGTGCCTTTTCTAGCGGATAGTTAGTTATTTCAATATCTTCAAAAATAGAACTGTATTAATGGACGCTGTTTGAAGTGACTTTTTACAGAACTCTATTTTTGCACTTTGAGTGGTTTTTGTATTTTTTTTATTTTTACGACTCTGTAAATATTATTTGTTATATCATTTGTTTATTGTATCACAGTCCCGGAGTACTGTTATTCACTAAGGGGGAATGTGGCACCCCTAGGGGTATTAGCCACAGCAAAACCATCATTAGTTACTCAACACAAGCAGTAGGGCAGACACCACACTACCACCTCTGGCCAGAAGGGGGAGCTCAAGAGACTCCCCTAGATATATTCTGATCTGAGGTAAAATTGACAGTTTAGTTTTTCAGTTGGAGCTGGGACGCTCAGAGGAGCAGTCACAGAGAAATTGCTCTGAGGTACTTAGGAGAGACTGACAATTTCCAGGCCCAAGCCATCGGTCTGAGGAGGAGGAGACATAGAAAAGGAACATTTTAGGAACCGGGTAGCCATTAATATCTACCCCTGAAAAGGCGCAAATACGGACACACAATACAGCAACCAGGAGAAGTGAAGGCGATTCAAGCTTCACCAGGGTCAGACACAGCAACATCCAGTGAGTTCAGCGGTACTCCCAGAGGGGGTAAGCAAAGGAAAAGGACTCGAGTTGCCTGTTGAATTAGGACCCGAGAGGGACAGTTTGGGCCAGCAGCCAGTTCACTCACAGCAGCAGGGCCACACACAGACAGCGCAAAGAAGGAGACCAAGGACCCGGCAGGGCAGAGTAACTTAGTCCTCCTGATACAGACTCCAGCGACTGGACTTGTTGTTATGCAGTTTTTGTTAAAGTAAACCGGTTAAACGTTGCCTGCGCCTCAGTTTCTCATTTGGACAGTTGCCACATATCCAGGATTGGGACCATCGAAGCTGAGAAAACCTGTTGCTGATCAAGTAAGTGTCTGCGCCCCCAAAGTCTCCTCACAATACCATCATCTATAACCACCATTGACTTTTACCTCACCTGCCTGGGACCCACAGCCCTACCCGGAAAGGGCTTTCCACCTCAGCTGTCCCACATCATCATCCTCAGCCAGCTACTGGCAGCGGTGGCCATAAATAGCCACATTTATTCCGGGTGGCGTCACGAAAAACTCTTATAAACTGTTATTTATCCCTTGTAAATACCCCCCCATTGCACTGTGCATCGCCTGAGACCACAGCCCGGGTCGAGCCACCTGTGACATCCCCTCAAGAAATAGACCCCCGATCCGGTGCTGGGTACCCCGGTCTCCAGGGCGTCACATTGGCATGGTTCAGGATTGTAGCAAATAGCTGTCAAAGCTCACCGGGCATTCTAAATAAAGATACTTCTTCCATGGTTTTGTCCCACTCTGAGTCATCATGCAATAATCCCATGGCTCTTGCTGCCAGAACATAAATTACATATGTGTGTCCTTCCACTGTTCTCAGATCTTCAAATGATGTAGCACCTGTAAACAACAGAGAGAAAATAATTAAAAATTATAAAAAAGTCAGGATGATCTAATAATGTACAGTTAGATGAATATGACTTACCCTTGATATGCATCAGAAGTAGGCGCAGGGAAAATCTTTCCATATCTTGTGGAGAGACAGAGTACATTCTTGGAAGGATCTTGTCAGCACCTCTTTTTTTTGTCTTCCAAAACTTATTTGTCCAGACATAATGGTAGGGTATTTCACAATATAAATACTTAAAAAAGCTGTGGAAAAGAAACCGCAATAGGGTCTTACCCAGGTGATGAAAGGGTGAAAAACAAGTATTACACTCACCTATAATGGTTGTGCCAGTCACAACCACTATGCACGCATATAGGAATCCAAGTCCGGCAGCAGTCCCAAATTAGGCTGATAGAAAGTGAACGAGAATCGGGTTGTAAATCCGCGCCAAGGACTCAGAAGATTCAATGGAGATTTATGGATTTATGCTTCTTTTTTTGGCATGCACATGTCTACGCGTTTCAGGAGTCACAGCTCCCTTCGTCAGGACAGCAAGAAAAAGGAACATCAAATCTGTAGACAGATTTGATGTTCCTTGCTTGCTGTTCTGACGAAGGGAGCTGTGACTCCTGAAACGCGTAGACATGTGCATGCCAATAAAAGAAGCATAAATTTCCATTGAATCTTCTGAGTCCTTGGCGCGGATTTACAACCCGATTCTCGTTCACTTTCTGTTATCACAATATAAATACTGACATGCTAATGGATCAGTTTGGTTTAGAACGAACCATTTGGTAAGTTTTGTGCCATCACACTGAGCTTTTTCCAGAGAACGCTGCTCCGCTTTATCCTCAATGTAAACTAATTGTTGGAAAGGTAGGTGTACCGGAAGTCTTTCTACAGCATGGGAACGTGCAGACATCTCACATTTTCTCTGACACCACATTGCTTCAGGCAATGCCAAATATCGTGTGTCGATGTAAGTCTTAAGCGGGCTTTACGCACTGCGACATCGCTAGCCGATGCTAGCGATGTCGAGCGTGATAGCACCCGCCCCCATCGTACGGCCGATATGTGGTGATCGCTGCCGTAGCGAACATTATCGCTAAGGCAGCATCACACGCACATACCTGCTCTGCGACGTCGCTGTGACCGGCTAACCGGCTCCTTTCTAAGGGGGCGGTTCGTTCAGCGTCACAGCGATGTCACAGCAGCATCACTGAACCGTCGGCCAATAGAAAAGGAGGGGCAGAGATGAGCGGCCGGAACATGCCGCCCACCTCCTTCCTTCCTCCTTTTCCGGTGGACGCAGGTAAGGAGATGTTTGTCGTTCCAGCGGCGTCACACATAGCGATGTGTGCTGCCGCAGGAACGACAAACAACATCGTTACTGCAGCAGCAACGATAATTGGGAAGAGGGGGGCATGTCACCTTGGCTCATTTTATTTGGGAGAATGCGGATGTAATTAAATGAAATGTACGTTTACCTTAGTTGAAGTGGTTGAATTACATAGAAAGGAAGTGCCGCGTGTGGTAATGGGGGGGAGGAGCCTCGTGTGGTAATATGCGGGGGCGGTGCCGCACGTGGGCGAAGCGGCGTGTGGGTGGAGCTGCATGAGAGCAGGACTGCGTGTGGGTGGGGGGTGGACGGGGCCGTGTTCGGGCGAGAGGGTCACATGTGGGCGGAGCCACATGTGTGGTGGAGCCGCGTGTTGGCAGGACCGCATGTGGGCATGTGTGGGGGGTGGAGCTAATGTGTGGGGGGAGGGATTAGCGAGTACTGTCTCCTCCCCAAATCCTATAGAATTTAAGCTCGCAAGGGCAGGACCCTCTTCCCTCTGTACTAGTCTGTCTACTGTAACTTGTATATGTATTTTGTATGTAACCCCTTCTCATGTACAGCACCATGGAATCAATGGTGCTCTATAAATAAATAATAATAATAATAATCATCACAATGGCTCTTATATATATATAGATGTGATGACAAGCAATCGAAAGAAACAGGATTCCCAATGGTAGTCTTCTGCATAATTGTACATTTGAACAAGAAAATCCCAGAAAAGCCTGTACAAGACTATGGTATTGTGTATTGTGTAACCCCAGCACCGGCGTACCTGCAGCTAGGATGTCAGCACACTCACCCTCCCGGGTGCTCAGTGGAATCTTTGGTCCTCGCTCCTGCTTTCCAATCCAGGGGCCTGCGCATGCTGTACAGGTCTCCTGGGAGCACGTAAAGGACGCGAGTGTGTGCACTCCTCGCTTCTTAAAGGGGCAGTACGTGCACTTTGTAATTGACCCCAGCAAATGGCTGGAGGACACTAGGTACCTAAGGCATCCGCCCCTATGGGAGGTGCCTGAGCAATGTTTTCATTCTATTTGTGCATTGTTGTTAGTTGTCACGTCCCATATCCTGCGTCCCGATCCTGTGCCTACTAATCTGTATTCCAGTACCTGCTGTCTGTCTGTACCTGCCTGCCCACCAGTGCCAACCTCCAGGGAGGAGATTCGTGATAAAAGGTCAATGGGCCTGGCTCCAACCTTCCAGAGACTTATTGTTCTACAGCCTTCAGCCTCCTCAATTCATCATCATTATTACCATCATCATCATGATCATCATCATCATGATCATCATCATCTTATTATCATGATCATCATCATGATCATCATCATCATCATCATCTTATTATCATGATGATCATCATCATGATCATCATCATCTTATTATCAAGATCATCATCATGATCATCATCATCATCATCATCTTATTATTATGATGATGATCATCATGATCATTGTCACAAACCACCGGGGGGGTCACTCAGAAATCCCCCGCGCTGGCTACCAGTACGTCACAATCGGGGGGTAACAAGTGGGGGTCACCCCTCCTTTATACCTCCCGACCGACAGACAGAGCACGTGACGCGCTCTCTAGCGCCCCTCTTATAGTCAGGCCAATTATGGAATTGCCCGACAATAAGCAAGGAGGCCGCTATACTACTTATGCCGATTATTGAAGGGTCCCCGGTGAGAGTAAGGTATATATTCCCCCGACCTCCGCGGGCGGAATATATAAAATCTCCCCGGATCTCACTGGCCTCCCCACAATAATCCTTGGCACAATTCGCTGCCACCAACCGATTTACGGTAACTATTAGCCGAACACACAGACGTGGGATTCAAGATCGAGATAACAGAACAGCCCAAGATTAATTATATAATTTAATCAGCCTAAAGCACACTAGAAACTACAATATATACAATAGGGAATCTACAGAATATACATATGTCAGAGTACAGTTACAATCAAAGCATGGGTTACAAACAGGCATACACAGTTCCAGCAGTTACCTTGTTGCGTCTGGCCACAGGGGGGCGCTGTAGACCAGGTTTCCAGGAACTCCCTCACAGGTCTTTCCCAACCAGGCCCCCGAGCAGAAGAACACTGGAAAATGGCCGAAGTAGGGTTATCAACCTGGGCAATCCAGGTCCCCTCCTACCTTAGTGACCTCACAGGGAAGCACTGCTCCACCCCTGGCTGGAGTTATGGACAAAATCCACAACATGGAATATGGCCATAACTTGGCCTGGGAGCGTCGTAGGCGGACGCCAACGCTCTCATTGTGACAGTTATGAATTTAGCTACAGAACGAGGGGACTCATGACCTGTCTGCCAGTTCCCCATTGGCTGATATCACGCCTGGGGCATTTCCCAATGTCCTGCTCCCATAAAAAGGGGGTGCCGGCATCGTCCACATGCGGAGACACCATTTTTATGGTTGCCATATTTATCGGAAATATGGCTTGCGAGATATGAACCATTTTTTACTGGAGTCGTTCTGTCTGGCTATTTCCATAGCCTTGCTAACTAGCTAGCAGCTCCTACTACAGGGTGACGGCAGGGAGTCATCCTGTGTCCATTGTCCTAAAGCCACCTAATTTCCATATCACAGGACATGGCCATGGGATTTGTTGCTAAACCAGTTGTGTGAAGGAAAGGGGGGGTGACACCAGGAGAGGGCTTCCTGACATACTTGAATATCATGATTTATCGTCATATCTCCGGATTTACCTCACACCTCCCCCCTTTTGAGGGCGCTAGGGGGCAGCACACTCCGGTGTTCCCCCGTGCGCCCGTCCGCGACCTCTCCTTGTCGGGACAGCCCGTCTGCGTTACCGTGGTCACGGCCCCTTTTGTGGCGAATGGTGAAGTTGTATTGCTGGAGCGCAAGGCTCCATCGCAACAATCGCCCATTCGTCCCAGAGACGGTGTGCAACCAGCTGAGGGGATTGTGGTCCGTCTCCACGATGAAGTGGCGCCCGTATAGATAGGGTTGCAGACGCTGCAGGGCCCACACTATGGCCAGGCACTCCTTCTCCATCGTGGAATAGGCAACTTCCCTTGGTAACAGCTTCCTGCTCAGGTACAAGACTGGGTGCTCTTGGCTCGCAGAGTCCACCTGGCTGAGCACCGCACCGAGGCCGAAGTCACTGGCGTCGGTCTGTACTACAAACGGCCGCGTGAAGTCGGCTGCCTGTAGCACGGGCGGGCTGGACAGGGCGTCCTTTAGGGCCCGGAAGGCTGTCTCGCAGTCCATTGTCCAATCGACTGCAGAGGGCAGCTTCTTCTTGGTGAGGTCCGTCAAGGGCTTTGCCAGGCTACTATAGCATGGAACAAACCTCCTATAGTACCCAGCGGTCCCCAAGAAGGACATCACCTGCTTCTTGGTCCTGGGGGTGGGCCAGGATGCGATGGCTTCCACTTTCTCAGGCTCGGGCTTCAGTGTTCTCCCACCTACCCGGTGACCGAGGTACTGGACCTCGCTCATGGCCAGCTGGCACTTTCCCGGCTTGATGGTCAAACCTGCCCGGTGGATCCGCCTGAGCACCTGTGCTAGATGCTCTAGGTGGTCCTCCCAGGTGGGACTGAAGACGGCAATGTCATCTAGGTACGCGGCCGCGTACCCTTCAAGTCCCTCGAGCAGGGTGTTGACCATCCGCTGGAAAGTGGCAGGGGCATTCCTCATCCCGAATGGCATCACCGTGGACTCGTACAGTCCAAATGGGGTAATAAAGGCAGAGCGTTCCCTGGCCTTGCGAGTCAGGGGGATCTGCCAATATCCCCGGCTCAGATCCATGATGGTCAGGTACTGAGCCCCGGCCAACTGATCGAGCAGGTCATCGATGCGTGGCATTGGGTACGCATCGGCGACCGTGACCGCATTGAGCCCCCTGTAGTCCACGCAGAACCGAGTGGTTCGGTCCTTCTTAGGGACGAGGACTACAGGCGAGGCCCAAGCGCTGTTGGATGCCTGGATCACCCCCAGCTTCAGCATCTCGTCAATCCCCTGGCGCATGTGTTGCTGCACCTCCAGGGAGACCCGATATGCTGAACGCCGGATCGGGGGATGATCCCCAGTGTCCACGTGATGGACAGCCAAGTCAGTCCTTCCGGGCTGGTTGGTAAACAACCCCCGGAAGGGGTGTAGGGTGGCCCACAGCTGGGACCGTTGGTCCTCCAAGAGCTGGTGGCCAACCTCCACATCCTCAATGGATCCGCCTGCCCTAACCTGGGCTAGCATATCCAAGAGGGTTTCCGCTTCTCCCTCCTCGGGCAGGTTGCACACGGGGAGCGCACATGCCTCCCGCTCATGATGTGCCTTCATCATGTTCACATGGAAGGGCTTCCGCCTTCCACGGGCAGGGTCCAGGGTGACCAGGTACGTCACAGGGTTGAGCTGCTGGTACACGAGGTATGGGCCTTCCCAGGCTGCCTGAAGCTTGTCCTGTGGTACGGGGACCAGTACCCACACCTCTTGACCCACTTGGTAGGTCCTCTCACAAGCGTTCTGGTCGTACCAACGCTTCTGATCGGCCTGGGCTTGAGCCATATTGTCGTGTACCAGTTGCGTCAAGGCCTGCATTTTGTCCCGGAAGCGCATGACATACTCGATAACCGACACTCCAGGGGTGGCCAAATCCCCTTCCCAAGCCTCTTTCACCAGAGCCAGGGGGCCCCGCACACGTCGCCCGTACAGGAGCTCAAACGGTGAGAATCCTGTTGAGGCCTGTGGAACCTCCCGGTAAGCAAATAACAGGTGTGGGAGATACCGCTCCCAGTCACGCCCATGGGAGTCGACCAACATCTTAAGCATCTGCTTTAAGGTGCCATTGAACCGCTCGCACAGGCCATTAGTCTGTGGATGGTACGGGCTGGCCACCAGATGTCGCACCTGGACTTGCTTACAGAGGGCCTCCATCAGCTGGGACATGAATTGGGTCCCCCGGTCAGTGAGCATTTCCTGGGGAAAACCCACTCGGGAGAAAATCTCCAGCAATGCGGTGGCCACCTTGTCAGCCCGAATGGACGACAAGGCCACTGCTTCTGGGTACCGGGTGGCATAGTCCACTACCGTCAGTAGGAAGCGTTTCCCGGAGCTGCTGGGGATGGCCAGCGGGCCGACCAGATCCACAGCCACCCTCCTGAAAGGCTCATCGATGATTGGCAGAGATACTAGTGGGGCTTTGGGGCGTGGCCCCGCCTTCCCCACTCTCTGACAGGTTTCACACGAACGGCAGTAGGCAGCCACATCGGCCCCCATTTTTGGCCAGTAGAAATGCTGGTTTAACCTGGCCTTGGTCTTAGCGATCCCTAGGTGTCCGGCCATCGGAATCTCATGTGCGATCCGCAACAACTCCGTCCGGAACGGATAGGGTACCACCAACTGTCGGTCCCTGGGCCACGCCTCCGGTGAACCCTGCTGGACCGTGGCCCGGTACAGCCGTCCTTGGTCCCAGACCACTCGCTCCGGGTCCGAGTCCGAGGGAGGCTGTGCCGCCTGCTCCTTAAGAGCTTTCAGGCTGTCGTCAGCTTCTAACGCTGCCTGAAACCCCTGACTAGATGTGGCCAGAATCGACGAGACTGTCACATCTTCAGTCAGTACCCCGGGACCTGTGTCCTGGCCTCCACCTGACTCGGCTGCCACTTGGTCAGAAGGGGAAGAGCTATCGGACCTCCGGGAGGCCCCTTGGCTTCCAGCACTCCCACTGCGGGTGACAGCGGCCACAGCCGCTGCGACCGTGGGTCGTGCCTGCTCCTCCTCCGTTCCTGACCAAGTCGCCGGTTCAGGCAGACCTACCTGGCTTCCTGACACCCCGGTTGTGGGGGAACCATGCACCGAGATCTTACCTGGGAGCACTTCCGCTCCTGGACCGGCCCCAATCTCACCTGCCTGTTCCCCTCCTGCAGCAACAGAACCCCGCTGTGAAATCTCTGGGGACCCCACATTTGCTGTGGTAGCCCCCACCCCACACACTGGTCCTCCCCCTGCAGCACCCTGCTCTCTGCTTATCCCTGCAGAGGGCAACAGATCCCAGCTCACAGGCTGGTTACTTGTAGAGGCATTGTCACACCTTTCTCTGACCCCCTCCCCTGTCACAGCTGCAGCTGTGTGTGTGTCTATGGTGTCTATGCAAGCAGAAATATCAGAGTTCACTCCCTCCTCCCTTACATCATTCATAGATAACACATTAACATTGTCCGGAGGCATGTCAGTACTGGCTGAAGGTTCAGCCCTTGGTTGGGGCCCAAACTGGGAGGTTATCTGCCCCAAATCTGTCCCAAGTAGCACGTTTGCGGGGATCCGATCAGTTACCCCCACCTCCCTCACCCCCCGCCCTGCGCCCCAGTCCACATAAATGTCAGCAACAGGCAGCGCCGGGTCAGTGCCTCCAATCCCGGAGACAGCGAGGGTTTTTCCAGGGATCAAGTCTTGGGGGGACACCATCTCAGGCCGCACCAGAGTCACCTCCGAGGCGCTGTCTCGCAGTCCTATGGTCACAGACCGGCCGACGGTGACAGGTTGGAAGCTGTCCAGGGACCTACCACCACCCCCACCCACACAATACACCTTGGGCGGCCCTTGGGACGGGGACGGAGCCGGGGCCTTGGGACGCTGAGGGCACATGGCCTTGAAGTGTCCAGGTAGGTTGCACTGGTGGCACCGTCTTGGTTCCGCCACGGGCCTGGAGAGGGGAGTTGAGGGGGACACCCCCTGCAGTCTAGGGGCAGGTGGGGCAGTCGCAGAGTTCATCTTACCCCCTCTCCAGGTGCTGCTGGTGGCCGCTCTCCTGGCCTCAGGGGCCCGGTTGTTGGTGTAGTCATCGGCAAGGGCAGCTGTAGCCGTGGACCCCTTTGGCTTCTGGTCTCGGATGAACTGGCGGAGATCCTCAGGGCAGTTCCACAAGAGTTGCTCCGTGATGAACAAGTCCAGGATCTCCGGTCCGGTGGAAAGCTGCAGGCCTTGGGTCCAGTGGTCGGCAGCTCGGGCAAGTGCCCGCCGGTGGTCAGCCCAGGAGTCCTTTGGTCCCTTCTGTAGGCTCCGGAACTTCTTGCGGTAGGACTCTGGAGTGAGGTTGTACTGTTGGATCAGGGCCCGCTTGATGGTGTCGTAGCCCTGATCTGCCTCAGCAGGCAAGTCCCCAAGGACATCCAGGGCCTTACCCCTTAAACGGGGGGTCAGGTATTTGGCCCACTGGTCCTTGTTCAGATGGTGCTGCAAGCAAGTCCGTTCAAAAGCAGTCAAGAAAGAGTCCAAGTCTCCATCCTTCTCCAGCACTGGGAAGTCCTCAACACGGACCTTTGGAAGTTTGGTGTCTCGAAGGTCACGTGTGGCTGATGAGGGCCGGAGCTGAGCTAGCTGCAGCTGGTAGTCACGGTCTGCCTGTCGCTCTCGCTCTCGCTCTTCACGCGCTGCCTGCCGCTCTCGCTCCGCAGCCTCACGCTCTGCGTGCCGCTCTGCCCTGCGCTCTGCCAGGAGTTCCTTGTAGCCCTTCTGGTCTCCAGCCTGGAGAAGGGCCATAGCCATTTGAAGAAGGCTATCCGAGCCTCCCAGGCTCGGTGGAATGGCACGTGGTGATCTGCGGCACGCTGCGGAGCCTGGTGATTCACTGTCCCTTTCAGAGCGGAGGGCTGGCATCTGGCTCGTTGAGGAACCTTGGGTGAGCTCCTCCTCATCTTGTCCAGCAGTGCCAGGTTGCGCAATGTCCTCGGCAGAACGGTTTTCTGGCGTCGAGCTCCTGGAGGACTCGTGGGCAACCTCCTCATTGCTGTCCACAGCACCGTCCTCCCTCTCTTCGGCTCCTGCCTTAGCATTGGCCAGTTGCATAGCTCTGCTCCTGGTGCCATCAGCCATTCTTGCAGACTTTTGGTCACTGACACAGAACTGACACCTGATGCCTCCACACACCTTACAGTATCTGCACTCTGACACTCTAGTGTTGAGCTAGTCTGAAGACCCCAGCAGCCACAGCTGCTGCAGGCAGTCTTTAGTGTCTGGGAGTATGGGTCTCACACTCACACACACTATTATCTCGATCCCACCGCTATGCCACCAATATGTCACAAACCACCGGGGGGTCACTCAGAAATCCCCCGCGCTGGCTACCAGTACGTCACAATCGGGGGGTAACAAGTGGGGGTCACCCCTCCTTTATACCTCCCGACCGACAGACAGAGCACGTGACGCGCTCTCTAGCGCCCCTCTTATAGTCAGGCCAATTATGGAATTGCCCGACAATAAGCAAGGAGGCCGCTATACTACTTATGCCGATTATTGAAGGGTCCCCGGTGAGAGTAAGGTATATATTCCCCCGACCTCCGCGGGCGGAATATATAAAATCTCCCCGGATCTCACTGGCCTCCCCACAATAATCCTTGGCACAATTCGCTGCCACCAACCGATTTACGGTAACTATTAGCCGAACACACAGACGTGGGATTCAAGATCGAGATAACAGAACAGCCCAAGATTAATTATATAATTTAATCAGCCTAAAGCACACTAGAAACTACAATATATACAATAGGGAATCTACAGAATATACATATGTCAGAGTACAGTTACAATCAAAGCATGGGTTACAAACAGGCATACACAGTTCCAGCAGTTACCTTGTTGCGTCTGGCCACAGGGGGGCGCTGTAGACCAGGTTTCCAGGAACTCCCTCACAGGTCTTTCCCAACCAGGCCCCCGAGCAGAAGAACACTGGAAAATGGCCGAAGTAGGGTTATCAACCTGGGCAATCCAGGTCCCCTCCTACCTTAGTGACCTCACAGGGAAGCACTGCTCCACCCCTGGCTGGAGTTATGGACAAAATCCACAACATGGAATATGGCCATAACTTGGCCTGGGAGCGTCGTAGGCGGACGCCAACGCTCTCATTGTGACAGTTATGAATTTAGCTACAGAACGAGGGGACTCATGACCTGTCTGCCAGTTCCCCATTGGCTGATATCACGCCTGGGGCATTTCCCAATGTCCTGCTCCCATAAAAAGGGGGTGCCGGCATCGTCCACATGCGGAGACACCATTTTTATGGTTGCCATATTTATCGGAAATATGGCTTGCGAGATATGAACCATTTTTTACTGGAGTCGTTCTGTCTGGCTATTTCCATAGCCTTGCTAACTAGCTAGCAGCTCCTACTACAGGGTGACGGCAGGGAGTCATCCTGTGTCCATTGTCCTAAAGCCACCTAATTTCCATATCACAGGACATGGCCATGGGATTTGTTGCTAAACCAGTTGTGTGAAGGAAAGGGGGGGTGACACCAGGAGAGGGCTTCCTGACATACTTGAATATCATGATTTATCGTCATATCTCCGGATTTACCTCACAATCATCATCAGCTTATTATCATGATGATCATCATCATGATCATCATCATCATCATGATCATCATCATTATCATCATGATCATCATCATGATCATGATCATGATGATCATGTGCAACACCTCCCTGGATCCACAGACTCTGACGGGTTGTAATGGACAGGCTAGAGGGAAGCCACTCACCAAGCAGGACCCCCAGAACCCTGAAACCCTTTAACTCCTATACAGGGATTAGGAAGTACACAGGGCCCTGGAGATCAATACCTGTGAAAGGCAGCAGTCTGAGAGAGTAAAGGCTACTTTACACGCAACGACATCGCTAACGAGATGTCGTTGGGGTCATGGAATTCGTGACGCACATCTGGCCTCGTTAGTGACGTTGTTGCGTGTGAAACGCACGAACGACAGTAAACGCTCAAAATTACTTACCTTATCATTGATCGTTGACACGTCATTCAAATTCCAATTATCGTTGCTGTTGCAGGACGCAGGTTGTTGGTCGTTCCTGCGGCAGCACACATCGCTGTGTGTGACACCGCAGGAACGAGGAACATCACCGTACCTGCGGCCACCGGCAATGAGGGAGGAGGTGGGTGGGATGTTCCGCCCGCTCATCTCCACCCCTCCGCTTCTATTGGGCGGCCGCCTAGTGACGTCGCTGTGACGCCGCACGAACCGCCCCCTTAGAAAGGAGGCGGTTTGCCGGCCACAGCGACGTCGCCAGGCAGGTAAGTACGTGTGACCGTTCCTAGCAATGTTGTGCGCCACGGGCAGCGATTTACCTGTGACGCACAACCGACGGGGGCGGGTGCTTTCACCAGCGACATCGCTAGTGATGTCGCTGTTTGTAAAGTGCCCTTAATAGTCAGGCAGGGTCAAACCAGGAATTCCAGAACAGGGGCAGAATCGGCAGGCAAGGACGTAATCAGAAAATGTAGCAGAGGTCAAATCCGGACCGGGCAGCAAGGTACATAAACAGCAGGCAGAACGGTAGTAAGGAAACAAGCAGAAGTCAGAACACCAGAATCCCTAAACAGAACAGAGCGGAACAGGAACCAGAATATCAGAACTATCTCTGGCAGTAGTCAGCAGACAGGAGGGGAATTAAAAAGGGTGTGGTGTCCTCCCATTGGCTGTAGCTGAATGATGGTAACTTCAGCTGGAAGACATACGCCACCTATAGTCAGCCAGTGGTACTGCAGATCCCAAGGAAACCCAGCCCAGTGGATGAGCGGAGCCTGCGCCCACTGGCGCCGCTGGCATCAACTCTTCTCCCATCACCAGCACCATCCATGGCAGGAACACGGTGTCGCCTGGCGATCCGAGTAGAAGTCGCTGGAGTGGACTCCGGTGGTGATGTAACATGATGATGATCATTATGATGATGATTATGATGAGCATGATAATGATCATGATGATGATGATGATCATCATGATGATGATGATCATGATGATGATTATCATGTTGATGATGATCATGATGATCATGATGATGATGATGTTCATGATGATGATGACCGAGTGAAGTTGTCAAAACATCACCAGGAGGTCTGTTGCACCAAGGGAAATACTTCTACTGAGGTAGTCCTTAGAACATAATCTGTTTCTATCCTGAGAAGCCAGGAAACTCCGAAGCCTAGGATCTGTTGGAGAGGCAACCCTCAGACAAAGCAAACCCTTCTTTGCCTCTTACTTTGTTAGTGTCTCTTTCTCGTGGTAACATACAGTTTGTTGAGTCAGACTATCTGGACTCCTGTTCTGTAGGGAATTTCATAAAAGCCGTGGTGGACCGGTACCAACCAGATTCCCATCCAAAGTCATCCAAGTTTTTTGGTGGTGTTGTCCATGGATGGGAGAGCCCTGTTTGAGGCCATCCATTTCGTTACGTAGAAAGTGGAGCTTCAGGTGGGAATGCTGCACTTGGAGAAGATTGCCTCCTATGTTCTACCAGGTCTATCCCATTCCCTGCTCCTGGAAGTGCCGTGGCTATGAGTGCATGTGTGGCACCCCTGGGATTTAGGTGCCACAGGGTATTACACCACTTTTAAGGGGTAATATCTATCCCGGGTCAGGAGAGGGTTAATTGTCGGTGCCTTCACAAAACACACATTCAAAACAATAAAGGTGCTTTCCCACAGGGGGGTGGACTTGGGCAGACAGGGTGGTTAGCCATCATGAAGCATGGGACTTCACTAGTCGCTAGGACAACCAATGGGCGGCGGCACCACTTGGGATATAAGTAGGCACCACCATCTCACTAGAGCAGACCTTCCCGGGCATAGCTTGGGATAACATCTCACATAGCCAACAGGTGTTTATCGTTCCTCTCTCCACTTGGGCCCATGGCTTGGAGATGGAGACTCAGCCCAAGTTCCAGATAGCAACCAAGAGACACTTCACTAGAAAGACTTTCACGGGCACCGGCGGTGACCGCCGACTATCCGGGATCGGCTGGAGCCCATCGTGGCAGAGAACAGTACTCTGGAGCAGCGCCTAAACTACCTGTGAGTAAAAGACCTGGAACCGCAGCCCCTGCCTCTGCCTCTCATTTGCTGTCGCCGTTGCCTAGTGTTGCAGTGCCAATGGGGACTACCACCACCCCTGTCCGTCCTCCATCATCCTCCCCGGGGTAATCCCACTCCATCAGCACCAGAGAGCAGCACCCGCAGCGGCCTGGCGGCATACCACAGGTGGCGTCACGATCTTAGACGGACTTTCCTAACCGTCACCCTCATCCTCCACCTCCAACTATCACCTCTATCCTTCTTACCACCCTTTGCCTCCCCTTCCTGTACGCCTCGGGGTATCGGAACCGGGCCAAGCCACCCCGTGACGACGCAGAGGATCTACACCCCCGACCCGGCGACGAGTAGGTAGCCTCATCTGCCCCGTGGGGTGCTACACATGAACTTGTCTTTGAATGGAGATCTGGTGAGGTGCTTCATTGCGGACAGTCCTGCCATGAGAAATGTCTCATTCCTGTCTGTCTTGCCCGACCGCTGGCAACTTCGTCAAATCTTCCGGGTCTGCCACCCGCCTATGAGAACGTCTTTGACAATAAGGAAGCAGAGCCTTTACCCCCACATAGGTTATATGATTGTTCTATTGACCTACTTCCTAGTTCCTCACCACCTTGTGGTCAAATCTACCCTTATGAATAAGACCAAAGCCATGTCTGAGTACATTAAGGAGAATCTAACTATGTGATTTTTCCAGAAGTCAGCTTCTCCACCGGAGCTGGATTCTTCTTTGTGCAGAAAAAAGATGCCTCTCTCCGGCCCTGTATTGGCTATAAGGTCCTTAATTAGATTACGATAAAAAAGAAACATCCGCTGACACTTATACGAGAATTGTTTGAACGAGTTAGAGGCTCCAGAATCTTCACTAAACTGGACCTTTGTGGAGCATATTTTTTTATCCATATGCGCCAGGGAGACGAATGGAAGACTGCCTTTAACATCCATGGTGGCCACTACGAGTATCGAGTAATGCCGTTTGGGCTTAGTAATGCCCTGGCGGCCTCCCAAGAGTTTGTGAACGTCATCTTTCCGGATCTTCTTTACTCTTGTGTTGTCGTGTACCTGGAACACATCCTGTTGTTGTCTCCCAATCTACCCACACAGTGGAGGAATGTATGCCAGGTTCTGCAAAGACTGAGGGAGAACTGTCTGTACGCAAAGTTCGATAAATGCATTTCAAGCAGACCTCTCTTCCTTTTCTGAGGTATCGTATAATCTCTGATTCCGAATTGAATATAGACCCTGAGAAGATGTCTTGCAACACTGAAGTGGCCTTGTCCGGACGGTGTAAAAGCCAACTAGTGATTTGTGAGATTCTCTAACTACTACCACCAGTTTATACTTCACTTCTCATCCTGAACCGTCTCAATCACTGCCATAATCTGCGAGGATACAGATTCTAAGACATAAACTCTGGAGTCCGAGAGCACTTTCATCTCCCTAAAACAGGCCTTCTCCACAGCCCTAGTATGGCACAGACCCGAGATCAGTAAGTAGTTCTTCTAGGAGATGGATGCTTCTGTGCCGCCCCCGCGACAGCCGACGGGCTGCTCGGACCCGGATCCGCAGTGGCTCGAGGGGTCTCCGGACCCGAGGCGGGGTTGCGCGGCCTCTCGAAATAAAAAAGGGGGAGTTTTTGTGTTTTGGGATAGTGTTCATGACACCACCCACTGTGTGTGGTAACGTGAGGGACCACCGCTGCCGGTTTGGGGAGCCCGGGAACGTTGGTACGTGGCAGCTGAAGTTGTTAACCCCTCCGTGGACAGGGCAGTGGTGTCTCCCGGGGCCCGGTGATGGATGGCGTGGGGAATCCGTCGGGTGCAAGGGGGGGGTAACGTGTACTCACACAGTCGAAAGTCACTGACGCTGACACCAGGTAAACCAAACTCTTGAGCACTCTGTGGTCCTTGTACAGGCATGTTAGGTTCGTGTCCTCTTGGTGCTGCTTGTTGACCTGAAGCCTTGTCCCTTGGCACTGTGTGTACTACGTGTGGATCCCTTACACTTGCAGCGTTTCAGGTCCCGCTCACCTATGTGGCTAGCAGGTTGAGCTTGCTCACAGGGTTCACGCTTGGGATTTTCTGGACGGTTGTGGGAAGTCCTATCCCCCTCGTTGTGCTAGTACTCCGATTCTGGAGCGAGTGGGGAACAGTTCCTGAAGATTCCGTTCCCGTCGGGTGAATTACTGGGCTGCGTGAAGCTACTTTCCAGCCTAGGGTCAGAGTACCCTGCCTTGCCCTGGTCCCTGCCCGATTGTAGCACAAGGCAGCCGGCCTGCTCTCTGTAGCTGCACCGTGCTCCCTGCAACTACCCCCTGTGACCGGGGTTCCAGCTCCTTCTGGCCAGGGCAACGTCTGACACCTGGGACGGGTACCGGAGCCCAGCTCCACAGCGTGACCTGGACTGTCCCCGCTGTCTCTCCTTCCACCTTCACTCTCTACAACTCACTTTCTGCACTGACATTTCTGCCTTCCTTCTACCAGCCCTCCATCTGGGTGGCCCTATTCCCCTCAGGCTGCCCAATGGGTGTTTGGTGGGTGTGGTGCAGAGTGTTCCTCAGGATTTGTGTACACCTCTTGATAGCAACATCAAAGTGACAGGACCTGTAACCAAGGAGGAGCGGGTACCATGCAGAAGGGCAGGTTACACGGCACTCTTGTGACGACCTGATAGCCAGGGCATCACACTTCTTCTAGGGGCCGGGGTGGTCCTTACACAGATGTCTGCTACCGAACGACTAATAACCTGCGGTTTGTTTTCCAAAGCCTTTTCTGCTTCTGAACGCAACTATTGAATTGGCTACCAAGAGTTGTTGGCAATTAATATGGCTCTAGAAGAGTGGCGTTACCTTCTGGAAGGGGCTGTGCATCACATCTTCATTTACGCTGACCACAAGAACTTCGTCTACCGGCAGTCGCCACAGAGGCTGAATCTCCACACAGCCCGTTGGTCACCATTCTTTGCCCACTTTCACTTTGTTTTCCATTTCTGGCCGGCTGAGAAGAATGTCAAAGCAGACAAACTCTCTAGGTCTTTTTTGTCTATCTATCAGCAAATAATCGAAACCTCCAAAGTGGCTCCAGTAAGATTGTCTCGGTGACCTCCCTGTAAGAAATCTGTCACAGAGATAGACGCAAAGTTAGTGTTGCAGTGGGAGTCACTTTTCTAAGCTTGCAGGACACGCTGTACAGACGAACACAACTCTTCTCATTTTGTGACAATACTGGTGGCCAACCCTGCACAAAGACGTTGTGGGTTTCATGTCCATCTGTCCTTCATGTGCCTACAATAAGACCACTAAGAAGCTTTCATCTGAGCTACTATTACCTCTACCTTTGCCATGTGCTCCCTAGCAGCTCCAATGCTGGCTGAGAGGTTCATTCAGCATATCTTCCGCCTGCACAGTCTACCGCTCCACATCGTATCTGGAGAGGCGTCCGATTTACTTCCTGGTACCCGAACTGTAAAAGTCCGGATCCGCGCGGTTTCAGGGTCCGATCCGGGTCTCTCTCTCTCTTCTCTCTCTCCTCTCTCTCTCTCTCTCTCTTTCTCGTCCCGGATCCGCTCCCCATTGACTTACATTGGTCTGGATTCCGGGTCGGATCCGCACTTCTCTGACAACCTGCAACGGATCAGCCGGACCCGGATTATTAGCAATCCGCTCAACTCTACTTTCTGGTTCTTAAGGACTATCTGCAAACTGCTGAATTTGTCTTTACACTTCTTCTTAGCCTACCATCCTCAGTCTAAGGGGCACTTTGCACACTATGACATCGCAAGCCGATGCTTGCGATGCCGAGCACAATGAGGGGCACTGCAGCCAGAAACTTGAGATGCTGCCCCCTGACTGCTGGCCCCCTCTGCATGTTTAAATAGAGGTCTCCCCCCTGGAAAGACACTGACCTGCCGCCCCCGCCTCCTGTGGTGTGACTGGCCTAAGCCCCGCCTCCTGGATACATATCACCGTGCTGCCCAGCTTCCAGCCTCTCGGCTGCAGGACCCGGACCTGTTTGGGCAGCCGGACACAGGGACCCGCTCCTGGAGGCGGTAAGAGAGCTATCAGCAGGGAGGAAAGCGTTTCAGCTCACAGCGCTGTTAGCTGTGAGCGGCTTCCTCTCTGCTGAGGCACAAGTGACATGTACCGGCGAGCGGCGTTCTGAGGGAACTACCCGCCCGCCGGTCAGCTTGTGCTCGCCGTTAATCTGCCCCAACCACAACCAAACCCCCCCCCCCCGCCAACCCCCTCCTCCCTTAAAATCAGCAGGGAGGAAAGCGTCCTGCTCACGGCGCTTTTAGCTGTGAGCAGCTCCCTCCCTGCTGAGGCACAAGTGACATGTATCGGCGAGCGGCGTTCTGAGGGAACTACCCGCCCGCCGGTCAGCTTGTGCTCGCCGTTAATCTGCCCCAACCACCCCCCCCCCCTCCCCTTTTCAGCAGGGAGGGAAGCGTCCTGCTC
Source organism: Anomaloglossus baeobatrachus (assembly GCF_048569485.1). Lineage (NCBI taxonomy): Eukaryota > Metazoa > Chordata > Amphibia > Anura > Aromobatidae > Anomaloglossus > Anomaloglossus baeobatrachus. Next base: position 392,602,471 of record NC_134357.1, on the reverse strand, counting down.
ATGGCATTGTTAGCTGTGAGCGGCTCCCTCCCTGCTGAGGCTCAAGCTATGTGTGCCGGCGAGCAGTGTTCTGAGGGAACTGCCCGCCCGCCGGTTAGTTTGAGCTGCTGCTAAATTTAAACAGGAGCGCTTCGCGCTCTTTTTCTGCGGCGCCGTCCACCCGCCGCCCTATCACTGCCGGCACGGGGGGGAAGTACGGGGGCGATCTGTGGGTCGGCGCGGTCCCTGTTGCAGGCGCAGGTTGGAAGCGCTGCAGCGGCGGGTGCACTTGCCTGCTGGAGTAATAAGCCCCGTTCCCCTGTACCGGCCCCTCCACCACCCCACATTTTCTCATGGTATGCCTCCAGAATGTAGCTGTATCCCCTGCACGTTATGGGGGGATATCCTGGGGACCGCGTCAGGGGCCACACGGGTATCCCAGCGGGGGGGGCAAGAGGGGATGTGGTTAGGCTTCACTACAACTGTTCAGGGAAGGGGGCAGTTGCATTACGCAAGGAGCAGCAGCTGCAGGTGGCGTATGCTCCACCTGCTGATACCCCTAACTCCACCATTTAGGGTGCCAACCATAAACCTCCCCTCCCCCCCCACCTTTTTGGGGCTGGCATGACGCCAGGGGGAAAGCTAAGCCCACGAACCTCCCCCCCCCCTCTTGACACTGTACGCACTGGGGCTGTAGGCAGAGCAAACCCTCCTCCCCCTCCCCTCCCAGGGTTCCGGCGTGGGATGGCGGCGGTTGGGATGGCGTTGAACACCGTGCTATGCTGTCATTTGCAGGTACCCTGGCCACTATTGTAGTCAAAACATGGTGCAGGTAGCTGCGGTGACCGTAGTCAGTCATCTTCACTATTGGATCGGCGTGGGCATCGGGGCTCTGAGCATCAGCATGGAAGAGGAAATAAAAAAAAAAAAAAAAAAAAATAATAAATAAATAAATAAATATAGTCACATCGGTAGAGCTAGATCCCACCACCACGGCGGGTGGTCGAGGTCGCCGCGTTGGCAGACGCATTCTCGTCCTCAGACTAAGTTCTGGTGAGGTCCCGCGGCGGGACGAACAGCATCTGGGTACATTGGTCTGGACAGCGGAGTTGCCGTTGGAACCGGGCGTGCAATTTCCAGAGTAGGGTCTGCTTTTTTCTGCATCTTCTGGTAAGTACCATTATGTGGGATTGTGGGTGGGATAAGTGCCCCAGGGGAGGGGTAACATGATGTCACCAGGAAACAGGATTCCCACCCAATTCTACATTCTTCCTACTGAGTTATGTATGACCAACACCGTGGGTGGACTGTGGAAATCTCCCACCCTGATATTAAAGGCAGTTGTAGTATCTGCCATTGCTGAATACTGTGGTCGGCATTCCACAACCTGACTGCTCTAACTGTAAAAAAAAAAACAAAAAAAAAAAACCCTTTCCTATTTATTTTAAGTCTTGTGCCAGTCCTTTATACAATCAGGTATTTATGCATGAAAATGGGATTTCCATGATAACTTAGTGCTGTAGCTGAAAAGTTGAAGGTTTGGTACCTTTTCGTTGCTGGTTTGTGTTCCATCTTAACGGACAAAATGAGCAAGTGATGTGCAAAATTTGCATCTTTATATTTTATTTAATTGCATAATTATGTCCATAACATTTCCTGATTAATTATGTCCACATGAATATCCCCTCAAAAAAAAATAAAAAAAAAATCAATTTTATTTTTGATCCCAGGTCCATATAACTGACAAATGGCTATCCAATGTTTTACCAGACGGAGATTATTCTAATATTATACGATAGAGGGTGCCGACTAACTATATTATTTGAAGCAATTGTATTTTATATATATATATATATATATATAAAAAAAAAAACAAAACAAAACCTCTTATAGGATTTGCCTCTATTCGGAATGCTTGGCCATATGGAGACAGTTTTATTCACTAGTACCCGTTACCTGGACGCTCTACACTCCATCTCTGGGAACCCACAGGGCATGCTTTAACTTTGTAAGGCATGTCTATGGCATTAGTTTTTCCCAGGTGCCTTTACCCTGGCTACCAAGGGTGTTACTAAGTGGTAATGTTTGGGGGACCGGGTTTTTGGTTCATGTGTCCAACCTCAGAAGCGGTAAGTTCTAACTTGTGTTCCGTAACATGGAATCAGGATATGGGCAATTGCCAATTAAAAAAAAAACAAAAAAAACGAAAACCTTTATTTTATATAGCGATCACATATTCGGCTGTGCTTTGCATGCATTGGGGACGCTGTCTGGATTCCCTACCTGTATGTTTTTTGGGGTGTGGGAGGAGGCCGGAGTGCCCGGAGGAGACCCACGCAGACACGGGGAGAACGTGCAGGTTCCTTGCGGATGGTGTCCTTGATGGGATTTGGGCCCAGGACCCCAGTGCTGCAGGGCTGCAGCTAGCCACTGAGCCACGGTGCCCTGCCATAATAGTTTCAAGAGCAGGAACAGACAGACTTGTAGGTGGAGTATTTCCGGCGTTGCAGGGCCAGCTGTTTGGGATTATTTGCAATACAAAGTGTTTATATAGTTTTATATATATATATATATATATATATATATATATATATATAAAAAAGCTCCTTATGCTGGGCCCAGCGGGCATGGTCCGGTAACATAACGTTGATTGCGCCTTTCCCCCTATTCAGGTTCCAGCTAAACAAAAGGGGGGGTGGACTGGGAAATAGGAGGATGACCAGTGGTTCGACGATGCCGGTGGGTAGAAGCCTTAACCAACTACTCCTACTACTACTCCTGCTCCTTCCTCAAATAAGTAATCAGGCTGATTAGGTTTTTTGTGGCTTGGAATGCCTATGGGTCAACGCAGGGTTGGAGGCAAAACAGGCATCTGGTTTTCTGGGTTAGTATCGCTCACCCTATTGCAATCCCAATCTCAGGTATTTTGGTAACTCCACTCACCAGCAGGATCAAGGCTTGGAGTTCTCAGCTAGATGGTGGGGTGTTTGGTGAAGTTAGGCCCATGCTCCGGGCCCTCATTTTGCATTGATCTGACGGTTCTATGGTATGTTATGCAGCGGGTGTTGCTCCGGTGGTTGATGTGCGTGACGATTTTCCAAGCCACCCTCTAGTAATACACACCCCTGCAGTATTCAGCGAACGTGCACCATTTTTCGGTTGCAAGCAACCTGTTACGATGTCGGTCTCCCCATTTTAAATTCTGGAACGGTACTGAAGCGATGAAGGTCTTGTGGGGTGTAAGGTATGTAGGGTTGGATGATTAGCGGCAAGCGAGTGGATCACAGTAGCCTATTCTTATCTAGCCGTAGATTGTTTAAAAAAAAAAAAAAGGGGGGGGTTTGGATTGTTCCCCCCATTGCAAATCTATACATTGATGTTTTGGATCTTTTTGCCCTCACTCGGCGGGTGTCGGTTATGTCTATTAGGCGAGCGGGTGTGATGGGACCAGTTTTTACCCACGACGACGGCCCTTCATTTTAGCGTCACGGAGTTAGTCCTCCTTTTTGTGGGCTGGTTTTGGTTGGTAATGCTACGGTTCCTGGTTATTTTGGTGTTTGCCAGCCGTGGTACCCGGTACGTACTCTCCCAGAGTTGGGGTGTTCCAAGGCTTCAGGGGCCAGCATACATGAGCACAGTTTCAGTGGATTAGGTGACTGCAATTGAAATGCATTATGAGGGAAGTCAGGACTGAGTTGGTTTTGAAATCGGGTTTTATTAGACACGTAAGAAGATTCAGAACAGCGGTCGGTCCTTTGTTCCCTTTACAGTGGATGTAATTGGAGAGGTTGCCGGAGCTTGGCTCAGCCTTGGGTCTATCAGAGGCGATCAAGATTGCGTGAGCTCTCTTTTCTCCAACCGACTTGGTGATACACATAGGCTTCAAGTAGCTGGTCCAAGGCCGTCTAGCTAGGCCTCTTACCCTTATCTGGTCATAGAGGTACAAGTTTCCCTGTTTTCGTTCGGAGTGTTACAACGATCCGGTCGAAGGTAACCCTCTGGCCCAGGGGGCATGGAGCTAAGGAAGAATGTGATAATATGGATCTCTCCTGGCGCATGGTCGATCAGGGCCTACCCAAGTTGTGCTGTTAATAAAGTGTTGTAAAAAAAAAAAAAAACGTTGTTGGTCTGGCACCGCCAGCTAGAAGGCAATATTTGGCTGTCCTTAAGCTTGGATGGGTACATCCCAAATGATGATGTTATGGATATGGTGGTTGCGGAAATACCTGGGACGGCTCAGGTATTTTAGTTTTGGGGGGGGGTCGCAGCTTGCTGGCGCTGTGCTGCTCCTTGGCGGAAGGGGTAGGAAAAGTGGTGGTGAAATACCCGCGCCGGACGGCCGGAAGGCGGTACATTTACCTGAACCCCGTGATGTTGGCAAGTTAATGCCTGGTTAAAAGCTGCGACCAAATTTTATGCCAAAAGATGAGTGGTTTTTTCCCCATGCCTCTCTGCAAAATGGAAAATTCAAATAAAAGTATTTTAATTTATAAGAGAGCGGTGTTGTGTCTTTCTAGGGGGGGGGAAATGGTGGTAGTTGGGTCCTGGCAGTCTGAGGGGCACTGCAGCCAGAAACTTGAGATGCTGCCCCCTGACTGCTGGCCCCCTCTGCATGTTTAAATAGAGGTCTTCCCCCTGGAAAGACACTGACCTGCCGCCCCCGCCTCCTGTGGTGTGACTGGCCTAAGCCCCGCCTCCTGGATACATATCACCGTGCTGCCCAGCTTCCAGCCTCTCGGCTGCAGGACCCGGACCTGTTTCCCACCCTCCCTCCCTTTTGTTTTCCAAGTTTGATTGAGTTTACTGTGTTTAAGTTGCAGCAGCGGAAGGGGTAGGAAAAGTGGTGGTGAAATACCCGCGCCGGACGGCCGGAAGGCGGTACATTTACCTGAACCCCGTGATGTTGGCAAGTTAATGCCTGGTTAAAAGCTGCGACCAAATTTTATGCCAAAAGATGAGAGTGGTTTTTTCCCCATGCCTCTCTCCAAAATGGAAAATTCAAATAAAAGTATTTTAATTTATAAGAGAGCGGTGTTGTGTCTTTCTAGGGGGGGAAAATGGTGGAAGTTGGGTCCTGGCAGTCTAGTCCCCGCCCCCGTCGCAGCTGCTATATCTTGTGATAGCTGCCGTAGCGAACATTATCGCTACGGCAGCTTCACATGCACTTACCTGCCCTGCGACGTCGATCTGATCTTATTAAGGGGGCGGGACGTGAGGCGTCATAGCGACGTCACACGGCAGGCGGCAAATAGAAGCGGAGGAGCGGAGATGAGCGGGACGTAAACATCCCGCCCACCTCTGTCCTTCCGCATAGCCGGCGTGAGCCGCAGGACGCAGGTAGATGTTCCTCGCTCCTGCGGCTTCACACACAGCGATGTGTGCTGCCGCAGGAGCGAGGAACAACATCGTACCGTCTCAGCATCGTAATTATGGAATTCCCCGACACTACACCGATGATACGATTACGATGATTTTGTGCTCGTTAATCGTATCATCTAGGATTTACACACTACGATGTCGAGAGCGACGCCGGAAGTGCATCACTTTCGACATGACCCCACCGACATCGCACCTGCGATGTCGTAGTGTGCAAAGTGCCCCTAACGGTCAAGTAGAGTGGATCAACCAGATCCTGACCAATTTCCTACAGCACTTTGTCACCTTTCACCACAGTGACCATCAGTATATGAATACATCAACAAGCTTAAAACAGCAATCAATTGCAATGTCAGGTCAAACCTTGTCATATACAATTGTATGCCTGAACCTGTAACTAAACTCTAAAGACATACTGATACTGTAGGTAATGTACTGTAGATTGTAAGCTCCAATGAGGATAGCAATGATCATGTCTGTAAAGCGCTGTGCACTTAACAGCACTTTATAAGTGAATAAAATAAATAAACTCCCAGTATGACCCGAAAATGGCAAGGTGATGATGGGAGTTGTTGTTACCAGCTGTCATCAGACTACCACCATACTGGAACCACAGTACTGATAAAAACACAGGCAGTAGCATTATTAAACATTTAAATAGTAACTTCAATTTTGATAGATTTCTTTTTGTATATTTTTTGCTCTTTTATTCTTAGCCGATTATAGGGCTCTGAGTCCTGAGACCCCCACCAACAGCTGAAAAGTCCTTTTTGAAGTGTACAGCTTAGGAGACAGGAATCTATGACTTTCTACTGCATCTGTACTCCCCTTTGTGTGTGCTCCTGTCAAATATGCTGCTCACTTTAAGGCCTGAAACACACATCCGTGAAACACGTGCGTGTTTGGTCCGTTTCCGTGTATACTGGAGACACGGCCAAACGTGCACCAATGTTACTATATCTCAGCGGTTACACTTGCGTTTTTGGTTATGTCCGTTAGTCCGTCTCCGTGATGCGTTTTGTGGTCCGTGTCTCACGCCAGCATGTCCGTTTTGTGCACGGAGCACGCTTCCACGGACACCATTAAAATCAATGATTTGGTTCGCACAATTAAAAAAACACGGATACGTGTCCTAATGGTGCGTGTGCGTGCTGCAGATTTACCGATTGTGAATGTAAAATCGGCCAGCAGGTGTAAGGTATAAGAATCGTGCAGCCGTGATGCATTACTAGCTGGCTCGGCACATTGTGTGTATTTTCAAAAGCACATGTATAATTCCTTTTCAGTGCTTTAAGTCTGTCTAAAAATGTAAAGAAAATATGTCTCCCCGAGTTGATACCGAAAGAATAATCTCTGCTGTAGAACGGCATCCTGTACTGTGGGACACAAGAATTGAAGGCTACAGGGATTGGCTAATAGTGGAGAGGGCATGGGAGGATGTTGCCCAAGAACTTTTTCCTAACAATGGATGGGAGCGATGTTCTCCAGTTAAACGTGCTCGTTTTGGTTTTTTTTCATATTATATTTTTTTATGTAATTAATTTCTGATTCATTGTAGTATTTTAAAAATAGTATTATAAATTCTCTATTTTTGTAATATTTTTTGAAACGGATTCTATGTATATAGATTGAATTTAAAATGTCCCATAATACTAGCATGTTCAAATATACTGAACATATTTTTAATTTCCCTTGTAACCATCCTTCACACAATTTGCAAATTTCATAATGTTTCTGTCTAAATGTCCGATTTTTTTAAGCCTATATTTTATTTTTTATCTTTTGTTTATTAAAAAATGAAAATTTGATTAAATTCATGTGTGGTTTTTTTGGATAAATTGTAACGATAGATAATGTAATTTTTATATTTATGAGTATACTAATTTGTTACATTTTATCCTAAAAATCTATGTGTAATACTATCTTTCGGTTTTTTTATAGTTCTTATTTTCAAACATTATTGATATGTTTTATGATATTGTAGAACAAAACATACATTAAAATGTAAAATAACAATATACAAACATAAATAATTTAAATTGGGTTTTTTTTTTTTCATATATTTCTATAGTCGATACAGTTCGCAGACGATGAAGATCTGCAAGAGATCAATATCGGAGGGAGTTTAATCCCATACCGTCATCATCATTGTCAACCAGAAAAAGGCGTTATGTTTTTTTTAATAATCTGGATTTCTTGAGACCAATAATGGAGGTCACACAGTACGTTGTCTTTAATCATTTTTATTAAATAAGGCTTTAAAAAAAAAATAAATTTAAATTTAACAGGAAAATTTTTTTTAAAAATATTTGTTTTTCACATAATTACAGGACAGATGACAATCTTGATGATGATGATGACCAACCTTCCACAATACAATCTGCATTGGCCACTTCTCAGGCTGAAGTTGACCCATGTGTAGCCAATACCCAAGAAACTGACAGACCTGACAGTCATCAAAGTGAACATCAAACCAGTGACACAGGTGTGCTATCAACAGTACATACTCAGGAAACTTCAACAGAACCCACTATTTCAAATCGTCCACAATCTCCTATAGCAACAAATGTCCCACGCTTTAATCCAATTACACTAAGGGGTCGAAGAATGAGAAGGGGGGATGATATGAGAACTTTGCCTGAATTAATAGACACAAGAGTTATGAATATTATGAATAGTTTAATTCCTGAAACTGATTGTGAACGGTTTTGTAGATCATTGCCAACAAGTCTATCCAAAATACATTCTGAACATCAGGATAGGGTTAGGGCTGCTATAATTACCCTTATAGATGCCTGTCAAAAAACACCATTTCCAAATAATGTTCTACTAACAATAGAGCAGTGGCGCACTAATTTCCATGACACTAGTAGTGATGTTGCAGTAACACAATCTATACCAATGTCTAACCAACCAACTTCAACTAATATCACTAGTCAGTTGACAAATCCTACTTCTCGAACCTATGATATTCCAAACATATTGAATGTCCCACAACCTTCTCATATATCAATGTGGGCTGGCCAAAATACAAACATGCCCTCAACTAGTACATTACCATCAACAGTTAATGTTAACCCTACTTTCCCCACTCAAATCCAGCAACTTAGTCAAGCTCAAATGAATCCTACAATTTTTACGAATATACCAAATATTAATCCAATATTAAATGTCCATCCATCTTTGTTCCATGGCCAAACTAGTGCACAATCACTATTACAGACCCCACACATTCAAAATCCTTACCCATACACTCCACAACAACCAAATCAGCCAAATATTATCTACTAGAAGGTGGCCCGATTCTACGCATCGGGTATTCTAGAATTTACGTATTGTGTAGTTCATGTATGATTTTTGTTATATATATATATATATATAGATGTTGTTGTGTGTAGTTACCAAGTGTTTGTGTAGGGCGCTGTACATGTTCTGGATGTTGTCTGGGTGTGATGGGGGGTGAGAGCGGTGTTGTTTGTGTGTTGCGTTGTTTGTGGAGCGCTGTGTGTCTGTAGCGTTGTGTGTGTGTTGCGCAGTTTGTGTGTGTGTGGTGTGTTTTGGGGGGAGGTATGTTTTGTGTAATGTGCGTGTTGTGCGGTATGTGCGTATATTTGTGTGTGCAGCATTGTCTGTGTGTGTGGGTGTCTGTGTAGGGCAGTTGTTTGTGGTTCCCAGTGTGTGTGTGTGGTGTGGTGTGTTGTGCAGTGCGCGCACGCGTGTGTGTTGGGGGGAGGTGTGCACTTCCCATCGTGCTCCATCCCCCATGCAGCGCACTCCCCATCGTGCTCCATCCCGTATGCTGCGCACCCCCCATCGTGCTCCATCTCCCATCCTGCGCACTCCCAAACGTGCTCCATCCGCCATGCTGCGCACTCCCAAACGTGCTCCATCCGCCATGCAGCGCACTCCCCATCGTGCTCCATCCCCCATGCTGCGCACTCCCAAACGTGCTCCATCCGCCATGCTGCGCACTCCCCATCGTGCTCCATCTCCCATGCTGCGCACTCCCAAACGTGCTCCATCCGCCATGCTGCGCACTCCCAAACGTGCTCCATCCCCCATGCTGCGCACTCCCAAACGTGCTCCATCCGCCATGCTGCGCACTCCCAAACGTGCTCCATCCCCTATGCTGCGCACCCCCCATCGTGCTCCATCTCCCATCCTGCGCACTCCCAAACGTGCTCCATTCGCCATGCTGTGCACTCCCAAACGTGCTCCATCCGCCATGCTGCGCACTCCCAAACGTGCTCCATCCGCCATGCTGCGCACTCCCCATCGTGCTCCATCCCCCATGCTGCGCACTCCCAAACGTGCTCCATCCGCCATGCTGCGCACTCCCCATCGTGCTCCATCTCCCATGCTGCGCACTCCCAAACGTGCTCTATCCGCCATGCTGCGCACTCCCAAACGTGCTCCATCCGCCATACTCCGCACTCCCCATCGTGCTGCATCCTCCATGCTGCGCACTCCCAAACGTGCTCCATCCGCCATACTCCGCACTCCCCATCGTGCTGCACCCCCCATGCTGCGCACTCCCAAACGTGCTCCATCCGCCATGCTGCGCATTTCCAAACGTGCTCCATCCGCCATGCTGCGCACTCCCAAACGTGCTCCATCCGCCATGCTGCGCACTCCCAAACGTGCTCCATCCGCCATGCTGCGCACTCCCAAACGTGCTCCATCCGCCATGCTGCGCACTCCCAAACGTGCTCCATCCGCCATGCTGCGCACTCCCAAAGGTGCTCCATCCGCCATGCTGCGCCAGCATCAGCCTCTCCGTCTCCAGCATCAGCCTCCCCATCCCAGCCTTCCCCAGGTTCAGCCTCTCTCCTCTCAGCCTCCTCCAGCACGCCGTGCTCCTCTGCCGACACTCACAGATCCGATCGCATACACTCACACACACCCACACACACCCACCCGATCGCATACACTCACACACACCCGATCGCATACACTCACACACACCCGATCGCATACACTCACACACACCCACACACACCCACCCGATCGCATACACTCACACACACCCGATCGCATACACTCACACACACCCGATCGCATACACTCACACACACCCGATCGCATACACTCACACACACCCGATCGCATACACTCACACACAAAGACACACACACTGACGATATTGCACATACGCGCTGATACTCACAACATCCGGGGATATCACATGCTTCTGGCCATGTGATCCCCCGGCAGGTCCTGGAAGCTCACAACAGCACAGTATCGCCGCCGAGAAGCAAGCGATATCCCAGGATGTTGTGAGTATTTGGATGCGATGTGATGTGTGAGGTGTGTGTGAGTGTGATCTGATTTGTGTGTGTATGTGTGTGTGTGTGTGCTGTTATGTGTGTGTATGTTCCGCAGCTGCAGGACCTTGATGTGTGGATGCGATGTGATGTGTGTGTGAGGTGTGTGTGAGAGTGAGTGTGAGCCGGTGTACACTGGTAACTATGATACACATCGGGTAACTAAGGGACCTTAGTTACCCGATGTTTATAATGGTTACCAGCGTTCACGGCCTCCGTCAAGATCCCAGCATCGCAAGGTTATGTCTGGCGCTGCCGGGATCCTGACGGAGCCGGTGTAGAAGCAAGCGATATCCCAGCATGTTGTGATGTGTGAGGTGTGTGTGAGAGTGAGTGTGAGAGTGAGTGTGATCTGATGTGTGTGTGTACTCACCTGGGAATCGGAGCTCCGTGTCAGTTGGGCCAGAGCGAGCGTGCATTGCGTGAGGGGGGCGGGGCCTGCAGAGAGCCGGGGCGAGAGGCCAATCCGTGTGGGGGGGCGGGGCCATGGCGAGCCCAGCGGCCAATCAGCTTTGTGTCACCGTAAGGACACAATTTCGGAGCATGACAGACAGACAGACAGACAGACAGACAGAATAAGGCAATTATATATATAGATACTCAACCGATTGGGCAATCTGTGTATGCTCAAAACACACAGGTATTACCTTCTACCTCAGGTGCTGATGTGACAATATTGCCATGTACCAGTCGAACAATACCTACCGCAAGTGTTACTCTAACATCTGCAGAAGCAGATTGTCACATAAGTGTGAGTCAAGAGTCGGGTAATAGTAACGATGCATTTTATGAATAATTTTTTTTTTTTTTGATAGTTTACTTTTAATTTTTTTTATTTTTTTTTTATTAATTTTTTTAGGTTCTAACAATGAATAGTGATAATATTATCAAATGTAATAAAATGTTGATTAGAATCAAAAATATATTACAAGCCTTATATAATTTGGTTAGCATGTTTTTTGTTTTTATTTTAAAACTGCATAATATGTTTAATGTCTTTAATTAACAAGAATGTATGTTTCAAAAAGATTTTTTTTTTTTTTTTTTAAAAATAGACTCAATTGAAATAGTCTAAGTTGCTTCATAACAATGTTCAAATATTATTTCACATTCTTTATGATATTAAATAAAGACTGATGTTTGAAAATAATCCCTATGTTCATTTCATTGGTTGGTTGTTTAAAATTGTAATTTGTTATATTTTTTATTTTAATATTTTAAAATATTATAAATAATAGGATGCTCATGTAAACATGACATAGATTGTACATATATTATTGTTAATTGAATTATCAACAAAAACACTACTTGGCTAAATGTCGAACACGACGGAACGATATTATTCTGTTCAAGTCTGCAAAATATGAAAAAAACATACTCACAAAATGTGTTTCTTCAATAATAATCCATTTAGATTTCCAAAAACAAGCCATGATGCAGTGAGGATATGTACAGGTCTGAGACGGCTACGCGCTTTGTCGCACCATAATGACATCATCAGTTTACATATGCCTGTGGGCGTGACTAAACTGTACAGCAAAATTAATTATTTATTTATTTTTTAAAAAAAAAAATGTGGGTTTCCCCCCCCAATTTGAAACCAGCCAGGGAAAGTAACACAGCAGAAGGCAGGTATTATCAGGATGGGGAGCCCCACGGTATGGGGAGCCCCCCAGCCTAACAATATCGGCCCTCTGATGCCCAGAATAGCCTCATCAATGAGATGAGACTGCTCTGGCACTTTTCCCGGCTCTTCCCGATTTACCCTGGTGCGTTGGCAAATCGGGGTAATAAGGATTTATTGGCAGCCCATAGCTGCCAATAAGTCCTAGATTAATGACTCAGTCATGGGTACGGGATTGAAATAGACCAGGTGAGTGCTGCTAAGAGCAGTTCTACTATTCATATGTGAGGCCGTATGGCACATTTTATAAAAATATTTTAGTGTAGGACTGCTTCAAATGAGATTTGCCGTGACGTGGCGAAGCAGCTCAAGAAATTGCAATTTTTTGCCAAAAATCTCAAAAAATTTTTTTATAAGTACAGTTTGGAATGTTTAGTGCTGTAGTGCACATTTGGTGCTGGCTTTTTGTTTTTTCTTCATTGAATTGGTCGGTGGTTGACCTCCACCTTGCTATGCACCCCAATTTGGGATGTATTCCATCTGTCTGGATTTTGGCGGTTGGTGACTGTTCACATTAAGTCATCAGGCTTTGTCCACAAGCTATTTACTTCATGCAGCATTTGCTTGGACCTGTCCCGCCCACAGCCATGACTCAGTCATGGGTACGGGATTGAAATAGACCAGGTGAGTGCTGCTAAGAGCAGTTCTACTATTCATATGTGAGGCCGTATGGCACATTTTATAAAAATATTTTAGTGTAGGACTGCTTCAAATGAGATTTGCCGTGACGTGGCGAAGCAGCTCAAGAAATTGCAATTTTTTGCCAAAAATCTCAAAAAAATTTTTTATAAGTACAGTTTGGAATGTTTAGTGCTGTAGTGCACATTTGGTGCTGGCTTTTTGTTTTTTCTTCATTGATATTAAATAAAGACTGATGTTTGAAAATAATCCCTATGTTCATTTCATTGGTTGGTTGTTTAAAATTGTAATTTGTTATATTTTTTATTTTAATATTTTAAAATATTATAAATAATAGGATGCTCATGTAAACATGACATAGATTGTACATATATTATTGTTAATTGAATTATCAACAAAAACACTACTTGGCTAAATGTCGAACACGACGGAACGATATTATTCTGTTCAAGTCTGCAAAATATGAAAAAAACATACTCACAAAATGTGTTTCTTCAATAATAATCCATTTAGATTTCCAAAAACAAGCCATGATGCAGTGAGGATATGTACAGGTCTGAGACGGCTACGCGCTTTGTCGCACCATAATGACATCATCAGTTTACATATGCCTGTGGGCGTGACTAAACTGTACAGCAAAATTAATTATTTATTTATTTTTTAAAAAAAAAATTTGGGTTTCCCCCCCCAATTTGAAACCAGCCAGGGAAAGTAACACAGCAGAAGGCAGGTATTATCAGGATGGGGAGCCCCACGGTATGGGGAGCCCCCCAGCCTAACAATATCGGCCCTCTGATGCCCAGAATAGCCTCATCAATGAGATGAGACTGCTCTGGCACTTTTCCCGGCTCTTCCCGATTTACCCTGGTGCGTTGGCAAATCGGGGTAATAAGGATTTATTGGCAGCCCATAGCTGCCAATAAGTCCTAGATTAATCATGTCAGGCATCTCCCCGAGATACCTTCTGTGAGGTAAATCCGGAGATATGACGATAAATCATGATATTCAAGTTATGTCAGGAAGCCCTCTCCTGGTGTCACCCCCCCTTTCCTTCACACAACTCCTTCAATCAGGAAATTTACCACAGGGATAAACGGTTTGTTTAGCAGATAGGTGTCAAAGGAACTGGTCTGTGTTCCACTTACACCTCCATGGCCATCTCCTGTGATATGGAGATTAGATGATGTGGGAACAATGGACACAGGATGACTCCCTGCCGTGACCCTGTGGTAGGGGCTGCTATCTACTTAGCAAGCTTGGAAGTATCCAGACAGAACGACTCCAGTAAAATATGGTTCATATCTCGCAAGCCATATTTCCGATAAATATGGCAACCATAAAAATGGTGTCTCCGCATGCGGACGATGCTGGCACACCCTTTTTATGGGAGCAGGACCTGGGGAAATACCCCAGGCGTGATATCAGCCAATGGGGAACTAGTAGACAAGTCATGAGTCCTCTCGTTCTGTAGCTAAATTCATAACTGTCACAATGAGAGCGTTGGCGTCCGCCTACGACGCTCCCAGGCAAAGTTATGGCCCATATTCCATGTTGTGGATATTGTCCATAACTCCAGCCAGGGGTGGAGCAGTGCTCCCTCTGAGGTCACTAAGGTAGGAGGGGACCTGGATTTGCCCAGGTTGATAACCCTACTTCGGCCATTTTCCAGGGTTCTTCTGCTCGGGGGCCTGGTTGGGAAAGACCTGTGAGGGAGTTCCTGGAAACCTGGTCTATGGCGCCCCCCTGTGGCCAGACGCACAAGGTAACTGCTGGAACTGTGTATGCCTGTTTGTAACCCATGCTTTGCTTGTAACTGTACTCTGACATATGTATATTCTGTAGATTCCCTATTGTATATATTGTAGTTCTAGTGTGCTTTAGGCTGATTAAATTATATAATTAATCTTGGGCTGTTCTGTTATCTCGATCTTGAATCCCACGTCTGTGTGTTCGGCTAATAGTTACCGTGAAGCGGTTGGTGGCAGCGAGTTGTGCCAAGGATTATTGTGGGGAGGCCAGTGAGATTCGGGGAGGTTTTATATATTCCGCCCGCGGAGGTCGGGGGAATATATACCCTACTCTCACCGGGGACCCTTCAATAATCGGCATAAGTAGTATAGCGGCCTCCTTGCTTATTGTCGGGCAATTCCATAATTGGCCTGACTATAAGAGGGGCGCTAGAGAGCGCGTCACGTGCTCTGTCTGTCGGTCGGGAGGTATAAAGGAGGGGTGACCCCCACTTGTTACCCCCCGATTGTGACGTACTGGTAGCCAGCGCGGGGGATTTCTGAGTGACCCCCCCGGTGGTTCGTGACACCTTCCATGATTAATCTGTAAATTACAGTTAAAAAACACACAAAACTGAAAAATCCTTTATTAGAAATAAAATACACAAACAAATTCCCTCATTACCAATTTATTAACCCCGACAAACCCTCCATGTCCGGCGTAATCCACGGACTCCAGCGTCGCTTCTAGCGCTGCTGCATGGAGTTGACAGGAGCAGCAGAAGACACCGCCGCTCCGGTCACCTCCACGCAGCTAATGAGATGAGTAGCGCGATCAGCTGATGTCAGTCAGGTAACTCGTGGCCACCGCTGGATCCAGCGGTGGCCGCGGGTAACCTCATTGACATCAGCTGATCGCGCTACTCATCTCATTAGCTGCGTGGAGGTGACTGGAGCGGCGGTGTCTTCTGCTGCTCCTGTCAACTCCATGCAGCAGCGCTGGAAGCGACGCTGGAGTCCGTGGATTATGCCGGACATGGAGGGTTTGTCGGGGTTAATAAATTGGTAATGAGGGAATTTGTTTGTGTATTTTATTTCTAATAAAGGATTTTTCAGTTGTGTGTGTTTTTTTTAACTGTAATTTACAGATTAATCATGGAAGGTATCTCGGGGAGACGCCTGACATGATTAATCTAGGACTTATTGGCAGCTATGGGCTGCCAATAAATCCTTATTACCCCGATTTGCCAACGCACCAGGGTAAATCGGGAAGAGCCGGGTACAGCCCCAGAACTGTTGCATATAATGTATGCGGCAATTCTGGGCGGCTGCTGACTGATATTGTTAGGGTGGGGGGCTCCCCATAACGTGGAGCTCCCCATCCTGAGAATACCAGCCTTCAGCCGTATGGCTTTATCTGGCTGGTATTAAAATGGGGGGGGACCGCACGCCATTTTTTTTAATTATTTATTTATTTATTTCACTGCACAGTATAGACACGCCCACCGGCTGCTGTGATTGGTTGCAGTGAGACAGCTATCACTCAGCATGGTGGGCGTGTGTGACTGCAACCAATCATAGGCGCCGGTGGGCGGGGAAAGCAGGGAATACGAGATTGTTTAATGAGCGGCCGGCTTTTTCAAATTAGAAAAAGCCGCCGGAACAGTGTGAACGCCGTGCAGCGCCGGTGATCGGGGAACGGTGAGTATGAGAGAGGGGGGGACACTTCAGTCACTCGGGGGATTAGCGGTCACCGGTGAATCCTTCACAGGTGACCGCTAATCAGTACACGGCACAAAGACAGAGCCGCGGCATGACTATGAAGTCGGGTGAAGTTCACCCGAGTTCATTCTCATCCCGCTACTCTGTCTTCCGACATGTAGTAACGACATTTTGCATCACACACGTACATTTCACACGGACAACGCATACACATGTCAGTTATTTCACTCACGCACACACGGACATTCCACACGCACATACGGCTAGCATACGGGATACACACGCAGGCCACACATACCATAAAAAGGGACCTAAAAAACGGAAAACGGACCCGAAAAACGGCCCGTTTTACACGGACGTGGTTTTCACGGATGTGTGGCGGAGCCCTAAGACATCTTTTGAGCGATTTGGTAGGGGTCTCAAGACCCGGATCCATAATGATCTGCTCAAAATTAAAGTGCCCTCTGCGCAGGTGCCGTTTCCAGTGTTCTCCAACAAGCATCTAAACATGCTGGGAACACTGAGAACGGCACTGGCATAATGTCTATGCCTATAGAAGGACAAAAGACTGTGGAGGAAAGTAGAGAATAGTAATGCGCATGTGCAAGATTTCCTCTTAAGGAGCCAACGTCACAGAGACAGTCACGCTTATATGAGGCGAGATATACTGTATGATAATGAGACATACAGGTATGAGTTTCTATAACCTGTCTGTGCATATTAATAGGTTAGATAGGTCAAATGTGCTGGCATATTCCCTTTAAACTTGCTTTAATATCATAGATCTCTGCAGATCATCCTGTGCAGACGTGCTGCCGAGAACATTTTTTTTTTCTATGCACACATGGAGAGTTCATATTAAAGGGATTGCCTGGTCTAAAATGACAAGTCTGCAGTGAGTGTATGTGACTACACACTTTTAAATCCTCCCATCACTCATACCGGGAATGGTGGTCATGTGACCGCAAGTATGTGATATGTATACTCTTTGCCACATTCTGACTAGATGTGAGCAGCCTCACACAATACACTTGTGTGCCGCCCCGCTCTCAGCAGCTGAGCTGCTCGGATCCGGCGCTTCTGTGGGTGGCTCGAGGGTCTCCGGACCCGGGGGCCTCACGGTCACTTCAAATGTAAAGGGGGAGTGATGGGATGGTGGATGTAGGACGTAAATGTACGGGCTGATCCGTACGGAGTTCGTGACGCCACCCACGGTGTGTGGTGATATTGGACACCACCGCTGCAGTTACGGGGCACCCGTGGGAGTTGTTGTGCAGCAAGTTGTTAACCCCTCCGTGGGCAGGGATGGTGGCCCCAGGACCCGTTGGGGGTTGGGCAGTGCAGGGAGATGGGTAACCGCAGGATGCTGATGTACTCACTATTAGTAAACACACGAGTCTCTGGTAAACCAAGGTGATGGTGGTCGGTGCCTGCAGACGACTGCGTTCGGATTCCCCCACCCGGCTGGTGGTCTCTGTCTTTCTCCTGCACCTGTTTAGAATGGTGGACTGCCTGTGCTTGCAACTTCAGGAGTCCGCTCCCGGCTTGTGGTCGCCAAAGGAGCCCTTTGCCCGCAGACGCTGGCGCGTGGGATCTCTGAGCCTTGGCCTTTTATCTAGCTCAGTGGGCTGTTGCCTTCAGTCGGGACTTTGGGTGGGACAGGACCTCTAGTCCTGGCCGCAATCAGTTAATTAACTAGTTCCAGTAGCTTTTGGGCCTAGCTTTAGGGTCTGAGTACCCCCCTGTGTGCTCCGGTTTCCGAGTCGGTTCCCCGGGTCGGTACCGGCGGGCCACTACCCTGTCCCGGTCCACCTCGGTTCCACCGAGCCGTCTGCCCGGCTCCTGCAGACGGAGACCGCCGCCTGCCTCCTAGCCAAAGGCACCAGGGCTCCAACCCTGGTACCTGTTCAATTTGGGTGTTCGCCTCCACTGGAGCTGCACACAGCTCCAGCCCACACTCCTCTCCAACTTGAACTCTAAACCACTCTCCTCTGCTTTCCCGCCCCAGGCTATCTAAAACTCCTAGGTGGGCGTCTCCCAACCGCCTAGTTCCGCCCCCTGGTGTGTCTATCAAGCCCTGAGGGGGGGTGACTAGGGTTTTAAGGGTTGGCTGTGTGTTACCTGTGAGGGAAGGGTGTAATGTGGGTCCCTATTTGTGACTACCTGGCCCGGCCAGGGTGTCACATTTGCATTGAGTGAGGCCATGCCAATCTAGTCGGATTATAGCCGAAGTGTGCATATTGCATAATTGCAGTTACGTGACTGCCCTTCCCGGCACTGACACCAGAGAATCCTCTCACGGGATTCACAAGTCTGCAGTCACAGAGTGCAGACTTGTCATTTTAGATTGGACAACCCCTTTAAGGATCGCTTTGTGAACATGAAAGGGCTATTGGCCAATCTGAACAGACTAAAAATCGAATGCCAATCAGCTGCATAAGGCTTTGTCCGCACTTTGCGTTTCCACCTGCGTTTCAGCTGCTTTTCCACAGCGTTTTGAGCTGCAGCGTTTTCATGCCAAAAGGCATGCGTTTTGATTTTCCTGCAAAGTCTATGGGAAATGGGGATTTCTTGTCCGCACTTTGCAGTTCAAAACGCAGCGTTTAATTTGCATAAATTTGGGCAAAAACTCTGCGTTCAAAGAAGCAGCATGTCAATTGTTTTTGCCATTTGGGCTGCGTTTTGCTAACATTGAAGTCAATGAGAAGTTGTAAAAAGCAACAAACATCAAAATTCCAGTGTTTTACCTGCTTTTTAGCTGCAGAAAGAATGCGTTTTGGACTACATAAACGCATGCGTTTCTGACATCAAAATAATGAAATATGTCCCTTTACACACACACATAGTCCGACAATTAAATTAATGAAAAATATTAATTTATTGTTATTTTAGCGATAAATTGTATAAAACCGCTATAGTTATATGAAATATAACTAGTTTCGCTATGATTTAAAGAATTATATTTGTTTTCTTTTTTTTTCCCCCTTTTTTCATTGTGTTTGACTATGTAAACTTTATTTAGCAGTGTCTTTATGTTCAAAACGCATCTGTCTAAACGCAATGGAAAAGCATGTAAAAAGTGCTAAGAACGCGGCTAAAACGCGGTAAAAACGCACGCGTATTTACCGCGATTCTGTGCTCAAAAGCAACTTTGGCAAAAGCAATTTCTGCCAGACGATGCGTTTAGAACTGCAACTACGACGACGCAAAGTGCAGACACAGCCTTAAACTAGTCAGTTGCCAATTAAGCCCCGCAATTGACAAGTGTAACTGCACCCTTAGATGTAGGTACCTTAACGGTGACATCTCCACTGATGTCCTTTTCATCCCTTTCTTCTTCATCTGGTCCTGACACTATAGCTCATCTCCGCAGACGTCCCTCTTCTTCAGTCTTCTGCAGCACATCCTAACAGTGCCCTTAAAAATAAAAAGTGTCACTATAATGTAGCCTGAATAAATATAGCTGCCTATGCTGTGTGCCCTAAATAAATAATTGCTCCTCACTCTGCCCCAAAAAGAGACACACACATTTTCCAACTTCAGTAGTCCTCTCCACTGTGCACCCTCATTACACTGTACTTCCTCCATACTGTGTCCTCAATAAATATCACTCCCCTCACTGTCTACAGTAAAAATTCCTTGAATCTGCAGCTCCACTAAGGAGTGCTTCCCTTCCCCTGATTTGTGGCACTCTATCACATACAGTCCACATCCATGTAGCACCATTAATCGCATTACATACATCAGCAACACTCTCTGCAACAGGGCTTACAGTCTAAATTCCCTAACAGTATGTCTTTGGAGTGTGGGAGGAAACTCATGGGGGGAACATCCAAACTCCTTGCAGATGTTGTTCTTGGTGGGATTTGAATTCAGGACCCCAGTGCTACAAGACTGCAGTGCTAACCACTGAGCCATTGTGCAACTCTGTACCCACAGATGTAGCTTGCACCCCAATATTTACCCTCACATGTAATATGCATATCCCCATATGTACCCCTACATATAGCCTGCATCCCATATATCCCAAGCACACCCCCATATGTACCCCCACATGTAGCCTGCACCCCCATGTAGCCTGCACCCCCATATTTACCTCCACATGTAGCCTCCACCCCCATATGTACACCCACATATAGCCTGCATCCCTCATAGATACAAAAAGGAAAAAAGATCCAGCACTGAAATGTAACTAATTGAATGCATATTAAAAATATGAGGAAAAACCTCTTAATCATAACCTGAGGTTAGTGTTTGATCTTTCTCTTATTGTATTGTTCACGCTGTTTGGCTTTGTGTGCTATTCAGCTTACTCCCCATATACTGTATACCCCACATGTAGCCTGCACTCCCCATATACTGTATACCCCACATGTAGCCTGCACTCCCCATATACTGTATACCCCACATGTAGCCTGCACTCCAATATGTACACACACATGTAGCATGCACTCCTCATATGTACCCCACATGTAGCCTGTGCTCCCCATATGTACCCCACATGTATCCTGCACTCTCCATATGTACCCCACATGTAGCCTGTGCTCCCCATATGTACCCCACATGTATCCTGCACTCTCCATATGTACCCCACATGTAGCCTGCACTCCCCATATGTACCCCACATGTAGCATGCACTCTCATATGTACCCCACATGTAGCCTTCATTCCTATATGTACAACCACATGTTGCCTGCATCCCTCATATGTACTCCACATGTAACCTGCACTCCTATACATACACCCACATGTAGACTGCAACCCCCATATTTACCCCACATGTAGCCTACACTCCTATATGTACTCCACATGTAGCCTGGAATCTATATATACACCCACATGTAGCCTGCACTCCAATATGTACCCCACATGTAGACTGCTCTCCTATACGTACACCCACATGTAACCTGCACTCAGACATGTACCCCACATGTAGCCTGCACTCCTATATGTACACCCATATGTAGCCCGCACCCCCATATGTACTCCCACATGTAGACTGCACCACACCACCATATGTCTCTGTTGTTTCTGTACCGCCCCCACGTCAGCGGCCGAGACGCTCGGATCCGGAGCCGCGGTGGCTCGAGGGGTCTCCGGATCTGGGGGGTCCGCGCAGACACTTGAGTCAAAAGGAGAAGGGGGGCATGCACAAGGGAGATAGAAAGCTCGTGACGTCACCCACGGTGTGTGTGGCAATGTAAGGGACCACTGCTGCCGTTGGGGAGCCCGGCGACGGTGGTGGGGCAGCCCAATGTTTAACCCCTCTGTGGGTAGGGGGTTTGTGTCCCGGGGGCCCGTTGGATGATTGGCGCTTGGGTGCCGTGGGAGATAGGAACAGGGGTTTTCAGCGTACTCACTCAGTCCAGGAATAACAACACCGATAGCTTGTAAACCAGAATTCTGAGCACCACTGCAGCTTGAAGGGAGCACGCTTGGGTCCGTGCCCTTGGTGTCGCTGTTAGCCTGTGGCCCTGTCCTTGGCACCTTCGTCACTGTTGGACCCTTGGGTATAAAACTCCTCGGGTCCCGCTCGCCCATATGGCTAACAGATCAGAGTTCACGCATAGGATTTCTTTGGACTGCATTAGGAAAGTCCTATCCCATCGGTGCGCTAGTACCCCGATTTTGGAGCGGGTTTCAGATGAATCTTGAAGTCGGGTAAATTACCGGAACGCGTGAAGCTTCTTTCCGGCCTAGGGTCTACGTACCCTGTTGTGCCTTGGCCCCTGCCCGGTGATAGCTCAAGGCCTCCGGCTGCCCTCCTTGGCTGTCCGTGCCCCCTGACACTATCCCCTGCGACCGGGGTTCCAGCTCCTACCAGACCCAGACCAACATCTGCCACCTAGTACTCAGGAGCCCTGCTCCTCCTGTGACCTCTCCACACGAGAGTCACTTCAGCTCCACTCTCCTCTCCACCTTAGCTCAACTCCAACTTTTGCTCTGTGACGCCCTGGACAAGCCAGGGGTCACAGGTAATGACATCACCACACCCTACACCCCGGTTAGGCACATCAAAGCTAGACCAGAAATCCTTGTTTCCTTCCCCAGGGGCTGATGTCCACACCAGGGGGTGGAGCCAGGCGGTTGGTCTCCACCCACCAAGGAGTTCACAGTCCTGGAGGAGGGAAAACACAGGCAGTTAGGAGGAAGCTAGGGAAGTGAGAGGAGAGACAGAGTTTGGAGGAGGAAGTGAAAAGAGGAAAGTGACAGCTTAAGAGCCTGAAGTTGGTCCGGGTGTGTGCCCCGGACGGAGACAGCAAGGTTAGCAGACGGCGGTGACCGTCTGCAGGAGTGGCCTATCAGAGTTGCCGTGAGGACCGTGGACGGGTGGTGACCCGGCGGTACCGGACCGGTACACAAGGAGAAGCCAGCACCATTGGCAGGGGCCTTTCGGATCCCGGCAAGGCTAGGAGTCGCCGTAAATTTGCCAAATCCGTCAGTGAAGGGGACCTCGGGGTTTCCAAACAACTAAGTCCCGATTGAAGGCAACAGTCCAACCGTATGAGAGAGACACCGCCACCGCCAAGGCACCAGTTTCTCAGGGCCAGCGCCTGCGGGCAAAGAGGGGCTCCTTCGGCCCATATCCAAGTCGGGGAGCGGGTTACCGGTGGGAACCCATCGCTACCAACATTACACAAGGTGCAGGAAAAGAGACAGTCACTGTTAACTACCGGGGAAAAGCAACAGCAGCCGTCCGTGGGAACCGTCTTTCCAGCCGTGTGTTTTACCGAGAACTGTGTGACCGTCTCAGGCTGAGTGAGTACCACCGTGCCGTGAGGCACAGCACTGCCCCCCCGTGACCCTGCACCTCACCAGGCCCCGCACCTGGCCTGCCATCCCTCATCCTCCACCCCATCACTGGGCCCCGGGACAACCAACCCCTACCCACGGAGGGGAGAACTAACAACTCTGCTGCTCCCTGTCACCGCTCCCGGGATCCCCATACAGAGCAGCGGTGGTGTTACCAAAAATCACCACAACCGTGAGTGGCGTCACGGACAATAAACCCCCAAAACCAAACCCCTTTTCACTCACGGGCGAGGAGCGCCGCTCGAGTCCCCGGGATCCGGCCCATCGCTCGAGCTACCGAGCGGCAGCGGCCGCCGCAGCAGCGGCAGCCGGACCCGAGCAGTGGGAGTGCGCAGCGTCCCCTCCTCCGCCCGCGACAGCTCAACTGTCACTTTGCTCACCTTCTCCTCACCAACCCCCCATGTGGGCAGCCCTATTCCCTTCAGGTCCCCCCAATGGTGTGTCTGGTGGGTAAAGTGTAATGTGTTCTTAGGATTTTGATTGGCTAAGCTGTTAGCAACACCAAAGGACCAGGACCCATAACCAAGGAGGGTGGATACCGTGCAGAAGGGCAGATTGCACAATACCCTGTGACGACCTGATAGGCCAGGGCGTCACATTTCCTGCCCGGAAAACCATCTCACTTGCACACTGAAGAATGTCTCCACCCAAAAGAGTCACTTGGTCATGATGTCATCTCAGGTCCTTCATGATTTATCTTCCTCCTTCGCAGGAGGCTGATCGGTCCTCTTCCACCCATGCTCACGCCCCCGCCTCCAAATAAAAATGGCGGTTGTCATATCTAGCCCAGAGGAAGTAAGAAGGGTGAAGTTTAAATTTATTTTTTTACTTCATGATGGGGCCGCCCTCCGCAACCTGCCACCTTGGGCACCCGCCCACGCATACCTAGCGGCAAGTACGGCCCTATACCTATAACCAAATAAGAAAGCCGCGGAGACACCATCACGTGTTTCTCAACGCTGCCAGGAAACTAGCCAGGTCTTTCACCGGGAAGGAACAACCACGGGAAGGGCAGTCTCCAGTGAAGGAGACCACCTATACCAAACATGATATCCATCCACAGACAGCCGTTTCGGGGTATTTGCCCCTCATCAGTGTGGAGTAGAAATCTGGCTAGTGGGGGCAATGCCTAGTAAAAGACTACCTAAGCAAGCATTGTTGACCTTAGGGAGATCAACATATCCACTGCGGAGACACCATCACGTGTTTCTCAACGCAGTGATTCTAGAGCAACGCCCCCTGGGAAGTATGCAAATAAGAAAGCCGCGGAGACACCATCACGTGTTTCTCAACGCTTTCCTGGCAGCGTTGAGAAACACTTGATGGTGTCTCCGCGGCTTTCTTATTTGCATACTTCCCAGGGGGCGTTGCTCTAGAATCACTGCTGTCACGCTCTCCGGGTCCCCTGCTCTGCTCCCCGGCTCACCTGCCACGCTCCCCGGCTTCCCTGCTTCGCTCCCCGGCTCCTCTGTCAGGCGTCCCCCGCTCCACGGTCTCCAGCCTCCATCGCCTGCGGTCCCCAGGCGGCCCGGTCCCTGCTCCCGGCGTCCGTCGGCTACTCAGCCCCAGCCCGGCTCTCCTGCTTCCTGCTCACCGCTCCCTGCCCTGGCTTCTGGCACCCGGGCCTCGCGAATGCGCATTAGGGCGCGCGCGCGGTCATTGACCCTCTCTTAAAGGGCCAGCGTCCACTGACAGGAAATTGATCACACAGGTACAGGGTATAAAGGGGTTTAATGTCCAAGTGGGCGGGGCCTGTTCTTCGTGTTTCCTAAGCTAGGAGTCAGGTCTCCTTGTGTCTTTGTGATATACTCACCAATCTCTCTTCTAGAGCCGCTCCTGCCTCGCCATCCGGCCCTGCCGAATCCCGAACCCCGAACGCTGACCATCTGCCATCCCGTCAGTCCGTACCATCTGTGATCCCTGTGGTGACCCGTCCCCTCGCTCCATCGGTTCCGGACTCTGCCTGACAACATCTCGGCCTCCGAACCTGAGCTCCGTCACCCGGACTACCATCAGTGATTCCGTGGTCCCAGGGACTTCTGCATTCCACTCTATTGAACGGACTGTCCTGCTACCTATTGTGCTCCGGCTACCGGACCCCTTGCCTTCAGTAAGGTGTTCGGCCCAGTGGATCCACCTCCTGGGTCTGCCCGTCCACCTGGCCCTAACAGTAAGAACAGGCCATGGATCCCGCCGAAGCACTAGCGGCCTTGCAGGAAGAACTCACACGCCAGCGTGAGACCCAGACCCGCATGCTGAACTTCATGTCTTCTGTGGACGCCCGGCTGAACGCGCTACAAGCAGCGGCCACATCCTCGACATCTCGAGCTTCCACTGGACAATCCACGGCCGCAGCTCCCGTGGCAGCCTCCTCGGATGCTTCCAGACTTCGTTTGGCCTCACCACCCCGGTACGCCGGAGATCCCAAGACCTGCAGGGGATTCATAAATCAATGCTCCCTCCATTTCAAGCAGCTGCCGCACTTGTTTGCCTCCGACCAAGCCAAGGTCGCGTTCATGATGTCCCATCTGGAGGGAGAGGCACTGGCCTGGATGAACCCCTTGTGGGAGAAGGAGGATCCGGTGACCACCAACATCCAGGAGTTCCTGCAGGCATTTCATGGCACCTTTGACGAGCCCGGACGCGCCTCCGCGTCTGCCTCATCTCTCCTCCGGCTACGTCAGGGGACTCTGACGGTGGGCCAATATGCCATCCGTTTTCGCACCTTGGCTTCGGAACTCGGGTGGAACAATGAGGCTCTTACCGCCGCCTTCTGGGAAGGCCTCTCGGGTCGAATTAAAGATGAGCTGGCTGGTCGTGACGTGCCGTCCACCCTGGATGCCCTGATTGCCCTAGCGACTCGAGTGGATCTTCGCTTCCAGGAACGATCCAAAGAGGTGTCCCGTGAGAGACGTCCGATACGGCACTCCTCTCCTCCGCAGAAGCCCGCAGTACTCCAGTCAACGTCATCTGGTGTCTCCGTCCACGAGCCCATGCAGATCAACCGTTTACGGCAGTCCGAACAACGCCGAGCAGAACGGCTCGCCAAGGGTCTCTGCTTCTACTGCGGAGAGGGTACACACCTTCTACGCTCCTGTCCAGAGAGGCCGGGAAACTCCAAAGCCTAGGGTTGGTAGGAGAGGCCACCCTAGGTGCTGGGACTCTCTCAGACCCGGTTACGTGGACTGTTCAAGTGACAACGGGAGAGACGCGGTTCACGGCCGAGGCGTACCTCGATTCCGGGGCAGCAGGCAATTTCATCCAGCAGGCCACGGTGGACAAGTACCAGGTGCCTGTTACTCCACTCGACAAACCCCTTGTGATTGCCTCCGTGGATGGGAGACCCCTCTCTGACACCATCTCGTGGATCACCAAGCCGGTGGAACTGCGTATCGGTGCCCTGCACACCGAGAACATCGCTCTCTATGTCCTCCCACACATGTCTCATCAGATCCTGCTGGGACTCCCCTGGTTACGGACACACGAACCGTCAGTCAGCTGGGGTACTGGTGAAATCACCCGATGGGGCTCCTCTTGCCACGAGAACTGTCTGAAGACCATACAACCCATCCGACGACCTCCGGTTCCAGAGTCCCTACCGGAACTGCCCTCGGCCTATTGGTCCTTCGCGGACGTCTTTGATAAAAAGGAGTCAGAGGTACTGCCGCCACATCGTCCTTACGATTGTGCCATCGACCTGCTCCCGGGAACTACACCACCTCGAGGACGGATATATCCGCTGTCTCCTGCCGAAACAAGGGCCATGTCTACCTACATCACAGAGAACCTGGCAAGAGGATTCATTCGGAGGTCCTCCTCTCCTGCTGGAGCAGGCTTCTTCTTCGTTAAGAAGAAAGAGGGCGACCTACGCCCATGCATTGACTACCGGGGATTGAACCAAATCACCGTGAAAAATAAATACCCCCTGCCGCTCATCCCCGAATTGTTTGATCGGCTTAGAGGAGCTCGTGTGTTTACCAAGTTGGATCTTCGGGGTGCCTACAACCTGGTCCGCATCCGCTCTGGGGACGAATGGAAGACCGCGTTCAATACTCGCGATGGGCACTATGAATACTGTGTGATGCCCTTCGGCCTGTGTAACGCACCAGCAGTCTTTCAGGAATTGGTGAACGACGTGTTCCGGGACCTTCTCTACGTCTGTGTGGTGGTGTATCTTGATGACATCCTGGTCTTTTCTCCGGACCTCCAGACCCACAGAGAGAACGTGCAGCTGGTACTACAAAGACTGAGGGAGAATCGTCTGTACGCCAAGTACGAGAAGTGTGTCTTCGAGCAGTCTTCTCTTCCCTTTCTGGGTTACGTGATCTCCGATACCGGGCTGCAGATGGATCCGGAGAAGGTCTCTTCCATTCTCAACTGGCCCCCTCCTTCTGGACTGAAGGCAATCCAACGCTTTCTGGGATTCGCAAACTATTACCGTCAGTTCATCCCTCACTTTTCTGCTCTGACTGCACCTCTCTCCGCCTTGACCAAGAAGGGGGCTAATCCAAAGGACTGGTCACCTGCGGCCGACGCCGCGTTTGGCTCCCTGAAGCGGGCATTTGCTTCCTCCCCTGTGCTCCACCGTCTGGAGTTAAATCGACAGTTCACCTTGGAGGTGGATGCCTCCTCTTCGGGAGCCGGAGCAGTGCTCATGCAGAAGTCCTCCTCTGGGAAGATGGTTACTTGCGGTTTCTTTTCCAAGAGCTTCTCAGCGCCTGAACGCAACTACACCATCGGTGACCGAGAGCTATTGGCAGTCAAACTGGCTTTGGAGGAATGGCGCTACCTTCTGGAGGGAGCAGTGTACCCCGTGATCATTTACACGGACCACAAGAACCTGGAATACCTGCGGTCCGCTCAGCGACTGAACCCACGACAAGCCAGGTGGTCCTTGTTCTTTGCCAGATTCGATTTTCAGCTTCATTTCCGACCGCGGACAAGAACGTATGAGCAGATGCCTTGTCCAGGTCATTCATGCCCATGGAGCAGGAGGAGGAGACATTCCAGCCCATCATCTGCCCTAGTAAAATCATTCCGGTGGCCCCTGTCACCCTGGCTCAGATACCGCCTGGGAAGACCTATGTCTCTGAGACCGACAGGCAAAAAGTGTTGCACTGGGGCCATGCCTCGAAAATAGCTGGGCATGCTGGTCAGAAGAAAACATGGAGTACAATTGTACGTCACTACTGGTGGCCATCCCTTCGCACGGACGTCGCTTCTTTTGTCTCCGCCTGCTCCTCCTGTGCCAGGAACAAGACGCCCAAACACCTGCCATATGGCCGTCTTCTGCCTCTGCCTATACCCTCCGTTCCGTGGCAACACATTGCAATGGACTTTATTACGGACTTGCCCCTGTCCTCCGGACACACAGTCATATGGGTCGTGGTGGATCGGTTCTCCAAAATGGCTCATTTCGTCCCTATGGCTGGACTGCCCTCTGCCCAGGAGCTCGCTGACGCCTACATACAGCAAATCTTCCGGTTGCATGGCTTTCCATCACACATTGTGTCCGACAGAGGAACTCAGTTTACCTCCCGCTTCTGGAGGGCCCTCTGCAAACATCTGGGAGTGACTCTGGACTTTTCTTCAGCCTACCATCCTCAGTCGAATGGCCAAGTGGAACGGGTCAATCAGATTCTGACCTCCTTCTTACGTCACTACGTCAACGCCCATCACGACGACTGGTCCACGCTTCTTCCATGGGCTGAATTCTCCCATAACCACCACGTCAGTGAGTCCTCCTCCAGCTCTCCCTTCCATGTCGTTTACGGACTTCAGCCTTCCGTCCCTTTACCTGTATCCTCTTCCTCGGATGTCCCTGCTGCTGATGCTGTAGCCCGTGACTTTGCAACAATTTGGGACTCCGTCAAGACGTCCCTTGGACGTGCTTCCCTGCGGATGAAGAGACACGCAGACAAGAGGCGTCTGGATCCCCCGTGTTTCTCTCCAGGAGATCTGGTCTGGCTTGCTTCCAAGTACGTCCGATTGAAGCTACCATCCTACAAGCTGGGTCCTCGCTACATCGGGCCGTTCAAAGTCCTCAGCAAGATCAATGAGGTCTCCTACAAGCTGCAGCTCCCGGCCACGATGAGGATACCCAACTCCTTCCACGTCTCCCTGCTCAAGCCGGTTGTCCTTGGTCCCTTCTCCGCTGCTGCCAGTTCTGCTCCTCCTCCTATTGCTGATGATGACATCTATGCGGTAAGGGATATCGTGGCCATGAAAACTGTACGGGGCCGACAGTTCTTCCTGGTGGACTGGGCAGGGTATGGTCCTGAGGATAGGTCCTGGGAACCCCGGGAGAATGTGGGTACTCCCCTGATACGTGCCTTCCTGTCCCGGTTGCGGGGAGGGGGGCGTGGGGGGGTACTGTCACGCTCTCCGGGTCCCCTGCTCTGCTCCCCGGCTCACCTGCCACGCTCCCCGGCTTCCCTGCTTCGCTCCCTGGCTCCTCTGTCAGGCGTCCCCCGCTCCACGGTCTCCAGCCTCCATCGCCTGCGGTCCCCAGGCGGCCCGGTCCCCGCTCCCGGCGTCCGTCGGCTACTCAGCCCCAGCCCGGCTCTCCTGCTTCCTGCTCACCGCTCCCTGCCCTGGCTTCTGGCACCCGGGCCTCGCGAATGCGCATTAGGGCGCGCGCGCGGTCATTGACCCTCTCTTAAAGGGCCAGCGTCCACTGACAGGAAATTGATCACACAGGTACAGGGTATAAAGGGGTTTAATGTCCAAGTGGGCGGGGCCTGTTCTTCGTGTTTCCTAAGCTAGGAGTCAGGTCTCCTTGTGTCTTTGTGATATACTCACCAATCTCTCTTCTAGAGCCGCTACTGCCTCGCCATCCGGCCCTGCCGATTCCCGAACCCCGAACGCTGACCATCTGCCATCCCGTCAGTCCGTACCATCTGTGATCCCTGTGGTGACCCGTCCCCTCGCTCCATCGGTTCCGGACTCTGCCTGACAACATCTCGGCCTCCGAACCTGAGCTCCGTCACCCGGACTACCATCAGTGACTCCGTGGTCCCAGGGACTTCTGCATTCCACTCTATTGAACGGACTGTCCTGCTACCTATTGTGCTCCGGCTACCGGACCCCTTGCCTTCAGTAAGGTGTTCGGCCCAGTGGATCCACCTCCTGGGTCTGCCCGTCCACCTGGCCCTAACAACTGCGTTGAGAAACACGTGATGGTGTCTCCGCAGTGGATATGTTGATCTCCCTAAGGTCAACAATGCTTGCTTAACTATACCTATAACCTACTGTACTATTTCCTCAGCCACTTTTCTTAATGTTTTTGAACAGAGGCATAGTTTCAGAAGGGTACAAAGACAGTAATTAATCTGGATTTACCTTCCAATATCCCCAATCATAAAAATTAAGCACTGTAGCCCTTTTCCTGCACAGGAACCCCCATCTACCTATTGTGCAGAGGAGATGGAGCTCTATTCTATTCAATTAACATGTGAAGTGTAGAATGCTCTACCTAGCTGCGTCTCTAGGAGTCTCTGCTGAAAAACGTAAAGTTACAGTAGTGAACTAAAGAGCCGCATTTTCTCTGGATTTTTTCTGCATTTTTTTTTTTTATAAAACCATTTAACCCTATGTTTCAGAGGTCATCTCAGTAAAGAGATCTCAATTAATTGTCCACTCCTGGCAGAACGCATAATGTCATCAGATCTTAAAAAAATAACCACTAGATGTCACTATTGTGTTGTTTACAGTTACACAGGGATGACTATTTTATCTTCCATCACTGAGAACACCTCCTGCAGGAGTTGAGTCCCTGATGACACTTGCACTTGCAGAAATTCTGCTGTATCATGGTTAATCTACACAAACCAATACAGAATCAAGATAGGCTTCTAAGATGATTGATAGGAAGCAAATAAAGGTAATTGTAAAGTGCTGCGGAATATGTTGGCGCTATAGAAATAAAACATTATTTTATTATTATTATTATTATTATTATTATTAATTTAAGTGCAGGTTCTGTTATCTGCCTTTCAATAGTGCAGCCTCAGGTTTTGATCTTCAGCGGTCAATTGATCATAGATCAGCACAGAAGCATGATAATACAAAATGACTTCATACATATATTCCACACTTAAGGGAACTCTTTCTAATAGGTCTTACTTAATCAAATTAATTATCAAACAATAATCTCACCTCTAATTACAGAAGAACAACATTTATGTTCATTTTGAAACAATTTATCATCTAAGAAGACGGATCTAAGAAGTTTAACAGCCGTTAAGAGTGTGCCTCAAAGACAGTTACTCTTTATGTTATAGCTAACAGTTTACAAGGGAGACATATGATACAGTACAAAAGCAAATAAATGAAAAACTTTATTTTCACAGCACAGAGTCATAACTTTCCTATACGGACCTAAAACAAGGGTCAGAACCTCACCAGAATTAATTTGTTATAATGGATAGCATTGTAAAAAAAAATGAGCAGCACAATCAATGAAAATAAAAAAAAAAAGCTTTGCTTATTTTTTATTGAACATCTTTTAAAAGGGTAAAAAAAAATAGGTTCAATATTGATTGTTTTTACAATGTAATCTGAGGGCAGCTTAGGCACTGATTTTATGAATGTGTCAATATTGTTTCAATGCAATGAGTGTTTTATCATCAGGAGATTAACACTGGTGAACTAGGCGCCCAAATGAATCCTGGTCCAACTCGGCCCCAAGTAGTAATTGGCAGCTTATTGTCAATATACAATGTACACAGAGAGTTGTGGTGTGGGCAGGGTTAGCTATCTGACCTCTTCTACATGCTACATCTAAAAACTCTGTGTCACAATTGCTGCACCCAGTAAACTAAGTGATACACTGCTGGATTCAGGGGCTCCTTTCCTATATCATGATAGCAAAAACCTGCTGACAGTTTCCCTTTAACAATTTGTTGTTCCTATTTAAAGACTTCATTATCAGAACAAATTATTTTTGTTCTCAACATTTCTTCATAGGGTACTGATTTAATAGTATGTATAGAGTGATAACTTTTGATAAAAGAGAATTGTATGGCCTGAGATTTTTTTCGGAAAAATAGTGGTCTTAACTCTGCCTAAAGCCTGCTTTACATGTTACGATTAAGCATACGATATCGTATGCGATGTGACACGCCCCCATCGTATTTGCGGCACGTTCAATTTGTTGACCGTGTCGCACAAACGATTAATTGCTGTCACGCGTACTTACCCTTCCATACGACCTCGATGTGGGCGGCGAACATCTACGTCCTGGAGTGGGAGGGACGTTCGGCGTCACATCGACGTCACGCGGCAGCCGGCCAATAGAAGCGAGGGGCGGAGATGAGCGGGACGTAAACATCCCGCCAACCTCCTTCCTTCCGCATTGCCGGCGGGAGCCGCAGGACGCAGGTAAGATCTGTTCATCGTTCCCAGGGTGTCACACACTGCGATGTGTGCAGCCTCGGGAACATTGAACAGCCTCACGTTCAATTTTTAGGAATTGAACGACGTGCATGCGATGAACATTTTTTCCGTTCAATCGCAATCGCACGTAGCTGTCACACGCTACAATATAACTTACGATGCCGGATGTGCGTCATTTACGACGTGACCCCGCCGACACATTGTAAGATACATTGTAGCGTGTAAAGCCCGCTTAACACACAGCCTCCATGTAAATGTACAGTATATCCAAAACACAGTATGTGAAATTGAATCAGAACATGTAAATCGCAAGTTTATATAATTAAAGTTTACATACTGTACAAAGGTTGTAAATAGCCACGGCGCCGTCTGATCATACTTGAAGTATGTCATCAATGTAACGGCACTACCAAGCCACCACAGGGAAAAAAAGTGACGCACCCCAGGGCCTTGGGGTACTTGGTCCCAGGTCTTGAATCATGGGGACGTATCACGGGTGGCCAGTGCCCGATTCCGTGACCCTGGGGTCGCTTAATAAAAAGGGAAATAAAAGGGACAAATAAAAATAAAGTGTTTTTCATGCCGCCACTTGCGGTATATGGCTTTGTGGGGAAAGCCGCCGCTGCAAAGTCTCTCACTACTGGGGCTGGAGGTATTGAGCAGCTTGGATGTTATAGCCCTCCTCAAGTAGAGCAAGCATAACTGTTTTATAATACATAAGGAATGAAAAATACAATTAGCCATATGAAAAATTTAAATGTGACATTGCATAACTGCTGAGGATTATTTGAAATTTTTCAATTTTTTCAATTTTTCATATGGCTAATTGTATTTTTCATTCCTTATGTATTATAAAGCAGTTATGCTTGTTCATATTTCTTTGAATTTGATGTGCAGCTTTCACTTCATATAGATTGTATATATTTTGGCTAGCACCCTGTTCACATTTGCAATGGTGTTCCAGCAGTCATTTTGATTGTTATGCAGTGTTTTCTGTCTGAGAACCCAGTCCCACTCTTTAGCCATATTTATTCAATTTCCTATATAGCCAGGTCCCTTGCTTCCCATACACAAGCAGGTTTCAACCGCACATAGAGGTAACATTTGGTTAGGGACCCATACACACAAGCAGGTTTTAACTGCATATAGAGGTAACATTTGGTTAGGGACCCCATAAATAAGAGATTACCGTGAAGTGGTTATGGGGCAGTAATGAATTGATCAATACATTAGCTAAAGATCTCTTTTTTTTTTTTTCCAAATAATCCTCAGCAGTTATGCAATGTCACATTTCAATTTTTTTTCAATATGGCTAATTGTATTTTTCATTCCTTATGTATTATAAAGCAGTTATGCTTGTTCATATGTCTCTGAATTTGGTGTGCAGCTTTCAATTCATATAGACTTTACACTTTTTGTCTGAACATCGACTTCTGACTGACTTAGGACGGACAGTCCGACTGGCTTCGGACTCACTGTCTGTCAAGATGTCTGTCTCCCGTCAACTGCACTGACTAGCCCCTCCTCCTCCCAGGTGTCTGACTAGCGGATTGGATAAGTCCCGACCAATAGGTGGCCATCCATCAGACCCGTCTCTAGCCTGTTACCCAGTCTGGGAAAAAGGGCATGGATATGTGTTTGAATGGTATTTACCGCCACTGGTCTTCCAGGAACCCGAGGTTAGCACCGCACCTGTTACTGGATGCAATACCTTGTGGCACCTGACGCCTCAGGGGCGCCACAAACTGATTTCGATCTGAAAAGATATAATATTCATCTCACCATCCAACAAACAGAATTACTAGGGCTAATAAGAAGTGTGACCCCATAGGAGCGCCATTCAGTAAGAAATACTTCATGTTACACAAGGAAAAAATTATCTTTCAACAGATATTTTGTAGCGGTAATTATAAATTTTTTGAGTTCTCCAGTATAACCGCTGTGATTATCCAAATAATGTTCTAGCACCATCATTGCTTTGTCATGTGGGTAAACAGATTAATCAAATGTGATAAAGGAACAGTTGCTTAACCACTTAAAATGCTTGAAATCTTTTAATACTGTAGTACAAAGAAAACCTGGGATTCTACAGGGTTAATATCTGAAAGTGTTTGTCTATCCAGCCACTGAGAATCTTATAAAGAGAACCAATATCTGAGATTATAGGGTGAAAAGGGGGTGGAAAATTGTCCTTGTGAGTTTATGGCTATGTGCCCATATAGCAGTTTTTTGTGTGCTATGTCCCCATATAGCAGTTTTTTTGTGTGCAGATTTTTTGCACACAAAACTGCAGGTTTTGGCAGGAAAAATGCAGCAGAAGAAATACGTTTTTTAGCAGATTTTCACGATATTCCTGCTCTGTACCCCCGTGATCGCTGCCGGGTCTCCGACTGATGTTACAGCCGGGACCTGGCTCTCACTACCCCGAGTGGTAGTTTAACACCCTGAATGCTGTGATTGAGATCACAGCATTCAGATGGCAGGAAGAGGGATTACTTAGCTCTCCCTGGCCATTGGGTCCCGGTAATGTGATCACAAGGACCTTATCACTGCCATGGCAACCCTGGGTCATCACCATGATGAGCCCGAGTTACTGAGCTATGGAGAGCCTTAAGGGTGCTTTACATGCTGCGACATCACTAACGATATATCGTCGGGGTCACAGTGTTTGTGACGCACATCCGGCGTCGTTAGCGACATCACAGCGTGTAACACCTATGAGCGACCGTAAACGATCGCAAAACAGTTACAAATCGTTGGTCTGTGACACATCGTTCATTTACTAAAAATCGTTGCCTGGTCAGTAGCGAGGTAGCGAGGTTTATTCTTTATGGTCTCCCTAAGGCTGGGTGCCCAGCCTTAGGGAGACCATAAAGAATAAACATAATTGCTACATGTAGATATTTTTTGGTTTTATAATTAAAGGGAACCTGTCATCAGAAATTTGGCTTTCAACCTAAATGTTTCCCCCTCTGCAGCTCGTGGGCTGCATTCTAGTAAGGTTTCTATACTTTTTGTGCCCCCTTTTAAACCAAAATAAATACTTTATAAAGTTGTAACGGGGGCAGGGGGCACCTCAGGGGGTGTAGTCGGGTCCCCTCGCCTTGTGGGCCGCAGGCTGAACCCCGGCCCGGCCGTTACTTGCAAAACAGGTGTGTTGTTGGGGCAGAGTGTGGATGGCAGGGGCACATACATGTCAGCATTCTTTCTGTGCTCTTCAGCTCCCTTTTCACACACAGGAAAGAGGCAGTTACAGACAGCAGGTAAACTAAACACCAATTTATTGTATAGAGCTTCCATCTTTATGTTTGCAGCAGGTTTACTTTAGTACGTTACAAGTTACAGGTCCTTTTCTACAAAAATTGTTTCCTTTTTCTCTACGGGCACTTTCCTTTGCCTGCAGGGGACATACGTTAACCCCCTAGTAGCTGCGCTCTAACCCGGATTTACTGTAGGGCAGATCCAGCACACACTACCGGCTCTGGATAAGTTCTCACCTCTCCACTTCTTTGTCAGGGCACTAACCTTCGCCTGCAGGGGCCACTTGTTATCCCCCTGATAGCTGCACTCCACTCTAGTACACACCACCGGCTCCGGACTAGTCCCAACTCTTCCACCGTTTCTCATGGGTTTCCTCTGCTTTCTAGCCAAGAGTACTCACTCAGGCTGACTGCCTCGTCTCACTCCCACACTCTGCCCCGTCACCTCAGACCGAGCTTGCTCGCCTCTCACATCTCACTGCACACTGGACTCTGCATTCAGAACCCTTCCTTCCCCACCTAGGCTGCCCTGCCCCTTCCTTCCCTGCCACTGTTACCAGGGGAACCACTGCTCTACACTGGCACCTAGTGGGGAAACAGTTTATGACAGGTAACATTTTACCATCAATATTTACAATTTGCCACCATACTACTGTGGCGTCTTCAGGGGGGGAAAAACCGCTCCTTCACTACCAGGGGTCCGACTACCCCTTACATTCCTCCCCTCTTTAACCTCAGCCTCCTGGCGAGGTTCGTACCTGCAAAACAACACATGTGGGAAAACACACAGACTGGCACACAAGTTTGGTGCCCGGAGTCCCTCCAGGGAAGCTCCCGGTCTTAGTCGCACATCTGCCCGGAGGCCCTCCTCAGGCGCTCCCGGTCTTAGCTGACCTTCTGCCCGGAGGCTATTTCCAAGCGCTCCCGGTCTTTGGGTGGGCAGAAAACAACAAGACAACAAGATTCCTTCTTAACAGTCATGGAAGGAGTCCACGCACAGTTCTGCATTAAGCTCCTCCCGGGTTCAGTACTTTTAACGTTACTGTAACTGGAAACATTCACCGGCTTTCAACAGTACCGGTTTTCAACGGCAAACAAATCACTCTCTTCCGGACGATTACCTCCTCACTGCGGGTGGTATGCACGCAGCCATTCGGCCCGCTGGGCCCTCACATGGTTGGAGAGGGACTGTCCAGGTAAGCGGGGTAGCCTACGAAATGGCTCATAACCCGGTGGCTCCGGTACTTCCTTCTCCGGTTCAGGCCCTTCAGCCTCCTGCGGGGGTGAGGGGGTAGCTGGACGGGACCGCAGTGGGCTGCCGACAACAACTACCGGGTGCGACACCATACTCTGATGTATCACCAGTAATGCCGATGCTTCTCTTGGCTTGTCTCCAGCTGTAGGTTCGGCGGCCGCTTTTGGCGCAACCGTCGGGGTACTCTTCAGCCCACAGGCTTCAGCGAATGCTTGCTTATGCTGAGCGCGCCACGCTCTGTTCTCCATTCTGCTTGGTCCAGGTATTGGAGTTTGCTTCTTCTTCCACTGCCGGGGTTGCAATCGCGCCGGGGAAGGTGGAGGCGGTTCTTTTTTTCCCGCTTCTGCCCATACTTCGCCCCCGGCCTCACCCACCAGGTCAGCACAGCGTTTGCGACGCCTCTTCTTTCTTGCGGCGCCGCCCACGTCTCTAGACCTCTGCAGTATCTCGGGGCAAGCACCTCCCCTCTTTGGGCGGTGCACTCCGGGCTTCTTCCTTACAGGCCAGCCCAGCGCTTTTCGTTTGGCGCCCACTTTTCGCGCCTTCACTGAATCCATGAGGACGGCCGCCATCTTGCCGCCATCTTGTGGCCTGTTCAGTACATCAGGCACCACTTGGTCTCTGCTCGGGGTTTCTCTTCTGCAGGCTTGATCCTGCCGACTACGCCAAAATGTAACGGGGGCAGGGGGCGCCTCAGGGGGTGTAGTCGGGTCCCCTCGCCTTGTGGGCCGCAGGCTGAACCCCGGCCCGGCCGTTACTTGCAAAACAGGTGTGTTGTTGGGGCAGAGTGTGGATGGCAGGGGCACATACATGTCAGCATTCTTTCTGTGCTCTTCAGCTCCCTTTTCACACACAGGAAAGAGGCAGTTACAGACAGCAGGTAAACTAAACACCAATTTATTGTATAGAGCTTCCATCTTTATGTTTGCAGCAGGTTTACTTTAGTACGTTACAAGTTACAGGTCCTTTTCTACAAAAATGGTTTCCTTTTTCTCTACGGGCACTTTCCTTTGCCTGCAGGGGACATACGTTAACCCCCTAGTAGCTGCGCTCTAACCCGGATTTACTGTAGGGCAGATCCAGCACACACTACCGGCTCTGGATAAGTTCTCACCTCTCCACTTCTTTGTCAGGGCACTAACCTTCGCCTGCAGGGGCCACTTGTTATCCCCCTGATAGCTGCACTCCACTCTAGTACACACCACCGGCTCCGGACTAGTCCCAACTCTTCCACCGTTTCTCATGGGTTTCCTCTGCTTTCTAGCCAAGAGTACTCACTCAGGCTGGCTGCCTCGTCTCACTCCCACACTCTGCCCCGTCACCTCAGACCGAGCTTGCTCGCCTCTCACATCTCACTGCACACTGGACTCTGCATTCAGATCCCTTCCTTCCCCACCTAGGCTGCCCTGCCCCTTCCTTCCCTGCCACTGTTACCAGGGGAACCACTGCTCTACACTGGCACCTAGTGGGGAAACAGTTTATGACAGGTAACATTTTACCATCAACATTTACAATTTGCCACCATACTACTGTGGCGTCTTCAGGGGGGGAAAAACCGCTCCTTCACTACCAGGGGTCCGACGACCCCTTACAAAGTTATACCTTTTGGTATGAAAATCTTGTAAGTTATCCATGGGGGTGGGCCGTCTGGTGTCCGTTACTGTCCCTTACGCCGTCCCCCCACGCTCCAAATCATCCCTCAGGACGCCGCCCACTGCGCCCAAGGTCCCGTGCACGCCAGGACACCTGGTGGCTGTGATTGCATCGCAAGTGCCCGCCCATACTCTCGTGGCCGCGCTCTGTACGTCGTTCAGATCCTCTCCGCTTCTCCTGTGGTGTCCTGCTTCGCTCCTCCCATCTATTTCCTGCTGCAGGGTACGATGGGAAGGAGGTGACGTCTGGTCATTTGGCCGGCGCAGAACGCTGGAGGAAGAGGGGAAAGTGCGGTCACGAGGTTATGGGCGGCACTTGCTGATGACACTCACAGCGCCGCCCATAACCTCGTGCCTGCCCAAAACGTCACCAGCGGTCACACGTGCACACAGTGCACAGTCCCGCTACAGTCGCACAGTGCATGCACGGGACCTCCGGCGCCCAGGGGCGGCGTCCTGATGTTTGAAATTCAGCGTTTGGGGGTGGCGTAAATCGGCAGGAGGACAGTAACGGACACCAGAGAGCCTGCCCCCATGGATAATTTACGAAATTTACATACGAAAAGGTAGAACTTTATAAAGTGTTTATTTTGGTATAAAAGGGGCCAGAAAAACTAGAGGAACCTTGCTAGAATGCAGCCCAGGAGCTGCAGAAGGGGAAACTTTTAGGTTTATAGCTAAATTTCTGATGACAGGTTCCCTTTAAGCACTGTCAAAGACTCTCCTTTGTCCAACAAATGTGAGAAAGTAATGGGAAAAGGCTCAGTAGGATCTGCTGGCAACCTGTGTCATTACAATCGAAAATATCAGATGCCAAATGCTGATATAAACCTGCATCAAGTAAAACTACAGATCCTGCCTTATCTGATTTACGTATCATTAGGTTTTGGATTTTGCCTCTACTGTTAAAACTGCAGGTGTCAAAACTAGAACACCGTCCATTCATTCTGAGAGACATGTTGCATCGTGATCTTTTCTCTGGCTGGGTATCTTTTGAAGCTGTTTTTTCCTGGATCTCTTTCCAGCCCTTCTCTTCCATATGGGAATGTTGCTGCACTGCCGCATGTTCTTGTGGTTGCCACATCGATACCTAACTTCCTTTATTTGTGAGGCCTAAGACAAACTCAGCTCGTCTTAAAGGGGTGGATCACCCATATTTATTATTTGCTAGATTGATATTATGTTGAGAAACAATGTTTCTCTCAAATACCTTATGTTGGCAATAGTACCTGTGAGCGGTGCTATTGCGGACCGCTGTTTCCCATCGCATAACCCCGGGCTCCGTGACCTCGGGGATCCGGTGATGTCACGTCAAGTTCCGGATCGAGTGACATCAACGCAGCCGGCCACAGTCTTCTTGAGTCACTGAATATATAGATACACTCCGGCACACTAAATGAAAATATGAAAAAGTCCAAAGTGGTGCTCAAAAAGATGTATTTTATTTTTTGGACAATGACCAACGTTTCAACCCAATTAGGGTCTTCTTCAAGGACTATATCTAAAGATATCAAATACAGAAAGAAAGAATGTTGTGAGAAAACATAATATCAATATTTACAAAAGTAGTAACAAAATGACAATATCTACCATCATCAATGGAGAAATACAGATAATACATGATAAGTACATAACAATAATAATGAAATAAAAATAAAAATAAACAATAAGCCTACTGTTTGATTAATTTCATTACAAGGGGTCTCCTATACGTCATATGATACCTATCAAAATATAGACAATACGATTAATAGTGGAGAAAAAAACAAGAATGACTGCAACATACCTATGTATACAAGGATCACTTCTCTACAAGCACCCAAAAAAGGTCAAGAAAATCTGAATGGTCTTAGATCCAGATATCTCGAAAGTAATAAAAGGAAATCTGATTAATGTATACAAAGTGACAAAGAGAATCTGATATGAAGTTCTCTTATATTTGGACATTGCCCTGTATTAGAAAAGGAAGGAATAAGGGTTATGAGGGGGCATACCTGTACCAGTATCTAATGTATGATATAATATCAATCTTTCAATTTTTCCATTTTTTCATACAAGGGATGAAGTAGGGTCAAGGTCCATGACCATCTAAAAATCGATGACAGTATAATTATCGTATATGAATAACGGTATAACAATGACATATTACGGGTTCTTCAAAGTTGCATACCTTTATCACTAGAACAAATTGTAGAACATCAAAGATGTGGGTCGGACTTATAACAGGATATAAAATACCTGTATTGATCCATGTCTGAATGACTAATAGAGAAGCGGAAAAAGGGGTATGATATCACACAAATGTCAAATATTTT
Organism: Anomaloglossus baeobatrachus; assembly: GCF_048569485.1. NCBI lineage: Eukaryota > Metazoa > Chordata > Amphibia > Anura > Aromobatidae > Anomaloglossus > Anomaloglossus baeobatrachus. The sequence goes on along the minus strand of NC_134357.1, from coordinate 392,561,329 downwards.
TTGAAGAACCCGTAATATGTCATTGTTATACCGTTATTCAAATACGATAATTATACTGTCATCCATTTTTAGATGGTCATGGGCCTTGACCCTACTTTATTCCTTGTATGAAAAAATGGAAAAATTGAAAGATTCATACATTAGATACTGGTACTGGTACTTGTTTTTTTCTCCAGTATTAGGGTATGTGCGCACGTTGCTTTTTACCTGCTTTTTTGCTGCTTTTTCTTCTGCGCTGTTTAATGCCAAAATGGATGTGTTCTTCTATTCAAGCAAAGTCTATGGGAATTTGGGTTTCTTGTTCACACTATGTTGTTCAAAATGCTGCCTTTTTGTGGCAGAACTTTGGTCAAAAACTCAGCTTTGCAGTGCAAAACCCAAATGGCAAAAACAATTGACATGTTGCTTCTTTGAAAAGCTGAGTTTTTGACCAAAGTTCTGCCTCAAAAAGGCAGCATTTTGAACAACATAGTGTGAACAAGAAACCCAAATTCCCATAGACTTTGCTTGAATAGAAGAACACATCCATTTTGGCATTAAACAGCGCAGAAGAAAAAGCAGCAAAAAAGCAGGTAAAAAGCAGGTAAAAAGCAACGTGCGCACATACCCTAAATCGTATTTTCTATATTTTGATAGGTATCATATCACGTATAGGAGACCCCCTTGTAATGAAATTAATCAAACAGGAGGCTTATTGTTTATTTTTATTTTTGTTATTTCATGATTATTGTTATGTACTTATGTATTATCTGTATTTCTCCATTGATGATGGTAGATATTGTCATTTTGTTACTACTTTTGTAACTATTGATATTTATGTTTTTTTCTCCAGAGCACCTACATTGTGATAGTTCAGCCAGGTTTATTCTACTTTATTTCCTGAGTCACTGGGCTGTGGGCGGTGTTTCACCGCTTATCACAACCCAGTGTGTCTCCTGATTGCAGCACTCTGCTGTGAGGGAGCTGTTGGGCTGTCACGCTGGCCTGTGATGAGCAGTGAAACTCAGGAAGACTGCGGCCGGCCGTGGTGGTGTCACGTGATCCGGAACTTGACGTGACATCATCAGATCCCCGAGGTCATGGAGCCTAGAGTCATGCGATGGGGAACAGCAGTCCACAATAGCGCCTCTCACAGGCACTATTGCCAATGTGCCGCCCCTGCAGCGGTCAAACCACTCGGATCCGGGGGTTGCTGTGGCTCAAGAGTCTCCAGACCCGGGGGGGGTGTGGCCTGCATGCTGAAGGCAATGGCTGCTTAAGAGGGAAGCTCTGTGCTGTGGCTGTACAAACTGGCTCAAAGCTGCTTCAAATCGCTGAGAACTCTCCTCTGAAACAGTGAGTAATCCCCCCTGCACAGTATGCCAAAGGGTAGACCCCGGAAATCTGGCCCCCCAGCCAAGCTTACTGACTTTTATCCCAGGGATAGGGGATCCCCCTCTCCTCAGAAGATGTCTGCTGCTGCAGTGTCTCCCTTACACCAGGAAGAGACAGGGTTGGGAAGCAGTGTCACAGGCACTCCTCTCACAGAGGAAAGGCTGCAAGCCATGCTCAGTTCTCTGAAGTCATCACTGCAGGAGGATTTCAGGGATCTTAAGAACATGATTAAAGAAGTTAAGGAGGAAATCAAATCACTGGGGGACCGTACAGACCATGTGGAGTCTAAAATGGCCGAACTTGCTCAGTCACACAATGATCTGATTGATGCTAACACAGCACTAGAGGAGGAGGTGGGAATACTGAAAAACAAGCTTGGGGATCTGGAAGACAGATCCAGAAGGAACAATCTTAAAATTAGGGGCATTCCTGTGTCAGTAGCTGATAAAGAGCTGCCAGATTTCTTTCACAAGTTTCTCCAACTACTGCTCCCAGAACACACAGAAAGAGATCTCATAGTGGATAGAATACATAGAATCCCTAAACCTAAAGGTATCGACCCCACTCTGCCCAGGGACACGCTGGCACGACTGCATTTTTATAAAACAAAGGAAGCAGTGCTCCAGATACTGAGGGATAACCCTATCCTCCCAGATGAATTTAATGATTTAAAGGTGTTCCCGGACCTGTCTGCTGCAACTCTGGCAAAAAGAAGAGAATTTTCCCAGTTCTGCAGAATCCTGAGGGAGCATGACATACACTATAAATGGGGATTCCTGGTGAAACTGATTATCTTCAGGGATTCTAAAACACATGTATGCCAGTCCCCTCCTCAACTGAGCAAACTACTTGAGTCCTGGGGATTACCCCTTACAATGCACTCAGACTCACGCCGGGAGCAGGGGGATGCTCAGAAGAAAAAGATCAATCCTGAGTGGGAACCAGCTTGAGGGAGTCTCGCCAGCCGCAGGCGCGTGTAGCTCTCATGTGACCTGTGATGTCACTTAAGCCCTCTGTTGTTCTCGCCTATGGCGAGCAAGTACTTCCCAGCTGTCCGGTAAGGATGAAGCTGAAGTATTCAAGTTTTTTTGTTTTTGTTGTTTTTTCCCTCCACCCGTGCACCGTCCCTAACTGGTCCTCCTTGCCTGCCTCTGCCTGCCCTATGCCTCTCAGTCGGCCTGCCTGGAAACATCGTCCTTTCTGGGATCCACCATGAGTATTAAGTTTCTGTCTCTCAATGTGAAGGGTCTCAATTCTCCTGCAAAAAGATCCATGCTGTGGAGAGAAGTTATAGCATCCAAATGTGATATAGCATGTATTCAAGAAACTCACCTTCTTACTGATGACAATAAAAGGCTACTACATCCAAGATTTCCACATATGTTCTTTGCAAATGACTCTAAAAAAAAAAAGGAGGAGTGGCTATCCTGATTAAAAACTCTGTGGCTTTCAAAATGATTGATGTAACCTATGGTGCAGACGGGAGATATATTATTCTAAAGTGCCTCCTGAATGGGCTTTTGTATACCTTGGCATCGATTTACGCTCCAAACTCATCTCAACTAACATTTGCCCGGAAATTTTTCCAGATGTTTAGGAGCACCGCACAGGGGTCAGAGATAATCTGCGGTGACTTTAACACTCCAGTTTTCCGATCTATGGACTGCTCGGCGGGGTCCGCTAAGTCAGGAAAGGAACTGAAACAGTTGGTCGCGGAGTTTCATCTACATGACATATGGAGATACCTTCATGCATCGGAAAGGGACTATACTTTCTTTTCCCCAAGGCATCGGTCGTACAGCAGGATCGACTTCTTCCTGATGGATAGTAAGACTGTTCACAAGTGTACGGGTGCTGAAGTGGGTCTGATAACATGGTCGGATCATGCTCCGATAACTTTGGTTGTACAGGACTCTACTAGTGGATTTATGGTGCCTCAGTGGAGACTTAATACTAGTTTACTGAACCAAAAGAACGTTCAGGAGGAGGTTGTGGCAGGCCTGTTGGAATACTTTGGACATAATGACAATGGGGAGGTCTCTGACGAGACCTTATGGGCTGCACACAAATCAGTTATTAGAGGGCAGTTTTTAAAAACTGCATCATTCTTGAAAAACCAAAGAGAAGCAGAAATTAAAGAAATTATAGCCCATATTCAACACTTAGAAACTATTAACAAGGCCTCCCCGTCGTCTACACTGTCCAAGGAAATTCTTACTTGCAGGTTTCAACTGCGATCCCTCCTGTTGTATAGATATGAACATAATCTTAAAAAGAGTAAATCAACTTTTTATGCGATGGGGGATAGAGCCAGCACCTTACTAGCTAGAAGAACAAAAAAACGGGAAATTAAATCTAAAATGGAATTTTTGAAGGGCCCCGACGGATTACTTATAAGGCACCCTAATGGGATAGCAGACACCTTTGCCAAGTATTATGCTGCCCTGTACAATTTAAGGGATGACCCGCAAACCCCTCAGCCAACACCGGAAAAAATTCAGGAGTTTTTGGACGGTCTGGAATTGCCTCGGGTCTCAGACCGGCAATTAGAATCTTTAAAACTTCCCTTTACTATACAGGAAATTTTGGACACCATTAGAGCTTCTAAACGAAACTCAGCCCCAGGCCCAGATGGGCTTCCCTATGAATATTATCAGCAATTTGCCTCTATTCTAGCCCCTTTTTTACTAAAGACCTTTAATTTGTGGCAAATGGCCGGGACTATTTCCTCAGAGAACCTAGAAGCAGTTATCACTACACTACCCAAACCGGGGAAAACGGCAGATACCCCTGGGAATTTCAGACCAATTTCATTGCTCAACTGTGATTTAAAAATTTACTCAAAAATGGTAGCCACCAGACTCCATAAAATAATCCCCTCCTTGGTAGCCCCGGATCAGGTGGGTTTTGTGGCGGGCAGGCAATCCAAAGATGGCACCAGGCGGATGCTGGATTTAATTGGGGTGATGGAGAAGTCGGGTGTCCCTGGTGTATTCTTGTCACTCGACGCCGAAAAGGCCTTTGATAGGGTGCACTGGGGATATCTGGAAAGAGTGCTTATGAAATTTGGTTTTGAAGGAAGAATTAAGTCATCTGTTTTGGCCTTGTACTCTCACCCAAATGCTTCAGTTCTAGCCTCGGGTTTTCGCTCATTAAAATTTTCTATAACCAATGGCACCCGCCAGGGGTGCCCGCTGTCCCCTATTGTTTTTGCTCTGGTGGTGGAACCTCTGCCGGAGGCAATTAGGGTGAACCCGAACATAACTGGTATAAGGGTAGGGGAGCATGAACATAAATTGGGTCTATATGCGGATGATGTAATAATATCATGTACTAACCTTGAATATTCCTTTCCAGCAGTGATGTCCACCCTGTCGACCTTTTCTGAGGTGTCTTATTACAAATTGAATGCCACTAAGTCTTTAGTACTACCATTTAATGTACCCGCAAGGTCCAGAAGGATTTTGGAGGCAGCTTTTCCTTTCCAGTGGTGCGAAGACAGTATCCCTTATCTAGGTATCCGTTTGACACCAACCCATTCCCTCATCAGATCAAATCTCGATCACCTACTCAAAAACTTGGGTCAGGCTCTAGGCAGGTATGAGAAGTTGTCGCTATCTTGGATGGCGAGAATTCAATCCTTTAAGATGACGTTCCTTCCTAAGCTGCTGTATATGTTTAGGTGTCTCCCTCTTAAAATTCCATATAGATATTTGATAAAACTGCAGTCGATGACCAATAAGTTTATTTGGGGTAATAAAAGAGCTAGAGTTGCTAGTAAGATTATGCATCTGCCATATGGAATGGGAGGTCTGGGTACGCCTAATGTGATGGCCTATTATAAAGCTTCTCTTATAGAATCACTCAAAGAATGGTGGAACACGGAGAGCTCCCATAGGTGGGTTCAACTTGAGAACTCTCTGACAGACCAGGGTTCGACGAGGAAACTGATGGAGGTGGAATATCTAAAACGTACTAGGTCCACCCTGTGTCTCCCTACTATGACAGCATCGATAGCCATATGGCGCAGTGAGATGATCCCTAAGATCCAGGTCCCGCTGTCAGAAATTTCGCTCAGAGCAATAGAATCCCACATTCCATATACAAATTTGAGTAGATGGGAAGCAGCGGGTTTTGGAATTTTGGCAGACTTTTACGATGGTGCAGAGATTAGGCCCTTCAACGATATACTTCGGGAGCACCCGTCCCTAAAGGGGTGTTTTTATCAACACCTGCAGATTCGCCATTTTCTAAGCACAAAATTCCCCCCGGGATCAAACCCGACCTTACCCACTGTTAAGGCACTATTGTTTAAAAAACTAATGAGGCAACCGGGAATCTCTTTAACCTACAAATGGTTGAACAACCCCTCTGACGAGCAAAAGCTCCCATACATGACTAAATGGGAATCAGATTTAGGCATTAACACCTCCCCCTCGGCGTGGCATACTGCGACGCAGTGGGTGCAAAGATCCTCAAAATGCATTAACCATTTGGAACAGCTGAAAAAGGTGCATCTACGTTGGTACCATACGCCGGCAAAATTGGTGCATTACATTCCCAACTACTCACCGCTCTGTTGGAAGGGCTGCCTCCAGAGGGGATCACTGGGACACTGTTGGTGGCTCTGTCCGAGGGTCCAACCTTTTTGGATAGCAGTTTTCAGACTCATTAGTGAAATAACAGGTGTGCACACCAACCCCAACCCAAGGCTGGCAGTTCTGAATTTGGGCATAGACTCGTACCCGCAGAATTTTAGGGGACTGATTGTGCAAATTCTAATAGCTGCCAGACAGTGTCTGAGCCATTCGTGGAAGGCCACTGAAGGTCCCTCTGGAGCCGAGTTATATAGTAGGATCGACCAACAATGCCAATATGAATACTGCCTTGCCCACTCCCTAAAACAAAAAACTAGAATTCTTACAATATGGGAACCCTGGCTGTCATCCAGCCATGCAACACCTATTACACGACTATTCCCCGGGCGAAGAGCACCTAGTTGAGATAGAGCCGATGGAATTATAGCCCTGGCTCGGCTAGCCAGGGGGCTAAAGCATTGAGACCCTGACTGAGGCAGCAGTTTATGAGAGAAATCTAGGAGGAGTTGATGGCCCCGGCTGGTGGACTGGGGTTGGTAATGCAGGCAGGCATCTAACCCTGTACCCCTACTAACCCCCCCCCACTTCCCCCCCAACCCTACCTTCTTCCCCTCCCCCTTTGTTCTTGTTCCCCCTTACTTGAATGAAGTCCCCATCTTTCCTCCCCTCTCCTCCCTCCCCATGTTGTTGTGTGGTTAAAGTGTAAGGCAGAGGAATTGTAACTGGATTGTCTCGGAGTATATTAATGTATGGAGCCCTCATGTGCGGGCAGTTGACAATTGTTCTCTTAAATTACCATGTATGATTTTGTATCTGCCGTGTTTTCAATAAAAACTAATTGGATTAAAAAAAAAAAAAAAAAAAAGAGTCTCCAGACCCGGGGGCTCATGGCCACTTCAAATGTAAAGGGGGTATTTACAGGGGATAAGAGTTTGTGACGCCACCGGTGGTTCACGGTAAGGGAAGTACCACCGCTGCCGATGGGAGTACCCAGGGGAGATGGAGCGGGGCAGCCAGATGACGTTCCCTCCCTGTTAAGTAGGGAAGCTGTTCTCTCGATGGCTGATGTGGCGCCTCTGACCTGGTCAGGCACCACTGAGTACTGCACCCATGCTGGGTGAGTACAAACAGGTAATCCCAAAGGCTGACTAGGGTGTGTACGCACAGACACGTAGTACCCAGGACACACATGTGTCGCCAGGGGTTAAGGGGATACCCAGAACCGGGCCAAGGGGTTGTTTCTGGAAAGGGGATCACGGTGTCGTGACCCGGTCCGTGCTCCCTGGTTCCACAATAAAAAGGGGGGTTATGTTCGTGACGCCACCCGTGGAATGTGATCAGAGATGACCACCGCTGCTGCAGAACCTCCGGGGGTGATGGAAGGCAGCTTGAGATGGGACGGCTCCCCACGGGTAGAGCCTTTTCCCCGGAGCAGTGTGTTAGTCTATGGGGGGAGTGCAGGACACGAGCACAATAAACAGGCAGACTCACGGTTTTGCAGTTTCTTTGTCCTTTACTGATGATGGTATTCAGCAGAGTACTGTCCACGGAGTCTGTGAGGGGTTCAGGGCTTCTCCCACCCAGCCGGGCCGTTTTGGCTTCCTTGCCTGCACTGTGTGTCTGTGGCCCTGCTGCTGTGTGAACTAGGCAGCCGGCTCTGCTCTGCTCTGCTCCTAGGTACCGACCTGACAGGCAACTCGCGTCCTTACTTGTATGTTCCTGAACTCTGCGTTTGTTGCTTGTGTCTGTGGTACAGATAGAGAATGTGGAATCCTCACTTCTCTGGTGTTCACTGTACAGTATGTAACCTGCAGTCTCGGATCCAGCATCCGTTCTGTGTGCTCCACTGGGATGAGCTCAGCAATGCTCTGCCTCCCAGGAATGTTCCTCTGTGTACTCTTTCTCCTTTCCTCAGACCCTCAGCTAGGCCTGGAATTGGTCAGTGGATCCTGAGGTGAGCTAAAGCCAGCTTCCAACCTGCAGAGATCCTTTCTCCTCAGTTCTCTGCACTGAACTTCCAAACTGAAACTCCTGACCATTTCCCCTCCCCACCAGAATATACAGGGAAGCAGCTTGGTCTCCCCCTTCTGGCCAGGAGGTCTTGGTGTTGTGTGTGGGGAGTTAACCCTTTGTGTTGTTACTGTGGCAACCCTGGGGTGCCACATTCCCCCTTAGTGAAGAACAGTACTCCGGGACTGTGAAACAAACAAACAAGTTATCAACAACAAGTGTATATATAAATACAGAGTCTCAAAAGGAAAAAATACAAAAACCTTAAAGTTCAAAAAGAGTCCAAAATGTTCAAGAATATGTAAGTGGTCATACAGTATAGTCTCTGTAGGTACTGGGCTTTTGGTCTTAACGTTGAAATTAAATAAACATTTCAATCAACAAACACTTCTTAAAGGTGTCTCTACTCTGGTCATAAGTGCAGTAGGCCTCACGGCCCTCGGGGCACCAACATGTGATCAAGTTGTAACTCTCCGTGCTGCCACCTTACACCACTCTTCTCTCACCTTTTCTGTACACTAAACTGTTACGGTTTTTCATATAAACATTATAACATATGTACATTTTATATGCAATTCCACATTAGTCTTTATATCTTGCTGGTATCTGACCCTGAGTACTACGCTGTGACCTGCGTACTGCTGGTGTACTGGGTGTACTTAGCATAATGGTGTAAGTGGAAGTGTACCTATTTGGTGTTTCTGGTACTTGTGAGGATGGGGGGCTGACTGTAGGACTGGCAAGCTCACTGAGACCAGGAATCTGTTCTTCCTCTACGGTTTCAACTTCCAGTTCTTCTTGTCTTGAGACTTCTTGTGGTACGAGTTCTGATGCTGGTTCTGCCACTTGAGGGAAGGCGATCATTGGGACTACTACTGCTCCATGGTAATTTGGCCATGTTTTTGGGAAATCTCCTAAGACTGTATGGAACACATCTTCTTCCTTCTTGACAGGTTGTACCTGTATGGGTAAGGTGACTTCTGGTGTCTTCAGGGTTTCAGGACACGGTTTGAGTTGATCTCTTGACACGACAGCTGATGTCCTTCCTTCATCCTTACTGATGAGACACACTTTGGGATTATCCATACTGGATGGTAAGACTGTATATGGGGTGGTTTCCCACTGATTATCCAATTTGTTTGTGCGCCGTTTCCTCTTGAGAACTTGGTCACCAGGTTGCAATGGGTTTGCTAGAGCATGCTGGTTGAAGGTTCTCTCCTGTCTTCCCCTAGCTTGTTGGAGACTTTTCTCTACGCACTCTTGTACTTGGCGATACTGATGCTGACGTAGGGTATCCCAATTGGATTCTTGAACTTCTGCATCTGGCTTCAGAATTCCCATATCTAAATCAATTGGCAGTTTACCGGGCCTTGCACGCATGAGGTAAGCGGGGGTGCAGTTTGTAGAACTCACCGGGACATGATTGTACAAGTCCACCAAGTCTGGCAATTTCTCTGGCCATTGATTTCTTTCTGACTCTGGTAAGGTCTTCAACAGGTCAATCACAATATGGTTCATCTTCTCACATAAGCCATTTGTTTGGGGATGGTATGCTGTTGTGCGGATCTTTTTACAGCCATACATGTTGCAGAATTCTTGGAAGATCTGTGATTCGAAAGCTGGACCTTGATCTGCAAGCACTTGTTCTGGGTAACCATGGGGTCTGCAAAAGTACATCTGGAATGCTTTAGCTGCTGTTTTAGCTGTAAGGTCTTTCACGGGTACCACCACTAAGAAGCGTGAGTAATGGTCCACGATGGTTAAGGCATAGACATAGCCGAACCGGCTTGGTGACAACTTGACGTGGTCTAATGCAACTAGCTCGAGTGGTTGCTTGGTTACTATGGGCTGGAGTGGAGCTCTCTGGTTCTGTTGATCCTTTCTTCTGAGGTTGCACGGTCCGCATTTTCTACACCAATCTTCAATTGATTTTCTCATGCCAACCCAGTAGAATCTTTCTCTTAAGAGCACTTCCAACTTTTTCCAACCAAAATGACCAGCACCGTCGTGGTAAGCTTCCAGAACCATCTTGACGTCTCTCTTGGGCACGATGATCTGCCAGATCAACTCATGTGTTTTTGGATTGGTGTGCCTTCTACAGAGCTTCCCTTGGTACAGGAACAATTTACCTCTCTCTTTCCAGAGATGTTGTGTCTCAGCTGGGGCATTCTGATTAGGGTACGCACCTTGTTGTGTAAGCAGTTCTTTCACTAACTTCACAGCCGGATCGCTGTCTTGTGTGTCAGCCCATCCGTGGTGTGCTAATGGGTTGAGAGTTGCCTGCTGTTGTTTTTGGTAGACACTCGGTTGATACTGTCCCACCTCAGGACGGTGAAAGGCCGGCAGCTCAATTTCTTCCAGTCCCTCCGTTTGCTCTTCCACGTCCCCCGAGTGTGGCATCCGGGATAAGGCATCTGCATTCCCATTCTTGTGGCCTGCCCTGTACTTGATGACAAAGTTGTAGTTTGACAGTCGGGCTATCCATCGCTGTTCCAGCGCACCTAGTTTTGCAGAGTCCAGGTGGGTCAACGGATTGTTGTCAGTAAAGATGGTAAATTCTGCAGCTGCCAGGTAGTGTTTGAAACGTTTTGTTACAGCCCAAACTACTGCCAGTAGTTCTAACTTGAAGGAGCTGTAATTCTCTGGGTTTCTTTCTGTAGGCCGGAGCTTCCTGCTTGCAAAGGCAATAACTTTCTCCTTGCCTTCCTGCTTTTGAGACAATACTGCTCCCAGTCCTACGTTGCTGGCAACCGTGTACAAAATGAAGGGTTGATGGTAATCTGGATATGCCAGGATCTCTTCTCCTGTCAGTGCCCACTTCAACTTCTTAAAGGACTCTTCTCTCTCATCACTCCACTGGACAGGAGGATTTCGGGCTGCAGACTTCTTTGACTGTCCTACCAGGATGTCTTGTAGGGGTGCTGCTAGCTTCGTGAACCCTTTTATAAATCTTCTATAGTAGCCCACCAGTCCCAGGAATTGCCTCACCTTTTTCACGCTGGTGGGTCTTGGCCAATCTCTGATCACGGTAACTTTTTCAGGATCTGGTGCTACCCCTTCTGAGCTCACGACATGTCCCAGGTACTGTACCCTTGGCTTTAGAAGGTGACACTTGGATGGCTTGATTTTCATGCCGTATCCGGATAAGGCTTCAAACACTTCTGCCAGGTCTTGTAGATGCTGTTCATAGGTCTTGGAGTAGACTATGACGTCATCCAGGTACAGGAGGACAGTTTCAAAGTTTTTATGTCCTAGGCAGCACTCCATCATTCGCTGGAAGGTACCAGGCGCGTTGCAGAGTCCAAACGGCATACACTTGAACTCACAGAGGCCCATCGGCGTGGTGAACGCTGTCTTCTCCTTATCAGCCTCTGCCACAGGAACTTGCCAATACCCACTAGTCAGATCTAGGGTGGAAAAGTAAGTAGCGGATTTTAATGCAGCCAATGACTCTTCTATCCTAGGTAATGGGTATGCATCCTTGTGTGTGATGCGGTTGATCCGTCTGTAGTCTACGCACATCCTCATGGTCCCATCTTTTTTTCTAACTAGCACTAGTGGGGCTGCCCAGGGGCTAAAACTGTCTCTTATTACCCCTGCTTCTTTCATTCCTTTGAGCATGTCTTTGGCGCATTGGTAGTGAGCCGATGGTACTGGTCTATACCTCTCCTTTATGGGTGGATGGTTACCTGTGGGTATAGTGTGCTCTACCCCTTTGATCTGCCCAAAGTCTAATGGGTGTTTGCTGAATATTTGTTCATATTCATTCACTACCCTGTATACTCCATGCTTTTGATGGGAGGGTGTAGAATCGGTACCTACATGTAGCTTTTGGCACCAATCCTCCAGCTTTCCCTCTCAGCCATTGTCCTCCGCCTGATTTGACGGCTTCAAGGGCTCAACGGTGGTGATGGCGTTGTTATCAACCGTATATAGCTTAGCCATGGTAGCATACTTAGGTAGGGTGACCTCATCTTCCCCACAATTTAGGAGGCGTATTGGCACTCTCCCCCTGTGTACCTCAACTATTCCTCTGGCCGTCAGTACAGTGGGCCTACTGTCTGAGTACACGGGTTCTACCAGGGCCTGATAGTCTCGCCCTCTGATGCCTATTGCGGCTCTACACCAGACCAGCATTTCAGTTTTGGGAGGAATTACAATGGGTATTGGGTCACTTACCCTTGCACTGCCAATTTCACCTCCTGACATTTCTACCTGCTGCTTCAGCATCAAGGCTTTAATTTCCTCCTGCAGGAGTCTCTGTTGCCCAGGTTTGGCAGTCTCGACGATCTGCTGCAAGACAGTAATTACCTCTGCAAAACAATTTTCAATTACATTCATTCCTAGCAGCATAGTTGGTTCGCGTTCTCGTCGGTCAACATCAACAATGATAATACCCTGATTCTGCAATTCTACTCTCCCAATCTTAATGGTCATTTCTCTGAAACCAATCTGTGGTACTAATTCACCATTGCTAGCCCATATATTCAATGCAACATTAGATGGACCACTGCTAACGTCTGAATCAGCCCAGTACCTCTTATAAAGGACATGCGGAATTGATGTTATTTGGGAACCAGTGTCCAGCAAGGCATTGAGCGGAATGCCATCCAGCACGATGGGGATGACTGGACGTCCCCCCACATACTTGTCGTGCCAGGGTGAAGGACCTTGAGAGTTCATTCCTGAGGAGCGGCCCGCCCCCGGGGATCCCCATTTAAAGCACATTCACGGGCAAAGAGACCTGGCTCATTGCAACGGCGGCAAATGGGCTGTCCATCCGGCTGGTAGCGGTCGCTGGGTCGTCCTCTCGTCGCTTGGTAACTCCTAGGCCTCATCCATGGGACATCCTCCTTGCTGGTCGCCATCTCAATCTTGGGTGCAGACTTGGATCCACGCAGCTCCTGGACGATTCTAGCCATGGAAGCAACAGTGTCTGTCAGGGCATCAAGCCTTTGATGGAGAGCCTCATTAGTGATGGGCTCCAGGTGGTTAGCAGCAGCCGCTGACATGGCCGATGTCACCGGTACTACTGGCTGCTGGGGTGCCACTGTAAGGTGTTGAACAGAGTCTATATCCTGCGGCTCCTCCACCTGCTGGAGGCGGATGGCTCTATCCTTTAGCTGGGCAAATGTTAGTCCTGGATCCTGGATCACCATCATGCTCAGTTGTCCCCGGTGGGAAGAGGATGAGAGTCCATCCAGGAATTGGTCTATCAGCAGCTTATCTGCTCCAGGGGCTAAGGCAGGTTCTGCTAATTTAAGTGCACTGAGCGCCTCCTGTAAGTTTAAGGCAAAGTCTCTTGCGCTCTCTCTAGGTTTTTGCTTGCATCCAAAGAACCTCATTTTAGCCCGGCTGCCAGCAGTTGATTCAAAAGCTGCTTTTAGTCCAGCTATTATATGCTCTACAGTGTCCTTTGCATCGTCTGGCCAGGATGTAGCCTCCCGCTGGGCATTGCCAGTTAACTGTCCCATAAGCATACCAACACGCTGGGCTTCTGTCAGGGGGTACATGCTGTAGTAGATTTTTAGCTTTCCGATAAAGTCATTAAGTGTGTTGGGCTCACCTGAGTACTGCGGCAGCCACACTGCACACGGGGTGTACGGCATCAGGAACGGCATGATAGGTGCCGCTGCACCGCCGGGTACAACAGCGTCTCCCTGCTGCGACATCTTTGCGCCCCCTTAGTTAATTTCACCAGTCTTCTTGACAGCAAGCCTGGGACACTTTTCTGCGTTTTCGTTCGGGTCGCAGCACCGAGCGCACCTCCTCTGCAAGCGGTGGGCGGAGTCTTAGTTTAGGCGCGATGTTTTCCCGCGCGTAGCAGCTAATGGCGCGATTAAAGATGGCGCCTGGAAAATTTTACCAATGATGTTTTTGGATTTTTCCAGGTATCTTTGCAAAGTTTAAAGTCCGTTCTTTGTTGCAACAATTCACAGTGCAAGTCTTTTATGCGATGCAATAAGTCTTTACAGGCACACGTCACCCGGGTTGCAGCCGGGTCCAGTCCGCATCCTGTTCGTGACGCCAAAGTTGTGTCGCCAGGGGTTAAGGGGATACCCAGAACCGGGCCAAGGGGTTGCTTCTGGAAAGGGGATCACGGTGTCGTGACCCGGTCCGTGCTCCCTGGTTCCACAATAAAAAGGGGGGTTATGTTCGTGACGCCACCCGTGGAATGTGATCAGAGATGACCACCGCTGCTGCAGAACCTCCGGGGGTGATGGAAGGCAGCTTGAGATGGGACGGCTCCCCACGGGTAGAGCCTTTTCCCCGGGGCAGTGTGTTAGTCTATGGGGGGAGTGCAGGACACGAGCACAATAAACAGGCAGACTCACGGTTTTGCAGTTTCTTTGTCCTTTACTGATGATGGTATTCAGCAGAGTACTGTCCACGGAGTCTGTGAGGGGTTCAGGGCTTCTCCCACCCAGCCGGGCCGTTTTGGCTTCCTTGCCTGCACTGTGTGTCTGTGGCCCTGCTGCTGTGTGAACTAGGCAGCCGGCTCTGCTCTGCTCTGCTCCTAGGTACCGACCTGACAGGCAACTCGCGTCCTTACTTGTATGTTCCTGAACTCTGCGTTTGTTGCTTGTGTCTGTGGTACAGGTAGAGAATGTGGAATCCTCACTTCTCTGGTGTTCACTGTACAGTATGTAACCTGCAGTCTCGGATCCAGCATCCGTTCTGTGTGCTCCACTGGGATGAGCTCAGCAATGCTCTGCCTCCCAGGAATGTTCCTCTGTGTACTCTTTCTCCTTTCCTCAGACCCTCAGCTAGGCCTGGAATTGGTCAGTGGATCCTGAGGTGAGCTAAAGCCAGCTTCCAACCTGCAGAGATCCTTTCTCCTCAGTTCTCTGCACTGAACTTCCAAACTGAAACTCCTGACCATTTCCCCTCCCCACCAGAATATACAGGGAAGCAGCTTGGTCTCCCCCTTCTGGCCAGGAGGTCTTGGTGTTGTGTGTGGGGAGTTAACCCTTTGTGTTGTTACTGTGGCAACCCTGGGGTGCCACACACACACAGCTTAGAGGGGACCCCTGGGCAGACCCAGGAGGGGGTGTAGCCCTTGCGTCTCAGCTAGTAGTGGGTAGTGGGACTGGAAGCTAAGGAGTGTGCAGTGGCAGTCAAAGGAGTAGGAGTGGAGCAGCTGAGTCTGAAGTGCAGACGCAACTGAGCGGACACTAGTCAGACCCTGCACCTGTTGTGCAGTTCAGTCACCAGAAGTTGGACGGAAAGACGCTGGGAAATCAGCTACTCTGGAGGACCCTGAGGTAACAGCTAGTCGTGTACGGAGACTTCTGGAGGGCTAGGCACCCAGGGGAAACAGGTTCCCGAAGTAGGCTCAAGTTTAACTACCTACTAAACCTGCCGGTGGGGTGGACAACAAGTCCCACACCAACCATCACAGAGCCCGAGCATCATCAGCAACAAAGGGGCCCATAAGGAGGATTGAGCCTGGAGCCATCTTAACCTTGGTCCACGCTGCCAGCAAATGGGTCAGAAAGGGGAGGAAGTCAGCCACGACTTCCCTGGATGGATCCCATGGTACTCTAAGTCAGGGATTGTCCGAAACAAGAAGTGCTAGGAAGGCGAGTCAGCAGTCACCCCTATGTCGGCCTGAAGGATACTTAGTTCCACCTGGTTCATCATAGCATCACCCGGGTTCCCTCACTCTACCACCAGAAAATGATTGAAAACCGAGAGTGGCATCACGATTCCTATTGAAGTTAACCTGACATACCTGTTGCCGGAAGATTCCCAGCACGTGAAGACCCTGAAGCGACCTGCAGGTGAGGGGCTTCACACTGACACTTGGGATTTCATTAGGCCGCCTAAGCTGGAAAGCCCTCTTTGTGTTCATGCCTTCGATCTCTGAGCTCTTGGGGAAAGTTCATAAAGAGACTATCCTCCACAGGTTAATTATCAGGTTGCGTGAAGCTACTCCCTGATCTAGGGTCCAGTACGCCGCTGTGCTCTGTTACTGGGTACTCTGATGCCGACCGTTCCCCAAAACTAAGCCTGGCACCTTTCTCCATTACCCTGCAACCGGGTCTCTGACTCCTTCGGTCCCAGACCACCGTCCGCGACTTAGCCAAAAGTCCCCAGGGAAGTCCAACTCCCAGCTCCTCACTTTTTGGGAGCTACTACTCAACTCCAGGGACCTACTATTCCCAGCTCCTCACTCTTTGGGAGCTACTGCTGAACTCCCTAGCTTTCCTCTGCACTTCCTCTCTCTTTCTCCCTCTCACCAGTCTGCCTGACCCCTAGGCGTGTGGCCCTGTCCCAGCTAGACCACCCACTGGTGTGCCTGACAGTGTGTAGTGTGAGGTGTGACTAGGATGCTGATGGAGCAATACCAAAGGTTAAGATCCCAGAACCATGGGGGGTTGAGTTCTGCACCAGAGGAAAAAGAAGTGCAGTACCCTGTGACACCCTGACTACAGTAGTTCAGGGGCGTCACACCAACATAAGGTATTTGAGAGAAACATTGTTTCTCAGCATAATATCGATCTAGCATATAATAAATATGGGTGAACCACTTCTTTAACCCCTTCACGACCTTGGATGGATCTATCCGTCCAGGATCGTGTCCCGTTAAGCCCCGCCCCCTGCTTTTTCAACAGCTGACATATGTGCCTGCTAGCCGCGGGTGGAATCGCTTCCACCCGCGGCCATTAACCTCTTAAATCTTGCTGCCAAAGTCTGGCAGCAAGATCTAAATGCGCGCGGCCATGTTTTTTACTTACCGCCGCCCCCACCGGAAGTCACGTGTGTTATCACGTGACTATCGGTGGTTGCCATTGTAGCACAGGGTCATGTGATGACGCCTGCAGCTACGAAGTTTCACTTTCGTTTTCCCTCGGCCGAGAGCAGAGGGAAAAACAAAGTGACTGAATCTGCTGTTTACAGCTCTACTGCTGTGATCAGCAGATAGATAATAGCGATCGGATTGCTGATCGCTATAGCCCCCTAGGGGGACTAGTAAAATAAAAAAAAAAAAGTAAAAAAAAAGATTTAAAAAATAATTAAAAAAACCCCTAAAAGTTCAAATCACCCCCCTTTCCCCCCCATTGAAAATTAAAGGGTTAAAAAATAAATAAATATACACATATTTGGTATCGCCGCGTTCAGAAATACCCGATCTATCAAAATATAAAATCAATTAATCTGATTGGTAAACGGCGTAGTGGCAAAAAAATTCCAAACGCCAAAATTACGTTTTTTGGTCGCCGCAAGTTTTACGCAAAATGCAATAACAGGCGATCAAAACGTAGCATCTGTGCAAAAATGGTACCATTATCAACATCAGCTCGAGACGTAAAAAATAAGCCATCACTGAGCCATAGATCCCAAAAAATAAGAACGCTATGTGTTTCGGAAAATGGCGCAAAACGTGCGCCACTTTTATTGGACAAACTTGTGAATTTTTTTTAACCCCTTAGATACATGTAAACCTATACATGTTTTGTGTCTACAAACTCGCACCAACCTGAGGCATCACATAGATACATCAGTTTTATCATATAGTGAACACGGTGAATAAAACATCCCAAAAACTATTGTGCGATCACACTTTTTTTGCAGTTTTTCCACACTTGGAATTTTGTTGCTGTTTTCCAGGACAATATATGGTAAAACCTATGGTTTCATTTAAAAGTACAACTCGTCCCGCAAAAGACAAGCCCTCATATGGCAAGATTGACGGAATAATAAAAAAGTTAGGGCTCTCGGAAGAAAAGGAGCAAAAAACACAAACGCAAAAACGGAAAGTGCCCGGGGGCTGAAGGGGTTAATGGTTACACGACTGATTCATCCAGGGCATGCCATCTGTGCAAGTATACATTAATATGTCAGTTAGCCAGGGTCAATAAGCAATATCAGTGATCAGATTGTTTCCAAAGGTTAATGGTGTAGAAAAATGGGAAATGGCATACTTGGCCATTAGAGCAATCTCAGTTTTGTGCACAAAGAGAACAATTTGACCATAATCACACACCTTTATATCAGGTCATGGCCCTTAACCTACAGTGTGTCTATTCTCCAGAATGTGAGGTTGAAGTTCAGGAAATTTTGTGTGGGTTTCCAAAATTCAGGAGAGTTTGGGAGATTTGCTAACTTTTCCTTTGCACTGGTAGAATTGGTAAAGAGGTGTGCCGCCCCCGTGCCAGCAGCCGGGCTGCTCGGATCCGGATCTGCGGTGGCTCGAGGGGTCTCCGGACCCGGGGGTTGTGCGGCCACTCAGTGAAAGGGGGATATTTACAGGGGGATTGAAATTTTGTGACACCACCCACGGTGTGTGGTAATGTAGGAGACCACCGCTGCTGTTGGGGGAGCCCGGTGGCGATGGTGTAGCAGCAGGATGTTTAACCCCTCTGTGTGTAGGGGGTTTGTGCCCCAGGGCCCGTTGGGTGTTGGCGTTTGGGGTGCCGTTGGGTAGAGGAAAAGGAGCTTTTCAGCACACTTACTCAGTCGTCCAGGGATAACACCGACAGCTTGTAAACCAGAATTCTGAACACCACTGCAGCCTGGAGAGAGCACGCTGGGATCCGTGCCCTTGGTGTTGCTGTTAGCCTGTGGCCTTTTCCGTGGCACCTTCTCACTAGTTGGACCCTCAAGCTTGAAACTTTTCGGGTCCCGCTCACCCGTATGGCTAACGGAGTGAGCTTGCTCTCAGGGTTCATGCGTAAGATTTCTTTATTTGGAAAAGTCCTATCCCATCGGTGCGCTAGTACCCCGATTTTGGAGCGGGTTGGGGGTGAATCTTGAAGTCTTAATCCCCGTCAGGTAAATTACCGGGACGCGTGAAGCTACTTCCCAGCCTAGGGTCCACGTACCCCGTCGTGCCCTCGCCCCTGCCCGGTGATGGCTCAAGGCCGCCGGCTGCCCTCCTCGGCAGTCCGTGCCCCTTGACGAGATCCCCTGCGACCGGGGTTCCAGCTCCTACCAGGCTCAGACCAATGTCTGCCACCTAGTAAACACCACGAGCCCTACTCCGGACCGGTGACCTCACTCTCCCAGAGAGTCACTTTCCCCCTCCTACTCCTTTCACTCCTGTTTCACTTCTATGTCACTTTCTCCCTTATCCCTACCAACCCCCCATGTGGGCGGCCCTATTCCCTTCAGGCCCCCCAAGGGTGTGTCTGGTGGGTTCGGTGTAAAGTGTTCCTAGGATTTTGACTGGCTAAGCTGTTAGCAACACCAAAGGACCAGGATCTGTAACCAAGGAGGAGTGGATACTGTGCAGAAGGGCAGATTGCACAATACCCTGTGACGACCTTATAGGCCAGGGCGTCACATTTGCTATAAATGTAGGATGGTGTAGGACGTCATTCCAGTCCTGAGCCCATTACATTAGAAAATTGTGGCTGTTCCCGTCACCAGAGGGAGCCAACTGCTACACTTGGCTGCGATCGAACATGGAAGACAGCAACTACAATGCCTAGGGACCTGACGGTACCAGTCACGCGTGTGTGACAGGAGTGTTGCCAGTAGGACTACCTGATCTGTGTGTGAGAGCCCAGAACTTGCCAACCCTTATTGTTTTGGGTCTCATGGGGTATTTTGAGAGAGCCTGGAAATGTAAAAAAAACGCTTCTAATGATGATGCATTTTTGCAGCTTTTTTGATGCTTTTTTTGTCGCGTTTTTGTCAATTCTGACTTCATGTGTTTGTCAGTATAGAAAGTGTGATAAAACAGCGACAAAAAAGCAAGAAGAATGAACATGCTACTTCTTTTTTGTCCGAAGTTTGTGACAAATAAACTGCAGACAAAAAAAGTGCAACATGCGCACAGCAAATCTGAATTCTCATAAACTTTGCTGGGGACAATAAAACTGCACCAAAAAAGCGACAAAAAAGCAACAATAACTGCAACGTGCGCATGTATCCTTATAATCCTAGTGTGTCTTAAACCTAATGCTCACCAGAAGGGAGCAGCGGTGTTGGAGCGGCTCAGGAAGGTCACAGGAGGCAGGGTAGGCAATGCTGCGAGCTCAGAGGATGGGGTGTTGCGGCTCAGGAGGGTCGGCGATACTGCAGGCTCGGAGGTATAGCGGCGGGCACTATTGAATCCCCCGGATATGGCTTACCAGGGCGATGGTGGTGGAGCAGGGTCATAGGAGGCAGGGTCACAGAGTGCGCTTGGGGGTGTCGCGGTGGGTGACATAGATCTGCGGGCGGGCTGCGGAGGTGTAACAGGATGGGGTGTCTCGGCGGCAGGTGCATTAAGCTGATTGCCGGCTCCATTCAATTGCCTGTGGTTGACGAGATGGACTTCAAGAAAATGGCCATGGCTTGACAGCCCGCCTTCCCACCCGGCGATCAATGCCGTCCGCCGTGACACCCCCAAGCGCATCCTGTGAATCTGTCTCCTATGACTACGCTCCACCTCCGCCACCCTGGTAAGCCATATCCGTTTTGTAAGACGCACCCGCGTTTTACCCCCAATTTTTTGGGGAAAAAAGTGCGTTTTACAAAGCAAAAAATACGGTATATTACAGTAGAGTATGGCATGTAAACGGATGAAATAGAAATATAACATACTAGTGTTTTGACCTCCATGCAACATGAGTGAGTAAAGAAAGAGCTATTTTATCAATTACAAGAGAGGAAACGTGAAGGACTCTCCCCACGGCAAAAATCTTACTGCTTTCTGCAAAAAGATGTTGGATATCCAAATAGTCCAAAAAGGGAGAGCAGAGTATGATAACTTCATTGAACAGGTCACAAGTGAAATGCTAAAAAGCGCAAGTGTGGATCGGGTCGGCAACACTTATTTCCTGAGCTGGAAGACATGATCTGTGATTGGGGTGCTGACAGGTGAGCAAGGCTTTGGTCACGACTATATTTGAATAAATGTTGATTTTTTTTCTTTTTGTTCAAGAATAAATGTACAGTCATGGCCAAAAGTTTTGAGAATGCTACAAATATTAATTTTTACAAAGTCTACTGCTTAAGTTTTTCTAATGGCAATTTGCATATACTCCAGAATGTCATAAAGAGTGATCAGCTTAACAGCAATTACTTGCAAAGTCAATATTGTCTAAGGAAATGAACTTCAACCCCCAAAACACATTTCAACATCATTGCATTCCTGCCTTAAAAGGAGCAGCTAACATTGTTTTAGTGATTGTTCCATTAACACAGGTATGGGTGTTGATGAGGACAGGGCTGGCGATCAATTAGTCATGATTAAGTAAGAATGACACCACTGGACTCTTTAAAAGGAGGCTGGTGCTTGGTATCATTGTTTCTCTTCAGTTAACCATGGTTATCTCTAAAGAAACACGTGCAGCCATCATTGCTCTGCACAAAAATGGCCTAACAGGGAAGAGTATCGCAGCTACAAAGATTGCTCCTCAGTCAACAATCTATCGCATCATCAAGAACTTCAAGGAGAGAGCTTCCATTGTTGCCAAAAAGGCTCCAGGGCGCCCAAGAAGGACCAGCAAACGCCAGGACCGTATCTTAAAACTGTTTCAGCTGCGGGATCGGACTACCATCAGTGCCGAGCTATCTCAGCAATGGCAGCAGGCTGGTGTGAGTGCTTCTGCACGCACTGTGAGGCGGAGACTGCTTGAGCAAGGCCTGGTTTCAAGGAGGGCAGCAGAGAAGCCACTTCTCTCAAGAAAAACATCAGGGACCGACTGATATTCTGCAAAAGGTACAGGGAGTGGACTGCTGAGTAGAGATGAGCGAACTGGCCGTGGTTCGGCTCGAGTTCGGTTCGCCGAACGGAGGTCTCGTTAGAGTTCGGTTCGGCGAACCGGTTCGGTGAACCACTCGAACCGCATAGAAAACAATGGCAGGCAATCACAAACACATAAAAACACCTAGAAAATACCCTCAAAGGTGTCCAAAAGGTGACAAACAACTCACAACACAACACAAACACATGGAAAAGTGACAAGGACATATACTCATGCGAAAACAAAAGAGCTGGACAAGGAAAAAGGAGGAGGAGACAGATATATGAGTATATGCAAGGGAACATCGATGCCATTACTGTGCAACTTGAGCCCTGCTCATTCTAGGCTTCCAATCTGGATAAATTGCCTGAGCTCACCACGTACGCCTTGGGGATCTTGTCGTGTCCCACAGCCAGCGTTCTCTAGGAACGTGTCCTCAGTGCTGCTGGGGGTCTGCTGACAGATAAGCACACGCATCTGTCCACTGACAATGTGGACATACTAACGTTCACCAAGATGAGGAAGTCAAGGATCACAGAGGACTTTTCTTCCCCTGTGTCAGCCAGGGGAGGCGAAAGGCTGGTGTATTTTTGAGAGTGCTTCATGCAAAGCATCTTTTTCATCTTGAAAAGGGGGGTCAACTGATGCCAGTCAAGTGGGGTGTGTGTGGCCCAATTAGTGGAAACGAGGGAGACTGTGGTTGGAGTCCCCTCGCTGTGTTTTACATGCTTTTCGAAGGGCATGACATGCCTAAGAGGTTGATTTTCAGCATCTGCTACTTGTTGGCTACAGAAAGGCTGCCTTTACACCCTTTTGAGACCGAGGATTTTCGAGACCTTATGCCCATTGCGGTGCCCCAAGAGCCGATGGCCATTCACCACTCCTTCTCCAAGAAAGACGTGCCCGCGCTACCACAGCAGGTCGCACACAACATCACCGATTACTTGAGAAACACTGTGTGTGACAGTGTTCATTTCACCACAGATACTTGGACCATTAAGCATGGACAGGGAAGTTACATGTTGCTGACTGGGCACTGGGTAACTATGGTGAGAGATGGAGAAGGCTCTGCTGTACAAGTCTTTCCGTCCCCACGAGTTGTGTGCCAATCCTTCCTCTGTATGTACATGGTCCTCCACTGCTTCTGCCTCCTCAACCTCGTGTGGGTCCTCCACCTCGGCCCAAACCCTGTGTGGTCAGGCCACCCTTCTGTTACGAGGGGGACCCGGGGAAGCGTGCCAAGATGGGAAATGGACAGCTTCCGCCGGTCAAGGTCCACTGTGCGGTGTAAGGGACCGCTGCTATGGTCAGGAAAGAGTGAGCGGGTTGCTACTAGTGATCGTCTGGAACGTCACAGACGATCTATGTACACCGGTCCGCCCTAACCCGTGAGGGTTGTATGGCTCGGGGCTTCTCGTACAGTGTACCTGTTGCACGGGGACGCACAGAGGTGCCTACGCACGTGTGCCAGCGGGAGTCACAGGATATGGCACGAGGGTAGCACAGAGGTGCCCACGCACGTGTGCTTTCAATAACCAGGTGAGTCCGGTGGAGACTCGAGGAGCTCACCTGGGACAGGAACACGGCCTGTTGAAGGAGATACTGCCGGAGCAGCAAGGCAGGAACACGGCCTGCAAACCAGGTGCTGCCTGAGCAGCAAGGGCAAAGCCCACGAAAGACAATGACGTCTGTACAGTGGCGTGGCAGCACGCTGCCAGACATCCAAACATAGAAGGACGGTCGCGCCCCGCCATGATGGCAGGGGGAGCTTTTAAGGAGGTGTAGCTCCACCCAAGGGCGGGCGCGAGACGGGCGTGACTCAATCAGGGTTCGTGACGTCCTGGCCCAGCCAGTCAGGATTCAGCACATCACCAGCCTCGTCATGGGGCCGTGTGATATCAGTGAGCGAATCAGAAGATGTCACGTGGAGCACATGCTCATCCTCCTGCCTCTGGGTCATAAAAGCGGGATCCCCGGTTTCACAATGTGCAGAGACATGGGAAGTCTTGCTGCTTCCCTGAGCATCTATTCTTTGCACACTGCGCAACTTCCCAGAGCCTCCATGATGCTGAGCAGGAGAGCTCGTGGCAGGCAAGGGATGGGAGACCGCTCCATTCCCTGCAAGGGGAGAACCACTAGGTGTCACCCTTCTGCTGTGTCTCAGAGAAGGCAACTCCTGCAGACTGCACAGTCTCCCAGACCTTTGGTGCTGCTGAGCAGTAGGGCTCGTGGCCGACAAGGAATGGGGGACCACCTCATTCCTTGCAACAAGAGAGCCACGACGTGTAACACCCTTCCTTGTAAGTGTGCCCAAGGAATCCCACACACCTCCTTACTATGCTGGCAGCATTGCTCAACAGCATGATGCGGTCGACTCTTTACTTAGAAATGTATGGGAAATGTGAGTCACACCGCTGAGGAGTTGTGGACGGTAAGCTCTGGAGAGTGAGACCAAGTTTCATCAATGGTTGTCTCCACTCAACCAGCAGCCAGGGAAGGCCGGGTGCGACAATGATGCAAACCAGGCTGCGGCCCTTCTTCAGGGCAATGTGACACACGTGCCTTGTATGGCTCACGTGTTGAACCTGGTTGTCCAGCAATTTTTAAACCACTATCCCGGCCTACATGGCCTTCTGCAGAGGGCACGGTGTAACGCCTGCCTGGATCGACACACTCATACGGGCTGTAAAGGATAGGCTAGATGGAAGCCACTCACCAAGGTGGACCCCCAGAAACCTGAAACCCTTTAACCCCTAGACAGTAATTTCGAATTACACAGGGCCCACGTTGATCAATACCTGTGGAAGGCTGCAGTTCCAGAGAATGGTAGTCAAGCAGGGTCAAAACATTAATTGAGGAAGAGGAACAGAATGGGATGGCCAGGACTTAATCAGAAAACAAGCAGAGGTGAAATGCGGATCGGCCAACGAGGTACATAAACAGCAAGCAGGAAAAGTAGTCAGGTAACAAGCACACAAAGTCATAAAACTGAACTGGGGGTAACAGTAACAAGAGGTTCATAGCTTTGTCTGGCAGTGGTCTGCAGAGAGGATGGGCCTAAAAAAGGTTTTGGTGTATTCCCATTGGTTGTAGCTAAATGATGGTACTTCATCTGTGAGATACCCACCACCTACATTCAGCCTGTGGTTCTGCATCGGTCAAGGTAACGCAGCCCAGTGGGTGAGCATAACCTGTGTCCACCTGTGCCGCTGGCATTGACTCCTTTCCCATCATCAGCACTATGCACGAAAGGAACACATTGTCACCTGGCGACCGGAGTACAAATTGATTGAGCTGACTCCGGTGGTGATTTAACAGCCGTGTGCGGCAATGATGCATACCTGGCTGCAGGCCTTCGTCAGGGCATTGTGACACACGTGCCTTGAATGGATCACGTGTTGAATCTGCTTCTCCAGCAATTTTTAAAACACCATCCCGGCCTACATGGCCTTGTGCTCACTTCCATCGTTCGCACCCAGCAGCTCAACAACTTTCATCACTCCAGAAGTCTTTTGGTCTGGCGGGTCAACGCCTGAAATGCGATGTGCCGACACGCCGGAATTTGAATCTGCACATGTTGCAGCGTCTGTGGCAGCACCGCCGAGCCCTGCTGAAATACGTTATGACGTATACCCTGGGCTAACTTGATCCAGAGGTGGTGCAGATCACGCTTCTGGAGTGGAGTCAGATAAAGGACCAATTAGCAACAACCAGGACAGTTAAAGCAGACTTATATAAGGTAAAAGTCACGGATGAGACGTTTAAAAGGGACTGGGAGGAAGCAGCTTCTGCTTGCTCCAGGTCCTTTATGGGGCTTCTTATTAATAACAATGAGGCCTCTCTCCGTGCCATTGATGAGGAGATTTCTGTGTTACAAGACCGGACCACGAAGGAACTCACCCCCGCTGAGTTATCGAATTTCCATGAGACATTGAATGAGGAGTTTGTTAAATGGGAAAAGGAGTTGGTCTCTACCAAAACAAAAAAATATCAACGTGACGTTACTGATTATAAAAACCAGCAGGTGTATCGATGGAAGGGGACAACACGCCGGAGGAGACATTTTGTCGGACTCCCTAACTCCGTATCGGCCTCCTCCATCTCCTCAATGGAGGATGAAAGCTCTACAGCTCAGGCTTCATCTAGACCTGTAACGAGAGGTTTTTCGGGTAAAAATAGACCCGATAAAACACCCCCAGCCCCTGGAAAATCTACCTTGGGAGCAATTCCAAAGAAGGGCAATTCCAACCAACTGGAGGTGATTAACTTGTCTCAGGTCCAACTGTCTGATGACCAGATTGAGGTCCTAAAATTAGGTTTAACCTTTGTACCTGATTGTAGTTTTGATCTTTTTACAGTCGCTAAGGACCTGAATCTGTTCCTCAGAAAGGTGGTTCTCCATAAAATACACGCTAGAGGATCCAGTCTGAATCCCTGTACCATGGAGAGGGAGGAGGAGGCTGTGCGGATACTTGAAGAATTGGAGGGACAGGCATCTGGTGAGTTGGATAATATTTTTCCTACACGTTTGTACCCGCGCTCCACCACGTTCCCCCCATTTTCGCTGTGCCCTCAGGTCCAAGTCTTCCATGACCTAGTTATGGGTGACTTGAGATCTCTCTCCAAGAGAGTAAAAAATAACAACCTTTCTGTTAAACATCGACGGGCCCTTGAGGAATTAAGGAAAATGGAGGGAGTAATCATTAAACCGGCGGATAAGGGGGGTAACGTGGTGGTCTGGCCATCTGCCATGTACGAGCGGGAGGTATATAAACAACTAAGAAATGCAGACTTTTACCAGATGCTGCCCTCTAATCCAACTAGTGTTTTCCTCACCCAGCTGATGCTCATACTCGAGAATGCTCTTGCCTCAGGTACCATTACTAAAAAGATGTATGATGGTCTCCTTCCAGATATGCCGGTAACACCCACGTTCTACCTCTTGCCTAAAATACATAAAAACCCTCGGGTTCCCCCGGGACGTCCGATTGTCTCTGGCATCGGAGGGCTATGCGATGCAGTATGCAAATTTATCGATTTCTATCTCCAACCTTTGGTTGAGACGCTGCCCTCCCATGTCAGAGACACTTCGGACGTCCTTAGGAGGATTGATGGCTTGACGGTTGAGCGTGGGATTTTGCTGGCGACTCTGGATGTCGAGACCTTATACACGAATATCTGTCACGAGCACGGCCTGCAGGCAGTTGAGTATTTCCTGGGTATGAGCAATTGGGCACCACCATTACAACACCTGATTCTGGAATTATTGGAGTTCGTACTGACGCACAACGCCTTCACCTTCGGTGAGCGGTTCTTCCTCCAGCGGCGCGGCACTGCGATGGGGGCGGCTTGCGCGCCGTCGTACGCAAACCTCTTCCTGGGATACTGGGAGAGGGAGGTTTTCGGCGACGGCGTGCCGGCCAGCTCCCATGTGCAGTGTTGGCTCCGCTTCATCGATGACATCTTTGTCATCTGGGGGGGGGCCGCCCCGGAGCTTGAGGGCTTTGTGCGCCACTTGAACTCCAATTCTTATAACATCTACCTCACTTATCAGGCTGATCCGACTAGGGTCAATTTTTTGGACATTGGCATTTCCATTAATGATCAGGGTCTTCTGACCACTGACATCTATCGGAAACCCTCCTCTGTGAATGCTTTGTTACACGCATCTTCTGGCCATCCGCATTCGACCATCAATGCTATCCCTACTGGGCAATTTATCCGTTTGAAACGGATTTGCTCAGAGACGGATACATTTGAGGGTAGGGCCAGTGAGATGCGTGATAGATTCAGGGAGAGAGGGTACAGCTCCAGATCCATTAAAAAGGCCTATAGTCGGGCTAAAGTAGCTCCGAGAGACCGACTTCTTTTACGTTTCAATCCTGATAAGACGAAGCCTGCTGAACCGAAGGTGCGTTTTATCTCCTCATTCAACCGTCAATGGGATCATATTCGTGGCATATTAACTAAGCACTGGTCTGTCCTACAAACGGAACCTGTGCTGAAAGATATGCTTCCAGACCGACCCCTCATGACGGCACGTCGGGGCCGGAGCCTACGTGATATGTTGGTCCACAGCCACTATGTGGCACAAAAGAAACCACCATTTATGATGGGACGTTCTATCTGTGGATCATTTCCATGTGGCTCATGCATTGCGTGCCGTCACGGTAACATCATCAGGGCAACATCCTTTGCCTCCTCGGACGGCTCCAAAACATTCGAGATCCGGCAATATATTTCTTGCAGTAGCACGGGCGTAATTTATTACGCTACGTGCGCTTGCGACTTAATATATGTCGGACTCACTAGTCGTGAATTGCGGGTCCGGACGAGGGAGCATACTAGGGACATCATCGCGGCTAAAAAAGCGAAACCTGAGGATGTTGATTCCCTGAAGACCATCCCCCGCCATTTTAGGGTGCATCACGGGTCTGACCCCTCAAGCTTTAAGGTGAGGGGGATTGACCGTGTACACCTTGGATTGAGGGGTGGTAATATTCATAAGGTGTTGGCACGGGTTGAATGTCGTTGGATATTTCTCCTCGACACAGTGGCCCCTCGAGGTTTGAATGAGAGGCAGACCTTTAGTTCCTATTTATAATCCAGTAGGTCTCGTCTGCGTTTGACATATACCCCATTACGGGCAATATTTGTTTGGTTGCGGATCCCCTGTGATTGAATCTGCTTTGTACATAATGGTTTTTATAAATATTTTTTTAACTGGATTCTTTGTGTCCTCTTTTTTCTACAGTTGTCTACGTTTGTGCTCTTGGTGCAATATTTCTCTGTGTCACTAACCTGGTGGTCTGCCTGCATTGGAGAATGAGCTGGGAAGGAATACAGTATATCCTGATTGTCTATATGAGATTGTTCATTGGACTGCGTCTTACTGTTTAATATGTTGTTATATGCATGAATAATGTCCTTACGCTCTATGTATACAGTACTGGATGTAATTATGATGTAATTATATGTATTCTTATCCCTCTATAGTGCTATGCACTTTGTATGATTCCCAATGCGATTTGCCCTTTCTTTTGCCAGGAGTAGACATGGCATTTGCAGCTTTACTTCCTGTTTGCGGCTCTGCACATGTGCAGTGTGTGTGGCTCTCCTTGAAGCTTCCCCTGGGTAATATTGACGTCATCAAAGGGGTTTTCCCTGGCCCAGGTGATGCTGGAGTAGCCACCCACGCCTGCTCAGTGTGCCTTAGTGCTCTGTAGCAGCGACAGGTGCTGCAAATGATCTAATATACACTAGTGTATAAATGCAACCATTTCCCTCCTTTTGTCCATGGTCCCCTGAGGAAGTCATCACGAAATACGTATTGGGACTTTTTTTCCCCTTGTGTGACTGCATGTGAGTGCTATAATTGGTGGAATATCCACCGGGCTATGTGTTTGGGTAATGTGCCTATGATTATGTACTAAGTGTTATCCTGTCATTACTGTGAACTTGGAAAGGCACTTACATTGGTTTTGCTGGGAATACTTCCCTGTCCGTTGGACCATGTGTTTGTGTAATGTGCCCATTGTCATTCACTAAAGTGTTACTCTGTCATTTGCTGTGAACCTGTTTATGATATAGGCACGTACACTGGCCCTGCTGGGAATATATCCCTGTCCATTGGACTAGATGCCTGGGCAGTGTGCCTATGTTCATATACTTAAGTGTTACTCTATCACTCACTGTGAACCTGTTTATTGCAATGGCATTTACACTGACCTTGCTGGGAACATATCCCTGTTCACCGGATGATGTGTGTGAGTAACATGCCTATTGTCATCTATTAAAGTGTTATTCTGTCACTGACTGTGAATTTATCTTTTGTATAGGCACTTACACTGGCTCTGCTGGGAATATATTCCTGTTCATTTATTTGTAATGTGCCTAGAGTTCTTGATTAGGTGAACCTGCGTTTTGTAAAAGGCACTTGCACTGGCCCTGCTGGGAGTACACCCTTTTGTGTGCACCTAATTTGATCCATGCAGCCCCACATGGGGTTCTTTATTCGCTCTTATATGTCATTTAACCTTCTTACTTGTCACAATTTTTATATCCCATGTAATATTTATATGCTTGACCCAACCAATTAAAGTTTTTCTATGTGCAACTTACTTTGGTGTTGGTGGTTCTTGGGCCATGGGATATGATGTAATATAAGGCAAATTTAAAGACTTTTTTTCTGCTGTTTCAGATAAAGGACCGATGCACCCTTCTACACAGTTTACAAATGTCAACGAAGATGTTTACCACTGGCGATGCCATTCTCAGCATGACAATTCTGGTTATCTACATGATGGAGCACACGGTATGCATTATTCGGAGTGAGGTGTTGGGACAAGAGGAAGGGGAGGAAGTACAGGAGGAGTCATATGCGGAAGGGATAACAAGATCTACAAGGTCCAGACGGTCAGCGGCACCTAGGCGGCAGTCATGGGACGGTGGGGGAGAGGGATTAATAAGGATGCATATAATCAGCAAAACTGTTGAGGAAGGTACAGGAGCCCATGAAGAAATGGAGGACGAACTGGCAATGGGCATGGAAGATTCAGCAGATGAGTGAGAGCTAGATCACATTTCGGTTGTGCGAGGTTGGGGGGAGAGGGCAGAGGAAGGAGGCATGATTTTCACCTCTCCACCACCAACACACCAAGGACTTGGTCCTCCTGGATGCACAAGACACATGAGCGCCTTCTTGCTGGACTACCTACAACATGACCTTCGGATTGTACGAATTTGAAGTAATGCTGACTACTGGGTTGCCACACTGTTAGATCCCCGGTACAACACAAAATTTTGCAAAATAATTCCAGCCATAGAAAGGGACGCACATATGCAGGAGTATCAGCAGAAGGTGGTACGCAATCTTAGATCTGCTTTTCCACTAAACACCTGTGCTGCACAGAGAGAATCTCAACGCTTTGTCAGGGATAGGAGGAAATGGTCTTTTACTTGTCCAGATCTGAGGGACCGAGGGCTGGCTGCTGTGCTAAGACGGCGTTGAGTACGGTGTGCCCGCAGAGTTGCACTTTTGGTCATATACAAAATGAGTTGAAAAAGGACAGATGCTGGTGGAAAGGGGAACATGTGTGTTGGAAAGGGGAAAAAAGTTTGTGTGCGTGGGTTTGGTGGTTAAGCAACAGTAACATTTGCTGAAGAAACAACATCTGTTATGGTGGGAATGGCAGATTTGGATAATGTGGTATATACTATGTTAACGCTATATAAAAAAATTAAGAAGAAAAGAAAGAGAAAGGTATATATCCCCATCGCCAGTCGGTGTCCACTGTGCTCCCAGATGGAAAAGGAGAGGCTGGCAACTGGAAGGTTAGGTGGAGGATACAGAGCTAAGTAGCTATGAAACTAATAGTAGCCTGAACTGAGTTAGACGCCACTTGGATCTTGAGACTGGGAGCCCTGTTAGCGTCACCAGGAGGTCACCAGGACAGGGTCCACACGCCCACCCAGCCCAGGAAATCCCTGTTAACAACACAGGAGCCATTGGGTACGCTGTCCGTGTGCGTAGGGGCCACACCTGTGGACAGCAGGCACATCAGCAGCAGCAGGCCTGTTAATGCCACTGGGCTGCACTAGCAGGACTGGTAGGACAGAAGCTGGTCTTAACCGTTCTGCATTACCAACTGTGGTGGCGGCCTGCATCGACGCCCTATCCCTGCTTATCTCTGGCCTAAAGCCGCAATGGGTTCAACACATGGAGGTGTGCTCTTTCGGAGCATAATAGAAGACTGCGCACCTCCTTGTTGGCTCCAGCCCACTTTTATAACCTGGGTCCGCCCCAAACCAGGGTGGACCACAATGCACCTCCTGGAGACAAAAGCAGAGTGACACATCATGAGTGGCATAACTAGCGTTCTATTCGGAACTGCCACTTGAATGATGACCGAATGGCAGCCATGACCCAAACACCTCACCAGTCATCGTCTGACCAACAATAATGAGGTGACAAGTCATAGGGGCGGGCCTCTGCAAGCCAGTTGGGAGTGGCCTGCCCACATCGTCAGGACACCTGATGCCCTGTGGTCTATATGGGCCCCCCACATCAGGGACAGGGCCAAGAGTTCATTACCGGACCTAGAATCTGATGCAGTAAGTGCCTGAGCATGCTCAATAGCATGAAATACAGTCTCCGAAAAAAGACTATCCGCTTCAGCATGCTGTCTAGGCACAACACAGGACTTAGACCCGGCACGGAGTGCAAGTACCTGTGCAAAGATGCTTTTCGCACTAAGTGTTAAGCCCCACCTTCAGGGACTCCACGTGGAGGAACAGTCTGGTCACAGGTAGGTTGCTTCTTTATATGTAGTTTCGTGACGCCACTCTCGGTATTGCGGTCAGTGTGGACCGCCACTGCACTGTAAGGGGACACCTGGGGCTGATGTTGCGTGCAGTTAGTTTTAGCGGCCTCCCGAGAGTGAGGCAAGCTCCAGGGCCCTTTGTAAGTGTGTGGAACCACAGGTCGCAGAATGACTCAGGCACAGTCCAAATGAGCATGCGCTGTAGCCTGAAATGAAGACTTAGCCTCAGGAATGGCACAGTCAGGCTGAGCATACTCAGTAGGCTAAACACTGGAGTTAGGCTGAGGCTGGGGTAAATCGGCACACGCATGCGCACTAGCCGCCTCTCCACACTTAGACGTGGAGGAGAAAGCATCCAGCTGGACAACCTGAGTCACAGCCCTAAATGGCAGCTGACGCCTGGGTGCAACTGGAACCGCAGCAGGTTGCTTGCGTTTACGGCGGCACCAATTCATAACAACAAATAACAGCCAAAATAACAGGTGTACTTCTTCCCGTGGATAATCAGATATGATCCTTTTTTCATGGACATGACCATCGCTAACAAATGTAGATGAGGCACCAAAACAGCAGCTGCTTCAATGGATCTCAAGTGCGCCATAAAGTGGCCTCTCCTCCACCTCAAGTTCAATATCACAAATACTCCATTCCACTGTGGTGTCAACCCAATCGCACTTGCTTCCTAACAGATCTCAAGTTTCAACCAGCCCTGCTGAGTATGGGGTAACAGAGATGGTTGAGTCTGCAGAGCTGTTCAGTCACACTATAGCCTGTGAACAGAATCCTTGGCCACAACTCTGCCTATCAGCATAAGTTATGTTGGCTATGCAGTTCGCATGGGCTGTAAGCCTTGCCTAGCCTGGGAATTTTTTGGACATAGCAAAGGATCACCCAAGTCATGTAATCTGTAACAATCTGTAAGTCGAAGGCAAAAAATCTCAACTTTGAGTACTTCCACCATGAAGTGTCACATGGATATGAATTTATAGCGTGAGGATGTATTGCTCAGCTTTAGCCACTGTCAATGCAACATGCTTATTTACCGTTCATTGCATGCATTGTTGCAGACTACACACTAGGGGCTGCTGTTTTTTTGGAGCTGCTTTTGTCTGTTTGGTCACTATAGCAATAGCAAAACGATCTTCTTGTGTGGACTTGGAGATGCTGTCTATGAACAGAATGAAAAGATAAATGTGTGTGTTACAGCAAGGAGCAACCGCGGAAACACTTTGTTCAATTGTGAGGGGAGGCTTTTTGGAGTTTGGTGAGGAGTACTGTAACGCCAGTGAGCAGCATCCTGTGACACAGACCAACATTCTTCCGGTGCTGTCTATACTGTTTACCATGATAGGAGCGTAAAGTCTGTATTTATGGCAAATGGACATCACAGTACCCGGATACGGTAGGCTGTGCCCAGACAGTAATGCGTGCACGCAACACTTTGTTTTATTATCAAAACACATATCTGTTCTGGGTAGGACGACTATATAGACAATCAGACTTGCTGCATCTGCACTGTCAAATTGTCACGTACAGTTTAAATCATAGAGGGACAGCGACACATGTTTGCATTGACTGTTGATTTTCAAGATTTCCATGACTGTGTTGCAGAGCTGTGTGGTTTGCATTCACACTGTTATCATCTGCCTTATCTTTGAGGCTTCAGCTAACAAGGGTATTCAGGGTAGGTGATGTGTTTTGTCTATGTTTAGGTACATAACTGGGAAGCTCTTGTGATGCGCCACTAGTAAGGCGTGTTCGCACACACACACACAAACACACACAATTACTGCTGCTATGCAGAGGGATTAGCAAGTAGTAGGCAACTGAATAGATTGTTCTATTATTTCAATTTTATGCATGTTTCTTATTGTTTGTTTTGGGAAAGTTAAACAATCATTTATGAACCCAACTGCATACAGTGCTTTTCATGTTGCGTGGTTTTGCTGCATACTGGGGAGCCCATCAAATACAAGACTTAAAATGTAGCATAAGTCAAAATGGTAATTTCACTGTGCTACAATGCAGCCTAGCGGGGCTGTGCAACCACCGCCTGCCCCATCAAGTGCATCTGCGTGCTCTTCATCCTCTGTGACTGTGGGGACAGCAGTCACTCATGCTTTTTCACACTGAACTTCCACCCCGTTACCCGTAAGCAGGAGTGTGATTGGCAGGTCATCACTTGTTTTGTAAGTGAAAACAGATGGTATTGTTGAGCTGGCAGACATCAAGAGAACCACCATTGGATGAAGGAAACATTATATCCACGCCTGCACCTTTGTCAAAGATTGGCTGGACTACCTGCAGTTAATAATTGCGTTCCACAATTGGAAAGGAGTGTAGAATGCCCATGTGTTGCACCTTGCTTGGCAGCAAAGGAACACTAACTTAGTATTCCAAACAATTTTAGGATGGCAGAAAAAGAGTCAGCTCTTTGGGCAAATTAAATAGCGTGGCAAAAGTGGGCAGGTGGGTACAGTGGCCGTGTTCTGTGTGTACCAGGACAGTAAAGGAAGCCTCACTTTCTATCTCTCCTAATGATGAAATGTAGCAAGGAATTCCATGAGTTTGCTATAAAAATAGCGTAGCAAAATGAGCAGGAGGGTGTAATGCAGAGGTGCTGGAAATAACTTTGCACCAGTGGGGCACAAATGGAGTACAACAGCCACTTTTTGGATGCCACTAAGTTGCAGCATTTTTTGCTATTATTATAGCGTATTAAAAATGAGCAGGAGGGTGTAATGCAGAGGTGCTGGAAATAGCTTTGCACCGGTGGGGCACAAATGGAGTACAACAGACACTTTTTGTATGCCACTAAATTGCAGCATTTTTTGCTATTATTATAGCTTATTAAAAACAGAGCAGGAGGGTGTAATGCAGAGGTGCTGGAAATAGCTTTGCACCAGTGGGGCACAAATGGAGTACAACAGCCACTTTTTGGATGCTACTAAGTTTCCTCAGTGTTTGCTATTATTATAGCTTATTAAAAATGAGCAGGATGGTGTAATGCAGAGGTGCTGGAAATAGCTTTGCACCAGTGGGATATAAATGGAGTACAACAGACACTTTTTGGATGCCACTAAGTTTCCTCAGTGTTTGCTATTATTATAGCTTATTAAAAATGAGCAGGAGGGTGTAATGCAGAGGTGCTGGAAATATCTTTGCACCAGTGGGGCACAAATGGAGTCCAACAGCCACTTTTAGGATGCCACTAAGTTTACTCAGTGTTTGCTAGTATAATGGCTTAGTAACAATGAGCTTGAGTGTGCAAAGGGCAGGAGGGTACAGTGGCAGGGTTGTGGGTCAGTGTACAGGAAAGGAAGCCTCACTTTCTATCCCTCCTAATGGGGAAATGCAGCGAGGAAATCCCTGAGCTTAGCTACACAGACGCTGGTATCTTCTGTAGCTGTTAAAATCTGTTTCCACGGACCTGACTGTCACCTATGGCTCTGAGCCTGCTGGAATTAGCCCTTACAAGGGCTAATAGAAACTTCTATCCCTATTCTGTATAGCGCTGTGTGTAGAGCGTACACAGCAGTATCGGAGACAGGAGCTACGCCAGCGGTGACTGACACCCAGACGCAGAAGGCAGATAATGGCATCTGGACGGGCAGATACCTGTTTTTATAATGCAGGGACATGTGACATAGACATCCTATCACACATGCCGTTGCTTCTCTGGCTAAAAGTCCACTTAGCTGTGTGTGTGTCTGGGATTGGCTGACATGCTGGCCCGCCCCACTACACGCGCGCGCTTGGGGAAGGAAGACAAGGAAAAAAAAAAAATGGCGATCGCCATTATCCCAGCAGCAGTGATCTGAATGCGCTGTTCCCGCACACTATACGCTGAAATTTCATAATAGTGTGAGTCACAGAGCGGAAAGCCAGCTAGTAATTAGCTTGGCTTTTTGCTGCTAGAACCGTTCTCGAACGTAACTTAGACTATCGAGCTTTAGCAAAAAGCTCGAGTTCTAGTTCGACCTAGAACAGCCCCCAAAATCACTCGAACCGCGAACTGGAGAACCACGAACCGCGCTCAACTCTACTGCTGAGGACTGGGGTAAAGTCATTTTCTCAGATGAATCCCCTTTTCGATTGTTTGGGACATCTGGAAAACAGCTAATTAGGAGAAGAAGAGGTGAGCGCTACCACCAGTCTTGTCTCATGCCAACTGTTAAGCATCCTGAAACGATTCATGTGTGGGGTTGCTTCTCAGCCAAGGGAATCGGCTCACTCACAGTCTTGCCTAAAAACACAGCCATGAATAAAGAATGGTACCAGAATGTCCTCCAAGAGCAACTTCTCACAACTGTCCAAGAGCAGTTTGGCGCCCAACAATGCCTTTTCCAGCATGATGGAGCACCTTGCCATAAAGCAAAGGTGATCACTAAATGGCTCATGGAACAAAACATAGAGATTTTGGGTCCATGGCCTGGAAACTCCCCAGATCTTAATCCCATTGAGAACTTGTGGGCAATCATCAAGAGACGGGTGGACAAACAAAAACCAACAAATTCTGGCAAAATGCAAGCATTGCTTATGCAAGAATGGACAGCTATCAGTCAGGATTTGGTCCAGAAGTTGATTGAGAGCATGCCAGGGAGAATTGCAGAGGTCCTGAAGAAGAAGGTTCAACACTGCAAATATTGACTTGCTGCATTAACTCATTCTAACTGTCAATACAACCTTTTGGTACTCATAATATGATTGCAATTATATTTCTGTATGTGATGTAAACATCAGACAAACACAATTAAAAACCAGAGGGCAACAGATCATGTGAAAATATAATTTTGGTGTCATTCTCAAAACATTTGGCCATGACTGTAGATTGATGTTCATGGAAAAATAAGACATCCCCTAAAAACAAGCCCCAATGCATCTTTTGGAGCAAAATTAATATAAGACCCTGTCTTATTTTCAAGGAAACATGGGTAGTCTAAAGGGTGCTTTACACGCTGCGACATCGCTACCGATATATCGTCGGGGTCACGTCGTTAGTGACGCACATCCGGCGCCGGTAGCGACATTGCAGTGTGTGACACCAAGGAGCGACGATCAACGATCGCAAAATCGTTCAAACACGGTGATCGTTGACACGTCGCTCCTTTCCTTAATATCATTGCTGCCACAGGAATGATGTTGTTCATCGTTCCTGCGGCATCACACATCGCAATGTGTGACACCGCAGGAACGACGAACATCTCCTTACCTGCGTCCACCGGCAATGAGGAAGGAAGGAGGTGGGTGGGATGTTATGTCCCGCTCATCTCCGCCTCTCCGCTTCTATTGGCCGGTCGCTTAGTGACACCGCAGTGATGTCGCTATGGCACCGAACACACCCCCCCTTGAAGGAGGGATTGTTCGGCCGTCACAGAGACGTCGCTGACAAGATATGTGCATGTGACGCTGCCGTAGCGATATTGTTCGCTACGGCAGCAAGCACCAAATGTCGCACGAGAAACGGGGGCGGGTGCTATCGCGCTCGACATCGCTAGCAATCGCTAGTGTGCCGCCCCCGTGTAAGCAGCCGGTGCTGCTCGGGTCCGGGCATTCAGGGGAGGTGGCCCGAGGGTCTCCGGACCCGGGGGTCTCGCGGACATGCCGAATAAATGGGGGGACGTAGATGTACGGACTAGGCCATAATAAGTTTGTGACACCACCCACAGTGTGTGGTAAGGTGGGACACCATCGCTGCTGTTATGGGGAACCCGGGGGAGATGTTGTGCAGCAAGTTGTTAACCCCTCCGTGGGCAGGGATGGTGGCCCTGGAACCCGGAGGCTTGGTGCAGGGGGGTAGCGACCGCAGGGAGTGTTGGTGTACTCACTGTTAATAAACCACACAAGTCTCTGGTAAACCAAGGTGATGGTGGCCAGTGCCGTGGCCGGTTGCATTCAGGTCCCCCACCCGGCTGGTGGTCTCTATCCTTTTCCTGCACTGCTTGTGTAAGGTGGACTTTCCTAGTATGAAACTCAGGAGTTCGCTCTCGGCTGGATGTGGCCTAAGGAGCCATGCCTGCAGACTCTGGCCCGTGGGATCTATGGGCCCTGGCGGTGACCTCTTATCCCTATCGGTGGGCTGTTGTCTTCTATGAGGGACTTTGGGTGGGTCAGGACCTCTAGTCCTGGCCTCAATCGGTTAATTAACCAGTCCGCTTGGTTCTGGTTTCTGGCTTCATGGTCCAAGTACCCCCCTTTGTGCTACGGTTTCCAGGTCGGTTCCCCGTGTCGGTACCGGCGGGCTACAACCCTGTCCCGGTCCACCTCGGTTCTGCCGAGCCGTCATCCCGTCAACTGCTGACGGAGACCACCGTCTGCCTCCTAGCCAGTGGCATCAGGGCTCCAACCCTTGGACCGTTCAACTTGAACTCTCCTGCTGCAGCTACACTTAGCTCCAGCCCACACTCCTCTCCAAACTGAACTTCAGACTTAGACTAGACTCACTGTTTTCCTGCCCCGGGCTGGCTAGACCCCTGGGTGGGCGTGTCCCAACCGCCTGGTCACGCCCACTGGTGTGTCTATCTTTCCCTAAGGGGGGTGACTAGGGTTTCTGGTTGGCTGTATGTTTCCTAGTGAGGGAACGGTGTAATGCTAGACTATTTGTGACTACCTGGTTTTGCCAGGCCGTCACACTAGCGATGTCGCAGCGTGTAAAGCACCCTTTAAGTGTTGATGTAAAGAGAAGGATTGCTATGTTGGATATTGCGGAAAATGTTGCCATCTAGAGGCTGGCTTAGGCCTAAGCCACACAGCATGAAAATCGGTGCGAGTGGAGTGCAATAAAAAAACGCATTCCACTTGGACCAATATTAGCCTATGTGTCAGCACCCATGAGCGATTATTTTCTCAGCCCTAATCGGACTGAGAAAACAATCGCAGCATGCTGCGATTGTAATGCGCTCCTGCTTTCTCTCGCACCTATTCAAGTCTATGGGGCGAGAGAAAAATCACACTGCACTCGCGGTAAACCGGTGTACCGCGAGTGCTGTGCGAGAATGGCAATAGCCAGCTATGGAGGAGAGAGGGAGATAAATCCCCCCTCCCCTCCTCAGAGCCGGCCCGCCCCCCGCAGCTGAGGTCCAATCGCATGATCGGACCTGAGTCGCAGGGACACTCGCATGACACTCAGCTCTGCTGTACTGCCAGCGTGAGCCGAGTGTCACGCAAGGGGATCGTGTGACGCCCTGGTCTATCAGGTCATCACAAGGGTGCCGTGCAATCTGCCCTTCTGCATGGTACTCGCTCTTCCTTGGTTACGGGTCCTGTCAATTTGGTGTTGCTACCAACAGGTGTACATAAATCCTGAGGAACACTCTGCACCGCACCCACTAAACACCCATTGGGCAGCCTAAGGGGAATAGGGCCACCCAGATGTAGGGATGGAAGAGGGAGGGCAGAGTTGTCAGTAGTTGAGTAGTAGTTGAGCAGTGAGACAGCGGTGACAGGACAGGTCACGCTGTGGAGCTGGGCTCCTGTACCCGTCCCAGGTGCCAGACGTTGGCCTGGCCAGAAGGAGCTGGAAGCCCGGTCGCAGGGGGTAGTGACAGGGGGTACAGTGCTGCTACAGAGAGCAGGCCGGCTGCCTTGTGCTACAACCGGGCAGGGCACGACAGGGTACGCGGATCCTAGACTGGGAAGAAGCTTCACGCAGCCCAGTAATTCACCCAACGGGAACGGAGTCTTCAAGAACTGTTCCCCACCCGCTCCAGAATCTGAATCCAGCAACAAGGGGGATAGGACTTCCCACAACCGTCCAGAAAATCCCAAGCGTGAACCCTGAGAGCAAGCTCACCCTGCTAGCCACGCAGGTGAGCGGGACCCAAGTAATTCCAACTGAAAGGGATCCATACGAGAGACATACAGTGCCAAGGGACAAGGCTTCAGACCAACTAGCAACACCAAAGGGGCACAGACCCAGCGTGCTCAACCAACAGAAACAGAGCATTCAGGAGTTTGGTTTACCTGGTGTCAGCGTCAGTGACTTTGGACTGTGTGAGTACCCGATATCCCTTCACTCCCGACGGGTTCCCCACTCCATCCATCACCAAGTCCCGGGGCACCACTCCCCCTGCCCACGGAGGGGTTAACATCTCGAGCTGCCACACCATCGTCTCCGGGCTCTCCCCCCAAGCGGCAGCGGTGGTCCCTCACGTTACCACACACGGTGGGTGGCGTCACAAACATTATCCCATTCACCACCCAAAACAAACCCCCCTTTTATTTCCGAGGTAGCCGCGCGACCCCGCCTCGGATCCGGACACCCCTCAAGCCACTGTGGATCTGGGTCCGAGCAGCCTTTCGGCTGTCGCGGGGGCGGCACAATCTCAGTTAGCCCCATGTGGCCCCAGCCTTAGATAGAGTCTGTAGAAATAGCTAAGAGTACAATTAAGGCTACTTTCACACACCAGTTTTTTGCCATCAGGCACAATCCAGTTTGTGCCTGATGCCACGGATGCGTCGCAGATTGTGGCAAAACTGATAGGACGGATCCGTTAAAAAAACTGATCAGTTGTAGCAGTGGCCGCGGATAAACTGAGTGACGTCACGCTGACAGCACGACTCACTTCAGTTGCTCCGTGGAGCGCACAATGAGCGACCGTGTTCTACGGCCACTCCTGTCAGCTTCCGATGTAGCAGAGCTGAATGTGTCGTGGGACCTCATGTGGATTACCTGGAGGGGTATTTGGGAATTAATAAAGTGGTGGCGCATGCCAGATGAAACACGAAGCCATGCGGCACAATCCGGCGCTAATACAAGTCTATGAGTAAAAAAAGCCAGATCTGTTTTATCCGCAATTCGCCAGATTGTGCCTGATAGCAAAAAAGTGATGTGTGAAAGAGGCCTAAGCAGTAAAGTGTGGGGTCAGCCCACTGG
Source organism: Anomaloglossus baeobatrachus (assembly GCF_048569485.1). Classification (NCBI taxonomy): domain Eukaryota; kingdom Metazoa; phylum Chordata; class Amphibia; order Anura; family Aromobatidae; genus Anomaloglossus; species Anomaloglossus baeobatrachus. Next base: position 392,520,468 of record NC_134357.1, on the reverse strand, counting down.
GGGTGAAGCTAGTCTCCAGGAATAGAGGGGAGACTCAATCTTAGTAGTGTATAGAGAAATAGAGTGACCAGACCAGAGCAAGTCGTGTGAAATACTGAGGCCGCAGCTAGTGAATGATTGTGGCTACTACAGTGATAACATTCAGTGGACAGAGAGACAGTATAGCTCCCGGGAAGGAGTCAAGAAGTGGGGATATAAAGAAAACTAGCTCTGTCTCACTATAAGGTACTCCAGGCTTCAAAGTCTAGAGAGACTCTTCTGTTGTCTATCTGTCTCCAGTAGTGTGAGACTTCAGGTGGATATTCAGCTGAGATCTCGGCGAACAGGTTGATTGATACAGGGCTGACATCTCGGCTATATAGTCAGTGTACTCTCTGGTTGACGGTTGTATCATTAGTAGTGATGTGTCGGTCGGGAACAATCCGACACAAAGATCCGGCTCCCTGATGTGACTGACAGGAGCCGGATCCCCAGTGAGAGCCACTAAATTCTCTTAACCGCACTCACTGGGCGTAAAATATGGGTGTTTGATCAGCGAATCCTCGCCTACTTGAGCAAACTTGTGGGTGTGTGGGGTTTAGCCACATGTGGGCGTGGTTTTGGTGGTGAACACATATTTAATAGGGAGCCATGGGAAACGGATCACATAAAAGAGCCAGACTGCCCATCACTAATCATTAGTGAACGAGTCACTGTGGGTGGGATGCCAACCTCAAGCTGATGAGGACTGAATGACTCTGTCGTATGAGAGTCTGAAGCTAAGCAGTGTAGTGAAGTATGGAACAGCAATATCCATAGTGAAAGAGTGTATGATGAAGCCTCAGGGAAAAATGTGCTCCAGAGTGAAGTGTGCCTTAGGCCTAAAACACACTTCCACAAAAAAAACGTCCGTGTGACACGGTCCGTTTTTCAGGTCCATGTTCCGTTTTTTTGGGGCGTTTCTCCGGTACGTATGGCATCCGTGTGATGGCGTATGCGAGCCGTGTGTACGTGTAAAATGTCCGTGTTTGTGTGTAAAATGCCCGTGTATGTGTACATGGAATGTCCGTGTGGAATGTCCATTTGTGTGTTGCACAAATGTCGTTGATACATGTCGGCTGACAGCAGACAGAGTTGCGCGATGAGAATGAACTCGGGTGAACTTCACCCGACTTCATTGTCATGCCGCGGCTCTGGCGGTGTGCCGCGTACTGATTAGCGGTAACCTGTGAAGGATTCACCAGTGACCGCTAATCCCCCGAGTGACTGAAGTGAGCGGCCCTCTCTCATACTTACCGCTCCCCGATCACCAGCGCGGCGAGGAACAGCTGTGCAGAGAATACGCGGCAACAATTACTTTGAATATGCCGGCCGCTCATTAATCAATCTCGTATTCCCTGCTTTCCCCACCCACAGACGCCTGTGATTGGTTGCAGTCAGACACGCCCCCCACGCTTAGTGACAGCTGTCTCACTGCACCCAATCACAGCAGCCGGTGGGCGTGTCTATACTGTGCAGGAAAATAAATAAATAATTTAAAAAAACGGCGTGCGGTCCCCCGCAATTTGAATACCAGCCAGATAAAGCCATACGGCTGAAGGCTGGTATTCTCAGGATGGGGAGCCCCACGTTATGGGGAGCCCCCCAGCCTAACAATATCAGTCAGCAGCCGCACAGAATTGCCACATACATTATATGCGACAGTTCTGGGACTGTACCCGGCTCTTCCCGATTTGCCCTGGTGCGTTGGCAAATCGGGGTAATAAGGAGTTATTGGAAGCCCATAGCTGCCAATAAGTCCTAGATTAATCATGTCAGGCGTCTCCCCGAGATTCCTTCCATGATTAATCTGTAAATTACAGTAAATAAACACACACACACGAATAATCCTTTATTAGAAAAAAAAACACTAACAAATTGCCTTGTTCACCAATTTAATACGCCCGAAAAAGCCCTTCATGTCCGGCGTACTCCAGGATGGTCCAGCGTCGCTTCCAGCTTTGCTGCATGAAGGTGACAGGAGCTGCAGAAGACACCGCCGCTCCTGTCAGCTCCACAAAAAAAAAAAAAAGATCGCTAGTGTAAAAACGCACACGCACGAAACATGCTGAACACGGACATACTCCGTGTGCGGTACGTGCAGGCACTGACCCATAGACTAAAGCGGGTCCGTGCCTGCGTGCTGCCGGCCAAAAACGGACATGTTGTCCGTGTAGAAAAGCGCACACACGTACTTATCACACGGACACACGTTCCGTGTGATTTTACACGTGTGTGCCATCTACCATTGAATAACATGGGTCTCCGTGTGTACGTGTCTCCGGTACGTGCAAATACGTACCGCACACGTACAAATTAAACGGATGTGTGTTGCGGGTCTCGAAGAACTAAAGTGTGCCCGCAGTATTGATGTGCTTAACGTACTGTGTGTAAGTTTAAGTAAAAGACCATTAGAAAAGAACTCCGAGTCTGTGTTGGTGTCTGCCCTGCAGACAGGTCTTGGACTATTAGATGGCCAAAAACAAGGTATAACTTGTATGCCGCCCTGCTGTTAGTCGGGCTGCTCAGATCCGGGATCGTCGTGGCTTGAGGGGTCCAGACCCGACTTGGCGGACACTCTGATCTGTAAAAGGGGTTATTTACAGGGGAAAAGTTTGTGACGCCACTTGCAGGTTGCGGTAATGGGAGTACCGTCGCTGCTGGAGAGAGGACCGGGGCAGATGGTGTGAAGCAGCAAGTGGCGCGGGCGGAGGGGACGCGCTTGCCACGCTCGGGTCCGGGGCTTCTGCTGCTGCTGTGTAAGGGGTGGGTAGACCTCTCACCAGGAAGCCTAGTTAACCCGGAAACGTTATTAATAAAAATGTTTTCTATTATATGCATGTATGTTGTTGTCAGGGTACCCTCTAGTGGCTGGGTGGGACGGCTGTCACCACAGTAGGGAGGAGGAGCCGGCAGGTTAGGAGGGAAGGGAGTGTGTAAGACGGGCAGTGAGCTCTGGGACAGAAAAGAGGAAGGAACAGCCCGGGGCAGAGTGTGGCAGCTGAAGTATAGGGGAGCCGGAGAAGACAGGAGCGGGCGGAACCTCGTAGGGTGAAGCAGTCCGGTGTGGGTCCGGGCTGTGGGTAGCCAGAAGTGGGAGCCGGGCGAAGTGAAGTAGTCAGGCACGTCGCCCACTTGAGGGAACGCTATAGTAGACTCCCCCTCAGCTGAAGGAAGCGCCATAGCATTGTGCTTTATTACTGCCAAGTGTGAAGAACTGCGGAGAATAAAAGATGTTTGTTGTTTGCATTGACCCACGCCTGAAGAGTATTTGTGCGCCGGACAACACCTGCACCACCACACTCTGCCCCACCAAGGCACCTCCTGTGCCCCCAGTGACGGCGACGCCAGGGGTAAGCCTGACAGAAGGGGCCACGACTACAAGCCCAGAGGCGCCCCTGGCACACCGTTACAATTGGCGTAGTCGGCAGGATCCGGATCATATGCAAGGGGACCCGCTCCAAGAAGATGGAGACCAAGTGGTGCCAAGGGCCCCTGATCCGGACTCTCAGCGAAGATTTACAGTCCCATGGTGGGAAGAAGAAACAGTGCCTGAGGTGAAGGACCGGGCACAATATGGCGGCAAGGTGGCCGTCGTCTGTGAAGAAACAGAAAGCGCGCGGAGAATTGGCGCCAAAAGAAGAGCCTGGGGCTGGCCGGTGCCGAAAAAGAAGTTCGGAGTACTCCGCCCAAAGAGGGGAGGTGCCGGTCCCAGGGCACGAACAGAGACATGTACAGTGGGCGGTGTTGTAAGAAGAAAGAAGTGCCGTCACGGAGGGGTCGATCTGTGGTGCGAGGCTAAGGGTGGAGTATCTTCAAGAGTGGGAAAAGTGAGCCTGCCTCCACTTCCTCTAGTCTCGCCACTGACCCTGATGCCATTACTGAGAACTAGTGTTGCCGAGAATATGGAGAAATTGGACGAAAGCCGTCTGAAGCAGGTGGTGTCTGCGGAGGGATTCCCTACCTACTTGCCGGCTGTACCCGGAGGACCGGGGCAAGCCAGTAGGGTGACTTGGCTCACGACGTGGGACGCGGAGACCGGTGCGACCACAACCGAGGTCCGGGCGACCTACGCCGCCCAACTGCCGTCGGGGAGCCGGATGTTGGGAGCCCCATATCCCTGCCCAGAGAGACCCCCGCCAGCTGCGGTGGGGTCTGGAGCACCTAGCCAAACTCCGGCAGAAACCTACGCCCCGAAATTAGAGAGAGACGACTGGGGTTTCTATTGGGACCCGGTGCTGCCGTCTCCCCTACCTACCCGAAGATCCCCGTCACCCGAGCCGGACCCAGTGCAAGAGCGGCTTCTTGTTGAAACCGTCGCCCGGGAGATCATGGCGGGTCCCCACGGCGAAGAGCTTGAGCGTCAGTATACCACCGGAGTGGTCGTCAAGTTCAACCAGAGAGAAGGGTATGGCTTCATCCGGGATGGCGAAACCGGCGACGACTACTTTTATAATCGCGTCAACTTGGATACAGAAGGCCTCCCGCAGCGGCTGCATACCCTATACCCAGGGGAAAAAGTACGATTCCTGAGGGAAGTGGGCTGCCGGGGCTTGTTTGCGGTGGGGGTGCATCGTACGCCTACCGAGCAGGAGGCTGCCCAATGGCAGCAGGAGGTAGAATGGGAAGAGCACCAGGCCCGGCGACAAGTGCAACGAAGACCGGTGCTGGCTGAAGCCTCCCGACCCCGACATACCGTAGCTGTAGCTCCGGAAGTCATGCCCGTGCAAAGTACCGACCCGGAGAAGGGAACCTCGCCGGTACTGGCGATAAATCAGAACATTATTACTCACCCGACGATTGTTATGGGCAGTCCGCCACCGTCCCGCGCAGCGACCCCCTCACCTCCGTCAGAGACTGAGGAGCCCAAGCCGGGGGCTGCAGCAGCGGAGCAGCTCATCAGTCAGGAGCCTTTCCGGCGGCTGCGCCGACTACCTGGGCAGTCCCTATCGGAATACATCCAGGCTCAGAGGGCTGAGTGGCAACGGGCCTTCCAACCGGAATGAGTATCGAGACCGGAGGATGGCGGGACTGTTTTGTTTGAAGCCGGCGTGTTCAAGCCGGAGAAAGTTTTACGTTTGAGTTGCATATTCCGGAGTGAGCCTGCTTGCTGGACTGAGCCGGGGGCTCCTTCGTGTTATTGAAAGAAAAGCTTCCGTGTTCCTGCGGTGATCGCCAAAGACCGGGAGCGCTGCCAAGCCTCCGGGCACACCAAAGACCGGGAGTGCTGCTAAGCCTCCGGGCACACCAAAGACCGGGAGCGCTGCCAAGCCTCCGGGCGCTGGACAGGTTCGCAGTTGATTGAACATGTTTTATGTGGTTTTAACAGTTGTAATTTTAGATTGGAGCCTGGCCGGGAGGCTCAGGTTAAAGAGGGGAGGAGTGTAAGGGGTGGGTAGACCTCTCACCAGGAAGCCTAGTTAACCCGGAAACGTTATTAATAAAAATGTTTTCTATTATATGCATGTATGTTGTTGTCAGGGTACCCTCTAGTGGCCGGGTGGGACGGCTGTCACCACAGTAGGGAAGAGGAGCCGGCAGGTTAGGAGGGAAGGGAGTGTGTAAGACGGGCAGTGAGCTCTGGGACAGAAAAGAGGAAGGAACAGCCCGGGGCAGAGTGTGGCAGCTGAAGTATAGGGGAGCCGGAGAAGACAGGAGCGGGCGGAACCTCGTAGGGTGAAGCAGTCCGGTGTGGGTCCGGGCTGTGGGTAGCCAGAAGTGGGAGCCGGGCGAAGTGAAGTAGTCAGGCACGTCGCCCACTTGAGGGAACGCTATAGTAGACTCCCCCTCAGCTGAAGGAAGCGCCATAGCATTGTGCTTTATTACTGCCAAGTGTGAAGAACTGCGGAGAATAAAAGATGTTTGTTGTTTGCATTGACCCACGCCTGAAGAGTATTTGTGCGCCGGACAACACCTGCACCACCACACTCTGCCCCACCAAGGCACCTCCTGTCCCCCCAGTGACGGCGACGCCAGGGGTAAGCCTGACAGAAGGGGCCACAACTACAAGCCCAGAGGCGCCCCTGGCACACCGTTACAGCTGCACGGTGGCTCGAGCGGTGGGCCGGACCCGGGGACTCGAGCAGCGCTCCTCACCCGTGAGTGAAAAGGGATGGTTTGTTTGGGGAGAGAGTTCGTGACGCCACCCACGGGACGTGGTGATGATGGCATCACCGCTGCTGGTGACGGGGATCCCGGGAAAGATGGTAGGGAGCAGCTAGGATGTTGTCCCCTCCGTGGGCAGGGGGTTGGTGATCCCGGGGCCCGGTGGTGAGACGGGGAGGCTGGACGGCTGGGGTGCAGGGTTGCAGGGACAGCGCGGCGCGGTGCCGGACGGCACTGGTGTACTCACTCAGATAATCAATGACAGAGTCTCTGGTAAACCAAAATGTCCGGATGGATGGGTCCCGCAGCCGGCTGCGGTGTTGTTGTGCTCTCCCCGGACGGCTGATGGTGGCTGTCTTTCCCTGCACCTGTTAGAATGTTCTGACTCCTGTGGTTGCCCACCGGTAGTCCGCTCCCCGGCGTATAGGTGCCGTAGGAGCCCGTTTTGCCCGCAGGCGCTGGCCCTTGGATCTCTAGCCTGTGGCGGTGGCTGTGTATCCTCACGGTGTGGACTGTTGCCTTCTGTCGGGTCTTGGTTGTTGGGAAACCCCTGGGGTTCCTGTCACACTCGGATTTGACTATTGTCGGCGGCTCCAAGCCTGGTCGGGGTCCGATGGCCCTGCCTGTGTGCTTAGCTTCACTCCGCTCCCCGGCTCGGTACCGGCGGGCCAACGCCTGACCCCGCTCCCTACGGCTCTGCAGAGTTCCACTAACTCCTGCACACGGCCACCACCATCTGCCAACCTTGCTGTCAGTGCCTGGGCTCTGACCCAGACACTTGCAGTTTGTGTCCTCTCACTTTCACCTCCAAACTCAATCTACTGCTTTTCCCGCCTCCAGGCCTGTGAACTCCTCGGTGGGTGGGGCCAACCGCCTGGCCCCGCCCCACCTGGTGTGGACATCAGACCCTGGAGGGAGGCATCAAGGGTTTTTGGTTGACTGATGTAACTGTCTAGGGTGGGGGGTGTGTATGTTGTTATGTATGTGACTACCTGGCTAGTCCAGGGTGTCACACTCCCCCTTGGTAAAATGCAGACCGTCCACGGGCTGCCCGTCCATCACCGGTTTTATTTTTGTTTCTGAAAAAGATAAATTAACATATAAACATTCAACATAAGCAAATTTTAGTTCTTCCTTTACGGGAGGCATGGTACTTTAACGTTGCAAACGGTAAACATTTTTATTAAAACGGACGGGTTCATGGTCATCCGCTCCCCCACCCAAGCAACCTAAACCTTGGTGCTGCCCCTAAGAAACGGGCAGCACCCCTCTTCCTCAGTCCTGGTCCAGGTTACCCGAGTGGGAACGGGTACGGTGTCTCGCACCCGGCTGTCACTTCAGGGGACACCACGTCCAGGGGGACCCCTGACCCCGGAGGATGGCCACCGGTCCAGGTGGTGGCCGGGCCCCAACCTCCTCTGCTGCGGGCCCTTCCTCCAATCTGCCTCTCCGGAGGCAGCATGGAACGGAAAACGGCCCACAAATTATTTACAAACCTACAAGTTCGTGGGGGGCCTGCTAGTTCTCAGCCATGTTCATGAGCAGTTTCTCATGTGGGCGGTAAAACACGTAGAGTCCCTCCGGGGACAACTTGCCGGCAACGGCCGGGATAATCAACTGGTTGCTGATCAGGTGAGACTTCGGATTAATTTACGTTCATTCATTCAGCTATTTACACAATTAACATACTGCACCCTTAGATGGTAGTTTCCCTATACCTAAGCGGGGGCCTAGCTAGGTTAGGGCGTGTGGACCTTCGGAGGACAGGGTCGCTAGTAATGGGCAAGGGGATAGAGGAGACGACCGTTTCCTCTTCCCTTATGCCAGGTATGGCAAGTGGAGACCCAAGGGGAGGGGGTATAGGTGCATCCCTGGGCGCTTGTTCAAGTGGCTCAATGGCGGGCGTTTCCGTCTCCATTTCTTCCACGTGTTGTGGGAACATTATCACCGGGACAATCACCGCACCGTTTTGCATAGGCCGGTCTGCTGGAAAATCACCCATCACTGTGTGGATCACCTCCTTCTCCCCGCTCGGCATGGGCACCGGAACCTCCTTTGTCACTCTCAAGGGGTGAGGGCATTTCTTCAGGTGGTCCCTGGAAACTGTAGTGGCGGTCCTCCCCTGGTTGCAACTGATCAGATAAGCCTTCTCATTCTCCCATTCAGTGGGCTGTATGACATGCGGGGTCTTTTCCCATTGGTCATCAAGCTTATGGGTCCTTCTTTTCCGCTTCAGCACTACATCTCCCGACTCAAAGAGGACGGCTGACGCTCGTTTGTTGAAGCGTTGTGCTTGTTTCTCTCGGCTCTGACCGAGATTCTTCTCCACGTACTCCTGGACCTGTCAGTATTGGATTTGTTGCCGGGTATCCCAGCCAACAGTTAAAGGAAGAGCCTCTGGAGCTTCCAAGTCCATTTCTATGTCCACCAGCAGCCGGCCCGGCCGGGCTCTCATCAGATACGCCGGGGTGCATTTGGTAGAACTACTAGGGATGTTATTGTACATGTCTATCAGGTCAGGCAGCTTTTCTGGCCACAGGTTCCGCTCCTCCAACAGTATCACCTTGAGGAGATCCAGGACCAGATGGTTCATCTTCTCACACATCCCATTAGTCTGGGCATGGTATGGCGTGGTCCTGATCTCCTTACAACCATAAAATTGGCAGAATTCTTGAAACACCTCTGCTTCAAAGGCTGAACCCTGGTCCGTAAGCACCCTCTCCGGGTATCCGTGCGGTCGACAGAAGTAGGCCCGGAATGCCCTGGCTGCGGTATGGCCGGTCAAATCTTTGACTGGAACAACCACCATGAATCTGGAGTAGTGGTCCACGATGGTCAAGGCATAGGTATATCCATTCCGGTTGGGTGTGAGCTTGACGTGGTCCAAGGCAACCAACTCCAGTGGTTGATGGGTGACAATCGGCTGTAGAGGGGCTCTTTGGCTGACTTCATCCTTCCTTCTCAGCGCACAGGGGCCGCACTCTCGACACCAAGCCTCCACGGATTCCCGCATCCCACTCCAATAGAACCGCTCTCTCAGCAACATCTCCAGCTTTTTCCAGCCGAAATGCCCGGCACCATCGTGATATGCCCATAGGACTTTGGGCACGCTGGCCTGAGGGACCACTAGCTGACGAACCTTCTCGTGAGTCTTCGGGTTGATCAGCCCTCGATACAGCTTCCCCTCGTGCAGGTACAGCCGGGCTCGTTCTTTCCACAGCCACTGGGCCTCAGGGGGAGCTACCGTATCTATTCCGGAGGAGCCTTGCTCAATCATGGTCTTGACCAATTGGACGGCAGGTGCTTGGTCTTGGGCTTCTCGCCATCCCTGACTGGGTAGCGGGTCCAGGTTCGCCTGTTGTTGTTTGACATGTAAATTTTCGACTGTTGGCCGATGGAACGTGGGCAACTCAATTTCTTCAAGGTCATCGTCTTCCGACCCCCCATCCGGCAGGTGGGGCATCCGGGATAACGCATCCGCTTTGGTGTTCTTGCGGCCGGCTCTGTATTTGATAGTGAAGTCATAATTAGACAGCCTGGCCACCCATCGCTGTCCCAGTTTGGCCGTGTCCAGATGGGTCAACGGATTATTGTCCGTGTAAGCCGTGAATTTTGCCGCTGCGAGGTAATGTCGGAACATCTCGGTGATTGCCCACACCAGGGCCAGGAACTCAAGCTTGAAGGAGCTGTAATTTTCGGGGTTCCTTTCCGTGAGCCGGAGTTTTCTGCTGGCATAGGCGATCACCTTTTCTCGCCCGTCCTGGACCTGGGACAGGACTGCTCCCAAGCCCACATTGCTGGCATCGGTGTAGAGGACGAACGGGAGGCCGTAGTCGGGGTACGCCAGGATCTCCTCTCCCATCAAGGCCGTCTTCAGCTGGTGAAAGGATTCCTCATGCTTCTTCTCCCACACAAACGGAGATCCAGGGGACCTGCCACCCTTGGTCTGTCCCACGAGGAGGTCTTGCATGGGGACGGCCATCTTCGTGTACCCCTTGATGAAGCGACGGTAGTAGCCCACCAAGCCCAGGAACTGTCTCACCTCTCTCACTGCGGTCGGTCTCGGCCAGTTCTGGATAGCAGTAATCTTCTCGGGATCTGGGGCGACACCTTCTGCGCTCACCACGTGTCTCTAAGAACAGCTGCCGGGAGCCCGTCCAAGTACCCGGTCCCACCAGTGTCAGTTAGTGATTCGAAGCCTGCCTCCGTGCACAATTTGTTGTCGTTGATGGTCCCCGTGGCTTGAAGCTGTTGGGGGCCCTGCTCACTATGTGTAGTGGAGCCGTGCTCTTAAGGGCTGGCACTTGGGACCTCAGTGGGTTGCTGTGTCTGGAAAAACCCTGTCTCACTCGTTGTACTGATGCACTCAATCTCTGAGCGTTTAGGGAAGTCCTTGAAGATCCTCTCCCTTTCAGGTGAATTGTCAGGACGTTGAATCGGCTCCTGACCTAAGGTCCTGTACTCCGTCGTGCTCGATACCGGTCAGTTCTGTTGGGCCCTTCTTGTGCCGACAGTCCATCCAAGACTACGTCCGTCACACCCCTGTCCAACGTCCCTGCAACCGGTCCCCGACTCCTCTGGACCCGGATCACTGCTTGCAACCCAATTAGTTTTTCTTAGCTCCCCAGGAGCTAACTCTCCCAGCTCCTCACTCTCTGGAGCTCACTTCTCCACTCTCCCCTTTTAGTCTGCCCAGTTCCCAAGTGGCTGGACCATTTTCCAGCTAGTCCAACCCCCCTAGTGTGTCTGGCAGTGACTGATGTGAGGTGATTGGGTTTTGTGGTGCAGATGGGAGTGACACCAGTTTCCTGGGCACCTCGAACCATGGGGGGTAGGCCCTGCACCCTGGGTAAGGATGCAGTTCCCTGTAGCACCCTGATGTATTCAGGGGCACTACATTTGCACTCCAGAAGACCACACACCCAGCTAGGAGCACCACAGGCACATACCTCCTTGCCCTGTGGAGATCAGATGGCTGGTGTTCAGACTAAAGGAGTGATCCCCTCACCAGTGATTGCTGCCCAGAGCCACTTTCACATATAGATGAAATTGGTCATATGTTCTGAATTGTCAAAACTGAAAAACATAGAATTACATTGTCTCCCTTAAAAGCCTCCTGATACCAGGTTTTTGCCACCTAATTTGAGAGTATCATACTGTAGGGAGAGAAACCCTTGATTCCAGCAATGTGTCACTTGCTGGGCTACTTGCTGCAGTTTTGATAAAATCACTGTTTTATCAGCAGGAGATTATTATTAGAAGACTAAAACTAAACTAAACCTGCTGTCATGTAGCCCTCCATATTCATGAGCTCTGTATAACCCGACCTCCACAACTAATTGGCAACTTTCTGCCTATGCACAATTTACACAGAAAGCTGCCAAACAGTTGTATGGATGGGGTTAGACATAACTCAGCATTGAGAGACATGATAGACCTGATGGATTTTCAATGGAGAAACATTGATTTTATTAAAACTGCATCAAACAGCCCTGTAAGCGATTCATCACTGTAATCAGGATCTCTGCCCTTACATCAGCGATCTCCAACGTGGCTTGGGAGCAACTGGTGGCTCGGGAGCAACTGGTGGCTCGTGTGACCATGATGTGTGGCTTGCAGCTGTCTGACAACTTATTACATTAGCACCAGGTCAGAGAGGACGGAGCATTGCCCCCCCCCTCCCCCGGGGCATTTGCGGAGGCCGGCATGACCCCTGATTGGTGGGGAGGTCAGGGTGTCATGGGTGGGGGAGGGGGAGGGAGCCCGTTTTTTAAATGATTGGATAGCCAAAGGGGAGGAGCGGTACTTTTCCCGCTCCTTTGACTGAAGGAAGAGTCGCATCCATCTTACCTGCGGCTATGGAGACTGTCGAGCAAATCCTGGAGCGGCTGAGAGCTGTGGCTGGTGACCGTCCTCCAGGCTGGCTGCAGGCGACAGTGCAGGGAATCATCGGAGGGAGTCTGGAGGCGGAGGGGACTTCCCCCCCACGTGAGCGGCGCCTCCGTGGGTCCAAACCGCCAGAGCGGTTATCCCCTGAACTGACTCCCCGGGCCCAGCGACGCCCCAGAAGCCCCTCCGGGGACCCTCCAGGCCGGGCGCCACGTGCAAAAAAGTCTAGCAGGCCCCGGTCTGGGAGGAATTCTAATGTACGGCTGGGTCCAGCGGCGGTGAGCAGGCTTCCGCTGGAGTTGGGGGCGGGGCCTGCTACCACTGTGTCAGCGGTGGATGTTGGAGCTGCGGCGGGGCGCTCTGGTGATGTGCCTGCCGAGCGCCCTGAGCCCTGTCAGCAGCAAAGGATGGATGAGGGGGCGGGGCCCAGCGGAGGAGGCGGAGCAAGACGGCTGGGATCGGTAGTGCACCGGGCCTGGCATGCAGGGCCCTCATCAGCAGAGGCCCAGAACGGAGGGGGGGCCCCGTGGAGCGGCATGGGGGAACTGCGACGGCAGGAGTGGGATGAACGCAGGCAGCCCCCTGTTGCAGCCGGCTGGCGAGGCGGACGTCAGCTGCAGGATCAGCGACCGGAGGGATCTTCCGGCCCTGCGGCGGCAGGGGCCAACGGCGGGGAAGCGGATGTGAGGAGCCGGGAGTCTACAGAGCAGCTGGAGGGACGTCTGGAGTCCGGTGGTCCGGCTGGCGGGGCCTCTACCCTCGTGCAGCCCGGTGAGTATGCCTCTATGTCTTGTTTGTCTGCTCAGTATTGTCAGGACCAGAATGCAAGGGGGGATGTAGGTCACCCAGGGTTTAGTCAAGGGGTACCTATGGGTGGTGGAGGGTATGCGTCGGGAAGGGGGGAGCTGGGAGAGCTTATAGGTTGTGTGCGTACGTTGCTGGAGCGGATTGGGGGGGCAGGGGAACACTCAGGGCCAGTGGGGGCTTGGATTAATCCACCTGCCCTGGGCATTACTGAAATGCCAGTTGCAGGTATTTCTTCCCCGGTGTCGGTTCAGACAGAAAAGAATAAGGAGGATAGGATTCATTTAGATGATCGGGGGCGTGGCGAGGTTTACGTCTGTTTTGAGGGCCCCTTGAGTTCCCATCTTAAGAAAGAGGTGAGGGAAAAGATCTGGAAAGATGAATATGTTGAGATTTTTTCCCTCCTTCCGTTGGCCAAATTTAATTTGGACAAAGGAAAAAAGAAGGATAGCAAGAAGTAGGATGAGGAGAAGCGGCGATGGCGCTTGATCCCTCAGACGTTTAATAATTGATTACAAGCCTTTGCAATTTTGGCGAGCGTGATTGGCGAAAAGGCGCCGGAGAACTGTTCACATTTGTTTTGCTATATGGACTCCATTGGTGAGGCTTACAGGGTGTATGGTGGACAGACTTGGCTTAGGTATGACGAACAGTTTCGTCAGCGGAAGGCCGTTCGGCCTTCTATTAGATGGGACCAAAAAGATATCGGGTTGTGGTTGCGGGTTATGGCGCCGTGTCTAGGTATGGCCAGCCCTTTCAAGGCGGGGCCGGGTCGGCCGGCCAGTCTGGAACACAGGGTGCCGGTAGTCAACAGGGTCAGGGGGGATCGCAAAAGCCCGGTGTGTGTTGGCAATTCAATGAGGGGCAATGTAAGTTCGGGGCCACCTGCCGTTTCAAGCACCTCTGTACCCATTGCAACGGGACATCACATGGAGCGGCTAAGTGCTTTAAGAAAGGCAAATCCAAGCCCGGCACCACTCATACACAAGGGTCTGACGCCGGTGAGCTTAGCCGCGATGCTTCCGTACCTAAATAGGTACCCCGATAAGGATAAAGCTGAAGTGTTGCGGTTGGGGTTTGGGGAGGGTTTCAGAATTCCGGCACCCGATTTTGATGTTCCGGGGGCAACTAGGAACCTTTTGTCAGCTTACCAGCATTCGGCGGTCGTGGCAGAGAAATTAGGCAAGGAAGTGGCTTTGGGGAGGATGGCGGGGCCGTTCCGGGCCCCTCCTTTTCCCGATCTGGTGGTCTCGCCGCTGGGGGTGGTGCCAAAAGAGGAGCCAGGGAAATTCCGGCTGATTCACCATCTGTCTTACCCAAGAGGTAGGTCGGTAAATGACGGGATACCGGCTGAACTTTGTTCGGTGGTATATACGTCATTCGATGAGGCCACAAGGTGGGTGAAAAAATGTGGAAAGGGGGCACTTATGGCTAAGACAGATATTGAATCAGCTTTTCGGCTCTTGCCAGTGCATCCAGATTGCGTCCGGTTGTTGGGTTGTTTTTGGGAGGGGGCTTATTTTGTAGATCGCTGTCTGCCCATGGGGTGCTCGATCTCATGCGCATTTTTCGAAACTTTTAGTTCTTTTTTGGAGTGGGTTGTTCGGGACGTTTCAGGCTTGTCAGCATTGGTACATTACCTCGATGACTTTTTGTGTGTAGGTCCTGCCGATTCGGCGCAGTGTGCCGGGATTTTGGTGACTGTGGAGTGTGTTGCGGACCGCTTTGGGGTGCCCTTGGCACCTGAGAAAACTGTGGGGCCAACTACTAGCATAAGTTTTCTGGGTATTGTGATCGATTCAGTGGCCTGGGAAGTACGGCTTCCCGAGGACAAGGTTGCTGCGATGAAGGACGAGGTGGCAAGGGCACGACGGGTAAAGAAGTTGCAATTAAGAGAGGTTCAGTCCCTACTGGGAAAACTTAACTTTGCTTGTCGGGTGATGCCAATGGGTCGGATTTTTTCACGACAACTTGCCAGGGCCACGGCGGGGGTGCTTGCTCCGCACCATTATATTCGGTTATCGACAGAACACAAAGCGGACTTAGCAGTTTGGGGACAGTTTTTGGAGCACTACAACGGTCGTTCTCTGCTAATGGAGGACGTAGTGGACAATTTCGACTTGGAGTTGTTCACGGATGCGGCGGGCAGCTCGGGTTTTGGAGCTTTTTTCCAGGGTCAGTGGTGTGTGGGTCGGTGGCCGGACAAGTGGACGGCTGAAGGCTTGACAAAAAATGTGGCGCTATTGGAAATTTTTCCAATAATGGTGGCACTTCATCTTTGGAGAGACCAGTTGGCGAACAAGAAGATTCGTTTTAACTGTGACAATATGGGGGTGGTGCTGGCGATTAATACATTTTCGGCGTCCTCTCCTCCAGTTGTTCGGGTGTTACGGGAGTTGGTGTTGGTTTGTTTGCAAATCAACGCGTGTGTTACGGCGGCTCATGTGCCAGGTGTTCAGAACCTAATAGCTAATTCCCTCTCTCGTTTCCAGTGGGATCGGTTCCGGGTTTGCGCACCAGAGGCAGAGGCCAGCGGCTTGGAGTGCCCAGCACAGCTTTGGAACGTGGTCTTCGGGCAGCGGGACCACTGATTCGGGCTTCCTTGTTGGGTAACACATGGACAGCGTATCAGGCAGCATGGGTGCTTTGGGAGCAGTGGTTGCAGGGTGGGGAGTTTTCTGAGGAGGATCAGTTGGGAATATTGTTGGAGAAGTTGGGGGAGGTGGCGGTTTCAGGGTGGTCTTTTGCGAAGGTAAATCGTTTTGTGGCAGGCTTAGCATTTGGTTTCCGGTTGCGAGGGTTACAGGATTTAACTAAGAGTTTTTTGGTTGCCCAGGCCTTAAAGGGGTTTCGCAAAGGGCGAAAGCTACGAGATGGTAGACGACCGGTGTCATTCGGCTTATTGGAGCGGCTGGGTGGGGTGTTGCGGGAGGTTTGTACATCTCCGTTTGAGGAACGTTTGTTTAGGTTAGCGTTTTCCTTGGCGTTTTTTGGAGCCCTGCGGGTTGGGGAATTGGTATCTCCATGTAAGGCGTCCCCCGGGGGGTTGAGTCATGGTGACATTATGGCGGTGGACAGGGGAATCAAATTTTGGATAAGAAAATCTAAAACTGATCAACGAGGGGCGGGCAGACGAGTCCGTTTGGGAGTGGTTGGGGGATCGGATATGTGCCCGCTTAAGTGTTTTGAGAATTTCGAACAGATCCGTCCAAAGGTGGACGGCCCCCTGTTATATCATGACGATGGGTCTTTTTTATCGCGATACCAATTTGTGAGTGTTTTCAGGGCGTGTTTGAAGTCGGTGGGGTTAGATCCGAAGTCTTACGGATCACATTCCTTTCGCATCGGGGCGGCAACAGAGGCCTCTATGTGTGGTTTGTCTGAAGACACGGTTAAGCAGATTGGTAGGTGGAAGTCAGGGCGTTTTAAGTTGTATGTCCGCCCCAGGCGGTGGTCGGGAACTAAGTAGGGAGCCCTACAATAGAATGGGAGGGGGAGGGGCGGCCTGGGTGTTTGTGTTTCGTTTGGGGGTATAATGCACTAAAATGGTGTTGTTTGTGTGTGCATTTTGTATTGCAGAAACACCCCTTCCCTCCCCCTCGCTGGTCTGGATCCTTGGCCATTCGTACGTGTATTGGGGAGCCCGGCGAGCGGATGCGAGAAGGAACGGGAGACAGTTAGGTTTCGCCAGGGACGTGGCTCTCGTACGATGGCTCGGGGTTCGGGGGTTAGGGTGGAACAGGGTGTTACAAGAGGTGCATAGACATGCCCGATTAGACAGGCCTCCTGAAGTTTTGGTCTTGCATGTTGGGGGGAATGATCTAGGGGAACGGCCTTTTAGAATCTTGATAAAAGACATCAAGCATGATTTGTTACGGCTATGGGTGTCCTTCCCAGGGATAACGTTGGTTTGGTCGGAGATGGTGGCAAGAAGGAGTTGGCGGAAAGCGCGGTCTGTTGATAGGCTGAACAAGGCGCGGGCAAAGGTTAATAGGGCGATTTCGAAGTTTGTTAGTCAGAATGGGGGTGTTTTCATCCGGCATGGTGAGTTGGAAAGGATGGAAGAGGAATTCTGGTTGGCTGATGGGGTGCACTTGAATGCGGTGGGGATCGATTTGTGGGCCCTCGGCCTGCAGGGAGGTATTGAAAGGGCCCTGCGGTTGAGGGGGGTCTCAGCCACTTGAAGGTCATCAAGGTGCCTTCGTTGTGGCGTTTTATTGGTGGGTCCTTGAAGTTGGTTTAAAATTGTTTCGGGGAATCCATACGGGTATGGATCCCCTCATTGGCAGAATGGCTGGTCACCTGGTGATTTTGAGGAGAATCCCGACCAGGATGTCGGGGCCCCTGTGGGTGTGTTGGGGTTAACTAAGGATTAACCCTTACAGTATGGTGCGCCTGAGCCAGTGTGGGTAACGGCTGGGAGCAAGTTGGTTTTATGGTTCGGTTTATAGGAATCACCAGGGTTTGTAGCTTCAAGGACCTTACCATATTGCAATTTTATTGGTTATGTATTTTGTTTACTAAATGGCTGCTATGGCCAGAATTATCCAAAGATATTCGGTGTTCGTGTAGTTATTTTAGATAAGAATGGGAATGGAGGGAGGAGATGTGAAGAAGACCGGAGTCAACAATTCCAGGGTCATGGCAAAGAGCTATGTAGAGCATATCTTCAGATGGTAACTTGTGAGTAGCCACATACAGAAGAGCAGATTTGCATGTGTGGCACCCTTGACCTGGTCAGGCACCACTGAGTACTGCACCCATGCTGGGTCAGTACAACGCAGATAATCCAGAAGGTTGATTAGGGTGTGGACACGCAGGTACATAGTAACCAGGTCTCCCACACTTACCTTTGAAGGGATCCCTGGGGAATCCAGGAGGGGGCGTGGCCTCCATCTCCACTCAAGGGGTGTGGAGAGAGGCTGTTTGCTAAGTTGCGGAGGCAGGCAGTAGTGAACCGAGTCAGTTAGTGAAGCTCAGGGAGAGAGAGAAGTCGCAGAGGGAGAACCTGCAGGCTGTCACTAGTCGGACACCGCAGGTGCAGTGGTTGCTGGTGGTGGAGAACGGCTACCTAGCAGTGCCGCCTGGAAACCACCTAGGGCCGGAGTGCTAACAGGTGGCTGAGTAAGGGGACTGCCTGGTGGACCAGGCCCGCATGGGAAAACAAGTTCCCAGAGCAGGGGCCCATTCAGTTGGCCTGCTAAACCTGCTGGCGACGGCACTGCATGCCCTTCACCAAACCTACACAGAGTCTGGAGCCACGCAGCAACGAGAGGGCCCATAAGTGACAAGAGGCTAGCATCCGGAGTTACTTGGTCCAGGCTGCAAGCAAATGGGCCGAAAAGGGGAGAACAGTCGGAAGCAACTTCCCTGGGTGACCCCGTAGGACTTCAAGTCTGGGTCACCACAAAAACAAGAGGGCTAGGAAGGCGAGTCAGCAGCCATCCCTAAGTCAGCCTGAAGGAGCCTGGTTCCCCTCCTGGAGTATCACAGCATCGCCCGGGTTAACTCACCCCTGACATCTGAAAGTGAGTAAAAACCCTGAAAGACTTTGCTGTTTGTGTGTGAGTTCTTCTGTGACCTGTGGTACTACACACTTACACTGGGCCCTGGGGCCAGCCTCACTCTCGGGAGGCTACAACATCTGACTGCAGCTAACATCAGCCCCAGGCATCCCCTAAACTGCAGTGGCAGTCACCCCCTGACTGCAAAAACAGAAAGTGGTGTCACGAATTCCCCATTGAAGTTAACCTACCTGTGACCAGAAGATTTCCAAGCCCGTGGAGAGCCTGCGGCGACCTGCACCTGAAGGTAATGTGGGGCTACACACATGCACATAGACTGGGCTTGCAGTTGGAGAGATAAGTTAAGTAGTAAGCTGAAGATATGATGTTACAGCCAGATAGACAGGGTGCGTGAGGCTGCATGTGATAGTGAAGGGCAAGTGCTTGACGCAAGAATACCGAATGTAGGTAAGGTTGGAACCCCTGGATATAAGTATACTGCCTCCTTATTTCTGCAGTCAAGCTTTGGCTGTTATTATACAAATAATAGGGACTCTAGGTGTCACTACTGTGGGGAGGTTGGACCTGCATGTCAATACTTGGGATGGATGAGGGAGGACTCTGGATGTGGATCATGACCCTTTCTCAGAGCTGGATATGGCTTGTGACTGTCTCTCTTAGAGATGGATGTGGCTCGCGACCCTCTCTCAGAGCAAGATGTGGCTCGCGACCCTCTCTCAGAGCAAGATGTGGCTCGCGACCCTCTCTCAGAGCAGGATGTGGCTCGCGACCCTCTCTCAGAGCCGGATGTGGCTCGCGACCCTCTCTCAGAGCCGGATGTGGCTCGCGACCCTCTCTCAGAGCCGGATGTGGCTCGCGACCCTCTCTCAGAGCCGGATGTGGCTCGCGACCCTCTCTCAGAGCCGGATGTGGCTCGCGACCCTCTCTCAGAGCCGGATGTGGCTCGCGACCCTCTCTCAGAGCCGGATGTGGCTCGCGACCCTCTGTCAGAGCCGGATGTGGCTCGCGACCCGCTCTCAGAGCCGGATGTGGCTCGCGACCCGCTCTCAGAGCCGGATGTGGCTCGCGACCCGCTCTCAGAGCCGGATGTGGCTCGCGACCCTCTCTCAGAGCCGGATGTGGCTCGCGACCCTCTCTCAGAGCCGGATGTGGCTCGCGACCCTCTCTCAGAGCCGGATGTGGCTCGCGACCCTCTCTCAGAGCCGGATGTGGCTCGCGATCCTCTCTTAGAGACGGATGTGGCTCGCGACCTTCTCTGAGAGCCGGATGTGGCTCGCGACCCTCTCTCAGAGCCGGATGTGGCTCGCGACCCTCTCTCAGAGCCGGATGTGGCTCGCGACCCTCTCTCAGAGCCGGATGTGGCTCGCGACCCTCTCTCAGAGCCGGATGTGGCTCGCGACCCTCTCTCAGAGCCGGATGTGGCTCGCGACCCTCTCTCAGAGCCAGATGTGGCTCGCGACCCTCTCTCAGAGCCGGATGTGGCTCGCGACCCTCTCTCAGAGCCGGATGAGGCTCGCGACCCTCTCTCAGAGCCAGATGTGGCTCGCGACCCTCTCTCAGAGCCGGATGTGGCTTGCGACCCTCTCTCAGAGCCGGATGTGGCTGGCGACCCTCTCTGAGAGCCGGATGTGGCTGGCGACCCTCTCTGAGAGCCGGATGTGGCTCGCGACCCTCTCTGAGAGCCGGATGTGGCTCGCGACCCTCTCTCAGAGCCGGATGTGGCTCGCGACCCTCTCTCAGAGCAGGATGTGGCTCGCGACCCTCTCTCAGAGCCGGATGTGGCTCGCGACCCTCTGTCAGAGCCGGATGTGGCTCGCGACCCTCTCTCAGAGCCGGATGTGGCTCGCGACCCTCTCTCAGAGCCGGATGTGGCTCGCGACCCTCTCTCAGAGCCGGATGTGGCTCGCGACCCTCTCTCAGAGCCGGATGTGGCTCGCGACCCTCTCTCAGAGCCGGATGTGGCTCGCGACCCTCTCTCAGAGCCGGATGTGGCTCGCGACCCTCTCTCAGAGCCGGATGTGGCTCGCGACCCTCTCTCAGAGCCGGATGTGGCTCGCGACCCTCTCTCAGAGCCGGATGTGGCTCGCGACCCTTTCTCAGAGCCGGATGTGGCTCGCGACCCTCTCTCAGAGCCGGATGTGGCTCACGACCCTCTCTCAGAGCAGCAACACACGAAGGTGACCGGAGCTGCAGAAGACACTGCCGCTTCTGTCAGCTCCACACAGCTAATGAAGGGAATAGCGCGATCAGCTGAGCTGTCACTGAGGTTACTCGCGGCCAACGCTGAATACAGCTGATCGCGCTATTCCCTTCATTAGCTGCGTGGAGCTGACAAGAGCGGCGGTGTCTTCTGCAGCTCCGGTCACCTTCATGCAGCACAGCTGGAAGCGACGCTGGACCATCCTGGATTACGCCGGACATGGAGGGCTTTTTCGGGCTTATTAAATTGGTGAACATTTGTTAGTGTTTTTTTTCTAATAAAGGATTGTTCAGGTGTGTGTGTTTATTTACTGTAATTTACAGATTAATCATGGAAGGTATCTCGGGGAGATGCCTGACATGATTAATCTAGGACTTATTGGCAGCTATGGGCTGCCAAAAACTCCTTATTACCCCGAATGCCAATGCACCAGGGCAAATCGGGAAGAGCCGGGTACAGTCCCAGAACTGTCGCATATAATGTATGCGGCAATTCTTGGCGGCTGCTGACTGATATTGTTAGGCTGGAGGGCTCCCCATAACATGGGGCTCCCCATCCTGAGAATACCAGCCTTCAGCCGTATGGCTTTATCTGGCTGGTATTAAAATTGGGGGGGACCGCACGCCATTTTTTTTAATTATTTATTTATTTACTTATTTTCCTGCACAGTATAGACACGCCCACCGGCTGCTGTGATTGGGTGCAGTGAGACAGCTGTAACTCAGCGTGGGGGGCGTGTCTGACTGCAACCAATCACAGGCGTCTGTGGGTGGGGAAAGCAGGGAATACGAGATTGATTAATGAGCGGCCGGCATATTCAAAGTAATTGTTGCCGCGTATTCTCTGCACAGCTGTTCCTCGCCGTGCTGGTGATCGGGGAGCGGTAAGTATGAGCGAGGGCTGCTCACTTCAGTCACTTGGGGGATTACCGGTACTGGTGAATCCTTCACAGGTGACCGCTAATCAGTATGCGGCACACAGACAGAGCCGCGTCATGACAATGAAGTCGGGTGAAGTTCACCCGAATTCATTCTCATCGTGCAACTCTGTCTGCTGTCAGCCGACATGTATCAACGACATTGTGCAACACACTGACATTCCACGTACACATACACGGGCATTTTACACACAAACACGGACATTTAACACGTACACACGGCTCGCATACGCCATCACACGGATGCCATACGTACCGGAGAAACGCCCCAAAAAAACGGAACACGGACCCGAAAAACGGACCGTGTCACACGGACGTTTTTTATGCGGAACTGTGTTTTAGGCCTCAGAGCTGGATGTGGCTCACGACCCTCTCTCAGAACTGTATGTGGCTCGTGAACCTCTCTCAGAGCTGGATGTGGGTCACGACCCTCTCTCGGAGCTGGTTGTGGCTCGTGAACCTCTCTCAAAGCTGGATATGGCTCTCAAGGTAAGAAGGGATGGGGAGCACTGCCTTACATCATGCTGTTCTCAGATGAGGTAGCAAAACCCTGCTGATAGATTCCCTTGAAGCATTGATCCAGCTAGTTTTCTGCTAGATATCGTCCCCACACTCGGTTTCCTCCCTGTCATACACAACTGGGGTTCCACCTGCAGGAAGTGATGTGGTGCAGTCCTAATGCTCAGGAATAGACAACTATGTGGAGGAGGGGGCTAACACAAGTCCTTCTCCACTCCTCATCAGACCTTTGATCAGCAAAGCAGAAACGAAACTTAGCAAACCAGCAACGTCATGAAAACTGAAACTAGTCTGTATTGCATAGATTTGCATATACACCCATTTCGAAGGCGGCCCAGGAATTGCTTTCAGGGAGTTTACATCCTGAAGGAAAGAAACACAGTGTCTGGACCTGAAGTGGTATGTTATTATTTATTATTATAGCGCCATTTATTCCATGGCGCTTTACATGTGAAGTCTGTTGAATCAATCTTGTGTCAAAATGCAATTGGCTTCTTCTGTAAATATTTGTATTGAGTGCAAATGTAAAGATATCCTTTCTACAATATCTGTAGAATTTTCCTCAATGTACATTACATTTCCCTTATAATAAGATACTTTTTTTCTGGTGAGCTTGTGATTTTACCCAGCAGCCAATCTGAACGTAAAGAGCTGTGGTATAAAACATGAAATATTGGTGGCGCATAGATAAGGCTATGTTCACACAGGACATCTTTTGCTGCGTTTTTGGTGCATTTTTGAGGTCACAAAGATGCACCTAAATGCATGCATTTCCTTCTCCCAGCAAAGTCTA
Organism: Anomaloglossus baeobatrachus; assembly: GCF_048569485.1. Taxonomy (NCBI): domain Eukaryota; kingdom Metazoa; phylum Chordata; class Amphibia; order Anura; family Aromobatidae; genus Anomaloglossus; species Anomaloglossus baeobatrachus. Next base: position 392,497,678 of record NC_134357.1, on the reverse strand, counting down.
TGAGATTTCTATTTTGCTGTCTACACAGTGCATCTTTTTTCGCTGCATCTTGGCTGCGTTTGTGAAGATGCAGCATGTCATTTCTTTTGCGTTTTTCCAGCGTTTTTGAGCCCTTCCAGTCAATAGATTTGACTTAAAGGAAATCTGTCACAATTTTTTGGCCCTATAAGCCGCGGTCACCACCAGTGGGCTCTTACATACAGCATTCTAACATGCTGTATATGAGCCCAGACCGCTGTGTAGAAAATAAAAAACACTTTATAATTCTTACCTAAACCGGTCGCTGCTGCGGATGTGGCTCAAATGGGCGTCTTCATCATCCGGTGCCGGCGCCTCCTCTTTCGGCCATCTTCATCCTCCGTCTGAAGCCTGTGTGCATGAGGCGTCTATGTCATATGCACTCGCCGGTCCCGCGCATGCGCACTACAATGCTTTGATCTGCCCTGCTCAGGGCAGAACACAGTGTGCCTGTTCAGGACTTGAATGCCGGCGAGTGTGTATGACGTCGGACGCATCATGCACTGCAGCTTCAGAAGGACAACAGAGGTGGCAACAAAGATGGCCAAAAGAGGCGGCGACAAAGATGGCCGAAAGAGGCGGTGCCAGCACCGGAGGACGAAGACGCCCATCTGAGCCACATCTACTGGAGCGACCTTCTAGGTGAGTATTATAAAGTGTTTTTTGCGTTCTACAGAGCGGTCTGGGCTCTCATATACAGCATGTTAGTATGCTGTATATAAGAGCCTACTGGTGGTGGCTGCAGCTTTTAGGGCAAAAAACTGGTGACAGATTCTCTTTAAAAAACGCATTAGGCAAAATGCGTCAAAAACGCATGCGTTATTGGATGCGTTTTTGGGGCCAAAAACGCTTCATCTTTGTGGTTAAGAAAACATGCAGTGTATGAACATAGCCTAAAAGTTGTATTTCAGACCATCTCAAATATCCTTAAGACACAGCAGCTAAGGCTGCTTTCACACATCCGGTTTGTGCTGAGTGGCACAATCCGGCTCAAAAACATATGCAACGGATGCAGCGAAAAAAAACGGATCTGTTGCATAAGTTTTTCCATGCGACCCGTCCGGTTTTTGATGGATGCGGTTTGATACTGAGCATGCGCAATAGAAAAAAACGCATCCGGCGGCCGGATGCATTTTTTGCCGCAGGACGCCGCATCCAGCGTCCATAGGCTTGCATCGTGAATCGTGCCGCATCACGCCGGATCCGGCACGATGCGGTTTTTTTCGCTGCACAAAAAAACGTGCCAGGCAACGTTCCATCCGGCCGCCGCATGGGCTAAATATGCTGCATCCGGCAAAAACCGGACGCAACTCAATGCCATGCAGCACAATACGGCGCTAATGCAAGTCTATGCGGGAAAAAAACGCAACCGGCAGCAAAAAAAAACGTTTGCATTTTTTCTGCAGAGCGCCGTATTGTGCCGCTCAGCAAAAAACGGATGTGTGAAAGCAGCCTAAGCTATAATCACTGATCAATAACTACTGTATGTCCTAATGGAGCTGTCGGGACTGGTGGAGAGTTTTGCAGCAGCTTCAAGTTGCAGATTACTAGATAAAAAAAAAAAGATTGACAGTTTAATAATAAACTGGTTGTTCCATTAGCTAACACCCAGAAAGGTCACCTGTAGATGTTGGCCTGAGGCATTATATGCACATGTTGTTCTATTAATGCAATAACAGGTGCCACGTGTCAGTGTAGGAGCTGTATTTTATTTCTATGCGATTCGAACAATGTGCTCCTTTATCAGATACCACGTCAGGTGTTCACCAATGCCCCAGTGTATCTACAGATTTCATGTCAAGGAGAAGCTATTGTCCAGCTGTCAATAGTTAGAATTAGAGGCGTTGCTCGGTCTGAATATAGAATTGTATTTCTCATAAGGTATCTTCTATATTGTTCTCAGAGGCTACAGAAGGCAAAGCTGTGATAGTACAGCGGATAAAAAAAGGCGTACTACCCATGGATTCTACAGTGGACACCCACCTCAACACTTCACCGCAGGATCACGAGGTACCAGTTGTCAATTTACTCACATTCTATATCAAATTGTACACCTTGGTTTTCACCAAGCATTGAATTTGTATTGTTTGATATTAATATTGAAATATTTAATTGTGGAGAGAAAAGACCGGGCACCACAGACGAGCAACAATCAGCTTCGCACTTGTCTAAGGAACCAGACCGCTATTGCGGACATGGCACACCTGCGCCGGAGCTGCACGCTCAGTAACAGACTGCAGTCGCAGTGCAAAAATTCAGATCCAACACAGGAAAAAGGAAAAAAGCAGCAACTCACCGGGGGATGAGATCAAGTCTTCTTTATTGTGTGAACACGGGTGACATATATTGCAGGGAGAGGGAGCCGAAGCCTCAGACAATGGTGACTGATTTGCGCTAGTGTGGCGCTTCTACGGGTCCCGTAGAAGGAATGACCTATTTCCAGGATAGATGATGATAGCTTATAGATTGAAAGAGGTCTAACCTCTTAGGGGTACTTTGCACGCTGCGACATCGCTACTGCGATATCGTCGGGGTCAAATCGAAAGTGACGCACATCCGGCGCCAGTAACGACGTTGCAACGTGTAAAGCCTAGATGCGCCGTAAATCGGTGATCTGTGTAGCGTCAGACATTTTCATACTGTCGCACCAATAGGAGATACGATGTTGTTCCTCGTTCCTGCGGCAGCGCACATCGCTGTGTGTGAGCCGCAGGAGCGAGGAACATCTCCTTACCTGCTTCCACCGGCTATGCGTAAGGAAGGGGGTGGGCGGGATGTTTACGTCCCGCTCATCTCCGCCCCGCCGCTTCTATTGGCCGCCTGCCGTGTGACGTCGCTGTGACGCCGCACGACCTGCCCCCTTAGGAAGGAGGCGGGTCGCCGGCCACAGCGACGTCGCAGGGCAGGTAAGTGCGTGTGAAGCTGCCGTAGCGATCATGTTCACTACGGCAGCTATCACAAGATATCGCATGTGCGACAGGGGCGGGTACTATCGCCCTCGGCATCACAAGCATCGGCTAGCGATGTCGCAGTGTGCAAAGTACCCCTTAGGCCTATGGGTTCTTCGTACACTATTTCTGGCAGCCCCAGAAAGAATAAATGAAGCGGCGGTCGGGCATAAGACCTGTTGCTCCACTGTGTAATGGGGGATATGTGTTCTGTTAGAGATAATAAATTACCAGACAGTCTTGCTACAGAAAACCAAGTCTAATAGCCTGTTCCATAGTCAAAAATTCATTCTATTCTGGTTGCTGTAAGTGGAAGAATATTATGTGTTCTTCTCAGTAGACTTTTCTGTGGATACAGATGTCATCTGGGTCAGTATGATGTCTTCAATACTTAGGTGTCACTAAGAAGTTTTTATAAATTTCTCTGTTGGAAACCCAGCAAATTAGGAATGTGCGATGACGAGAACCCAGGTGTAATAAGACAGCAAACCACTAGGTGTTGCCAGGCACACTAGTAAAGTGGATCTGTCGAGTTTGTACACTAGGTGTCTCTATAAACAAGCCAGGGGTCGAAAACCAAAAGATAACATGACAAAAGAAGTGAGCAGAGCCAGAGTCAGGGGACGAGTGAGGGTCGGTAAACAGAGAGGTCACATAAGTACAAGCGAGCGAGCAGAGCTAAAGTCAGGGAACGAACCGAGTTCAGGGAATCAAGTCAGTAGGTAAGGAGACAGGAGGGGAACAGCGGAACTAGGTAACGAGACAAGATCAGGTCAGACACTTACGGGCTATCTGATAATTCCCTGAAGCGCGAGACCCTGTTCTTGGGATAGATGCTCTTTTTAATATTAGTTTCCTCAAATATTTAACACTCATGGCATATCCTGTGTATATCTATTAAATGTACAAGCTGGGACAACCCCCTTATCTTTCATTTTGTGTATTTATATTGACTTTTGCTTATAGAAGAAGCACCCTCCTCCTTGACTGATCTCACATTGAACTACACGTGCTTTTCCTCAAAATTTGTATAAAAATCTAAAGAGAAAAAAATTAATAAGGTTTACAAATTTGGCCTGTCACATACATCATTAATCAAAAAGGTCTATGGAGCCTCTGTTAGGAGTCTCAACACAGAAACCAGCCAGATATCCCTCCGGGAAGGGCCCAGCCCAAGGGGTGACTCTTTTTAGGAGACCACCATAACCACCATATTAAGTGGCCCTTTTAGTCAATATCCAACTTTTTGACAAGTTTAAAGATATGACAAGGGAAATACCAAGGCCAGGTATCCATCCACAGACAGCTGTTTCGGGGTATTGCCCCTCATCAGTGTGGAGTAGGATTCTGGCTGAGTGGGAGCAATGCCTAGTAGACCAACAAAACAATCACTGATTTCGGGGAGACCAGCCAGAGAAAACACCGCCAGCAGCCAGCGAGGGCGCTCAGGACAGTGAAATCCTAAGTACATTGCCCCCTGGGAAATATGCAAATCAAAAAGGTCCATGGAGCCTCTGTTAGGAGTCTCAACACAGAAACCAGCCAGATATCCCTCCGGGAAGGGCCCAGCCAAGGGGTGACTCTTTTTAGGAGACCACCATAACCACCATATTAAGTGGCCCTTTTAGTCAATATCCAACTTTTTGACAAGTTTAAAGATATGACAAGGGAAATACCAAGGCCAGGTATCCATCCACAGACAGCTGTTTCGGGGTACTGCCCCTCATCAGTGTGGAGTAGGATTCTGGCTGGGTGGGAGCAATGCCTAGTAGACCAACAAAAACAATTTCCCTTGTCATATCTTTAAACTTGTCAAAAAGTTGGATATTGACTAAAAGGGCCACTTAATATGGTGGTTATGGTGGTCTCCTAAAAAGAGTCACCCCTTGGCTGGGCCCTTCCCGGAGGGATATCTGGCTGGTTTCTGTGTTGAGACTCCTAACAGAGGCTCCACGGACCTTTTTGATTTGCATATTTCCCAGGGGGCAATGTACCTAGGATTTCACTGTCTTGAGCGCCCTCGCTGGCTGCTGGCGGTGTTTTCTCTGGCTGGTCTCCCCGAGATCAGTGATTGTTTTGTTTTACATACATCATTAATGAATAAATAAAACATTTGGTCCTTGATACCAGATTAGGCTTCACACTAGACAGATATGCAAATTGCCTCTTCAGAGAGGCAGATGAAGTGAACTCTAGGGCCACCAATAGGACAGAACAATCCTAAAAGTCAATATCTACCCTTGCCATATGACTTAAGAAAAAAGCCAGGCATGTCACTCTCCACAAGCACCCTGAAACACCGTGTCTGCAAATTGGGATTCTGATCTGGCAAATATCCTGAGTCATATTGCAAAGGATTGTTAAAAAATCCACTTGTGACTTTTAGGATCGCTACTTCCAATAGGTGGCGCTGCGCTAAGGTTTGTCTCCTTTAGGCTAGTTTCACACTTGCGTTGGGTTGAATCCGCTGGGTCCGTTGCTGCATCGTTTTGACGCATCCGTTATTTTTGTGGTGTCAACGGATGCAACGGATCCGTTATTTCACAGGAATCCGTTAGCTGATTCCTGTGAAATAATGGACCGTTGCATCCGTTTGGCGTCCGTTAGGCATCCGTCTAACGGAATCAATCGGCTCTGTTTTATTTCTTTTTTCATTTTTTTTCATTCTGGGCATGCTCAGTAGAAATTAGCGGAATCCAGCAGCGGATTCCGTTGTTAAGCACTTAGCAACGGAATCCGCTACCACAGGGAACCATTATAAATTTTAACGGAATCCGTTGGTTGGCGTCATTTTGACGCAAGCATTTAACGTTACATTCTGCTTTGCTTCCGCACAGAAGCAACGGAGCGTCAGCCAACGGAAGCAGCGCAGGTACTTTTGGCACAATCCGTCATCAATGCAAGTCTATGGGAAACAGCGGAATCCGTTAACGGATTCCGCTGTTTCCCAAGACAGCGGATTGCGCCAAAAAAAAAAACAACGCAAGTGTGAAAGTACCCTTACTGGAGAGACAATTTGAAACTCTCCACAATAGAAACATTATATCTTAGATCTCAGTCAGAAGCCTCTCATTCATCCAAATCAGATCTCATGATTTGTATTGATGAGGGTTCAGTTTTTATCCTAAGTCATATGGCAAGGTTTGTTTATAAGTTGATATAGATGGCTGGACCATCGTTGTAAATAAGCACCTGTACTCTGTGTGACCCCACCTCATTGTAGATTGTAAGCTCTTACGAGCAGGGTTGTCATTATTTTGCCTTAATTATTGGGACATGGGACAAGTACAATAATCATAAACAAAATAAGGCAGACAGGTACAGGAGGAGAGAGGACCCTGCTCGCGAGGCCCTACAGTCTTCAAGGGATGAGTGAGGAAACAGGTGAAGGTAGAGATGGTCTTGCGTTGCTATAGCAGACTGAGGGTTGTAGGCTTGTCGAAAGAAGGTGAGTCTTCAGGTTCCTTTTGAAGCTTTTCAAGCTAGGCAAGAGTCTGATATGTTGTGGCAGAGAGTTCCAGATTATGGGAGAGGCACGGGAGAAATCTTCGATGCAGTGTGGGAAGAGAAGATGAGAGGGGAGTAGAGAAGGAGATCTTGTGAGAATCAAAGGTTATGTGCAGGTAAGTACCGGGAGACTAGGTCAGAGATGTAGGGAGGAGACAGGTTGTGGATGCTTTGTAGGTCATGGATAGGGTTTTGAACTGGGGTCATTGGGCAATGGGAAGCCAGTGAAGGGATTGGCAGAGAGAAGTCAGGAAGTATCGGGGAGACAGGTGGATTAGTCGGGCAGCATAGTTTAGAATAGATTGTAGGGGTACAAGACTGTTAGAAGGGAGGCCACAGAGCAGGGGTTGCAATAATCCATGCGGGAGATAATAAGGGCATGCACAGCTTCTTGGGAAAGGAATATTCAAATCCAGGAAATATTTTTGAGCTGGAGACATGTCTCCTTACAATCAAAGGAATGGCAAGGGATGGATTCTCTTACTGTGATTGTCAGGGACACTTTAGAAAATGCAAGGGAGGGTCCTCTGTGATACCAGGTGAAATAATACAGCAGCCCTAAGAGACAGTTCATGGATGACACGAATTACTCGAAAATCTCGCATTGCACTCTGACCAATGTTAGGCAATGAGGGTGAGCAGTTGTGCAGCTTTTATCACATCCAGATTCTGGATGCGAGAAAAGCAGCAGCATGCTGCGATTTTCTGCTACAGCCGTATCACTTGCACCCATTCAAGTGAATAGGTGCGAGGGATACATCGGACTGCACTCGGATGTTATCCCAGTGCAGTGCGATATACGCACAGGCTGACAATGGAGGAGATGGGAGGATTAACCCCTCCCTCTCCTCCGCAGCGCCCGCACTCAGCTTCACAGCTGTGACCTGATCGGAAGATCGGGTCATAGTCGCATGACACTCAGCTCACGCTCGCAGCAGAACCTGAGCTGGGGGTCATTAGCATCTCGCATCGGATGCCATACGCTCGTGTGAGTCCAGCCTAAGATATCCAAATCTAAAAAAAGCCCACTCCAACTTCAAAAAATATTAAGCTTTGATATTTATGAGTCTTTTGGGTGGATTGAGAACATAGTTGTTGATCAATAATAAAAAAAACCTCCAAAATACAACTTGCCTAATAATTCTGCACACGGTGTATATAATATATATATGTATATATATATATATATATATATATATATGTGTATATATATATATATATATATATATATATATACAGTTGAAACTAGAAGTTTACATACACTATCTAAAAAGACACATCTGCATGTTTTTCTCACTATCTGACATGAAATCATAATAAACCTTTCCTGTTTTAGGTCAATTAGGAACCAAGATTATTTATATTTGCCAAATGCCAGAATAATGAGAGAGAATGTTTTAAGGCATTTTTATTACTTTCTGCAAAGTCAAAAGTTACATACATTTCATTAGTATTTGGTACCATTGCCCTTAAACTTTATGACTTGGGTCAAACGTTTTGGATATCCTTCCACTATAGTTGGTAGATTTTTGCTACTCCATCTGAATTTTTTTTGGGATCCAGCCTCATAATATTAACATAGTGATCTTAAACTGATTCTATTTAAATCCATAAGAAATGTGGAAAAAAATATAAAATGTGTTAATGAAATGGGCCTGTATGGTCTATTTATCTCATTCATTGTGAAGCCTTAATAATTTAGTAAAATGAAGCTTCCTAACAGGAAATTATCTTCTTCTCTATAGACGAAGAGTGATGCACTTGCTACTGCAAGAAGAATCAATGGTGAAGTAATACAGCCAACACCAAAGGTAACCAAGCAATTGATAAGTGATATAAATCTCCAACTTTCCCAAATGCAGATGTTTTCTTGGGAAACCGTCAGTAACATTCGCAGCAATATTACCATGATGCAAAGGAACCATGCACTATACCAGTCAAATCTCTGTAAAATCTACCGTGATTGTCATCACTTACTGGAAATGGAGGAAGAGATGAGCATGGCCGAAAGTAAGAAACAAGAAGACCAAGCCATGTTGAGGTTGGAGGAGAAATCATTACAACTGGTTCTACAACTTATGGAACAAATTGAAAGCACAAAAACAATAAACCAACTCAGTGTCATTGAAGATATGTTGAAGAATTTAGAAAGACCTGAAGAGCATAGATATAGCCGAGCCTCCTGTGGCAGCTCCGAACTTCAAAACAGATGATGCATATGGTGAAACCAGTACCAGAACAAATACTATTGGATCCACAAACTGCACATCCAGAATCTCGCCTTGTCCCCAGACTTCAAACAAGTGAGATTTGAGCCAAGCCCCCAAACGATAAAAGTAACTTCACAATCTTTTGAGCCAGGGTTATATGTTTTGGGAACACCAGGATTTAAGTCTGGTCGGCATTACTGGGAAGTAAACGTAGGAAAATAAAAGTAATTGGCTCATAGGGGGTTGTAAAGGAGTCAGTGGAACGCAAGGGCTTATGGGACTTGAATTCATCAAATGGCTACTGGGTTTTACGTAAGCAAGGAGACACTGTATATTATGGCATTGGGGACACTTGCGAAAGGCTAACATATAATTCTTTTCCTACGAGGATTGGAGTCTGCTTGGATTTATTTAAAAGCCACCTGGTCTTTTACGATGCCAATACTACAACTATCATTTTTCAAGTGTCTCTCTGTTTTGTAAAGGAGACATTGCTTCCTTTTTTCTGCCCTGGATATCCTATGAGAGAAGACGACTGGTGCCCACTAAGTATATGTGCCTAGGAATATAAGCATCATTTTTACTATATCAACCTGTTGATCTTCAGATTTCTAGATGATTGACTACAATTTGCCATGCATATATGATCTAATGCTCATTTGTCCAAGAGCTATCTCTGCTGACTCCACCATTAAAAATTAACAGTGTCCATATGTTTTCAATAGGTATAGCAGAAAAATCAGCTCCTGTAACATCTCTGGCAGCTTATCTTTTGGAGAACAAAATATCTCCGTTATCTAGAGAAACTTAAAGCTGGGTTTACACACTGCAACGTCGCAAAGGACATCGCTGTAACGTCACCGGTTTTGTGACGTAACAGCGACCTCCCCTAAGTCTCTGCTAAGTCTCTGGTGAGCTGTCAAACAGGCAAACCTGGCCAACAACGCAACAGCGATCCGGACCTGCAGAGCGACCTAGCTGGTTGTTGGGGGACGTTGATAAGCAGCTTTTTGAAAGGGAAGTTGCTAACGAAGTCGCTGCAAAGTCTTTCACACACTGAAACTTTGTAGGGGATGCATGCTGCACAGCGGGAAACAAAAGGACCTAGGAATGGTCCTGAACGATTTGTAGCGATCAGCAACTTCACAGCAGGGGGCCAGGTCGCTGATGTGTTTCACACACTGCAACATCGCAAACGACATCGCTATTGCGTCACAAAACCGGTGACGTTACAGCGATGTCGTTTGAGATGTTGCAGTGTGTGAACCCAGCTTAAGACTTCTGTTATCAAATTATCTAGTAGAACCAGTTATGTAACGTTATGCCGTAGTTTCAATCCTTCCCTATGCCCATGGCTGATTATTTTCTATCTACTAATGTGACAGGTGGCTGTTTGCTAAGTTTTCTGGAGTGACCTTCCTATACTAATAATAATAATCTCCTACCTATTCGTCAATTGGCACTCCAGGTTTGGTGGGATTCTAAAAAGCTTCTGCAGTTTAATTTTCTGACCATTCCCTTTGGCACAATCTGACCCTTCCATCCATATTAACAGTTCTTTATGGATTGCTCGGGGAGTTAGAAGTTTGGGCGATGTGTACAATAATAATGTACCTTATGCATATCCACAGTTGAGAACTCTGTTATCCCTTGCCCATACATGTTTAGGTACTTTTCAGTTGAAGCATGCCATCTCTATATCAACATATCCCCTCAATGGTATTCTTTGATTCCAGGGCCCCTAAAGAGTTGATCTCTGTTAACTATACACATTTCTTGCTGGCCAAGGTTGTTTTTTTCCTCAATGCCAGTGGAGACGAGATGGAGAACACCCAATTACCTATTGTCGGTGGAAGACTGGATGGATGTTATTTGTTCACAATTTTGTGCCCTCATCTGTGATTATTGATAAGCTGATCCAGTTTAATATTATACTAGAAGGTGGCCCGATTCTACGCATCGGGTATTCTAGAATTTACGTATTGTGTAGTTCATGTATGATTTTTGTTATAGATTTTATATATATACTATATATATATATATATATATATATATATATATATAGATGTTGTTGTGTGTAGTTACCAAGTGTTTGTGTAGGGGCGCTGTACATGTTCTGGGTGTTGTCTGGGTGTGGGCGGGGGGGTGAGAGCGGTGTTGCATGTGTGTTGCGTTGTTTGTGGAGCGCTGTGTGTCTGTCGCGTTGTGTGTGTGTGTTTGCGCGGTTTTGTGTGGGTGTGGTGTGGTTTTGGGGGGGAGGTATGTTTTGTGCAATGTGTGTGTTGTGCGGTATGTGCGTATATTTATGTATGCCGCGGTGTTTGTGTGTTGGGTGTTGTGTGTGTGCAGCGGTTGTCTGTGTGTGTGGGTGTCTGTGTATGGCGGTGTTTGTGGTTCCGTGTGTGTGTGTGTGTGTGTGTGTTGGGGGGGAGGTGTGCACCTCCCATCGTGCTCCATCCCCCATGCTGCGCACCCCCCATCATGCCCCATCCCCTATGCTGCGCATTCCCCATCGTGCTCCATCCCCCATGCTGCGCACCCCCCATCGTGCTCCATCCCCCATGCTGCGCACTTCCCCATCGTGCTCCATCCTCCATGCTGCGCACTCCCCATCGTGCTCCATCCTCCATGCTGCGCACTCCCCATCATGCTCCATCCCCCCATGCCTGCGCACCCCCCCATCGTGCTACATCCCCCATGCTGCGCACCCCCCCATCATGCTATATCCCCCATGCTGCGCACTCCCCATCGTGCTACATCCCCCATGCTGCGCACTCCCCATCGTGCTACATCCCCCATGCTGCGCACACCCCCATCGTGCTACATCCCCCATCGTGCTACATCCCCCATGCTGCGCACTCCCCATCGTGCTACATCCCCCATGCTGCGCATCCGCCATCGTGCTCCATCCGCAATGCTGTGCACTCCCCATCGTGCTACATCCCCCATGCTGCGCACTCCCCCATCGTGCTACATCCCCCATGCTGCGCACTACCCCATCGTGCTACATCCCCCATGCTGCGCACTCCCCATCGTGCTACCTCCCCCATGCTGAGCACCCCCCATCGTGCTACATCCCCCATCGTGCTACATCCCCCATCGTGCTACATCCCCCATGCTGCGCACTCCCCATTGTGCTACATCCCCCATGCTGCACACTCCCCATCGTGCTACAACCCCCATGCTGCGCACTCCCCATTGTGCTACATCCCCCATGCTGCGCACTCCCCATCGTGCTACATCCCCCATGCTGCGCACTTCTCCCCATCGTGCTACATCCCCCATGCTGCGCACCTCCCCCATCGTGCTACATCCCCCATGCTGCGCACCCCATCGTGCTACATCCCCCATGCTGCGCACCCCCCCATCGTGCTAACATCCCCCATGCTATAATAGTTCTCCTATTATACTCAGAGAGGAGTATAATAGGAGGACTGTAATAGGAGGAAGTAGTCCTGGGGGGGAGAGGAGTATAATGCCGGCTCCCTGCACATGTGTACCGGGAGCTGGTGTACACTGGTAACTATGATACATATCGGGTAACTAAGGGACCTTAGTTACCCGATGTGTATAATGGTTACCAGCGTTCACAAGCTCCGTCAAGATCCCAGCATCGCAAGGTTATGTCTGGCGCTGCTGGGATCGTGACGGAGCCGGTGTACACTGGTAACTATGAAACACATCGGGTAACCAAGGGACCTTAGTTACCCGATGTGTATAATGGTTACCAGCGTTCACGGGCTCCGTCAAGATCCCAGCATCGCAAGGTTATGTCTGGCACTGCTGGGATTGTGACGGAGCCGGTGTACACTGGTAACTATGATACACATCGGGTAACCAAGGGACCTTAGTTACCCGATGTGTATAATGGTTACCAGCGTTCACCGGGGCTCCGTCAAGATCCCAGCATCGCAAGGTTATGTCTGGCGCTGCTGGGATCGTGACGGAGCCGGTGTAGAAGCAAGCGATATCCCAGGATGTTGTGAGTGTGTGGATGTGATGTGTGAGGTGTGTGTGAGAGTGAGTGTGATCTGATGTGTGTGTGTGTACTCACCTGGGAGTCGGGTAGCTCCGTGTCAGTTGAGCCAGAGCGAGCGTGCATTGCGTGAGGGGGGGCGGGGGCCTGCAGAGAGCCGGGGCGAAAAGGCCAATCCGTGTGGGGGGGCGGGGCCATGGCGAGCCCAGCGGCCAATCAGCTTTGTGGTCACCATAAGGACACAATTTTGGAGCATGACAGACAGACAGAATAAGGCAATTATATATATAGATATCAAACTTATCTGACTCCTGTTCGTCTACACAAGATGAGCAGGACCCCTTCCGTAGAATACCATGTGGCCATTCTCCTAATGCTGACTTTTGGCATATGTTAATCCCTCTTTTTGGATTAATGTTTTTATGTTGCTATCCTCTCTATTGTCAATCACTATATTGTGAGAGAACTAAACTGGCCTTAGTTGCGTTGTTCGATTTAAGAACATTGACAGCATCACCCTTGAATCTTTCTCCGTGAAATCTTACCCTTAGCTCTCCACTGGATCGTTGACTGTCCCCCCACAATTGGTAGATGGAAAGTCATAGTTAACATTAATATTTCATATTGCAAAATTATCTTTCAGAATAGGGAATTCCCAGCTAAATTTTGGGGTGTTTGGGTGGGTAGTCTCCTAACCTCTTGACCCTCAAGTTATAGCAGGTAGTTAAATTTCGTTCTTGATATGTTAATTTGTGCTATACCTGTTCTGGTTTTTTTTCCTTCCCTTATCTCAGCCTGAAGTGTTGTGAACCTGATACCCACACTCCTCTGATGTTTTGCTCATGGCTTGAGTCTCTGATCAGTCTTAATGTCTTTTCTAGCCAAAGAACCCTGTATATTTTTCTGCTCCATGGATATGTTCTTCCAGGCTGTGATAATATGACTTCTGTTTTATATATGTAACCACTTCATTGATTGCATAACTTGTTCTAGCTCATTGCATTTTCTTTTGCAATAAGTTAAATTAAACAAATTTAAAAAAAAAATATCTCCATTATCTTTCGGGGGAGGGCAGAGAAGTCTTTATACACATTAGGTGTATAAAGTTTGATACTTCCAATATCATAGAGTTGCAAACTTTAATCTAACATGTATAGGGGCTAACCAGAGTAGATTCTGTCAGGAAGACATCCAGAAACCCTATATGATGAAACACCTTATATCCTTTTTGTTTACTGTTATCCATTTCTGCTTTAAAATGTTTTCCTTTGGCTTTGGACTCTTCTTAGTACAATTTTTGCTCAATCTACATAAGGTTTTAAAATACAAATAGAAAACAGTTAGGTTGAGAAATGGCATGATGTGATGGCTGCCTTGCTGCTTTCTCCTCTGGTCAGTTTAAAGGGGCGTTCCAACTTTTAACACTTCCTTATTTTTAGGTGTCAACTTCTGTGCTGATATATCTACATGATGCTGCACAGAATTGAAGAAAGTTGTCTAATGGCAGGCAATATGATAACATAAAAAATACCAAAACATATGTTTAAACCTCTCACCAGTAGCAATGATACCATCTATATCATGCAGATTACCACTGCAGCCGATCATTGGCCTCAGCATTCATGATGGCACATAATTAATGTGGCCTCTGAGGCCAATGATTTGCTACAGTGGTCATGTGAATTATGTTGGATACATCATTACTGCAAGAATATCAGAAGCACTGCAGTGGATTTGGAAGATGAGTTATAGTTATTTGTTATAGTGTTGCCAGTAATTAGGCAACTTACAGGAAATGTCGGCAATACCTCTTTAGTAAGGTGTGTTGTTATTTTGTGTCAGGTACAGATCCCCAAGTTCAATAACAACATGTAGGCAATCTGCATCTACCACTAGAGGGAGCTTAGGAGCTTTCTGCATACTGTTAAGAGGACCTGTCAGTAGGATATAGCAATATAAATTATAGGCATGGCTATAATGGCACTGCGAAACTGATACCTTTGGTGAAGGAATCCAATCTTTGGTTGTTTTTTAATTAGCCTTTGAAGTTTTCATCTAATGACAGCTCTGTTCATCGGAGCAGGACTGCGGATAGGATCATTTTCTGCTCCTCTGCCTCTCCACTTGCTTTCTGTGTATCTATGACATTTCACTGAATATTCAGTACCCTGTCTCCTTGAGCAGGGCAGATCAAAGTATTGTAGTTCGTCTACACGGTACCTCAATGCCGACTTGTGTGCATAATGTAGGACACGTCATGCTACCAGGCTTCAGAAGAAGATGGCCGAAAGAGGAGGCACCAATACCGGAGAACGGTGACACCCATCCGACCAGTGTGTACCGCAACGCCCCTTAGGTGAGTATTATAAAGTTATTTTTATGTTCCACACAGCGGCCTGGGCTCTTATACAGCATGTTAGAATGCTGTATATAAGAGCCCACTGGTGGTGGCCGCAGCTGATAGTCTCCAAATCTGGGGACAGGTTCCCTATAAAGTGAAGTGAATGTCGCTTAGCTCATGTGCAGTACTTTAGGTATCCATGGTTATGATCACACATACAGTATAGTGACAGATAGTTAGTTGCTAGTGGTCATAACCATGGATACCTAAGGTCCTGCAATGCCCTGCACATGAGGTAAGCGACATAGTGAATCAGTAGACATAGTAGAACTATACTACATTGTATACATATTAATGTGTAATGTGAATTGTCATGCTTACATGTAGACTATGTGCCCACGTTGCGTTCTGTCCCTGCAGAAATTTCTGCAGCGATTTGAACAGCACACGTGTGCTTCAAATCGCTGCAGAAACAGTCCGTAATGAAAAACCGATTTCATGCGCTCTGGATGCAGCCTCTCCCATAGACAGAGCGGGACCTGCATCCAAAGCGCATGAAAGAAGTGACATGTTGCTTTTTAGAACGCAGCGCTTCGGCAGCAGCAGACGTTCTGCGTTCTAATACGCTACATGGGCATGGATTAGGCACAATCTTCATAGATTATGCAGGGGACGCAGAACGCATGCAGTTACGCTGCGGTGTAGAACGCAGCGTAACTGCATGAAAATACGCTACGTGGGCACCTAGCCTATTACTGTGTTGCTCTGTATTGTGAGGAGGTTGTGTTTTCCCCAGCACAGGCAGAACTGACCAAAGAACAGAATGACCCAATAAGGAGGGTCTGGGGAAAGTATGCGTAGCAGCAAGACCACGAGTAGCTTACAGATCCTTAACCACTTTCACAAGCTTTAACGTACATTTATATCAAAGGTCGTGTCCCTGCTACATCTTTCCCTGCATATGACGGCTGAATTAATCAGCCGTCATGTGTCTCTAACAGTCGTGGGTGGATCAGACATCCTATTAACCAGTCAAATCATGTTGTCTCTGACAGCTGAATTTAAGACATGACGGTGAGGAGCACGCAGCCGTCAGCTTTACCCTAGCTGGCTACAAAAGATAGGGGGGACCTCACGTCGGTTTTTTTTTAATTATTTATTTATTTATTGGCTAAAGACAAGGCTAAGCACCCTTTAGTGCCACATGAAAGGCACTAAAGGGTGCCAGCTTAGAATATGCAGGGGGGTAGGACATTATATTGGTCTTTCTCATCTATTATCTATCCCTCTATCTATCCCTTGATTCATTCATCCATCCCTCTATTTATCCCTCTAGCTATCTGTCTCTATCCCTCTATCTAGCTGCTTCCGTTTTTTTGCAGTATGAAAAAAATAGGAAGGTACGCAGATGACACACGGACCATATACAGAACGGAACGGATGCCACACAGTTGCATCCGTGAAAAAACATGACCATTTTTTTGCAGACCGCAAAAACGGGGCAGTCCTGTGAATGTAGCCTAATCAAGAGGCTTATGAGGGTGATGTATTTAATTACAAAAAACTGTTTTTTCTTGGTGTATGTGTTTATTTACTGTCACTTACAGATTACTAAGGGGGGGGGTCTCATAGACCCTAACGATTAATATCTGGCTTAGAGGCAGCTGTGGGCTGTGATTAACTTCATATTAGCCTGATTGCCACCGTCCCAGAGCAACCAGGAAGAGCCAGGTAAAGTGCTGGGATTGTCACATCTAATGGATGTGACAATCCTGAGTGGCTGCAGGCTGCTATTTTTAGGCACGGGGCGGCTCAATAAATAGGGGTCTCCCCAGCCTGACAATACCAGCCCCCAGCTTTTGTGGTTTATCATGCCTGGGTACCAAAATTCGGGGGGACTGAATTTCATTTATTTTTAAATTATTTTTGTAAATCAAGAAAAAAGCCGCATGCAGTTCCTCTTATTTGGATACACAGCCAAGATAAGCGTACGGCTGGGGGCTGCATACTGTAGCCATATGCTTTTTCTGTTCTTGGTGTCATAATATGGGAGAAAAACACAGTGAAAAATGTTATGCGTTTTATACCACAATAATGATCCGCAGAGTTGAATTGCTTTCCCGCTCATCGACCGTCTTGGCGCCCGTGATTGGTTGTAGGCAGATGCTGTCACATACGCTAAGGGTGCGTCTGACTGCAACCAATCACAGGAGACAGGACAGCCGGAGGACGGGGAAAGCAGTGCATATGAATGAGCAGTAATTAGCGGCCCAGCAAGTGAAGGAGAAGCCACGGGAGCAGTGTACAGCTGCAACGGAGCCTCGGTCAGTATGAAGCGCTTTCTTCTTTTTTTTTTTTTTACTTTACTATTAATTTTTAATTTCACAAGTGCCTGATCCGGATGACACATACGTAATCCAGGGCCTGGTTCTGCCCAACAATAGCCTCTGATACTCTGAAAAGAGGGCTGTTTACCCCTACACTGACTGATAGAACGAGTTTTTTCAGTAGCTACTCTGAAAAGATGACGCAAAGTTTCATGAACCTCCATTTTCAACAACCCACAAAGTACAGTTTCATCAACACAGTATGATAGCCCCGACACAACCCACCACATTTTATAATGGCTCACACACAGTATAATGCGCTTCACATAGACATCCAAATACTATAATGTCCCCCTCATACAGCCCAGCAAACTATATTTTGGCCCCTACACAGATCAAAACAGTATAATGGCTGCCCCACCTAATGATTAAAAAATTGCTCATCTCTCCCCATTCTCCCGCTGCTCCAATCTTCGCAGCAGGTGTCCTGAATGTTCGGCACTGGTCTGCAGAGGGTGCGTTGAAGTGACATTATTGTGCCCTCTGCACTGAGACATCAGAGCTCATAAGCACAGGGAGAATAATGGAGGAGGGAGCCGTCAGATCATTGCTTTCAATTATATTGGCATTTATCGTTCAGTTGAACGTGCAATACAGGACGGATGAGGGTCCAGTGCAGGCCCTGGAACTGGCCCCCTGACTCACAGGTCCCTTAGTAGCAACGTGGTCTGCCGCCATGAGCGGTACACAACTGTATATATCTTTCAATTTTAAATAAATATTTATATATATATATATAATCTAATATATAAAGCTGTGTGTGTGTGTGTGTGTGTGTGTGTGTGTGTGTGTGTGTGTGTGTGTGTGTGTGAGTCCGCTAAAGGAATCCGCACTCTCATTTACAATGTTTTTTTGCACAGATGACCCATGTGACCCAGGGAACGTCGTAGACTACGGTTTCACAGGAAAATGTAACCCTGCGCTTTACAGTTACTCTCCAAAAAACATGACTCCATTAAAGTGAATGGAGCCTGGAACTACAGTTTATTAATCTCAGCTGTGATTGGTTACTATAGTAACAAAGGACAGTGTTCGTATAAGAGGTAATAAGATGTCAGTGGGGAGACGGATAGAGAGAGACAGACAGGGAAAGAAAAGAGACGGAAAGCTAGAGACAGACAGAGACAGACGGTGAACGAGACAGTGCGGAAATGAAAGCCACCTCACAGACCTGCATCATGCTAGTAGTGACATAGCCATGCTGTGATGTATGACAGCATGACCAAAATATCATGTAGCCCAAGGAAAAAATAGTGGTCAAGATTTTTCACAAAAATCTGCAGTAACTATATTTTATTGTAGATGATGATGATTATTATTATTATCGCACTATTTCTTGCTTGCTGCTACACAGTGTAGATATGTGAATCCTCACATCACATGCAGCAGACACAGTTGTCGACAGTCAGAATGAATGGTCATGTGACCACTCGTATGCAATCTGCACACTCCACATTCGGAGCCCGATGTGTCAATTCATATAGTGACACATAGAGGGATAAGCCTGGAGAATCTATGTGCGCATATATATATATATATATATATATATATATATATATATATATATATATATATATATATATATATATATATATATATATATATATATATATATATATATATATATATATACAGTTAGGTCCAGAAATATTTGGACAGTGACACAAGTTTTGTTATTTTAGCTGTTTACAAAAACATGTTCAGAAATACAATTATATATATAATATGGGCTGAAAGTGCACACTCCCAGCTGCAATATGAGAGTTTTCACATCCAAATTGGAGAAAGGGTTTAGGAATCATAGCTCTGTAATGCATAGCCTCCTCTTTTTCAAGGGACCAAAAGTAATTGGACAAGGGACTCTAAGGGCTGCAATTAACTCTGAAGGCGTCTCCCTCGTTAACCTGTAATCAATGAAGTAGTTAAAAGGTCTGGGGTTGATTACAGGTGTGTGGTTTTGCATTTGGAAGCTGTTGCTGTGACCAGACAACATGCGGTCTAAGGAACTCTCAATTGAGGTGAAGCAGAACATCCTGAGGCTGAAAAAAAAGAAAAAATCCATCAGAGAGATAGCAGACATGCTTGGAGTAGCAAAATCAACAGTCGGGTACATTCTGAGAAAAAAGGAATTGACTGGTGAGCTTGGGAACTCAAAAAGGCCTGGGCGTCCACGGATGACAACAGTGGTGGATGATCGCCGCATACTTTCTTTGGTGAAGAAGAACCCGTTCACAACATCAACTGAAGTCCAGAACACAGTGAACTCAGTGAAGTAGGTGTATCTGCCTCTAAGTCAACAGTAAAGAGAAGACTCCATGAAAGTAAATACAAAGGGTTCACATCTAGATGCAAACCATTCATCAATTCCAAAAATAGACAGGCCAGAGTTAAATTTGCTGAAAAACACCTCATGAAGCCAGCTCAGTTCTGGAAAAATATTCTATGGACAGATGAGACAAAGATCAACCTGTACCAGAATGATGGGAAGAAAAAAGTTTGGAGAAGAAAGGGAACGGCACATGATTCAAGGCACACTACATCCTCTCTAAAACATGGTGGAGGCAACGTGATGGCATGGGCATACATGGCTTTCAATGGCACTGGGTCACTTGTGTTTATTGATGACATAACAGCAGACAAGAGTAGCCGGATGAATTCTGAAGTGTACCGGGATATACTTTCAGCCCAGATTCAGCCAAATGCCGCAAAGTTGATCGGACGGCGCTTCATAGTACAGATGGAAAGCATAGAGCCAAAGCTACCCAGGAGTCCATGAGTGCAAAAAAGTGGAACATTCTGCAATGGCCAAGTCAATCACCAGATCTTAACCCAATTGAGCATGCATTTCACTTGCTCAAATCCAGACTTAAGACGGAAAGACCCACAAACAAGCAATACCTGAAGGCTGCGGCTGTAAAGGCCTGGCAAAGCATTAAGAAGGAGGAAACCCAGCGTTTGGTGATGTCCATGGGTTCCAGACTTAAGGCAGTGATTGCCTCCAAAGGATTCGCAACAAAATATTGAAAATAAAAATATATATAATATTAAAAATATTATGCAGTGAAAAATCACTGACGTGTGAGCAGACCCATTCATTATAATGGGTCTGCGTATGTCAGTGATTCTGGTACGTTTAAAAAAAAGCACAAACGTACCAGAATCACTGACGTGTGAAAGGGGCCTTACACAGTATTCATTTATCTATAAGGGGTGAGGAACATGTAACAACTCTTTCTGTTACCATTGTTGATGGGATGTGATTGCTGTGTCACAGATGAGAGAAGCTGGATCTCTGCTCTGTCACATGCTGAGAGGTCAGGTGCTGGGCAGAATACTGACAGCCATTGAATGTGCAGTGGGAGGGCAGGGGGCGTTTCTGAACACTGAGGCCGGGCAGGGGGCGTTTCTGGACACTGAGGCTGGGTGGTGCCAGCTCTGACTGAGGTTTGGCAACCAAGAATACAGGAAATTGTCATGTTTGTTGGAGCTGAATGTAAACAAGGTGCTGCAGAGAATAAAGGGTGAATTCAAGAGGAACAAAAGTTAGAAAACTAAAAATAACAATGTAGGGGTGATTTATATGACAATACAGCACAGATTAGCTTACAATTTTTTTTGGAGTGTATGTCGGATAACTCCTTTAACTTTCGCCTATCATATGCTACATCAGCAATATGGAAGAGAAGAAAATCCACATGGTCACCTGCAACACATGCTACATGTTTACGGATCTGCCGCACAAAAAAAACAACTTCACCTGTCAAAAGTGCAAACTTGTTGCCCTCTTAGAGGAAAAAGTGCAGGGACTGGAAGAAAGAATAGCAACTTTGAAGCTAATTAAAGAACATGAGGACTTCTTGGATGAGGTAGAAGCAACCATTCAGGATATGGAAAGTGAGAAAAGCTTCAGAACACATACAGAGGCTAAAAAGTGGACACATGTGACGAAACGAAGCCAGCGTATCAAGTGGTCGTCACCACCCACACAGCTTAGCAACCAATATGAAGCCCTCATGCTGGAGAAGGAAATGGCACAGCTCAGGATGATACCATATCTACAGAAGACACAGTATCATCAAAAGAAGTTACTTTGTCAACAAAAGCAGAAACAAAAAGACACTCAAAAACACTCAGGAGCAACAAGCAGTGCGTCCAGAAAGAAAAGAGTGGTAGTTATGGGCGACTCACTACTAAGAGGCACGGAGGCAACTATCTGCAGGCCGGACATAACAGCACGAGAAGTATGCTGCCTCCCGGGAGCAAAAATCAAGGATGTGACCAACAGGATACCAACTATCCTTGGATCCAAGGATCAATACCCATTCCTATTGATACATGTAGGAACAAACGACATGGCAAGAAATGATCTACCAACTATTTGCGAAGACTTTGAAATTCTGGGGAAGAAAATAAAGGAACGGGACGTACAGGTTGTTTTCTCATCAATCCTCCCAGTCGATGGCCATGGTGTCAGAAGATGGAATAGGATACTAGATTTGAACAACTGGCTACGACGATGGTGCAGGCAGCAAGGATTTGGATTCTTGGACCATGGAGTGAATTACCTCTACGATGGACTTCTCGCAAGAGACGGGATACACCTCACAAAACCTGGGAAACGTTCGCCAGAAGGCTTGCCACACTCATCAGGAGGGCTTTAAACTAGAAGAAGAGGGGATGGGAGAAAAAACAGCAGACAAGAACATGCAGCAGAAGGACAAACTAATCAAGGGCACTAGATGCCGTAAAGAGGACCCAAGACAGGGTACTAAGAAGGAAGCTAAGAAAAGGGGAGCAAAACTTCTTTCCTGCATGCTGACCAATGCAAGAAGCCTGACCAATAAGATGGAAGAACTGGAGCTGGTAATGTATGAGGAAAAATACGACATAGTAGGAATAACTGAGACATGGTTAGATGACAATTATGACTGGGCGGCTAACCTGCAAGGATATGAATTGTTTAGGAGGGATCGTAAAAAAAGGAAAGGGGGTAGAGTCTGTCTATATATAAAGTCCAGTTTAAAGCCCAGACTAAAAGAAGATATCCAAGAGGGAAATGAAGAGGTGGAGTCTCTATGGGTGGAGATACAAGGAGGGAAAACTAATAAAATCCTCATAGGGGTTTGTTATAAGCCACCAAATATAACAGAAACCACTGAAAATGTATTATTGAAACAAATAGACAAAGCAGCAAATCACAATGAGGTGATTATTATGGGGGACTTCAACTACCCCGATATAAACTGGGAAACTGAAACCTGCGTATCTCAGAAAGGAAACCGGCTTCTGTCAGTAACTAAGGATAATTATCTGTCCCAACTTGTGCCGGGCCCAACTAGAGGGGCAGCCCTTCTCGACTTAATTTTAAGCAACAGGCCAGATAGAATAACAGACGTATGAGTGGATGGGCACCTAGGGAATAGAGACCACAATATAATACAATTCCACTTGTCCTTCAGTAAGGTGCCTTGGAGGGGGGTAACAAAAATGCTGAATTTCAGGAAAGCAAAGTTTGATCAGCTTAGAGAAGACCTTTGCCAAATTGATTGGGACAATGTCCTCAAAAATGGGAGCACAGAAAATAAGTGGGAAATTTTTAAATCGGTATTAAACACCCACTGCGAGCGAGCCATACCATATGGAAATAAAAGGGCTAGGAACAGGAGAAAACCAATGTGGCTAAATAAGGATGTAAAAGGGGCAATGAATAATAAGAAAAAGGCATTTAAAAAGCTAAAACAAGAAGGCAGCGAAGAAGCATTAAAAATATATAGAGAAAAAAATAAAATGTTTAAAAAACAAATACATTTAGCAAAAGTAGAAACTGAGAGACTCATTGCTAAGGAAAGCAAAACAAATCCCAAACTATTCTTTAATTATATAAACAGAAAAAAGGTTAAAATTGATGGTGTTGGCCCTTTAAAGAACAATGAGGGTAAATTCATAGAAAGCGATGTGGGAAAAGCAAATGTTTTAAATGCTTTTTTCTCAACTGTGTTCACACAGGAAAAGCATATGCCACGGGAAATGCAGAGTGATCATGTAAACGCTTCATTAAGTATGACCTGCCTAACCCAGGAAGAAGTGCAGAACCGACTTAGTAACATTAAAATTGACAAATCACCAGGCCCTGATGGCATTCACCCTTGGGTATTAAGGGAGTTAAGTACCGTATTTTTCGCTTTATAAGACGCACCTGATTATAAGACGCACCCCCAAATTTGGTGAAGGAAAAGAGAATTTTTTTTTTTTAATGTTAAATGGGGTCCATCTTATAATGCCAGTGTCCCTCTAACAAATCATATAGGGTATATGTCCCTCATAGCCCCCCATCCTAAAAAATTAGCCCCCTTAATCTGGATATGGCCCCCTTATATTGAATATAGCCCCCTTGTGATGGCACACGTTCCCCTGTGCTGCCTATGGTCCCCTATGGATTGCACACGTTCCCGTGTTAGATAACGCCCCCATGCTGCTGCCCATGGCCCCTATAGATCGCACAAGTCCCCCTGTGTTAGATATCGCCCCCATAGTGCTGCCCATGGCCCCTATATAGATCGCACAAGTCCCCCTGTGTCAGATATCGCCCCCATAGTGCTGCCCATGGCCCCTATATAGATCGCACAAGTCCCCCTGTGTCAGATATCGCCCCCATAGTGCTGCCCATGGCCCCTATAGATCGCACAAGTCCCCCTGTGTCAGATATGGCCCCCATAGTGCTGCCCATGGCCCCTATAGATCGCACAAGTCCCCCTGTGTCAGATATGGCCCTTAGGCTGCTGCCCAAAGTAAAATAAAACCCTCTTTCCTTATCTCCTCCAGCGCTGAGCTCCCTCCTGTCTGGCTCCGTGCTTCTGTTCTTCCACTTCCTGGTTCTCAGTGCGGTCATGTGATCGGCACAGCAGGCTGAGCTCTCTGCCTGATCACAGTGGAAGCAGGGACACGGGGAGAAACGCTGCAGGGGTAAGTAAAGCTTTTTTATTTTAGAATGAGCAGCAGCCTGGGGGCCAAATCTAACACAGGGGTGGGCATGTGCCATCACACTGGGACGCAGGCTCATATAATATGCACCGCTCACCAGCCCCTCACTGCGGTGCGATTTCAGCACCATTGGAGATGGACAGCAGCTGTGCATATTATATGAGCGGGTGCAGGAGATCAAAGGCTGCGTTCCCCTGTGCTCCAGAGCTGCTGCCCCCACCTCCCCTGGACGCTGCAGTGTACATATATATATACCACCCCCCCCCCGTATATTCGGCTTATAAGACGCACCCCCTACTTTCCCCCAAAATTTGGGGGAACAAAAGTGCGTCTTATAAAGCGAAAAATACGGTAATGTGATAGACAGGCCTCTATTCCTTTATATTTAAAGACTCTATAGAAACTGGGTCTGTTCCACTGGCTTGGCGGCAAGCAAATGTGGTACCAATATTCAAAAAAGGGTGTAAAAGGGAACCTGGAAACTATAGGCCGGTAAGCTTAACATCTGTTGTGGGTAAAATATTTGAAGGGTTTTTAAGGGATACTATTATAGAATGTCTCAATGTTAATAATTGTTTAACTCCATATCAACATGGATTTATGAAGGATCGCTCCTGTCAAACTAACCTGATCAGCTTCTATGAGGATGTAAGCTTTCACATGGACCGAGGAGTATCATTGGATGTCATTTATCTCGACTTCGGTAAAGCATTTGACACTGTCCCACATAAAAGACTGATAAGTAAAATGAGAAAGCTTGGGCTCGGGGAAAATGTGTGTAGATGGGTAAGTAGCTGGCTTAGTGATAGAAAACAAAGAGTGGTTATTAATGGCGCATACTCAGATTGGGCCAGGGTTACTAGTGGGGTGCCACAGGGGTCTATATTGGGCCCCCTACTATTTAATATATTTATTAATGATCTGGTGGATGGTTTACAGAGTATAATATCAGTATTTGCAGATGATATAAAACTATGTAAGGTAGTTAACACAAAGGAGGACAGTTTGCAACTACAGATGGATTTGAGTAAATTGGAGAATTGGGCTGAAAAAAGGCAAATGAGGTTTAACACAGATAAGTGTAAGGTTATGCACATGGGAAGGAGAAACAGATGCTACGATTACCTACTAAATGGAAAACTGCTGGGGAAATCAGACATGGAAAAAGACTTAGGCATATTAGTCAATAAGAAGCTAAATTGGAGTGCCCAGTGTCAGGCAGCAGCCACCAAAGCAAATAGGGTGATGGGATGCATTAGAAGAGGTCTGGGGGCACGAGATGAAAACATCATTCTCCCTCTGTACAAATCACTCGTCAGACCACACTTGGAGTATTGTGTGCAATTTTGGGCGCCGGTGCTCAAGAAAGACATTACTGAACTAGAAAGGGTTCAGAGGCGGGCTACTAAAATAATAAATGGAGTGGGTGCATTACAATACACGGAAAGGTTATCAAAATTAGGTCTATTTACTCTAGAAAAGAGAAGACTTAGGGGAGGCCTAATAAATATGTACAAATATATCAGAGGGCCATATAGAGATCTCTCCCATGATCTGTTTGTACTAAGGACTATGACAAGAACAAGGGGGCATTCTCTTCGATTGGAGGAAAGAAAATTCCTACATCAGCATAGAAGAGGGTTCTTCACGGTAAGAGTAGTGAGGCTCTGGAACTCTCTTCCTGAGGAAGTGGTGATGGCCAATTCACTGAATGAATTTAAGAGAGGAATGGATGCTTTTCTTGATAGCAAAAGTATAGAAGGTTAGAAATAGCATAATCTTACAGGTAGATAGAAGAGCGACCAAAATTATTAGAGGAATGGGTGGGCTGCAATACCAAGACAGGTTATTAAACTTGGGGGTTATTTAGTTTGGAAAAACAAAGGCTTAGGGGGGATCTAATCACAATGTAAAAATATATGAGGGGACAGTAAAGAGACCTTTCCAAAGATCTCTTTACACCTAGGCCTGCGACTGGGACACGGGAGCATCCGCTACATCTTGAGGAAAGAAGGTTTAATCATAATCACAGACGAGGATTCTTTACTGTACGAGCAGTGAGACTATGGAACTCTCTGCCACATGATGTTGTGATGAGTGATTCACTACTAACATTTAAGCAGAGCCTGGATGCCTTTCTTAAAAAATGTAATATTACCAGTTATGTATATTAGATTTTATGACAGGGTGTTGATCCAGGGAACTAGTCTGATTGCCGTATGTGGAGTCAGGAAGGAATTTGTTTCCCCATTGGAGCTTGTTTGACACATTGGTTTTTTTTTTGCCTTCCTCTGGATCAACATGTTAGGCTACGGGTTGAACTAGATCAGGGGTGGGGAACCTCCGGCCCGCGGGCCGCATGCAGCCCGCCATGACCTTTTATGTGGCCCCCGGGCAAATTCCCGGGGGAGGCAGTGCTGGTGCTGTCACCGCGGTCTTGCTGCCGCCGGCCCTTTAAATCCACACATTGCTGTTTGTGCTGCAATGTGTTCTCCCGTCGGCCAGTGCCAATTGTGGGCGGGTCCACAGCAGCCTCACAGCTTCCAGCCTTGTGTGTCCGCCCCCTGCCCTCCGGAGATCAGTGCCTGCCTTCTCCTTCTGATGCAGTGTGTCCGGCTCCTGCACTCCGGTGATGTGATTGCAATGCTGCTGTGAGTCCAGCACCGACCCTCTGCTGCTATGTGCCCTGCCCAATGCTTTGTGCCTTTTACCAGTTCTGTAAACCTTCTCCCCCAGAGTTGCATGAAACTCTCAGCGCAGTGTGCCCCCCAATGTCCTGTGTGCACCCCCACACAATCCTATGTGCAGCCCATCACCCAGTCCTATGTGCAGCCCATCACCCAGTGCTATGTGCACCCCCCCAGTCCTGTGTGCAGCCCCCCCAGTCCTGTGTGCAGCCCCCCCAGTCCTGTGTGCAGCCCCCCCTCCAGTCCTGTGTGCAGCCCCCCCTCCAGTCCTGTGTGCAGCCCCCCTCCAGTCCTGTGTGCAGCCCCCCCTCCAGTCCTGTGTGCAGCCCCCCCCAGTCCTGTGTGCAGCCCCCCCAGTCCTGTGTGCAGCCCCCCCCAGTCCTGTGTGCAGCCCCCCCCAGTCCTGTGTGCAGCCCCCCCAGTCCTGTGTGCAGCCCCCCAATGTCCTGTGTGCACCCCCACACAATCCTATGTGCAGCCCATCACCCAGTCCTATGTGCAGCCCATCACCCAGTCCTATGTGCACCCCCCCAGTCCTGTGTGCAACCCCCCAGTCTTGTGTGCAGCCCCCCAGTCCTGTGTGCAGCCCCCCCAGTCCTGTGTGCAGCCCCCCCCAGTCCTGTGTGCAGCCCCCCCCAGTCCTGTGTGCAGCCCCCCCCAGTCCTGTGTGCAGCCCCCCCCAGTCCTGTGTGCAGCCCCCCCAGTCCTGTGTGCAGCCCCCCCAGTCCTGTGTGCAGCCCCCCCAGTCCTGTGTGCAGCCTCCCCCAGTCCTGTGTGCAGCCTCCCCCAGTCCTGTGTGCAGCCCCCCCAGTCCTGTGTGCAGCCCCCCCAGTCCTGTGTGCAGCCCCCCCAGTCCTGTGTGCAGCCCCCCCCCAGTCCTGTGTGCAGCCCCCCCAGTCCTGTGTGCATCCCCCTCCAGTCCTGTGTGCAGCCCCCCCCCCCCCCCAGCCTCATGCCCCCAGTTAATTAATTGCTTCACCCAATATAGCAGGGTCATTTAAACATTGATAATTTTGTGCGGCCCCCGAAGGTTGGTAGAAATTTCCAAATGGCCCCCGACAGAAAAGAGGTTCCCCACCCCTGAACTAGATGGACTTAGAGTCTCCCTTCAACCTTAAAAACTATGAAACGACTTCCTGTTCCTGTCCTGGCTGAGGTGGCAGCTTAGGGGAGAAGCTCCTGCCACCCCTCACAGAAACCGACTAAAAACAGACCCCCCGGACGAGCCACCAAACAGAGAGCAGCACAGGAGGTTACCTAAAGCAGACAGCTATGGAACGGTACCTCCTGAGAAGCTCTGGGAGCGGTGAATCAGCCTGGAGAAGCTTTGATATGGACAGAGGAGAAGATAAGATAATGGCACCGAGCCTGATGGGGGAGGAGCCTGAACGCATGGTGAGAGACACAGAAAAGCAAACACAGAGCTGGAAGGGGAGAGATAAGGGAGATATGAGCGAGGAGACAGGAGATAAGGAAGATATGAGCGAGGAGTCACAGGAGGACACAGCAGGAGAGAGGTGGATGCAGGGGACTGATGATGGTGGATCGCAATGGGAGGATGAAGGAGATATGGAGGCAGAGGGGAGAGAAGATGCAGGCAAAGCAGGGCAGCTCAGAGACACAGCAGTGTTGGAGGATGAAACTGACAAACAGCACAGGGAGATTAATCCCACTCAGACTCACAGGAAGTCAAATGCAAGAATTCATAGTACCCCTTCCAAAGGAAACAAAAAGCAGCCTACTACACCAACATCACAAGCCTGCAAGCTATTGGGGGATGGAGGTGGTGGCCCAGTCCAGACAAAGAGAACTAAGAAAACAGCACCACCTGCAGGCCAAGACAAGTACACACAAAAGCTTAATGTGGACTATAAAAAACTGGCTGAAGAAGTGACATCACACTTGTCAAAAGAGGTTAAAGTGGCCATTGAGGCAGCCATACAAACATCATTAGCTAATATGCAAAAACAGATAAATGCCCATGCCTCTAGACTGGCAGAATCAGAGCAGAGAATATCTGACTCCGAGGAGACAATACTGGCTATGCAAGCACAAATAGCAGCTCTAGCAAAATCTAATGAATACTTGAAGGATAAAGCGGACGATTTGGAAAACAGATCGAGACGAAACAACTTACGTATAGTCGGGTTGCCAGAGTCTGTGTCGATTGGACGGTTGGATAATATATGCGAGTTGGAGCTACCGCAGGCCCTGGGCATAAAGGCGAAATTCAGAGTTGAAAGAGCCCACAGAGTGGGTCCACTGAGACACCAGGAGGCGAATAAGGGAGAGGGCCAAAACTCAAACAAGAATACCCCGATAAGAGCCAGGCAGGTGATTGTCAAGTACCTTGATTATAAGCATAAGGAGGAAATATTGAGGGCCTTTAGAGAACGAAAGCGTCCACTACAATATCAAGGCAACAGACTGCTAATTTTTGGGGATTATTCAGCGGAAGTATCCAGAAGGAGAAAAGAATTTACCAAAATTTGCTCATTTCTGTACAACAAAAAAGTAAAGTGCCAGCTATTATACCCTGCTACACTGAAAGTTAGAAACCCCAATGGCTCGTTTGTATACTACAAGGACTACAAAGAAGCAGAAAACATTCTCATGGCAGAGCTCAACAAGACTAGGTCAGAAAGGCAAGAAAAAGGAGCTAGTGGAGAAGGGAATAATAGAAGAGGATCCCCCACAAGCTCAGGAAGAGATGTGGGACGTCTTGGGGGACAAAAGCAAGTCGAGACCAGGGAGGAAAGGAGGCCAAGCCCGGGTCGACAGCATAATTCTCGCCTGGAACACAGGAACCAACCCTTGGAGAGAAACCATGATACCTGAACTGGAACTCGCTCATTGTTTTTCCTTTTTTTGCCTGTTTTTTTTTTTTTTTTTTTCTCTCTTCCCAAACAGGGAGAGGCGTTGAGGAGGATGCATTACGGAGAGAGGGTTGGGGAGGTGAGAGGAGGAGGGGGAAGGGAGAAAAGAGAGGAAAACATCCCAAAGTCTGGGTCCTCTTCCCCCCCTCTTTTTTTTTTTTTTTTTTTTTGTTCTTCTCCTTTCTTTCTCCATCTTCTCTCCCCTTGGTCTTTTTTTTTCTTTTTTTCTTTTTCTCCTTTGTCCAGGAACATCATCCAAATTCAAATGAAGTGGGCCTGTTCTGGGCGGACTGATGGCTACCTGGAGTCAGAGATAAGTAGGACTGGAGAATCTTGCTGAGGTTTTGACATACTGTGCTAATTTTTGCATAATTTTCAAAGGCTTATTCAAGTTAGTCCGGGGATAGAACATATATTTTTTGGGGGGTGATTAGGGAGCTACATATTTTGGCTAGGAATAGGGGAGCTCACCAACGTGGCGGGAAACGCCGTGGATTTCTCGGAAGGGAAAATATGTTTTACAGTTACATGCTTTTTGTTGTATTTGTTATATTTGCAAGGTGGGGAAAGGGAGTGTCGATTTTGTGGTACCAACTGTGATTCTAGTGTCGAACATCTCGTCTTCCTTGATGCAGGGGCCCATAGGGGAGGGAGTAGTAAAAGCAGAATACACAGGTTAACATGATACAGATAACTACGTGGAATGTTAAAGGGCTGAGATCACCTAACAAACGAGCAATGATATTGAGACATCTGAAAAGACTAAAGACAGACATTGCCTTATTACAGGAAACCCACTTGGGGGGGGAGGACTTTTTCCGCATGAAGAAACATTGGGTGGGCACCGTTTACGGGGCAGCGGCACAAGGTAGAAAAGCGGGCACTATGATTCTAATAAATAAACAATTCAGTCATGAGGTAGTGGCACATGAGGCAGACGACCATGGAAGGTGGCAGCACTTAACAATCGTTAGTCCAGCGGGTAAACTCAGTATTTATAATGTCTATGGCCCAAATTCACAACAAATCACATTCCATGATGACATAAAGGCCACCATATTAGCAGATGGAGAGGCTAACATTATAGTGGGAGGCGATTTTAACACTGTCCCAGACTCAGCTGAAGATAGGAGGAGGGGCGAGGAGGGGACAGCTAATGTGGGCAGGAGTTTAGACAATAGGGATGTAACATTAGAAGACGTAGGACTGAAAGACATCTGGAGACTAACTCACCCACATGACAGAGAGTATACACACTTCTCTCACCCTCATGATAGCTGGTCACGTATTGATCAGTTCTGGATCTCGCAAGACTTACTGAGTGGAACGCAAGATTGTGTGATAGAGAATATGGTGATCTCTGATCATAGTCCGGTGAGATTGGGCATTAGAGAGAAATTCAGGAGAGGTACAGATATCATATGGAGATTCCCATCGTTCCTTCTCAGGCAAGATAATTTCCACAAGGTGCTACAGGAGTGGTGGGGAGAATTCGCAGAGGACAATAAGGAACATAGAGAGTCCCCAGTGATATTTTGGGAAACGGCAAAAGCGGTCCTAAGGGGCCGTCTGGTGGGGTACGCAGCCATGATCAAACGGAAAACCAATGAGAATTATAATTTCCATAGTGAAGCAGTACGGGTAGCATATACAAATTATGTGACAAATAGATCTCCCATGACAAAAGGCAGATGGCTGGAGGCAAAAGAGGGATTTGACGAATGGGCCAAAAAAAAGGAACAACTCTATTCTGGTCGCACAAGGAGGTTGACTTACATAGGTTTGGCAACAAGGCGGGAAGGATGTTGGCCAATCTGGCAAGGGGCAGCAGAAAGATGACAGTGATCTCTAAACTGAAAACAAAGGGGGGAGAGGTGACTACGGATCCTAAGGACATTAATAAGCTGTTGGGAGATTACTATAGAAAACTATATGGGTCAGGGAATAACGACATGACTGATGAGGCAGAGTGGCTAAGACAAGCCCAAATGCCTAGCTTGACGGAGGAAGATTTGAGTGCCTTAAACGCAGATATCACAGTAGAGGAGGTGACGAGAACAATTGGGGAGCTTAACACCAACAAGGCACCGGGACCTGACGGTTTCAATAGTGAATTCTATAAGGCTCTGAAGGATCTGATCTCGCCGGATCTAACCTCAGTCTTTAATGCTTTCCTGGGAGGGGCGGAAATACCCAAAAATTCCAACATAGCATATATTAAATTACTCCCCAAGGGAACCAAGGACCTGGATGATCCCTCTAGTTATAGACCTATATCGCTCATAAATCAGGATTTAAAAATTATGTCCAAGATCATGGCTAATAGACTGGCCGAGATCTTACCTAGGATCATTACGAATCACCAGGTGGGGTTTATTAAGGGGAGAAATGCCGTTACCAATATCCGAAAGACAATTCTAGTGGTAGACGCGGTTAGACTGGGTCTCACTGAGGGAGGGGCTAGACCTGCCCTAGTTACACTTGACGCAGAAAAAGCGTTTGATAATGTAAATTGGGGGTGGTTAGACAGGGTAATGGAGGCCATAGGGATTGTAGGCAAGATGAGACTTTACATTAGAAACCTTTATGCCAACTCGGGAGCTAGGGTTCACACTCCGGGCTTTCTATCAGACGTGTTCCCTTTGATGAAGGGAACAAGACAGGGCTGCCCATTATCTCCTCTTTTATTCAACCTGGCAATCGAGCCGTTGTCAAGAATACTACAGGGACAAAATAGCTTTAAAGGAATCAAGATAAGGGGTTCAGAAGTAAAGACAGCGCTTTTTGCTGATGACATCATACTTTATATGGGGGACCCCGGTGCGGATTTGCCACAGACTCTTGCCTTGATTGAAAAATTTGGCTCATTCTCCGGTTTCAAACTGAACAAAAAAAAATGCGAGATCATGTTCCTAAAGGGGCATCATGGGACAATGGGGGGACAAATAAGGGATGGCTGTCTATGTGGAATTCCTATAGCACAATCTTCAATTAAATACCTGGGAGTGCATATAGGAAGATCGGTGGAAACAATCTATAACTTGAATTATGGACCGCTAATCAGGAAAATTATAGTTCAATTAAAGGGATGGAAAGGTCTGCCACTTCCATTACTGGCAAGATGTCACCTGATAAAAATAATGAGCTTTCCTAGGCTGCTGTATCCCTTCCAGACAATCCCGCTATTGCTAAAACTAAAGGATGTGAATAAGCTCAACTCCGCGTATACAGAATTTCTGTGGAGGGGAAGGAAACCCAGAATAAAGCTGCGTACGCTGATGAAGTCAGCAGAGGAGGGAGGTCTAAACTTGCCAGATGTCCAAGGGTATAATCTTGTATGTATCATGAGGCATGTAATTGATTGGGTGAGAGGAACGAGTAGGCACTCAGATCATGCGATGGAAACTAAATATGCGTCACCGTGGGATCTGACGTCCATTCTGCACTCCCCACTATCCAGGGTTGAAGGGCACATAAGGAACTCAATTATATTCCGAGACACCATGCTAACATGGAAGTCGGTAAGGAAAAAACTGGGGCTCTCATGGAAAGTGTCCAAGTACTTGAACCCCTGGGCATTCCCAAATTTTCCCCTGGGACGAGAAAACAAGCTATTTACTAGATGGAAAGAGAGGGGAGTCAGGAGAATGATAGATGTTATGAATGTGGAGGACAGGAGGTGGATGACAGGTCGGGAAGTGCTGGATAAGTACAACCTTAATAGCTCACATGTCATCCAGTATGAACAATTGAAACATGGAATAATAGGAGACCTGGGTGTGGTTGGAAGAGAGCTGAACAGAAGTTCGATTGATGAGTTACTGGAATGTGATGTAACAAGTATAAATGTCTCTAAAATTTATCGATCGCTAAGGGGGGTGCTTATCTCTCGGGAGGATAGTCGGACTTTAAAAGCGTGGGGGAAACAATTGGGAAGGGAAGAAGTGGTGGATGATATACTGAGAGGATGGGTACAAGTGCGGAAACACATTACCAATGAGAGATGGAGAGACACTCAATTCAGAATTCTACATAGGGCCATTATAGGTTTCAACATACCAGGTAGGGATAGGTGGTGTCCTAAGTGTCAAAAAGAAAAAACGGATATGCTGCATGGGCTATGGGAATGTGAGACAATCGCTAGGTTCTGGAACCAAGTCAGACTATTTGCCCAGTCAACATGGGGAATTTTCAGCAAACTAGACTTAATGGTGTGGATTTTCCACTCCTTTGAGGGAGGAGTAGGAGGAGGACCGAGCACGCAGGAAAAGAGGAAATACGCAATAATGCATGACATAGCCTTGATAGCTAAGCGTTGCATCTTAAAACACTGGATTCAAAGGGAGGGCCCATCCATAAAGGAGGTTGTGGGCGAACTACACAACCTTCTGAAGTGGGAAAAACTAGAAGCGGAGAGGGATAAAGATGGGTTGACAGCCAAGTTTTTTGTGAGATGGAGACATTTTATTGAAAGCCAATTCACACAGGGAGAAATAATTAACCTGATGGCACCTTTTGTTCACTCGGAGTGGTATATCCTGAGCGATATCCAGGACAGCCTGGGTAAACTGAGAATCACCTAGGAGGGGGCTCTGGCGGGAGGGGGAGACGAGACGGTTGGGAATACCAAGACACGCTAGCAAAATTGAAATCATTCAGGGACGACACAGAGATTTAACGAATTGTATTGCATATGTTATATTATATTTCATTACCTATGTTTTGGTTTAATGTTACTGTATACTATCTTAAATCGAACAGCAACATGGAACTCCAAATTGGGGTATCACCCACCTCTATGTCACATTTTGTCAGACGAATGTTCTTCTTTTGCAATGATACTTGTCATGTTTTTACAAATTTGAAAAATCAATAAAAAACGTTTTGGAAAAAAAAAAAAAACTATGAAACTATAAAACTAGTGTTGCACTAGGTTGGGTTGTGCTGAACTGACCATGAGAACAGGAACAACTCTGGTGAAAGTGGAAAAGGTTTGTTTAATGGTGCTCTGTGC
The DNA here is from genome assembly GCF_048569485.1 of Anomaloglossus baeobatrachus. Lineage (NCBI taxonomy): Eukaryota > Metazoa > Chordata > Amphibia > Anura > Aromobatidae > Anomaloglossus > Anomaloglossus baeobatrachus. The sequence goes on along the minus strand of NC_134357.1, from coordinate 392,462,733 downwards.
TCTAGAAACGAATGAGAAGCTGTGTACCTACTATATCATGTACATAGTTGTCATCAAAGGAATGTAGAGTAAAACTATGTTGTTGTTAAAGAACTGGTGGTTTCCTTTCCTGAATGAATCAACATGTAGTCCTTGTCCTAGCCAGCAGACGTTATAGACACCAAGTGGCCTGCACGGGCGTACTGCTCTCATGACACAAGTCCACTCATTCCGACATCTTTCATGTAGCATATCGGGGCGTAAGAAAACTGCACCTCACCCATGACTACCACCCAGTGCCTCATTACGCATGTGCCACTTTAGGTACCATTTTATTAAAGACCTGCCATGGAATGACATTGCGCATGCACCACCCACCCCAATGATGGCGGTGACATGAAATTTCAAAAAGAGGCAGGTCAATATATAATCAGTGACTTATAGACACACAGGAGGCAAGTGGAGAAGCTGAGGACCAGAAGAAGACCCTACCCCCAGTCCCACCCTGATGCACAGGGCTGTAATTAGAAGAAAAATTCATAAGCTAATTAAACAACCACAGATCGGATTCCTTCACCTAAGGTATCAGTTCAATCAGTATAACAGCGCCATATACTGTTACATTTTGCTGACAAGTTCTCCTTAACAATCCAGTAGTATGCAATAAGATTTGAAGCTCCCTCTAGTGGTGACAACAGATGGATTGAAGCTCAGTATAAGAAAATTACGCTCCAATGGTTATAAGAAATAGTAAGAACAGATGAGCAATTTGAGACTGTTTGCTAATGATATGTTGTCTGACAAAGCCTTTTCTTTGGCATTGGCTGGGAATACAGCAAACTGTGTTGGATTACTGAGACATTTAGCTGAAGCTTCAGCAGTTAAGCTATGTGGACAGGAATTGTCTACGTGCAACATGTAATAAAATAATGTGACCCAAATCATTACATGACCCTTTTCTTATATATTTGTATTTTTACTACTCCTAATTGTCAATCAATTTACCAGCTGATTCTATATCAATGTTTCTTTCTCTTTTCAAGTAGAACACCATATCTTTCAACATGAAGCTTAAGGCCCTGTGCGCACTAGAAAATGGAAATTTCTTAAGAAAATTCCGCAGGCTCTGAAAGATTTCCGCACCCGCGGAAAAAAAACGCAAAAAAAACTCACCGAAATCCGCATGCGTTTTGTTATGTTTTGCTGCGGTTTTGTTGCGGCTTTGGTGCGGTTTTGATGCGGTTTTTCCGCGGGTTGGTAGATGTGTTTTAATGCATTCAATTCAATAAAGCACATTGGAAAAAAAAAAAAAAAGTCATTTGATAGATAGATAGATAGAAGGATGGATAGATGAATAGATAAATTGCTAGATAGATAAATAATGGATAGATATTAGATAGATAATGGACAGATGGATAGATAGATGGATAAATAGAGGGATAGATAGAGGGATAGATAGATAGATAATCAATAGATAGAGGACAGATCAATCAATAGATGGGGTCTCTGTGAGGACACACTGCAGTTCTCACGAGCGGTAATGTGTTCACATTACCGACCATGAGAAATGACCTGTAATTACCTCTACAGGCTCGTTACGAGGCTGCATTAAGTACAGTGTGTCAGACGCGGCTGCAGCAGTCTGCAAGCGTCGTGGGACCTTGGTGTATTATGCTGGAGCTGTGTGTTGGGAGGGGTTAATAAAGGGGTGAAAGAGGGGGCTTTTTGTGTTTTATTTAAAATAAAGGATTTTTCGGTGTGTGTGTTTATTCACTTTAATTACCGGTTAATAATGAAAGCCGACTCATAGACGCTGCCATGATTAAGCCTGGACTTCAATGGCAGTGATCCGCTGCCATTTAACTCCTTATTACCTGGATTGCCACCGCATCACAGCAATCTGGAAGAGCCGGGACACTCCGGGACTGTCGCATAATGGATGCGACAGTCTCGGGGCAGCTGCGGGCTGATATTCTCAGCTGCGATAGGGGGAAGGGGAATTAAACCTGGCCCTCGCCCTCCCCAGCCTGAGAATACCGGGCCGCCGCTGTGTGTTTACCTCGGCTGGACGGTAAAAATACGGCGGAGCACGGGTTTTTTTTTTTTTTTAATTTTTATATGTACGTTTGATTTCTATGTGTATTCTATATGTCTGTGTGTGAGTGTGATCTGTGTGTGTTCTATGTGTGTGTGTGATGTGTGGGTTTACTCTGCTCCGCTTCCTCTTCCTGTCATAATGACATCACTTCCCTGCAAAACGCAGGGCAGTGATGAACATTAGGTCCCAAAAAACGTGAAATAACGCAGGAAATAACGCAGGAAAACGCAATGAACTGCACAGAATATGCTACCTGCGTTATTCCCTGCGGAATTTTCACGATTACATTACAGTCAATGGAGTGAAATCCCGCAGCTATCTGTGGAAAAGAAGTGACATGCAATTGTTTTTGCTGCGGGAATCCCGCAGCAAAACATGCGGCTGTCAAAATCCGCCTAGTGCGCACAGCATTTTTTTTCCCCATAGGATTTACTGGTGTGAGGTAGCGTGGTCGGCTGCGCAGCAGAAGACACGGGATCCAGGCACCAAGGGTCACAGCACACAGTTTAATATCCAAACAAAAGTCCACAACAGCACACATGTGCCTCTCCGGCAGAGAACTCAGGGAGTTGTGTTCACTCCCTCACACTCGGCACCCCCGCCCTTCTTCCTGTTTCCTTTTAACCCTTCCTTCAGCCTGTAGGGAAACAGCATTAACCCTGGAGTGGAGTTACTTTCTATCATGGAGTGAGCACAACCGGGGCGAGACATACCGGCCGTCATAGATAACCCCGGTCACAGTCTCACATACCCCCCCCCTCAGTTCAAGCATGCGGGGTTGAACTCCCGCCATCAAACACGGGCCGCGGGACAAGGCATCGGCGTTGCCCTGCAACCCACCGGCCCGGTGTTCAACCGTAAACCGGAAGTTCTGCAGAGAAAGGAACCACCGGGTAACCCGGGCATTCCGTTCCTTGGCGGACCTCATCCAGACCAGTGGAGAGTGATCCGTCACCAAGCGAAACTGCCGTCCCAGCAGGTAATAGCGTAGGGACTCCAAGGCCCACTTGATCGCCAGGCACTCCTTCTCCACTACGCTATAATTCCGCTCGGGAGGGGTGAGCTTCCTACTTAAGAAGGTGACGGGGTGTTCCTCCCCCTGAACCACCTGAGACAGCACTGCCCCCAGGCCGACCTCCGAGGCGTCAGTCTGTACTATGAACTCCTTCCGGAAATCAGGGTTTACAAGAACGGGCTGTCCGCACAGGACCCCCTTCAGGGCCCGGAAGGAGTCCTCGGCCTGCGGAGTCCAGCGCACCATGACGGACTTCTTGCCTTTGAGAAGGTCCGTCAAGGGGGCTGATAGTCCTGCAAAATCTTTTACAAACCTCCTGTAGTACCCCACGATACCCAGGAAGGCCCTAACCTGCTTCGTGGTCAGGGGTCTAGGCCACTTCTGGATCGCCTCAACCTTGTTAATTTGGGGTTTAATCACTCCTTGGCCTATCACGTAGCCCAAGTAGCGGGCATCCGTGAGTCCCAACGCACATTTCTTGGGATTGGCTGTCAATCCGGCTGTTCGAAGCGCGTCCACCACCGCTTGTACCTGTTCCAAGTGGGTCTGCCACTCGGAGCTGTAAATAATGATGTCATCAAGGTACGCTGATGCATACGCCTGGTGGGGTTCCAGCACCAAGTCCATCAACCTCTGGAACGTGGCCGGAGCGCCATGTAACCCAAAAGGCAAGACAACATAGTGGAAGAGACCCTCCGGCGTAACAAAAGCGGTTTTCTCCTTGGCGGACTCCGTCAGTGGCACCTGCCAGTACCCCTTGGTCAGGTCGAGCGTGGTAAAATATCGCGCCTGTCCCAGCCTATCAATCAGCTCATCCACCCGGGGCATGGGGTAGAGATCGAACTTGGATATTTCGTTCAATCTCCTAAAGTCATTGCAGAACCTTAAGGAGCCATCGGGTTTTGGTATTAGGACAATGGGACTAGCCCATTCACTCCGGGATTTTTCGATGACCCCCAGGCGTAGCATTGTCTTCACTTCCTCTGATATGGCTTGTCTTCGAGCCTCCGGCACGCGGTATGACTTCAGGCTTACCTTCAGGTGGGGCTCGGTGACAATATCATGTCGTATCAGACTGGTCCTACCAGGCAGCTCGGAGAAGACATCGGGGTTCTGCTGAACCAGCCGTCTGGCCTCTCGCCTCTGTGTCTTGGTGAGGGCTTCTCCAATCCTTACTTCCGGTTCGTCCTCTCCGGAGGTCGCTGGAGCCGGATGTGAACGACACGAAGAGGAGGGAGATGGGGAAAAAACAACCATCAGGCTTTCCCGTTCCTGCCAAGGTTTTAATAGGTTGACATGGTACATTTGTTCAGGTTTCCGCCTACCGGGCTGCAATACTTTATAGTTGACCACCCCGACTCTTTCCTTTATCTCGTAGGGGCCTTGCCACTGAGCCAGGAATTTACTCTCCGCCGTGGGGATTAAAACCAACACCCGATCCCCGGGTTTAAAGGTCCGCACGGTGGCTTGTCTATTGTAGCGGCCGCTTTTCGCGGCCTGAGCCTCCTGTAAATGCTCTTTCACAATTGGCATGACCGCGCTTATGCGGTTCTGCATTCCTAAAATGTGTTCAATCACACTTTTATGGGGGGTGGGCTCTTGCTCCCATGTTTCCTTTGCCAGGTCCAACAATCCCCGGGGATGTCGCCCGTATAACAATTCAAAAGGCGAAAACCCCGTGGATGCCTGTGGCACCTCTTGTATGGCAAACATCAAATAGGGAAGCATCATATCCCAGTCTTTCCCGTCTTTGGAGATCACCCTTTTGAGCATGGTTTTCAGGGTTTTATTGAATCGTTCTACTAACCCATCCGTCTGAGGATGATAAACAGACGTGCGCAACTGCTTGATCTGGAGTAGCCGGCATAGCTCTTTGGTCACTTTAGACATGAATGGGGTCCCCTGATCCGTAAGGATCTCCTTGGGCAACCCCACCCGGCAGAACACAGCAAACAACTCCCGAGCTATAAGCTTCGCCGCAGTATGTCTGAGAGGTATCGCCTCTGGATACCGGGTGGCATAGTCAACGATCACTAGGATATGTTGGTGCCCTCGAGCAGACTTTACGAGGGGCCCCACCAGATCCATCCCTATCCGTTCAAAAGGGACTTCTATAATGGGTAACGGTACCAACGGACTGCGAAAGTGGGTCAGGGGTGCGGTAAGCTAACACTCCGGGCAGGTTTCGCAGAACCGTTTTACCTCCCCAAAGACCCCGGGCCAATAGAACCTTTGCAATATTCGCTCCTGCGTTTTCTTGACCCCTAGGTGGCCACTCATCAGGTGTTGATGAGCCAAGTCGAGGACCCGCCGGCGATACGGCTGGGGCACCACCAACTGCTCTACCCCCACGCCCCGTATTTCATCTACCCGGTAGAGTAAATCCTGCTTAAGAGCGAAATGGGGGTACCTTACCTGGGCACCGGGCAGCTGTGCCACCCCGTCAACTACTGTCACCCGACTCCAGGCATGTATTAATGTAGGGTCCTGGAGTTGGGCTGTCCCAAACGTATCCGGGGACGCCTCCAACTCCGGGATGGGCTCGACCGTCTCAGCCTCTCCTGCCAATACCTCTAGGGGCGACCTATCGGGTTCACATTCTGTCCCTATCATGGGGACCCCTACGGCAGGCGTCCCGGATTCAGGATTGTAGGGCTCAGGTCCCGGACTGACCAATATCTGAGGGGACTTAGGAGGTCCCTTCCATAAAGTCCAAAAATAGGGCAGATCCCTTCCTAGGATCACATCATAGGGAAGAGTGTTAATAAGTCCCACCTCATGTTGCACCTGACCGCAAGGTGCTGTGATGGTGACAATCCCCGTGGGATAGTCTCGGCGGTCCCCATGTATGCAAACCACCCCCACGGTACGTCCTGTGGCCTTTACTTTAGCCCTCAAGGTTGATCGCACAAGGGTCACTAAGCTTCCGGAATCCAACAATCCTGTAACCGGACATCCATTCACCTGTATTTGGCACAAGTGGGGCTCAGTCTCTGGGGAGACCAGGTCAGCGGTACACACCACCTGAGCATACATTGAACCCCGCCGGGTAACCCCACAATCCATGGGCTCCGTGGTGAGTGGACACTGGGCTTCCCTATGTCCCACCCGCTGGCACCGCCAACATCTAATAGGGAAGGAAACCCCCTTGACGAGTTGTCGTTTAGGGTACAGTACCTTTCGGACCTCAGGGACGGCGGGCGCGGCCTCAGACGGGACGGTAGCGGACTCCTGCACCGGTGTCAGCGGTGGGTCCTTGGCCCTAGGCTTGGAGGGGCCGGACCGACGGGCGGTACGCAAAGTCTCAGTGTCCCGTATCAAGTCCTGCGTAGCCACATGCCGCTCTACCAGGGACACTAATTGGTCCAGGGTACTCGGGTCGCCCTGTCCTACCCACCGTTGAATGGTGACGGGTAAAGTGCGCACAAAACGATCAACTACTACCCTTTCCACCATTTGCGCCGGGCTCAGAGTGTCAGGCTGCAACCACTTTTTTACGAGATGCAACAAGTCATAGGCCTGGGAGCGTACGGGTTTGGCTTCCTCATAGAACCACTGATTTACCCGCTGAGCCCGTACATAGGTATTCACCCCCAACCGAGCCAGTATTTCGGCTTTCAAAGTCGCATATTCTATGGCGTCCTCGGTACAGAGGTCCAGGTACGCTTTTTGGGGTTCCCTCGTCAGATAGGGCGACAATACCTCAGCCCACTGGGGGGTCGGCAGTTTTTCCCGCTCGGCCACCCGCTCAAACACCGCCAGGAACGCTTCCACATCATCCCCCGGGGTCATCTTTTGCAACGCTTGTCTCACCGCTTTCCGGACGCTGCCGTCGTCACCCGGTCCCGGGGTTGTTGCTGCCGGTCCGGCACGGATCGACTTGGCCAGGAGAACCATCTGTTCTTGGTGCCTTTGTTCTTGCAATTTCAAAGATTGCTGCTGATGATCCAACGACCGGAGCAGGTGTGCATTGATCTGTTGCTGCTGCTTTAGTATTTCCTCCATGGCGTCGCCGGGTTTGGGCTGTAGTATAGCCGCTTGAATCCAGGACATGTGCTACCGGGTCACCAGAAATGGACGCTACACCTCACCGGGCTGGCATGCCCGCCGATTCTCCACCATATGTGAGGTAGCGTGGTCGGCTGCGCAGCAGAAGACACGGGATCCAGGCACCAAGGGTCACAGCACACAGTTTAATATCCAAACAAAAGTCCACAACAGCACACATGTGCCACACATGTGCCTCTCCGGCAGAGAACTCAGGGAGTTGTGTTCACTCCCTCACACTCGGCACCCCCGCCCTTGTTCCTGTTTCCTTTTAACCCTTCCTTCAGCCTGTAGGGAAACAGCATTAACCCTGGAGTGGAGTTACTTTCTATCATGGAGTGAGCACAACCGGGGCGAGACATACCGGCCGTCATAGATAACCCCGGTCACAGTCTCACAAGACTTTATGCCAATAGGGGAGCTATTCCACCTAAACTGTAGCTACTAAAAACCTATATTTCTTACCATACCAATCAGACATATTACAAAAGTCAGATTTTTGAGTTACATTGCAACACTTTGGGAGTTTTGAATCCCATTTTTCAGAGAAGAGTCACTGTATGTGTGGGCATACAAATCGCAAACTAAGAAAACAAAGCAACACCTATACTTTAGAGTATGGGTTCAATCCTCCAGATCCACTTTCTTCTGAATTATAATTGTATAAGCAAAAAAGTTAGCATTCTGTAGCTTTGCTATTCAATACCCAAAGTGTACAACTTTTCAGCTCAGTGAATGTTTTTCAAGTTATTTCTATTGAAATAGAAATGAATGGGACTCTAAAGGGTGCTCTACACGCTGCGACATCGCTAGCGATTGCTAGCGATGTCGAGCGCGATAGCACCCGCCCCCATCGCTCGTGCGACATTTGGTGATCGCTGCCGTAGTGAACATTATCGCTACGGCAGCGTCACACGAACATACCTTGTCAGCGACATCGCTGTGACCGCCGAACAATCCCTCCCTCAATTGGGAGGTGTGTTTGGCGTCATAGCGACGTCACTGCGGTGTCACTAAACGGCCGGCCAATAGAAGCGGAGGGGCGGAGATGAGCGGGACGTAACATCCCACCCACCTCCTTCCTTCCTCATTGCCGGTGGACGCAGGTAAGGAGATGTTCGTCGTTCCTGCGGTGTCACACATAGCGATGTGTGATGCCGCAGGAACGACAAACAACATCGTACCTGTGGCAGCAGCGATATTAAGGAAAGGAGCGACGTGTCAACGATCACCGTTTTTGAACGATTTTGCGATCGTTGATCGTCGCTCCTTGGTGTCACGCTGCGGTGTCGCTACCAGCACCGGATGTGCGTCACTAAAGACGTGACCCCAGCGATATATAGGTAGCGATGTCGCAACGTGTAAAGCACCCTTTAAGAGGAGTTTGATCATGTTAAACTAACCACATCATGCAATAGTAGCTGGGGAGCTGAGTAAAAATGTAGTTTTTTTAAAAATTAATTAATTACGGTAATTTTATTTATTTAGTTTTATTTCTCCAGTTCATTGGGGAGATATTAGCTTGTAAAGTTTAGGTTATATAGTTTATGTTATAGATTAACTAATCGTTACCTGAGATTTGTCTCTGGGGGTGTGTACTTCTCCTGCAAGAGGATAGCCAATCATAAGTAGGCAGCTTTATTCAGGAGTGAAAAGAATACACCCTCCTCCCTGATCTCTGAAGCTACTGTTAAACATACAGCAGAGCTTAGTCATGTACCATTACAAACACTTCCAGATCTTATCTTACAGTGCTGACAGATCTGACCCTCCCCCCACACTGACTGCTGTGAGATAAGATCTGGAAGTGTTTTACCACTTTAGGACACCAATGCTTCCATGAAAGCAACATAGCAAGGGGGTTAAACCAAAACATTTTGACACAACCAAGATATTATCCTTGAACCGAAGTCTTGCACTTGAGCAGTAAAGTTACTCGCCAGCCAGTTATGTTGCCTAGTCTTGGATTTTGTTCAGTTCATGCTGGCCATTTCTATGGAATGCCTAATTGTGGCCACTGTACACCTAGACTGCCAAAAAAGCCGCCCTGTATCATTTACGAGCTGCATAATCTTTTTATTTAAGGAAAAGTTATACACAAAGGAATGTTAGGCATGCAACTTGGATGTATATTTTGCATGGTTGCTTGGTGTGCAGGCTAGTTGAGATCACAAGTCAACTATAATGAACACCCAATATGGCACATAATTCCTACAAGCATAGAAGTCATTAATCCACAAAGAAAATACCTAAAAACCTATTTTATTGAAATCACTACATACAAGACAATGGAAAAACAGCAGTCTTGATGGGGATACTAAGCACAAAAGGTGCATATTAGGCTGCAAAAAGGATAGGAAGGTAAGAATAGTGCATCATATATAGATATGAAGTCATAGCCTAATCCATAATAATAGAATTAACAAATAAAGTTAGTCCAATGTAAGGCTAAGAAACATTCAGGATATAAGCAAAGTTGCTAGCACAGCTTACTCATTGTCACTCAAGTGTCAGCCTGCACCAGTGTAACCTCGATGTGCATTTCGCATGGGCTTTCTCTGGGGGTCGTCATAATTGTGTATCAGGTCAGTCATAAATAGTAAAACCCACAGGTGTCCACTGTTAGTCCGCAATTAGTTGCACATCTTCAGTCTTAAAACTCACCATGTTCGCTGCAAATCTGCAACCAAAAAGTGCTGTGCCGATTGGGAAGAAATCAAAAGCTATATACACCCGTCTAGATGATGGAGAAGGGACTGCTTATGCGTAGATGCCTAGCGCCATTTTTGGAGGGTCCAAAAATCAACATATTACTATGGACGCCATCTTAGGAAGGTCACAAATCATATAAACCCATGTAAAGTGAGAAGGTATCTATTTCAACAATGCCATTTTGGTTGAGGGCATCATTTCTGCCAAAAGTGCAAAAAACTAAGAGAATAGTGAAAAAAGAGAAAAGAAAAACTGAGTAAAAAGATGAAGGGAAGACAGTGCAAAAAAGCACAATGTTCACCAGAAAAAAAGTCAAATCCTTTAACGTGAAACGTGCTATGAAAACACATAATACAGATAACATAAACCCATACATAAATGCAAACACACATATATGTACAGAAAAGTGCAAAATGCTTAAGATGCATAAGTGTATGGAATCCAGACAGGAAGAGTCCACATAGTCTTCAGGAGTGAACCTTTCAATCCACCAGTATATATACTGTGTATAATTTTTGTTTACCTGCACCAAAGATTTAGGGGTGTTTAGCAACGTAGTGACTCCTAACGAGGAAACCTTTTAGATGTTTCCCTTGGCGGGCAATCAAAGACGGAGCACAAGGGAGAAATTCAGACGACAGATCCGTCTTCAAATGGACCAATGTCTACAGAGTATCCTACTGATGGTTATACTTTGAGATGAAGCGAATATTTGGCTCCTGATTTGGTTTCTTTATATTAGGGTTAAGCAAATCGCTACGACTAGTGCGTTTAGCACAATTAAAAGCATGTTTTATGCATCCCCTCCTATAACTCCTTTCAAGTAATTTGGTCTCTAAATCCTGTTTCTCAAATAACTGTCAGAAGAACAGATCCGTCTTAACCTCAAAAACTGCCCAACTGGAACGGGGCAAATAGTGGAGGTGGTATGAGCTGGGAATACATGTAAAAGTGAGTTGACTGATGTCTCTGAGTCTCCTTACGGAACACGTCAGTGTGAGTCATGCCATTATCCTGAACCAGTAAGTTAATATCCAAAAATTTTGAGCATTTAGTATTATACTTGTATGTTAATTTTATCTTCTGGGTATTGTTATTAATTCCGACATGAAACACTGAAGTTCATGTTCCGTTCCCTGACATACAATCAACAAATCATCTATATAGGGGTACCATTCAAATGTGAAGGAGACGGCGTTTGCAGCAAAGCAAATCCTTCTTTCACAACACAAGCATTATTGCATCTAAAACCTGCATCTGATAGATAAGGCAATGAGAGGCTAAGGCGGGCTTTGCACACTACGACATCGTAGGTGCGATGTCGGTGGGGTCAAATTGAAAATGACGTACTTCTGGCATCGCATGCGACATCGTAGTGTGTAAAGGCTCGATGATACGATTAACGAGCGCAAAAGCGTTGTAATCGTATCATCGGTGCAGCGTCGGCGTAATCCATGATTACGCTGACGCGACGGTCCGATGTTGTTCCTCGTTCGTGCGGCAGCACACATCGCTGTGTGTGAAGCCGCAGGAGCGAGGAACTTCTAATGGCGTCACTGCGGCTTCCGTAGGATATGCGGAAGGAAGGAGGTGGGCGGGATGTTTACATCCCGCTCATCTCCGCCCCTCCGCTCCTATAGGCCGCCTGCCGTGTGACGTCGCAGTGACGCCATACGACCCGCCCCCTTAATAAGGAAGCGGTTCGCCGGCCAGAGCGACGGTCGCAGGACAGGTGAGTCCATGTGAAGCTGCCGTAGCGATAATGTTCGCTACGGCAGTTATCACAAGGGTATCGCAGCTGCGACGGGGGCGGGGACTATCGCGCTCGGCATCGCAGCATCGGCCTGCGATGTCGTTGTGTGCAAAGTGCCCCTAAGGGTATGCACACAGACATTATTTGAGGCAACCAAAATTAATTAGCTTTCTATGGCAAACCGCTGCAAAAAATATTCCTTCTTTGGGCAGTTTTTGCAAGAGGTTTTATTCCAGCTTTTTCATTGGAAAGAGGTTAGTTTGGTACCGTTTCCATTAGTAGCTGCTTCAAAGAACATTCACATTATATTTTCTCACAAAGTGTTTTTTCCAAAACTAAAAGTTGGAGAAAATACATTGAAAAGACTGAATATATGAATAGCAAAGTGTTTTGACATTTGAAATGAATAGGAAGAGTCTTTCAATCGTTTTTTGAGTAGATCTTCAAAAAACTCCCCAGAACACGTCTATGCTCAGATATCTTTAGAGACATCTATTTCTGAAAGACAATACAATGGACAGTCCGAAGTTGGACATGCTGGATTGTTATTTTCCCAGACAAATTTTCCTGGGTCCCATACACTTTAGACTGTTGGACAAACCTGTCAATATCGGTGGGTTCGGCCAACATTAGTCTAATGTATATTGGTGGCTTTATGCTACCAACCAATCTGTTTCACAAAGGATTGCCTAAAGTGGAAAAATTGTTACAAACCCTCAAGTAAACAAGAATGTTTCAGTCCAAATTAAACAAGCAGAGATCTGAAAAATATTAAGAAACTAAAATACAAAGTATGTAAGAAAGTTGTCTAACTTTTCTTTAGAAAATAATTCCGTTTCAGGCGTCTCCCATGAACAGTCTCTGTGTGTACACAGTTTCACATTGAATGTCACACATTGTGACTTGGCAGATCACCAAATCCCTGGCAACATTCCATAATAAGCTAAATCTAGGCAGCATTATGAGCGTTTTATAGATTAATCATGGACATCCCGGTGTAATTGATATCCCACTGTGAAGGCAGTTTTTAGGTATAAGACAGTGGTCGTGAAATTTCCATGCAGATCACGGACCTGCTATTGGCTTCGATGCAAGTTGTTTAATGTTTTACCCTAGTGGAGGGTACAAAGGTTAATATCCACAATGTACAGTTAGGTCCAGACATATTTGGACAGTAACTTACGTTTTTCATTTTAGCTGTTTACCAACACATATCCAAGATAGAGTTATATAATCAATGTGTCCTTGGAGTGCAGACTCTCAGCTTTAATTTGAGGGTATTCACATCTTAAATGGAGTAAGGGTTTAAAAATTATAGCTCTTTAAGGCCTCCGACACACATCCGTTAAAAACGTGCGTGTTTTGTCCGTTTCCGTATATACCGGAGACACGGACAAACGTGCACCAATGTTAATCTATGTTTGTGGTCAAACTTACATTTTTCATCATGTCCGGGTCCGTGATCCATATGTGTTTCCGTTATTCACGGCAGCATGTCCGTTTCCTGCACGGAACATGCACACACAGACACCATGAAAGTCAATGGTTTGGTGCGCACAAGTATGTGACACGGATGCATCTCAGTATGCTCCGTGTACGTTTTGTGCTGTTGTCTAGCGATGTCAGTCATTCATTCTTTTCCTGTGTATGTCGGTCAATCTCCCTCAGTCCGTCGGTCGGTCTCTCTCTGTCTGTCTGTCTCTCTCTCTCTGTCTTGTCTGTCCCTCTCTCTCTGTCGGTCAGTCTACCCCCTCTCTCATACTTACCGATCCCCGATCGCGCGGCGCTGCACGGCGTTCTCACCGCTCCGGCGGCTTTTACTATTTTGAAAATGCTGACCGCTCATTAATCAATCTAGTATTCCCTGCTTTCCATGCCCACCGGCGCCTATGATTGGTTGCAGTTAGACACGCCCACACGCTGAGTGACCGCTGTCTCACTGCAACCAATCACAGCCGCCGGTGGGCGGGTCTATAATGTGCAGTAAAAAAAAAAAATAATTAAAAAAATACGATGTGCGGTTCCCCCCCATTTTGATACCAGCCAGGGTATAGTCACACGGCTGAAGGCTGGTATTCTCAAGATGGGGAGCTCCACATTATGGGGAGCCCCCCAGCCTAACAATATCAGCCAGCAGCCGCCCAGAATTGCCGCATCCATTCGATGCGACAGTTCTGGGACTCTACCCGGCTCTTCCCGAATTGCCCTGGTGCGTTGGCAATCGGGGTAATAAGGAGTTAATGGCAGCAGCCCATAGCTGCCAATAAGTCCTAGATTAATCATTGCAGGCGTCTATGAGACTCCTACAATGATTAACCTGTAATTTAAAGTTAATAAACACACACAATGAAAAATCCTTTATTTGCAATAATAAACACTAACAAATACCCTTGTTCACCACTTTATTAACCCCCAAAAACCCATCCATGTCCGGCGTAATCCACGGAGGTCCCGCATCGCTTCCAGCTCTGCTACATGAAGGTGACAGGAGCTGCGGAAGAACACCGCCGCTCCTGTCAGCTCCACGCAGCAACTAATGTAAGTATCGCGATCAGCGATGACATCACTCAGGTAACTCGCGGCCACCGCTGGATCCTCCAACTGTGACAGCAAGTCACCCGAGTAACAGTGATGAAGTCACAGGTGAGTTGCGGTCTCGGGTGGGTGACTCCAGCTGGCCGCTGGTAACCTGAGTGACAGCAGCGAAAATCGCGCTGCTCACTTCAGTTACTCTGGGGACTAGCGGTCACCGGTGATTCCTTCACGGGTGACCGCTAATCATTATGCGACACACAGACAGAGCCGCGGTATGACAATGAAGTTGGGTGAAGGCCACCTGAGTTCATTCTCTATGCGCAACACTGTCTGCTGTCAGCGGGTAAGCATCAACGTCATTTTACATCACACACGTACCATTTCACACGGACAAAACACACTCACATGTCAGTTATGTATCTCACGCACACACGTACATTCCACACGCACACACGGCTAGCATACACTGTTCACACGGATGCCACACGTACTATAAAAACGGCCATAAAAACGGATCACGGACCTGAAAAACGGCCCGTATTACACGTGCGTGATTTTAACGGATGTGTGTCGGAGGCCTAACATGTAGCTGCAACTTTTTCAAGCGACCAAAAGTAATTGAACAATTATCTCAAAAGCTCTATAACCCCTTAAGGACTATGCGATTTTCCATTTTTCAATTTTGTTTTTTGCTTCTCTTCTTCCAAAAGCCGTAACTTTTATATTTTTCTGTCAATCTTGCCATATAAGGGCTTGTTTTTTTGCGGGACAAGTTGCACTTTTCAATGAAACCATGAGTTTTACCATATAATGTAATGGAAAACTTCAAAAAAAAATCCATGCCTGGAAAAATTGCAAAAAAAGTTTGATTGCACGATTGGTTTGGGTGTATTTTATTCACCACATTCACTATATGGTAAAACTGATGTGTCAGAATGATGCCTCAGGTCGGTGCGAATTTGTAGATACCAAATAGGTTTACTTTTGTCTAAAGAGTAAAAACAAATTCAGAAGAATGACCAAAAAGAGAGGCGCAATTTTTGTGCCGTTTTCCGCAATCTGTAGCATTCTCATTTTGGCCTCAGTGATGGCTTATTTTTTGCGTCCCAAGCTAACGTTTTTAATGCTACCATTTTTGTGCAGATGTGACATTTTGACCACCTGTTATTGCGTTTTGCACAAAATTTGCGACAACCAAAAAACGTAATTTTGGCGTTTGGAATTTTTTTGCCACTACACCGTTTACTTTTCAATGGGGCGAATGGGGGTGATTTGAACTTTTACCGTGTTTTTCCAAAAATAAGACACAGTCTTATACTTTTTTTGCCCCCCAAAAAAGCACTAGGGTTTATTTTTGAAGGAGGTCTTATTCTTGGAGAAACACGGTTGGGGGTGTAGCAATATGCATATGCTGTATGTCCTCTAGGGGCCTCTAGGGGTCTCTATTCTTGTATGTGTTCACAAGCAAGTGGGAACTCGCTGGTACTGCAGACAGAGTGCAGGCAGCAGAGAGAGATGTTATGGCTGACAATACCACCTAATAAATAGCCTGAAGATCTCCACTGAGTGTGATTACTGAGAGACACAACAGAACATGGTGGCAGCTGGACACAGAACCTTTATGTGACACACCTGCAAATCCTCAGAGCGTGTGTGTGAGACTGGGACTGTACAGAACATCATAGCAACTGTGAGTACAGATTTTCTGTCATTATACAAGATGGAGACTGGTCTGAAGCCCCCTCAGAAACTGGATGTCTCATCATGTAATCTATCCCAGACATGGAGACATTGGAAAGAGGAGTTTACTCTGTATGTGGATCTGACAGTGGCCCCCAGTGATGACAAACGTAAAGTAAAGCTGTTTTATTACTTAATTGTGGAAAAAGGCAGAGAACTAGCCCAGACCTTACTGCCAGACACAGACCACCTCGTCCTAGCAGAGATTGTGGAGGCATTTGATAAGCACTGTGACCCCAAGAGAAATGAGACTGTGGAAAGATACAGGTTTGTCACAAGACAGCAGGCGGATGGTGAAAATGTAGACAGATATGTGACAGAGCTGAGGACATTGGCTGCAACATGTGGCTTTGGGGAAATAAGAGATAGTCTCATAAGAGTATGTGGCAATATGGACACTCGCCTCAGAGAAAGGTTACTCAGAGACGAAGAGCTGACCTTAGAGAGATGCATGCAAATCTGCAGGGCTGCAGAGCTGACAAAGCGCAGCCTGAAGATGATGGCAGGCACCAGTGAGAATGATGATGATGATTAGGTACATAAAAAAACACACAGGACAAAAGGCGATCAACTAGGTCCAAATATATTTTATTAATAAAGAGTGCAGACAGGTGGAGGGGGTCAAAAACCGGTGTACATCACTGCAGCTAACATATGCAACCAATGTGCAAGACAATATACGATGTCAAGAGTATATATATATATATGCACAGTCAAATAATGCAATATGCACTCAGTACAGAGAATTTTAAATTATTAGCATGTTCACAAAGAGGACATATATATCCCTTAGTGGTATACGCAGCTCAATTATCTTCAGTGCACACAAAAGGATTTAGGTGTTGTATATAATGCAACAATAAATGCCACAAAACTTGCTCCGGACTCAAATCATGGAGCACATTGTAAATCGTAGGCATAGCCACAATGAGTATATATCAGTCAATCCTAAAGTGCACTGAGAGTGAGCCATAAGGGATATAGAAATTGTCCACAAATAAGAGAGCAGATAAGTAAGGGCATTTGCTGAAGGGCAAAACAAGACCTACATATTACCTGAAGATATGGATAGCTGCAGTGGATTGCGCCCAATGCGCATTTCGGTATTAACCTTCGTCAGGGGGCGTGCACTTTAGGATTGACTGATATATACTCATTGTGGCTATGCCTACGATTTACAATGTGCTCCATGATTTGAGTCCGGAGCAAGTTTTGTGGCATTTATTGTTGCATTATATACAACACCTAAATCCTTTTGTGTGCACTGAAGATAATTGAGCTGCGTATACCACTAAGGGATATATATGTCCTCTTTGTGAACATGCTAATAATTTAAAATTCTCTGTACTGAGTGCATATTGCATTATTTGACTGTGCATATATATATATACTCTTGACATCGTATATTGTCTTGCACATTGGTTGCATATGTTAGCTGCAGTGATGTACACCGGTTTTTGACCCCCTCCACCTGTCTGCACTCTTTATTAATAAAATATATTTGGACCTAGTTGATCGCCTTTTGTCCTGTGTGTTTTTTCTGTAGTATAATAGCGATTTGGTCCTGTCATTGTAGTCCTCATTCTGCACATTATATTCTTATTGTGATAATTTTTTATCATCGTTATGCAGAACTTGTGTATGCCATTACTTACTCTTCTGATGAGGTACATGCAGTATCTATGAAAGGAAAGACAAGACCAAGCTCCCCTATAAGCACGATCCACTGCAAATATTGTGGTAAGAGACATGAGAGAGATAAGACCAAGTGTGCAGCATATGGCGAAACCTGCAGGTTATGTGGCAAGAAGAATCATTTCTCAGCTGTCTGCAGGCTGGGAACAAGCAAACAGCATGGACAGGTCCACACTGTGACACCAGACACTGACACTGCAGAGGACATTACATGGCTACAGCTGCAACCTGCAACAGAGAATGTCAATGTAATCAACCTTCCTGTTGGATGAGAAGCCCATTAGATTTCAGCTGGATTGTGGAGCAAGCTGTAATGTAATTCCAAGTGCTCTGCTGAACAAACAGGTTTCCATTGAGCCAACGGACAAGGTACTGGTGATGTACAACAAAAGTGTTCTGAAACCTATGGGGACATGTAAGCTCAAAATACGGAACCCATGTAACAGGAAAAGTTACAGAGCTGAATTTACCATGCTGCATGGTGGGAACCATGTACCAATACTGGGAGTAAAAGCAGTGCAGGCAATGGACTTAATAAAAGTACAGTCTCAGAACATTATGTCTGTTGAAGTTTCCCAGGATATTGTTAGGGCCAGGTGGACGGGCAGACCCAGGAGGTGGATCCACTTGGCCGAACTCCTCACTGAAGGCAAGGGGTCCGGTAGCCGGTGTGACGGGGGTGTACAACAGAGCAAAGGATGGACGAGGCCGAGGGACGATCCAACAGGTTTATTAACAGGAATGCAAGAACAGCACACGATAAGTCCACGTAAAACAGATTCGGGGGCCCTTCCCGACAATCCTCGGACCGGATTACAAAGCAATCGTCCTTACAGTAGTCCAAAGAGTTCCACACAATCCCACGGGCCGCCACACAGGCCTAGCTCCGTCCGTGTCCACAGCCACACAGGCTGGAGCTCCTGCTCCCTTCAAGTTTCAGCTCACTCTGCCTGAATCTCCCAGGTAAGCAGAGTTTACACTAGTTGGACTCTAGGCCCACCTCCCCCTACTCCCAGGGATGGAAGTGCCTCAAGAGGATATAACCTTGCATTTTAGGGGGGTGATTACCTACAACAATAGAAATGTACACAGAAGTAGTTCAAATAAGACAATGAACCCAGCTTGAAATAGGAATCTGTACAGCATATACAGTGAGAGGGTAAATTACATCTTCACAATCCCTCCCCCTCCCAACTTGTGTACGTACTAGGGACCTCTACAGGTCACTGGTTAAGTACACACAGGCAGAGCGTTACTTACATGTGGCTTCATGCAGCCACGAATTGGCATCGTAGCTCTCCCACATCATTGCCCAGGAGAACAGCTGCAGGCAGACCACCCATCACCCCAACCACACATCGCCTGACCCCAAAACCAAAGCTCAGATCCACAGTGGCTGTGGGAATAGTCCTCCATTGTCCACCAGCCAGTTCAATGACAATCCCAGGTCCTCTATGGATTGCCTCAGGCCGAACCACTCGGGGATCAGCCAGTGTGAGGAAAGCACCCGAGTCACAAAATCCAACAAGTCTCTGTCCATCCAGCACAACCTCCTACAAGTGCTTACCTCGATGAGCAGAAGTCGTCATAACTGCAGGTCGCACCCCGTAAACTCCTGGTGGTGCAACATGGGCTGAGTCACTAGGCCAGTCCTCACATAGCGGTGCCACATCTTCCTCCATGGCGCTGGGCTGTAAATAATTAACAATCCGATTGGGCGCAGGATCAGTCCTCATTTGAACAGCTGGGCAGGAGACTTGCCGATGCCCTGGCTGTCCACATTGATAGCATCTGAGCTGGGTCTCCCTCCATCCAAGGCGTCCTCTTGGGTAAGGGGTAGGGGAACTTGGAGGCCGGCTCCCACCTGAAGGTGCTGTAGGGGTTTGAGGATGATTCCTCCATGGCCTGGCTGGGCATGAGGCCTGCAAATGCCCGGGATGCCTACAAACATAACACCTGCGCTCTGTTACTTCCTCTCCCCGGCGTATTCCAGAAAGTGCAGTAGAAGCAACTGGAGGCACATTAACACGGGTATCAACATGTGGTGGCTTAGAGGAACGGGGAACAATGGGGACAGAATAACTGGGGGCATCCGGTGTTGTGGAGCTGTTAGGCGTCTCTCCATCCTCCAACAGAACCCTCCACTGAGGCTTGATGGTGAGCACCTCATCAGCTAGAGCAGCAGCTTCCTCCACTGTCGCTGGTTTTCTCTCACGCACCCATTCCCGGATCTCAGCGGGGCACTTGAAGTAAAACTGCTCTTTTAGGAGGACCTGGAGGACGGTCTCCAAGGTTAAGGCCTCCTCTGCCTCCAACCAACGATGCCACAGATGTTTGAGTTTGTGGGCATACATCTTGAAGGACACTTCCTCATCACATGCTAGAGTACGGAACTGAGTCCTGTAAGTGTCTGGCGTTACAGCATAATGTTCTAGAATAGTCTGTTTAATATCCGCATACTCACAGTTCCACTGATGGTCCATAGCTCTATAGGCTGCAGCAGCTCCACCCTCTAAGAGCCCAACCAGATGCCGGACGCGCTCCCTTTCTGGGACTTCCATTAATCGACACTGATGCTCAAAGTCCTGGAAGAAGCCCTCAATGTCACCAGCAGCCTCATTAAACTGCTTGAAGTCTTTGCGGGACACTCTGGGAAGTTCCCTCATGATGGGTGCTGGGGTTACAGTCTGTCTGGAACCTCTCGCGGCTTCCACAGCGAGCTGCTTATCCAGCAATGCCATCTCCTCCATCCTGCGCTCCTTCTTTTCAGCTCCACGCATGGCCTCCCTCTTATCTTCTATGGTGGCCTCATCTCCAAGCAGTGCCATCTTTTCCTTGTACCACACAACCCATTGACTTTTTTGGGTATTCACCTCCGGCTCCCGTCTTTGCTCCCCTTGCTGTGGAAATTGTTCCTCGGTGCCATCTTGCAGGCAAGCGTGTTCCAATGCCTCAATTAGTTGCTCCTTAGAGAGTCCTTTGTAGCCGACACCTAATTCACGGGCCTTTTGTTTGTAGACTCGCCACAGTCCAGTTCCTGTATCCTGAGGTTCTGGTTTCAGACGTCGATTGGCTGTTGTCCTCCATTTCTTCTGCTCTGATCCCGCCGCTGCCAACCAGTTTGTGACGGGGGTGTACAACAGAGCAAAGGATGGACGAGGCCGAGGGACGATCCAACAGGTTTATTAACAGGAATGCAAGAACAGCACACGATAAGTCCACGTAAAACAGATTCGGGGGCCCTTCCCGACAATCCTCGGACCGGATTACAAAGCAATCGTCCTTACAGTAGTCCAAAGAGTTCCACACAATCCCACGGGCCGCCACACAGGCCTAGCTCCGTCCGTGTCCACAGCCACACAGGCTGGAGCTCCTGCTCCCTTCAAGTTTCAGCTCACTCTGCCTGAATCTCCCAGGTAAGCAGAGTTTACACTAGTTGGACTCTAGGCCCACCTCCCCCTACTCCCAGGGATGGAAGTGCCTCAAGAGGATATAACCTTGCATTTTAGGGGGGTGATTACCTACAACAATAGAAATGTACACAGAAGTAGTTCAAATAAGACAATGAACCCAGCTTGAAATAGGAATCTGTACAGCATATACAGTGAGAGGGTAAATTACATCTTCACAGCCGGAGCACTACAGGTAGCAGGATAGTCCGTGCAAAATAATGGAATGTAGAAGTCCCTGGGACCACGGAGTCACAGATGGTAGTCCGGGTGACGGAGCTCAGGTTCGGAGGCCAAGATGTTGTCAGGCAGAGTCCAGAACTGATGGAGCGAGAGGACGGGTCACCACAGGGATCAAAGATGGTACGGACTGACGGGATGGCAGATAGTCAGCGTGCGGGGTTCGGGAATCGGCAGGACCGGATGGCGAGGCAGGAGCGGCTCTAGAAGAGAGAGAGGTGAGTATATCACAGAGACAAGGAGACCTGACTCCTAGCTTAGGAAACACGAAGAACAGGCCCCGCCCACTTGGACATTAAACCCCTTTATACCCTGTACCTGTGTGTTCAATATCCTGTATGTGGACGCTGGCCCTTTAAGAAAGGGTCAATGACCGCGCGCGCGCCCTAATGCGCATGCGCGAGGCCCTGGTGCCAGAAGCCAGGGCAGGGAGCGGCGAACAGGAGGCAGGGGAGCCGGGCTGGAGCGAAGCTGACAGCGGACGCTGGGAGCGGGGACCGGGACGCCTGGGGATCCTAGGTGAGGAGGCCTGGAGGCTGTGGAGCGGGGAACGCCGGACAGAGGAGCCGGGGAGAGAGCCAGGGAAGCCAGGGAGCGTGGCAGGGGAGCCGGGGAGCTGGACAGGGGACCCGGGGAGCGTGACAGATATACCAAATCCCAAACTAAATGCAGAGCGCAATTTGGACTTTCAAAAAATAAAAATGGAGTATGCTGATTTATTTGAAGGTGATGGGTGTTTTAAAGGTAAATACAGGCTACAAATTGATAAAACCGTGCAGCCTACCAGATTACCTACAAGAAGGGTGCCTGTAGCTTTAATGCAACCACTGAAAGTAGAGCTACAAGATTTACAGAAAAGAGGCATGATAGAACCAGCCCAGAAGAGTACAGATTGGATCAGCAGTTTGGTCATAGTGCAGAAACCATCAGGAAAGTTAAGAATATGCATTGATCCGAAGCCACTCAACAAGGCGTTGAAAAGAAATCATTACCCGATGCCAACATTGGACGATATTCTCCCAGATCTATCAAAGGCTAAAATATTTTCTGTATGTGATGTCAAAAATGGATTCTGGCATGTGGAACAGACTGAAGAATCAAGTTTACTGACAACATTTTCTTCACCATTTGGACGCTATAAATGGCTGAGACTGCCCATGGGACTAAAACCTGCTCCGGAGATGTTCCAGCAGAAATAGATGCAGGCTTTGGAAGGACTTCCTGGAGTAAAAACAATAGCAGATGATATCTTTATAGTGGGAGAAGGCGAAGATATGGAATCTGCAATCAAGGATCATGATCAGAAGATGATACAATTTTTGGACCAATGTAGAGCAAAACAAATAAAGCTGAACTTGGACAAATTCAAACTGAAAACGACAGAAGTTGCATATATTGGACATCTTCTGACCTCAAATGGTGTAAAAGTGGATCCAGAAAAGGTGAGAGCAATTCAAGATTTGCCAACCCCAACTGATGTGTGTGGAGTACAACGATTTCTGGGCATGGTAAATTATCTCTCCAAGTTTTGCAAGCATCTGTCAGATATGTGTGAGCCACTGAGACAGCTAACCCACAAAGATGTGCTCTGGGAATGGACAGAAAACCAGGAAACTGCTTTCCGGTCAGTAAAGAAGGCTATTGCAGATGCAGCAACCCTGAAGTATTTCGACCCAGATCGAGAAGTGGTGGTACAATGTGATGCTTCAGAAAAAGGCCTTGGAGCTACACTAATGCAGAACAAACAGACAATCACGTTTGCAAGCAGAGCCCTAACAACAACAGAGCAGGGATATGCTCAGATTGAGAAGGAGTTACTGGCTGTGGTATTTGGGATGGAGAAGTTTCACCAGTACACCTATGCTCGATGAGTAACCCTGCAATCTGATCACAAGCCATTGGAGAGCATTACAAAGAAACCACTACTAAATGCCCCAAAGAGACTACAGCGCATGCTGTTACGACTTCAGAAATACGATTTTGTCATCTGTTACTGTTCAGGAAGAGACTTACTGATTGCAGATACTCTAAGCAGAGCATACCTCCTACCTGTCACAAATGATGAGGAGAATGAAATAGAAACCATTAATATGTGTGACTACCTGGCAGTGTCAAAAGACAAGTTTAAGCAAATACAGACTTGTACAGAGAAGGATAAAATACTCCAGATCTTAAAGACTGTCATCTTGCAGGGCTGGCCAAAATACAAGCAGCATGTGCCTAGGGAAGTTTCTCCATTCTTCCACATAAGAGAGGAACTCTCAGTGCAGCAAGGAATCATCTTTAAAGGAGACAGATCTGTTATACCAGAAGCACTCAGAAGAGACATACTGGAAACACTGCACTCTTCGCACTTAGGCAGGGAAGGATGTCTACGGCGAGCAAGAGAATCTATTTATTGGCCAGGAATGAATGACCACATTAAAAACTATATAGCACAATGTGAAATATGTGCATCCTGCAGTGATAAGCAACAAAAGGAGACATTGCAACCTCATGAAATTCCACAGAGGCCTTGGTCAAAAATTGGAACAGATGTGTTCACATGGAATGACAAAGAATACCTGATTGTTCTGTCCCCACTTAAAGGCGATGCAAGGTGCGTAGTTGTGAGAGGTTGTGAGAATCTTACCTCCATTTTTCCTATAGGTGGGGCAGACAGGACCAGAGCACTCCAGAGTGAAAACATGCACATGCTGAGATGAAACAATGGTGGTTTATTTTCTCCAAAGGTTAGGACATGCAGAGTGCAGTAATCCAAGTACTTGGCATTGTAATCAGTGATGCTTGCCTCTGTAGCTACTACGTGGTCAGAAGACTTTGCTCCTAGTAGCTCCAATAAGGGATGTGTTTCTCACAAATCTCTGGCTGGAATGAACAAGCCAGGAAGTGATGCAAGAGGGTCATCAGACACTCCCATGGGCTGGACAAAAGAAACAGGGGAGCCGAAAGGTCTGACCAGTAGATGGCAGCAGAGACAAGCATGAAAAACATTAAATAACAGTTTTAACTAAGACAAATAGAAACAGCACACTCCCCGTCTGAAATTCACTTTGGGGATTTCACTATTGAGTCCATAATACAACCTGAAAGGAAAGGCATGTTAAATGCAAAAACAAGCTCAATTGAGTCCAAAACAAGAAGGATGGCTCAAAGTTCAGGTCCGGTAGCGTTCATCCTGTAGGGACGCTCTCTATGGGCAAAAGCAGAACAAGTTCGTGGATTGGCCTTGCAAAGGTCTTCGTCTCACCTTTCCTGATGACCTTTAGCTCCACCTTCTGAACATTGCCATCCTGACTAGGCAGTATCCTAGTAATTAGTCCCATAGGCCAGTCAGTCCTTTCTGTGGTCTGATCTTTCATGAGGACTAGGTCTCCTTCCTTGAGGTTCGGCTTGGGATGTCGCCACTTCTTTCTTCCTTGAAGAATGGTAAGGTATTCCTTCCTCCATCGGTTCCAGAAGTAGTCAGCCAAGTATTGAACCCGTTTCCAGTGTTTTTGATAAGTGTTCGCTTGGGTGAACTCTCCGCTGGGCATTACCGCGTTGTCAGTTTTTTGGGTAATGAGAATAGTAGGAGTTAATATGGTTGGTGTTTCTGGATCCATGGTCACCGGCACAAGGGGTCTTGAATTGATAATGGCTGAGACTTCAGCTAAAAGAGTGACTAGAGTCTCATGTGTGAGTCTTGAGGAATTGACGTCCATTAGCATGGAGTTCAAGATGTTGCGTGAAATCCCAATCATCCTCTCCCAGGAGCCTCCCATGTGAGAACTGTGAGGGGGATTGAAGATCCAGGTGCAACCTTTCTCTGCCAGCTGATCTTGGATAGGTTTGGTGTCGATGTTCAGTTCTCTACATGCACCGACGAAGTTGCTTCCACGGTCAGACCTCAGCTGTTTCACTGGTCCTCTGATGGCAAGGAACCTTCTCAAGGCGTTGATTAGGCTGGAGGTATCCATGGACTCTAACACCTCAATGTGAACGGCTCGAACACTCATGCAGGTGAATAACACAGCCCACCGCTTGCTGTTTGCTTGGCCTCCGCGAGTTCTGCTTGTGGACACCATCCATGGTCCGAAAACGTCTAGGCCCACGTAGGCGAAAGGTGGCTCTGTGGAAAGTCTGTCTGTAGGCAAGTCAGCCATTTGCTGGTACAGTTGTTTTCCTCTCGCTTTACGACAGTGCACACAATCATGTAGTATTTGTGCTACACGTCTCTTCATTCCAATAATCCAGAGGCCTGCAGACCGTAAAGCACCTTCTGTAATTTGCCTGCCTTGGTGTTCAGTCTTTTCATGGTGGTGTCGGATCAGCAAGACTGTAACATGGTGTTTGTTGGGAATGATGAGAGGATTTTGTTCTGCAACTCCAAGATGAGCCTGATTTAAACGACCACCAACTCTCAGTAAGCCGAAACTGTCGATGACTGGGTTTAAATTGGCGAGAGGACTTCTTAATGGAATCTGCTGTTTGTTGTATAAACACTTCCATTCTATGGCGAATTCACCCTGTTGGAGGTGGCGTATTATGAGGGACTCGCTATGGGAGATGTCCTCAGCAGAAAGGGCTTTGTGGCAGACATGCCAGCGATGACAGTCTTTGGTTTTAAGGTCAGTACGACAGCATCTGGCGATATGCACTAACCTAGCGACAGTCCTGACGAGCCTCATCCAGCTGGAGAAACGTTCAAAACGTTGGCAACCGAAGTTGGAAGTTTTTTCTGCACTGGTGGCCAGGGTATTGACTTCAGCTCGGACATCCGGATCGTTGTCCGGATCTAGGATGCTGAAGGCTTCCTGGACACCTTCTTCTGACTGTCTCAGCAGGAACTCTGGACCTGTAAGCCAAGAAGAGTTAGCAAAAGAACTTATAGACATAGGTCTAGTTGCGTGATCTGCTGGATTCAGTTCAGCTGGTACGGGTTCTGCTAGGTTGTTGCGGACTTCCTTGTCCATAAAGGCGACGCTATGTTCTCTCATTTCAGGCTTGCTGTTCATGGAATGCTGAAGAGAGTTACACCTAGTCTGAGCTTGATCTCGGTTGTTTGGGAGTCTTCCCCTGGTAGATCGGGAGGGTAATGGAGAGTGGTTGGTTTTGTCTTTAGAAAACTCCCAGTCCATTATTCCGATGAATTCTCTGTCCTCTACTGACAAGGCTACTTTATCGTCGTCCTTGGTTGTGTGAAAGACTGATCTTCCCAAGTTGTCGATATGCAGAGAAGAAGCGATGTCAGGTAGCTGTATTGTGTCTGGAGACTTCTCTTTCACTCCATAGTGATGAGGACATGGCTTTAAGTAGGTTGTGCGCCCATCTCCATGCACATAAGTCTTGAAGGAATCAATTTCTGATCGATCAACACACACATTTCCTATGACTACCCATCCCAAGTCCAGTCTCTGGGCGTATGGTGCATAGTCAGGCCCATTACACTGCTGTCGCACCTTCTGTACCCTTAGATTGTCTCTGCCGAGCAGGAGTAGAATCTCTGCGTTATTGTCCAGAGGTGGGATAACACTAGCGAGGTGTCTTAGGTGTGGTTGATGAAATGCAGCTTCTGGGGTAGGAATTTCATTCCTGTGGCTGGGTATTTGGTCACATTCAACAAGCGTTGGTAGAGGTATTTCAGTCTTCCTATTGATAGGAGAAGCAATGAATCCCTGGGCTCTTCTGCCGCTAGTCTCTATGCGACCCGAGCAGGTGTTCAAGGTGTAGGGTTCTGATGGTCCATTAATTCCGAAAGCTTCAAAGAAGTTGGTTTCTGCTAGGGACCGGTTGCTTTGGTCGTCTATGATGGCATACACCTTCATTGCCTTTTCTGGATGTCCCTCGGGATAAACCTTGATGAGGCATATTCGGGCACAACATTTCTGTGTTTGGCCCTCTCCACATACCTCTGAGCATGAGCAGGAGACGGCTGTGGTGGTGTCAGTCTGATTCTTGGGCTCCCCGCCATAACTTGGAGTGGGAGTGGTGGTGACTGCAGCCGGTGTGTCTCTAGCTAGCTGGGTTGGGTGCATGGCTGAAACGTGTTTTTCACTATGACACTCCTGACACTTGACGATGGATTTACAGTCCTTGGCCATGTGCTCAAGTGATGCGCAGCATTTGAGACAGATCACAAGCTCTGTGAGGACTTTTTTGCACTCCTGTAGGGTTTTGGATCTAAACCCTCTGCACTTGTTCAGTGAATGCGGTTTTTTATGGATGGGACATTATTGATTGAAAGACTTATCTCGTGACGAGATGGTGTTCTGTTTATCTGTGCGTGCTGCAGGTGATGGTAGCTCAGTCTTCCTGACACTCACAGTGTTCTTAATGTCTCTGCGTTTGTGTATGGCACCTTCATACCTTGATGATGATGATGTTGCAGCTGCCGAAGTGTTGAACTGTAGGAAGTCGAGGCTGGGGTCGTTCCTCATCTGGGCCTGCTCGTCAATGAACTTGCAGAACTGAATAAATGGGGGAAAGGTGACATCATTCATTCTTTTGTACCTTGAGACTGACGTTGCCCATTTCTCCTTCAGACTGTATGGCAGCTTCACCACGATTGGGTTCACTCCATGGGCTGTATCCAGGTAGCACAGCCCAGACAGACGAGGGTCTCTTTTGGCGAGCTCCAGCTCCATGAGCAGATCACTTAGGTCTTGAAGCTTGTGGACTTCTTTAAGGTTGATCTTTGGGATGTCCTGCAGTCTCTTGAATAGGGCTTTCTCTATTGCTTCTGCGCTGCCAAAGGTGCGTTCCAGTCTCTGCCATGCAGCAGCGAGACCTGCTTCTGCTTGTCCCACATAGACGGTTCTGAGGCTCTTGATACGGTTTGTAGAGCCTGGGCCCAACAACTTGATCAGGAGGTCGAGCTCCTGTTCCGCAGTGAAGTTGAGATTGGCGATGGCTGCCTTGAAAGTAGCTCTCTGCACGATCATCGAATTTCGTGAGACTAGTGTTAATTAGCTCTCTGCTCACCATGAACCTGGCAAACTCAGACATATCTGATTTCTCACCACTTGTTGCCACGACGACTCGTGATGCCCCTGGGGCGTATGGGCTGCCTGGCGTGAATGGATGAGATGTTCCCGGGTAAAATGACGTTGCTGCAGGGTTGAGCTGTGGTTTAGCCTCTGTAGATTCTGATGACCGCTGCTTGAGCTGTGGAAGTGGGTCAGGAAACACTTGGTTGCCATCTTGCTGTGGTGGCTGTGTTTGAGAGGGCACCTCTTGGTGACTGTTATTAATTTGCTTGGGTGCTTTAGGTGGCATTGGCACTGGTAGAGGTAAGTTGGATGTTTCGGTGTTGTCGGCTTGGACGGTACTACAAACCGGGGTTGCTACAGGTAACTGATTCAGTACATAGTCTCTTGTGCGATCAACTGGATTGTCTGCTTCCAGTGGTGGCGAGTCAGCTGGATCAGGACCTTGGATCAATGCTTGCTCAGGTAGTCTCACTTTAGCTAGCGCAACTTCCTCTTCCATCTGTGACCGAAGAATCTCTATCCGAGCCTCCGCTTCTGCCCTTTTGGCTTCCGCTTTAGCAGCTTCTGCTTTTCCATGGGCTTCTGCTTCTGCCCTTTTTGGCTTCTTCCTCTACTTCTCTTTCTGTGAAGGAACGTCTCACCTTGGATTCCTCTGCTCTTATGCGGGCCTCTAGTATCCTGTCGCTCAGGGCTGAGCTTCTTGAGGATGATGACCCGGATGACCGAGAGGAACGTCTAGATGAGGTTGATCGGTGTGATCTGGTTTCTTGCTGGTGAGAGATACGGTGTTTGGCCTTGTCTATGGCATCTTGCACCTTGGCATCTCTTTCCTTGTTTACCTCTTCTGCCTTGCTCAGGTCTGAAAGAGCTTCATCAATTTTAGAGTCTTTTAGAAAGGTAATGTACCTTGTTGACAGTCTCTTGTATCTTTCATGAGCTGTGTTCAGCCGTTCCAGAGCGGCTTGTAAGCATGCGGCATCACCTGATGAGGATTCAAGTCTTGGCATGTAATAGGTGACTCGTTCCCACTGTTCTTCCAGGTGTTCACATAGCTCATCTTTCATAGTGTGATAGTTTTCAGCGGCCTTTATCGTGGGTTTGGAAGAGCGCTTCGGTCGGACAACTTGGTCTGCTGAAAGCGTGGGCTCTGCCTCCTGGGCTTCATAATGGACAGTATCAGATTGTATGTGCTCTGTTTCAGCAGTGGGGAACTGTCCAAGGTCTTTTTCAGCCATTTTGATTTAAGGTGTACTGTCTCTTTAAGAAACTTGACTTTTGAATAGGGGTCCAAAAATCATTGTGCAGCTCTGCAAGGACTCCCTGATGAGATTCCCAAGGTGTCTTTAGCAAAACTTGGGGTTCGCAATCCAGTAATATGCAGTAATGAGGTGTAATGTATGGCAAGTCTATAGAAGGGGTATAGCAAGAGAGAAACAGCAGGTGCATAAACTGTCCCTTTACAATGCAAGCAGAGGTGATACAGGACGTGGCAGATGGGAGAGCTTCCCCTTAGGCTTGTCCAGGCATGCACTGTGCAGGCAGACCAGTGCACAAGGCTTGTTGCTAGGCAGAATACATGGGAAGTTACAGGGCTCTTAGGGATCTGTAGCCGGGGTTTTGAGCTCTTAAGCAGTCTTCTGACTGTTCTGTCCCCACTTAAAGGCGATGGAAGGTGCATAGTTGTGAGAGGTTGTGAGAGTCTTACCTTCGTTTTTCCTATAGGTGGGGCAGACAGGACCAGAGCACTCCAGAGTTAAACATGCACATGCTGACATGAAACAATGGTGGTTTATTTTCTCCAAAGGTTAGGACATGTAGAGTGCAGTAATCCAAGTACTTGGCATTGTAATTCTCCAGCGATGCTTGCCTCTGAAGCTACTACGTGGTCAGAAGACTTTGCTCCTAGTAGCTCCTATAAGGGATGTTGTTCTCACAAATCTCTGGTTTGGAATGAACATACCAGGATGTGATGCAAGAGGGTCATCAGACACTCCCATGGGCTGGACAAAAGAAACAGGGGAGCCGAAAGGTCTGACCAGTAGATGGCAGCAGAGACAAGCATGAAAAACATTAAATAACAGTTTTAACTAAGACAAATAGAAACAGCACACTGATTACAGTGGACTATTTATCTAACTTTTGGGAGATTGATTTGTTACAGGACACAAGGGCGAGAACAGTGATTAAAAAACTCAAGGCCCATTTTGCCAGGTATGGCATTCCAGATATCGTGTTCTCTGACAATGCTGCTCAGTTTACTTCAGAAGAGTTTAAAACTTTCAGCAAGAGATGGGAATTTGAACACCAGACGTCTTCTCCAAGAAATCCACAGAGTAATGGCAAAGCAGAGTCCGCAGTAAAAACAGCCAAAAGACTCCTGAAAAAAGCAAAACAGGCAGGTACTGATGTATATCTGTCTATACTGGATCATAGAAACACACCCACCCAAGGCATAGACAGCAGTCCGGCACAGAGGCTCATGAGTAGACGTACAAAGACACTCATACCAACCACTAGTCATCTGTTAAAGCCAAAGTTGGTGGAAAACATTAAAGCTCAACTAAAGAAAAATCTAGATAGGCAAGCTTTCTATTACAATAAATCTGCAAAGGATCTGCCAGATCTCCAGAGGAATGACAACATACGGCTGCAGCCAAGCAGCAAATACGACAAACACTGGCAAAAGGCAAAGGTTGTCCAGAAACTAGGACCTCGGTCCTACGAAATTGTAACAGAAGACGGAAGAAGCCTAAGGAGAAATAGGAGATATTTGAGGAAAACACAAGAACAAGATGATTCTTGGCCTTTTGAACAATATCCTGATACCCAAGATAACGAGGCAGCAAGTCCAAGCCAAGTACCAGTACCAGTGACTGCTGACCATCAGGGTGAGACTGTTAACCAGAGACAGGCAATATCAGAAGGCACATTACCAGAATCAGAACAACTATCAGAGGTGGACATTGACTCTTCTTATGTTACTAGGGCGGGCAGAATGATCAGAAAGCCTGCGCACCTCAAGGATTATATCTAACTGTATATATTGTAATTCTCTTTTACTTGGTCAGATTAACTGTTGTGTTTATTAAGTTTGATTGTTCTTCTTGTTTAAAGAGAAAGTGTCGCGGGCGGGGAGGGGACGCTGCGCTCACCCACTGCTCGGGTCCGGCTGCTGCTGCTGCTGCTCGGTTGGTGGCTCGAGCGGTGGGCCGGATCCCGCGGACTCGAGCGGCGTTCCTCGCCCGTGAGTGAAAAGGGGAAACGGTATTGGGGGTTTATTGTCCGTGAAGCCACCCACGGTTGTGGTGAGGTTGTGACACCACCGCTGCTCTGGACAGGGATCCCGGGAGCGATGACGGGGAGCAGCTTGGATGATGTTGTTTTCTCCCCCTCCGTGGGTAGGGGGGTTGGTTGTCCCGGGGCCCGGTGAGGGAGGGATGGCAGGCGGGTTACGGGGCCTGGTGAGGTGCAGGGTTGCGGGGGCAGCGCGGTGCCGCACGGCACGGTGGTACTCACTCAGCCAATGATGAATGCAAAGTCTCCGGTAAAACAAACGGCTGGATGGACGGGTCCCACAGACGGCTGCAGTGTTTCTCCTCCCGGTAGGTTGGTGGTGACTGCCTTTCCCTGCACATGTGCTATGTTCACGGTTCCAATGGCTTCCCACCGGTAACCCGCTCCCCAGCTTGGATGGATGCTGAGGGAGCCCCTTTTGCCCACAGGCTCTGGCCCTGGGAACTGTAGCCTTGGCGGTGACTGTGTTTCCCTTCACGGTTTGAGCTGTTGCCTTCAATCGGGTCTTGACTGCTGGGAAACCCCGGAGGTTCCCTTCACTAACGGATTTGACCGGTTTTATAATGACTCCTAGCCTGGTTGGGGTCCGTAAGCCCTGCCGAATGGTGCTGGCTTCTCTTCGCTCCCCGATCCGGTACCGGCGGGCACCGCCCGTCCCCGGTCCTTACAGTTTACTCTAATCAGCCTCTCCTGCAGACGGTCACCACCGTCTGCCAACCTTGCTGTATGTACCCGGGCCACGCACCCGGACACGGTCAGTCTGCTCCACTACCACTTCACTCCTCCAACTCAAAACTGATCTGCCTTCCTTTTCCCGCCTCCAGGACTGTGAACTCCTCGGTGGGTGGGGCCAACCACCTGGCTCCACCCCCTGGTGTGGACATCAGCCCCTGGAGGGAGGCAACAAGGATTTTTGTTTGACCTCGATGTGCCTAGCCGGGGTGTGGGGTGTGTTGCTGTAGTACCTGTGACGTCCTGGCTTGTCCAGGGCGCCACAAAAGGATGTAGCAATATGTATATGCTGTATGTCCTCTAGGGGCCTCTAGGGGTCTCTCTTCTTGTATGTGTTCACAAGCAAGTGGGAAGTCACTGGTACTGCAGACAGAGTGCAGGCAGCAGGGAGACATGCAATGGCTGACAATACCACCTAATAAATGGCCTGAAGATCTCCACTGAGTGTGATTACTGAGAGACACAACAACAGAACAGGGGGGTAAGTTTACCCCCCAAAAAAGCAGACCCCTCACTTCCCAGGAGACTCATACTTACCAAACCCAGAAGTCTGCGTGGCTCCCAGGTCCTCCTTCTGATCTCCGGTGGGTGCTGCATGCCGTCCTTCCCTGCTTTTGACTGACACGCTGATACACGGCAGATCGCTCACACTTACACACAGATCGCAGATGACACACACATATACACACACACACACATACATCACATCCAGCGTTAAAGAATGCTTCCGGCCGCAGGGAATGATGGGAGGAAGTTACGTGTGTCCGCAGGTCCTGTAAGCTAGCATTGCAGCAGGTCCTTGCGCTCCACTGCACTACCTCTCAGGATTCTGCCGGCAAGAAGAAATCAATGTCGCTGGATGTGGTGAGTATGTGTGCGAAGTGATATGTGTGTGATTCGATGTTTGTGTCTGTGATTTGATGTTTGTTTGTGTGATACGATGTTTGTGTGTGCGATCTGATTATGTGTGCGATCTGATTGTGTGTGTGATCTGATTGTGTGTGTGATCTGATTGTGTGTGCGATCTGATGTTTGTGTGTGTCATCCGAAGTTAATGTGCACGATCTGACTGTGTGTGTGTGAGATCGGATGTGTGCGATCACTGCAGGTCCTCTGCTCGTCGTCTGGTGAGTGTGATTACAGGGTGTCCGCTGTCTATAATGAAGTGCAGTATTTGTTAACTTTTTTAGCTGCATGGACACTTCATTATTGAACTGCGATTAGGGCTTATTTTCGGGGGAGGGTTAAATGTTTAAGCCTTGCTCCGAAAATACTGAAAATTCCTGCTAGGGTTTATTTTTGGGGTGGTCTTATTTTTGGAAAAACAAGATAGGTTTTTTTAGATTTTTTTTTCAATTTTTTTAAAACTTTTTTTTAAATTTTACTAGTCCCCCTAGGAGACTATAAGAATCAGCAGTCTGATTGCTTGTTCATTTCTGTTGATCAGCAGAAGTGCAGCGTTACTGTTAGAGCCGCTGCTCTGTCGGCTCTAACAGGAAATATGTCATGATAGCAACAAGAATCATCACATGACCCGTTGCTACCATGGCAACCATCGGCCCCATGTTGGCGCCACAGGGAGTCTGATGGCAGCGGGGAACAACAATTTCCCTGCCGCGGCTATTTAAATCACACTCACATTTGACAGCGCAATGTAAGGGGTTAACATTCACAAGTGGATCGTGGATCCACCCACGTCTGTTAGCCACGCATGTCTGGTGATTGAAATCAGCAGACATGTGCAAGAAACACCACCGGCTCATCGCGGCAGCCGCAGATGATTACCACGACATGACTTAGGACGTACCGGTACGTCCTAGGTAGTTAAGGGGTTAATGGGCTGCATGGGCTATTCCTTATTTAATCCATCATCAATTGAGCAGGTAAAAATTTTGTAGCTGATCCCAGGTGTGGTATTTGCATTTGGAAGTCATTAAGGGGTTAATGGGCTGCATGGGCTATTCCTTAGTTAATCCATCATCAATTGAGCAGGTAAAAATTTTGTAGCTGATCCCAGGTGTGGTATTTGCATTTGGAAGTTGTTGCTGTGAACCCACAACATGCAAAGGAGCTCTCAATGGAATGTCTAAAAAAATGGAGGAATCCATCAGAGAGAGAGCAGAAATATTAGGAGTGGCCAACTCAACAGCTTGGTGCGTTCTACACAAAAAAAAGTGGTCACTGGCGAGTCTGGGAATTCAAAAAGGCCTAGACATCCACGGAAGATAACAGTGGTGGATGATCACAGAATCCTTTCCATGGTGAAGAAAAACTCCTTTACAATATACACCCAAGTGAATAACATTCCCCAGGATGTATTTCAGTATCTAAGTCTACCATAAAGAGAAGACTTTATTAGCGCAAACACAATGGGTTCACCACGAGGTGCAAACTATTAATCAGCCTTCAGGCTATGTGCCCACGGGGAAAAAGTCCTGCGGATATGTGGCGCCCTGGACAAGCCAGGTCGTCACAGAACAACACCAACACACCCCACACCCCGGTCAGGCACACCGAAGCCAAAACACAAAATCCTTGTTGCCTTTCCCCAGGGGCTGATGTCCACACCAGGGGGTGGGCCAGGCGGTTGGCCCCGCCCACCGAGGAGTTCACAGTCCTGGTGGCGGGAAAAGGAGGCAGTTAGTTAGTGAGGAGTGGAGTTTTGAGGTGGAAGTTTGGAAGAGTGAAGTGGTAAAGGAGTAGACAGAAAGCGGTCCGGGTGTGTGGCCCGGACGGTACAGCAAGGTTGGCAGACGGTGGTGACCGTCTGCAGGAGAGGCCGATTGGAGTGAGCCGTAAGCACAGTTTTTGGACTGGGCCCCACATTGGAACCGCGCTGTCAGCATACAGAACGGGACACTTTACTGACACCAGGATCCCCAAGTGCTTCCCGCCACAGGGTCCGATACTTAGCGCATCAAAGGTGGAAGGGCCCATAGGCTGACACACACCGGACTTGACCTTTCACAGATCCAGGATCGGCTGGAGCCCACTGTAGCGGAGACCTGTACTGTGGGGCAGTGCCTGAACTATCAGTGAGTAAAAGACCTGGAACCGCAGCCCCTGTCTCTGGCTCTCTTTTACCGTCGCCCAGCGCTGCGGCGCCATCGGGGACCACCACCACCCCGTCCGTCCTCCATCATCCTCCCTGGGGTAATCCCGCTCTGCCTGTTGGGACCGACACCATCCCGGCTGCGGCCTTCACCATCAGCCCCGGAGAGCAGCACCCACAGTGGTGGCCCGTCACTGGCCACGTACCATAGGTGGCGTCACGATCATAAAAGACTTTCCTAACCATCACTACCACCCGCATCATCCATCCTGCGTCTCGTACACCGCCTTCCCTCCCTACTTTCTCTGGGTCTTGAAACCGGGCCAGGCCAGCCCGTGACCCTCGGCCCGGCGATGTGTCGGGTGAAAACCCCGGGGTGTTACAGCTGCATTGTACATTATCGACCAAGCCTGCTGTTACCAGCCGCTGCTGCATCTTACCCTATTGACTTAGCCTGCCACATCATCCGTCCCGGCTGCACCAGTCTCATTAGAGATGGTCTGTCCATGCACGTGGGGTCAGCAATCGCAACACCAAGTCTCCTTGAGTGGCACCTGGTTTCTACCTGCAGTGCAAATTCAGTCTCATCATCAGAGGCTCTGGTAAAAACCTGGTGTGCGCCATAGTCACGCCTCTCAGGTATTCTGTGTGCTGTGGCCCAGTGGATCCACTTCCCGCTCGCACCTGCAAACATTAGATTTAGATTGTGACTCTCAAAAGTGCTACATTAGTAAAATACATAAATAGGAAACTTCGTTAGGCCCTTGCTGCCAAGTAAGCCATTGGCACCCTGCAATCCTATGACAAAACGCACCCTCTCCCCTCAGATTGCACCACTAAAATGCTGTAGTGACAGTGGATGATCAGAGTCAGCTCCAAATAATGCTGTTAGAAGCTGGTATCAGCTGTACAACCTTGACATGTAGGGTACAGGCAGAGTTCCTGAGTATATTCTGTACGTGCAACGTTCATTATGGAGTTAAGGCATGTTGGGAT
Organism: Anomaloglossus baeobatrachus; assembly: GCF_048569485.1. NCBI lineage: Eukaryota > Metazoa > Chordata > Amphibia > Anura > Aromobatidae > Anomaloglossus > Anomaloglossus baeobatrachus. The sequence goes on along the minus strand of NC_134357.1, from coordinate 392,426,425 downwards.
GTTCTTAAATAAACTGTATATTCACAATTTATCTTTAACTAATGTTAATAGTCAGAAATGAATTTGTGTAAAGTAATATTATATACTTTGTTTATTTCAGGCAGATAGCATCTTCGGTGTAATAAATGGAGAAGATGCGAGCACTCCACCACAGACAAGTCATCAAGATAATCCGCTGAAGGAGGAAAAAAAGATATTGTCTGCTAATACATGCCTGCTTAGCGTAACAGGTGTGCCTACATTGAATGTAGAGGTAAATATTGCACCCGGGCATTGGGTCATAAGGTAGCCAAAAGATGCCTCCTCCGTGTATTATAAATGGAAGAAGTTTGGGGTTCTTATACAGATTTTTCATTGGGGCCCAAGTATCAGGTTATACTTCTTATGACTATGATTTGTCGTATAGGTTAACCATGCTAACTATTAATCTATTTGATAGAAGACTCAAATTTCCCCCTTATTAGCGGCATTTAATATACATGACATACAGTATTCAATGTTTGGTCAGGGAGATAGAGCTATGCGTAAGGCTGGAGTCACATTAGCGTGTGGTAATGACCCCCAGCTCAAGCTTTGCTGCGAGTGTGAGCCGAGTGTCATGCAACTGTGATCCGATCTTGCGTTCGGATGTCAGCTGCAGAGGAGAGGTGGGGAGCTGCAGATGAGAAGAAGGGATTAATCTCGCCATCTCCTCCATTGTCAGCCTGTGTGTATATCGCCCTGAACTCGGATGTCATCCGAGTACAGTCCGATGTTTCACTCGCACCCATAGACTTGTATGGGTGCGAATGATCCGAGATTCGCAGACAATCGCAGCATGCTGTAATTTTTTCCTCAGTTCAATTAGGGCTAAGGAAAAACTTGCAGATGGGAGCTGCAGCATTGTCCTACATGGGGACGAGTGCAATGCGAGATTTTCTCACTTTGTACTCATGCGAGTCATATGTCTGTGTGACTCTAGCCTAACACATGTATGCTCATGATCCCTTCTCCTTGGAAAGATCAAAATTTCCTTTAAGCTGAAGTTAAAAAAGGTTTTCAATGAAGAAAATATATATGCCCTATTACAGGCGTTGTACACTACAAGGACAAGCCCTTCTGATTACACGTTTCTCCCAGGAAAAATAATAAAGCCTATACTCACATCCCAAACCAGCACTGTTATAGCAGTGTTCGGGCTCGCAGTGTGGGGGCTCACGTGGGGCTGTGACGTCACGCGAGCCCCACGTTCTCTCTCCCCACCTTCGCATCAAATGAGTTAATCAACAGTAAGTGAGTGCTGCAGCTGCGCTCATTTCCTGTTGATTGTTCATTTGGACCGAAGTCTGGGAGAAGGAAGCAGGCGCAGATTGGACTCGAGGCTCGCATGATGTCACAACCCCATGTGAGCGCCCACACTGCGAGCACAGACACCGTTGGAAGTGTGCCGCTACGGGACTTAATATAGGCTTTCTTATTTTACTTGGGGATTCATGTGAAATCAGAAGGGGTCCTATTAGTGAACAACCTCTTTAATACATAGGAAATTTCTAGAGGGGTCTTGCTTGTTTTGGACCCTGCTATGAACCATAAGGGAGAACTAATGGGGTTTAGAAGAAGGATTCATTGACTGTTCAGTTTAGATTAAAAAAGCGATATATCACATCAATATATTTATAGTGGCTTGATTGTGGCAGTAACATCTGGTAAATAAGATAAGAACCTTACTTATGTCCTCTTTATAGAGTCCATCATGCCTTGTCCTCCAAGAAAATGAAGAGTCCCAAGTTTTGCTCAAACGGACATACCTGCAGGAGGCAGCATGGAAGCTGTTTCAAGACTATGAAAAACAACTGCACACGATGCGTTTCAATGGAAATCTTCATAGAGAAAGGCTTAAAGAATCCTTTCACCACGTCCACCGGTATCTGGAAAATGAAAAAGAAACACGTATTGCCAAACAGGGGGATTCAGTGCAAACATCTATTAAGGATTTGGAATCCAGAGTCCATTCGTTGTTAAGCTTGTCCACCTCCATTACTAATTTTCTGATTAAATTGGAAAAAGGAGAAATGGTAAATGAGACCACGGAACATTTGAAGAAGTTCCAAGATCAACTGAAGGAGATGTCCAAATTCAGTGTACCACTTATAAATCACATATCACCATACCATGTCCAAGAATGGAGAGGAATACGCCATATTGTAAAACCAATGGAAAAAACACTACACTTCAACCCCATCAGTGCTAACCCTAATCTCTTTGTATCACAAAATCTTAAACAAGTCAGATACACATCCTTCCCTCAGGCGAGATATACCAACACTTTCTTCGAGCCAGGGCTTTATGTACTAGGAATGCCTGGGTTTCGGTGTGGTGAACATTACTGGGAGGTGGATGTTGGTCATAAAACCAACTGGATACTTGGTATTGTGAAAGACTCAGTACCGTTAAAGGGACCTCATATCCTAAGCAACGATCATGGGTTTTTAGTGGTGCGTAAACAAGGAAACAACATGTACTATGGATGTGACCTCTCAGTTCTTAAACTTACGGTCTCACCCATGAGAATTGGGGTATTTGTGGACGTTTTCAGTAGTTACATCGCTTTTTATAATGCAGATACCACAGAGTTGATTTCTGAGATGTCTGGATGGAAGTCTTCTGGGATCATTTTTCCCTTCTTTTGTCCGGGGGTTCCTATAAAGGAAGAAGACTTGGTCCCTCTATCCCTTTCTTAAGCTGAGTTTCTAAAAATATCTGTACCATTCAGATCAGGTTTCTTGTTTCTCAACGGATTATTATTGATGTAAAAACAACATTAGTTGTTATCAATCTTTTTCACCAGTTCCTAATGCAAAACTAGTGAGCAGGATCAAGAAATGAAACATGTAGCATTCTCTGATCTGGCTTCTTGAAGGGTACACAAGAAGTGATGTGCCCAATAAATAGGAATGATCCCATATAAAGCTATAGGAGCAGTTCTTTCAATAGTTTCCCGCACTGCCCTTACAACAATGTGGCCTGCATATATCTCAAGAATTGGCATCTGAGACATGCCAATATCAGCGGAGAGGTGATCGGAATTATTATTCATCTGAATGGGAATTCCGAAAGCAGTGAACAGCAGGGCCTCATTATTGAGATAGATAAGGGTAGCATTGGTGGGACCGACATCTACCATACATATGTGGACTATCCTATGGATATGCCATAAATGTAAAAGGTAAATATACTCCTTTAAAAGCCTAATAGAGCATATGGACAGAGACAACCTCTGTCCATATACTCCATTAGAATACATAGACACAATAGCGGAGATCCCCAGCTGAGAACCACCCTCTATAAGCCAGGGTGGAGATCCACTAATATACAACAGCTCTAACAAAGTATGACTTGAGCCAGCCTTGTATTACACTATATAAAAAGGAAACAAAGACAGTCCATCCGATAAGCTTCTTCCCTGCTTTCAGAGGCCATGACTTGGTTGAATTGCTTGAAGTTAAATTCATCCTCTGCTACTAAGAATAGGAAAAAGGCGCTAGTCAGCAACGCCCCATACCATTCCCTATACTGAATTATTAATCAGGTTTTCTTGGAAATACACTTTCACGGCATATATATATAATCTGAGCGAATAGTTAAGTAACTTTATAAATATATTGCTGCTCGAGCTCTTACATTACAGTAGGACAATAAGTCTTCCATCAAGACAAGAAACATAAAGGTAATATCGGGTGCATATACTGTATTGTCTTTATATACCACAAGTTTGTATGCCTGGCATCTCACAGTGCGGCCGACAGCTATGCCCACCTGTGGCCACGCTTTAGTGCATGAGTTTGTAATGCTAAAGAATTACCTGCAATCTTGTGCTCTAATATGGTGTGAAGTGTACCCTTACCTCATAACAAGATTTATTGCTAGTTTTATTGTTTACATATCTGAAATATTGGACTTCATGTATTTCTATGGTTATTCTCACTTCAGACATTAATGACGTATCCAGAGAATTTCTCAAAGGTAGATCCTGTGAAGTTTTCACTAGACAAGATGGTGGTTTGTTGTGGCTTCAACTGGTTTTAAGCTGGCTAAACTGATGTGCAGATGTCTAAGATAGAATTATTTTCCTCCTGTAACTTTGAAAGGGAGTTTGGCTTTGCCTCAGGGTATCTTCAGGTTGCAGTCTCCAGACTATGAACACCAGTTAGCAGATGGATACAGCATGAAGACACAAGCCATTATAGAGACCAGGACTTGAGAGTGGCCACGCGGCAGACGTACTGTTGGATGGAGTCATTGTATGTTTCTTCAGGAAACGCTGACATTTCTTTTTCCCTGAAGTGTTTTTTTTTGGTCACGTCTTTGCCATCTGCGTTTCTTTTACTTATACTGTATAAACAGTGAGCGGCTTCAAGTGGAAACTATCTGCAAAATGGTCATGTCCCCTCTTTTAACTGCTTCACATCTTTAGAAATATCATACAGTTAAAAAAAGCTACAAATACTGAACATATTCACAGCAAATCGTTTATACATTGCAGTGCACATGTTCATTTTTGTCAGCATTTATTTAATGTGTTTTCAAGCGGGTTATGGAGCGTACCTAGTTGAAAAAGCTGTTGTGTGCACATACTCTTAAGGCTACTTTACACACTGCGATATCGGTCCCGATATCGCTAGTGTGGGTACCCGCCCCCATCTGTTGCGCGACACGGGCATATCGCTGCCCGTGCCGCACAACATCGCCCAGAGCCGTCACACATACTCACCTGTCCGGCGACGTCGCTGTGACCGGCGAACCGCCTCCTTTCTAAGGGGGCGGTCCGTGCGGCGTCACAGCGAAGTCAATGAAACGTCACTGAACCGCCGCCCAATAGCAGCGGAGGGGCGGAGATGAGCGGGACGTAACATCCCGCCCACCTCCTTCCTTCCGCATAGCGGCCGGGAGGCAGGTAAGGGGAGCTTCCTCGTTCCTGCGGCGTCACACGCAGCGATGTGTGCTGCCGCAGGAACGAGGAAAAACCTCGTTACTGCTGCAGTAACGAGATTTGAGAATGGACCCCCGTGTCGCCGATTAGCGATTTTGCACGTTTTTGCAACGATGCAAAATCGCTTATCGATGTCACACGCAACGGCATCGCTAATGCGGCCGGATGTGCGTCACCAATTCCGTGACCCCAACGACTCCGCATTAGCGATGTTGTAGCGTGTAAAGCCCGCTTTAGGCTATGTGCGCACGTGTGCGCTCTGCACCGCACCGAAAATGTGCGCTTCAGAGCGCAGCTGAAAAGCTGCGTTCTGAAGCTCATGGTGCCGGCAGGGAACGTGCGCTCTGCATGCTGCCTCTCCCTATAGACAGCATGCAGAACGCACGAAAGAAGTGACATGTCACTTCTTAGAACGCAGCGATTCGGCAAGCAGCCGAATCGCTGCGTTCTAACATGCCACGTGCGCACGGCCCCTGCACAATCTTCATAGATTGTGCAGGGGACGCAGGATGCATGCAGTTACGCTGCGGTGCAGAACGCAGCGTAACTGCATGTAATACGCACATACTCTTAGGCATCATCAAAACCAGTTGTTAGGAAACTACAAGTTCCATACAAATTAGCTAAAGGATAAGGCATGAGTGTTACCAGGAGTACAATAAGGTCAGGGTCCAAGTATAGGACCACATTAACAAGGTTTAGGCAATGGTTAGGCAATAAGCAAGGATCAGACAAGGGTTCGGCAATAGGCAAAGTTTAGGAACAGTGCTGGGTCAAACACAATCAGAAGAGAACGTAACTGACTATAGGTAAAGACTGACGCGAACTGACGTTCAGGGAGAAAAAAGAACTAGTTGGGTTAATATAGTGAAGCCTGAACACCTCATTACAGGAGCAGCCAATTGGCAGCATAGAGCAGCATCAAAGGAGTTAAATACAAACAGCAGGGTGTGATCACAGACCCAAGCAAATCAGAGAAGCATAACACCCACTCAAAGTACCTGCAAGAATCAAATGGGGCACTGTCAGTGACACTAAGGGGTACTTTGCACACTATGACATCGCAAGCCGATGCTGCGATGCCGTGCGCGATAGTCCCCGCCCCCGTCGCAGCTGCGATATCATGATGATAGCTGCCGTAGCGAACATTATCGCTATGGCAGCTTCACATGCACTCACCTGCCCTGCGACGTCGCTCTGGCCGGCGAACCGCCTCCTTATTAAGGGGGCGGGTCGTGCGGCGTCATAGCGACGTCACACGGCAGGCAGCCAATAAAAGTGGAGGGGCGGAGATGAGCGGGACGTAAACATCCCGCCCACCTTCTTCCTTCGCATTGCGGCCGGGACGCAGGTAGGAGATGTTACTCGCTCCTGCGGCTTCACACACAGCGATGTGTGCTGCCGCAGGAACGAGGAACAACATCATCACATCGGTCATTCCCAATTCATGGAAATGACTGAGGCTACACCGATGATACGATTACGACGCTTTTGCGCTCGTTAATCGTATCAAAAATGCTTTACACACTACGATATCGCTTGCGACGCCGGATGTGCGTCACTTCCAATTTGACCCCACCGATATCGCACCTGCGATGTTGTAGTGTGCAAACTGCATCTAACGCTGTGTCCGCACTTTGTGTTTTCACCTGCTTTTTACCTGCTTTTCAGCAGCGTTTTGAACTGCAGCGTTTTCATGCCAAAATGCATGCGTTTTGATTTTCCAGCAAAGTGTATGGGAATTGGTGATTTCTTGTCCGCACTTTGCGTTTGCAAACGCAGCGTTTAATTTGCAAAATTTTGGGCAAAAACTCAGCGTTCAAAGAAGCAGCATGTCAATTGTTTTTGCCATTTGGGCTGCGTTTTGCTAACATTGAAGTCAATGAGAATTTGTAAAAAGCAAGAAATATCAAAATTCTAGCATTTTACCTGCTGCTTTTTAATTGCAGAAAGCATGCGTTTTGGACTACATAAACGCATGCATTTCAGACATCAAAATAATGAAATATGTCCCTTTACACACACACATAGTCCGACAATTAAATTAATGAAAAATATTAATTTATTGCTATTTTAGCGATAAATAGTATAAAACCGCTATAATTATATGAAATATAACTATTTTCGTTATTATTTCAATAATTATATATATTATATCCATCCTGCTCATATACCCCCATCCATCCTGCTCATATACCAGCATCCTGCTCATATACCCCCATCTTGCTCATATACCCCTATCCATCCTGCTCATATACCCCCCATCCTGCTATATACCCCCCATCCTGCTCATATACCCCATCCTGCCTGCTCATATAACCCCATCCTGCTCATATACCCCCATTCATCCTGCTCATATACCCCCATTCATCCTGCTATATACCCCCCATCTTGCTCATATACCCCATCCTGCTCATAATATACCCCCATCCTGCTCATAAAATACCCCCATCCTGGTATATGGCCTGTATCCTATGACACAGAAAGAAAAATAAACATTTATACTCACCTTTCCTCACTCCCTGCAGTATCGATCATCTTCCTCTCTGTCTCAGCTGCAGCGCCGCTGAGTGGAGCCGTCACCATTGTCTGCAGTATCGCGATGTCTTCCTGTCTGTGTCGGTCAGCTGATCTGTGTGGACACTAGCAGCGCGCACAGCGATGACATCATCGCTGTGCTCACCGCTCTCTACACAGATCAGCTGACCGGCACAGACAAGAAGACAACGCGATGCTGCAGGGGGATGGCCCCACACATGGTTACGGGTGAGTACACTGATTCACTGCACCCCGCGCTGATAATGATGCACGGGGACAGTGAATACAGCCGCACATGATCACTCCAGGCTGCAGTTGCCAGGGGTGATCATGCGTGCCGGCTGTTAATTATTCGCGCACCCCCCCTCCATCCCCGCTGATCCCCCCGCCCATCTGTCAGCGCCGGCTTCACCGCTGAGAGATGGTCGGGAGGATGGGCGTGCATATGTAATGAGCGGGCCCACGTGGTCACGGCAGGCTGCTACAGCCTGCTCGTGCCCCCAATGACCCGCTCCACCGCAGCACCCTCATTCCCTGCAGCCACATTCAGACCATAAGACTCACCCCCCACTTTCCCCCAACATTTGGGGGGAAAAAAAGTGCGTCTTATGGTCCGAAAAATACGGTACTTACATACGAGTGCTATATCTGCCATTTTCATGCCAGGGGAATAATTCTATACATAGTGCACATTTTGTACTAACTTTATATGTTATTCTGTGATCTATTTGGTTTAATGGTGTGACCTAACATGTGACTAGTGGTTGAATCGGGAGCACATGAAAATGTGAGGAAAGCGTCACCGGGTCAATGTCTAGTCAGGTTATAATTAGCGGGCTGCATTTTAATCTTTATATTGCAGATTTTCTGCAGGTGATCTAATAAACGTGCAATATTATGTAAATCTGATGTCATGAGAATAAAATTTCCTGAATACCTTTCTGTTGATGTGTGCATTGATGGACATATTTTCTACATATATTTAGCAACAGACACTAAAGGGTGCTTTACACGCTGTGACATCGCTAACGATATATCGTCGGGGTCACTGTGTTTGTGACGCACATCCGGCGTCGTTAGCGACATCGCAGCGTGTGACAGCTAGGAGCAACAATCAACGATCGCAAAAACGTCAAAAATCGTTGACACATCGCTCCATTTCATAATATCGTTGGTGGTGCATGCCGCTGGTTGTTCGTCGTTCCTGCGACATCACACCGCTATGTGTGACACTGCAGGAACGACGAATATCTCCTTACCTGAGTCCACCAGCAATGAGGAAGGAAGGAGGTGGGCGGCATGTTCCGGCCGCTCAGCTCCTCCCCTCCTCTTCTATCGGGCGGCCGTTTTGTGACGTCGCTGTGACGCCGAACGCACCTCCCCCTTGAAGTAGGGATTGCTCGGCACTAACAGCGACGTCGCTGAACAGGTATGTGCGTTTGACGCTGCAGTAGAGATATTATTCGCTACGGCAGCGATCACCACATATTGCACAAATGATGGGGGGCGGGTGCTATCGCTAGCGATGTCGCAGCGTGTAACGCACCCATAAGTCTTTAAAGAAATTGTCCAGTTACCAAAACTGATTTTTTTTTCCTCATAAATCTTGCTAATATGTGCCTCTCCACACATCTATTATGTTATTTCAGCAATATTACCTTATATTGTACTCTAGCAGCACATCCTCATTTCTGGCTCTAGCTCTGATGGGGTTAATTTCTCTCCTGACTTCCTGGGTTCAGTTACTACAACTCCCATAATTCTTAGGACTGTATCTAACACACCCACTCAGCTCTCCACCCAAAGGCTCCATCCTGCCTCTTCCCTGTGGATGCACTGACAGAAATCACAACAGAGACAGCAAGGACAGATCCGTTGTGCTACTGAGCATGCTCAGTAGAAAAAAACGGAATTAGTCGCTGTATGCCGCATTACAATGGATCCGGTGCCCATAGGCTTTCATTGTACATGACGCCAGACGGTCCTTTTTTTGCCGCTGACAAAAAACGTTGCATGCTGCCTCCTTTCTGGCAGCTGGACACACAAATTTCACTGGATCCGTGCACGACGAATGCAATGCAAGAACATCAGGCACAATCCGGCGCTAATACAATTCAATGAGGAAAAAAACGGATCCGACTTTATCCATTTTTTGCTGGATTGTGCCTAATGGCAAAAAACTGATGTATGAAAGCAGCTTGCCGGTGCAACATGTGAAAAAAAAAATATTTGGAGATAAAAAATAATGATGGGGTCATGAGATTGCTTTTTTCCCTCTTGCCTAGTCTCTGTGTCGTCCGTATCATCCGTGTGACATGCATTTTGCAGGCTACTTACACATCAGCATATAACCGTATCCTGTGGATTAAATGTGCAACGCATGCAACCGCAATTGTTATTTTACTGGATCCTTCTGCAGCGGGACACAGAATTTATCAGCCAATGGATGCAGGTTAACAGCAGTCACTGCATGCTGCCGATCACATACAGTGCCTACAAGTAATATTCAACCCCCTGCAGATTTAGCAGGTTTGATAAGATGCAAATAAGTTAGAGCCTGCAAACTTCAAACAAGAGCAGGATTTATTAACAGATGCATAAATCTTACAAACCAACAAGTTATGTTGCTCAGTTAAATTTTAATAAATTTTCAACATAAAAGTGTGGGTCAATTATTATTCAACCCCTAGGTTTAATATTTTGTGGAATAACCCTTGTTTGCAATTACAGCTAATAATCGTCTTTTATAAGACCTGATCAGGCCGGCACAGGTCTCTGGAGTTATCTTGGCCCACTCCTCCATGCAGATCTTCTCCAAGTTATCTAGGTTCTTTGGGTGTCTCATGTGGACTTTAATCTTGAGCTCCTTCCACAAGTTTTCAATTGGGTTAAGGTCAGGAGACTGACTAGGCCACTGCAACACCTTGATTTTTTCCCTCTTGAACCAGGCCTTGGTTTTCTTGGCTGTGTGCTTTGGGTCGTTGTTTTGTTGGAAGATGAAATGACGACCCATCTTAAGATCCTTGATGGAGGAGCGGAGGTTCTTGGCCAAAATCTCCAGGTAGGCTGTGCTATCCATCTTCCCATGGATGCGGACCAGATGGCCAGGCCCCTTGGCTGAGAAAAAGCACCACAGCATGATGCTGCCACCACCATGCTTGACTGTAGGGATGGTATTCTTGGGGTCGTATGCAGTACCATCCAGTCTCCAAACGTCACGTGTGTGGTTGGCACCAAAGATCTTGATCTTGGTCTCATCAGACCAGAGAACCTTGAACCAGTCTGTCTCAGAGTCCTCCAAGTGATCATGAGCAAACTGTAGACGAGCCTTGACATGACGCTTTGAAAGTAAAGGTACCTTACGGGCTCGTCTGGAACGGAGACCATTGCGGTGGAGTACGTTACTTATGGTATTGACTGAAACCAATGTCCCCACTGCCATGAGATCTTCCCGGAGCTCCTTCCTTGTTGTCCTTGGGTTAGCCTTGACTCTTCGGAAGATAGAGATAATTAAAGAGATAATTAATCCAAACATGTGAAGTTTATTGTTCTTTGTGCCTGAAATACTTCTTAATACTTTAGGGGAACCAAACAGAATTCTTGTGGTTTGAGGGGTTGAATAATAAATGACCCTCTGAATAAACTTTTCACAATTTAAAAAAAAAATTAAAAAAGAAATAACATTCTTTTTTGCTGCAGTGCATTTCACACTTCCAGGCTGATCTACAGTCCAAATGTCACAATGCCAAGTTAATTCCGAATGTGTAAACCAGCTAAATCTGCAGGGGGTTGAATACTACTTGTAGGCACTGTATGATCATGTGTTCAGATCAGCTGACTCCAGTGTCGGCCGATTACTTGTACTGTGTCCCGCTGCATCCAACGCAGCGTGTGCGGGCTGGAGTTCAGATCAGCTGACTCCAGTGCCGGACTGAACTGAGATGACCTTACAGCCCGCACACGCTGCAATGGATGCAGGGGGACACAGAACAAGTAATCGGCCAACACTGGAGTCATCTGATTACTTGTTCTGCTGGCTCTGTGGTCAGGAGTAGGGATGAGTGAGTAGTAAAATGCTCTGGAGCTCGATGCGCGAAGCCCATGTCGATTTTTTTTTTTAAATTCATTAAAAAATTAAAAGAAAACCCAAACGTATAACCCCAACCCTAGGGTTGGGGGTAAAAAAAATGTGTGGTCTCCTGCTGCATTTTCTATTGGTAAGGGTAACCCAAGCAGCTACTGGCTGCTAACCCCCACTGCTTGGTGTTACCTTCACTGGCAATGGAAAATCCAGGGAAGCCCTTTTTTAAAAAATGTTTTGCCTAAAAACTAAATATAAAAAAAATGACGTGGGCTTCGCCATATTTTTGTATGCTAGCCAGGTACAGCAGCCAGGTACGAGCTACCAGCAACCCCCAGCTGCCTATTTGTACCCGGCTGGGAACTACAAATATAGGGAAGCCCTTTTTTTACTTAATTCATGAATTTTATTAAATAATTAAAAAAAAAATCAAACGACGTGAGCTTCGCCCCATTTTTGTGTCCAACCAGATACAACTAGGCAGCTGGGGATTGGAATCCGCAATGCAGGGTGGCCTAAGCTTTCTGGGCCCTCCAGCTGCAAATTTTCAGTCCACAGCCGCCCCAGAAAATGGCGCTTTCAAAGACTCGCCATCTTCTAGCGCTGTATCCAACTCTTCAGTGGCCCTGGTGCCAGGTGGCATGCTGGGTAATAAGGGGTTAATACCAGGTTTGTTTTACCAGCTGGTATAAAGCCCGAGCTTCTTAATGTCAGGTAAAGTTTGACCCGGCCATTAAGAATCTCCAATAAAGGGTTAAAAAAAGACATTACACAGAGAAAAATACTTTATTAGAAATAAATACACAGACACATTAGGGACTCCTTGTTTATTACTCTCTCTCACACCTCTACGATAGAGAGAGAGATTTCTGTACTGACCATGCCAGTAGAGAGGGAAAAGAGAGGAAAAAGAAAGAGAGGTGCTCTGTCTCATGCTGTGCTGCTTGTCACCAACTTGCTCCACTCTGTGACTTGTTGTGCAGGTGACAGAGTGAAGAAAGTTGGTCCCATGCAGCACAAGTCCCAGTGTGCAGTAACTAACTTGGTGACATGCAGCACGCTAGGTGACAGAGCAGAGCATGTGCTGCATGTCACCAAGTTGTCAGTCTCTAGCTGCCTCCGGTCACCTGTACTGCAAGTGGGAGTACAGTGGGATCACACTGCCTGACACCGCACGCTCTCTTGACAGATGAGCAGAGCGGGCGGCTGGATAGTGAGATCAGATATTTACCTGACAGGGGGGGTTTCAGCTGAAGAAACCCCCCTGTACTCCACACTGGCGCCCTGTACCTCACAAATCTGCCGGATGGTAAGCGCTCTTCACTGATCCACACTGGCGCCTTCCGGATCCTCCCCTCGATGCTGGGCTGTGACGTGTGGTAGTCACTGCCCACAGCCCAATCAGTGTGAGTGGCGCTGACAAAACCCTGATGTAACGTCAAGTCTGAGAGCTCGGAACTTGACGTGACGTCAGAGGATATTAGCGGCCACAGCACCAGGGAGTCATGTGACAGGCACTGAGCGTGCAGGATAGCGCCGCTCAGTGCCAGAACTGCAAATAGAAGCCAATGAGGAAAACACCTAAAATAGTAAGTTGCACTCATATAGAAAATTAAAAAAATAGGTGAACCACCCCTTTAATCCGTAAAGAGAACCAGCAGCTAATATACTGGTGCATCCCAATAAAATAGAAGATCATCAAAAAGGGAAACACATACTGTATATTATATAGAGTCATTACACACAGTAATCTATTTCAAGTGTTTATCTCTGTTAATGTTGATGATTATGGCTTACAGCCGATAAAAACTCAAAAGTCATTATCTCCGACAAGTAGAATAACTACTACAAAACATTTGCAAAAGCGACCTAAGCGTTTAAAATAGTCCCTTAGTCTGGTTCAGGCCACACAATCATGGTGAAGACTGCTGACTTGACAGATGTCCAGAAGGCAGTCATTGACACACTCCACAAGGAGGGTAAGCCACAAAAGGTCATTGCTAAAGAAGCTGGCTGTTCACAGAGTGGTATATCAAAGTATATTAATGGAAGGTTGAGTGGAAGGAAAAAGTGTGGTAGAAAAAGTTGCACAAGCAACCGGGATAACCGCAGTCTTGCATATGGTCTGTGTATATACATGGGACATTGTAACCTAAGGTATACCCACCACCAGTACTGACCGCACTAAGGTATAACCACCACCAGTACTGACCAAATTAGGGTAAAACCACCACCAGTACTGACCGCACTAAGATATAACTGTGGCGCCCTGGACAAGCCAGGGGCCACAGGTAACAACACCCCCCCCCCCACCCCCAGCAGTTCACAGCAGACATCCCCAGTGAGACCTGGTTTCTTCCTCAGGTTCAGACAGACACACCAGGTGGGCGGAGTCAGGCAGATGGGCACGCCCACTGAGGAGTTTAGCTGGCCTGAGGCAGGAAGCAGGTCCAGACAAGTCCAGGCAGAGAAAGAGAGAGGAGGTCTGCAGAGAGGCAGACGCAGACTGGGGCCTAGGTTGGAGCCTAGGACCCTCGTGCAGCAGTCAGGCAGACGGTAGTGGCCGTCTGCGAGAGCCGGGAAGACAATCTGGTGGAACCGTAGGTAGCCGGGGCTGGGCGGTGGCCCACCGGTACCGAACCGGGGAGCCAGCTGGAAACCGGAGCGCAGGAGGAGCGTACGGAAGGTGCAGGAAAGGACTTACAGTACCAACCTGGGGTCAGGGGAAAAACACCGCAGCCATCTGTGGGACCCGCCCATCCAGCCGTTTGTTTGACCAGAGACTCTGTGTGAATTACTGGCTGAGTGAGTACCACCGTGCCGTGCGGCACAGCGCTGCCCCCACGACCCTGCACCTCACCAGGCCCCGTAACCCGCCTGCCATCCATCCCTACCCCATCACCGGGCCCCGGAACAACCGACCCCCTACCCACGGAAGGGAGAACTAACATCCAAGCTGCTCCCTGTCATCGCTCCCGGGATCCCCGTCCAGAGCAGCGGTGGTGTCACCAATCTCACCACAACCGTGGGTGGCGTCACGGACAATCACCCAAATCCCCCACCATCCAATCAATCTCCCTTTTCACTCACGGGCGAGGAACGCCGCTCGAGTCCCCGGGATCCGGCCCACCGCTCGAGCCACCACCGAGCAGCAGCAGCCGCAGCAGCAGCGGCGGCTGGACCCGAGCAGTGGGAGAGCGCAGCGTCCCCTCCTCCGCCCGCGACATAACCACCACCAGTATGGACTGTACTAAGGTATAACCACCAGTACTGACCGCACTAAGGCATAACCACCACCAATGCTGACTGCACTAAGGCATAACCACCACCAATGCTGACTTCACTAAGGTATAACCACCACCAATGCTGATTGCACTAAGTTATAGCTGCCACCAATGCTGACCACACTAAGGTATAACCACCACCAGTGCTGACCGCCCTAAAGTATAACCACCACCAGTTCTGACCAAACTAAGGTATAACCACCACCAATGCTGACTGCACTAAGTTATAGCTACCACCAATGCTGACCGCACTAAGGTATAACCACCACCAATGCTGACCGCTCTAAGGTATAATATGATACCCCAAGGCTGTGGGGTACTCAGTTCCGGGCGCGTGTTGCGCAGTCGGGGACAGTCGTGGTCGTGGCCGATGCCAGGTTCCATGACCCTGGGGGTCGGTCCGATAAAAAAGGGGTGAAAAATGGGAGAAAAATAAAAGAAAATAAAAGAGTTTTTGAACTACGCCACTTGCGGTTTGCGGCCAGGTTATTGAAGCCGCCGCTGCAGGGTCCTGCTAGGGCTGGTGGAGTAATGCAGCTTAGGTGTTTTGGGCCCTCCGCAAGCAGGGTTAGGCCCCAGCAGTAGTTGATGTGGATTATAGTAAGAAACAGTCAGCTTATGTGTACGGAGACGAGAAGGAAACAGTCCACACTGGTATTGCAGTTTCAACTTGCCTTTTACTTTGGGCTTTGTGGCCCACTGGTGCCGGTTTCAGATTGGGTGGTAACTAGCCAATAAGCACCCATCCCTTTTACCTGTTGTTAGGCAGTCCTCCAGTGTGGAATTGGGGTTATGTATGTGGCCTGAGGGTGCTGGTGTGTTGACTGGCACGGATATTCCGGGGTTTGAGTTTCCACGTGCACATTTTGTGGCACCTGATACCGCAGGGGTGTTACATTCTCCCTTGGTTAACACCAACATGTCCGTGGGATGTAGAGATGACAAGGTACATTTTTTTTAAAGTTTTATAAACAATAAGCATTAAAGATATTAACATTCTTCCCACGCAGGGGAGGCAGTTCCTTAAACCACCACCCAAAGGTCCTGGTCCCAAAACCCCTAGGAGGAAGGTCACCGGTTTCCATGGTGACCGGGTCTCGGCCGCCTCTGCCGCAGACCCTTCCTGCAACCATCCTCTCCTTGGTGGCGGTGTCAATTAGGGGCCTTTGGTAAGGTTGTACTCTGGTATTGGCACAACAGTGCAACTATATACAAGGCCATTTCTTGTCACAACCAGTCCTGTGACTGTGGTCCATGTTTATCAAACTGGCAGTATTATGCAAACATTATTAACTGAACAACAACAAAACTGGGTAGCCTGGTTCAGCTACCACAGAGTAGGGGGACTGGAAAATGGGGCAGGAGTGGAGGAAGCGGGGGCTGGCAGTACGGCAACCTTCTGCATATCCGAGGCATACCAGCCCCGCTCCCCATGATGCCGAGTATATGTGACCATGTCACCCGGGTGCAGATCACGGTCGGGATGTCCCTTCTGCAGGTAGTCCAGCACATCCCAGCAGGAGACAAAGACCCCAGCATGCAATCTGGGCTCAGAGATGAACCCCCACCCCCGTTTCTGGTCAAACCGGTCCACGGTACCCTGGTACCCGACCCCGTGGGCCACTCAGTTGGCTTGGGCCACCCGGTTGGCTCAGCGCAGGCTTTGCTTCTCTTGGAGATTGTGGGCCTCTACCTGCTTTCTCCGGGTCGCCCGCTCCTTCTGCTCCCGAGCCAGCTGACAAATGGTGGCTTGGCAGGCTTCGTGGACCTCCTCATCCACGACAGCCCGTTGCCCAGCTGTTGCCGCGCCCCATGCCGGCTCAAAGATTAGGCTCGCCGAACCCGAACATTCCGCTTCCGGATCCCCGTCCATGGGTGCACACCCAGCCTGGTCACCGGCAACTCCTCTGTAGGTCGTCGGGTCTCCCAGGGCTGAATCTGGTGACACGGCTTGGTCTGGTTGAGCTTGGTCCTTCTCCTCCGGAGAAGATGATGCAGCCTGGTTCGATCTGGCCTTGGACGGAGGCGTTGTGGCCTGGTCTGGTCGGGATGGATGAGACGCTTGGATCCTTCTCCTCCAGAGAAGGTGATGCGGCCTGGTTCGGTCTGGCCATGGACGGAGGTGTTGTGGCCTGGTCCGCAGATGGGGAAGGAACTGGTGGTGCTGCTGTACCACCCCGCGGCCTTGGCCGTGGCCGCCGAGCCGCTCGGATCCGTTCTCGCGTTCTATGGATGGTGGCTCGAGCCTCTCACGGACCCGGGGGTCACGTCGCTCTGCAAGGGGGGGTAGCGTTACACATGGGGGATGCGGGTATTTGGTTTGGGGATGATCGTTCGTGACACCACCCACGGGTTGTGGTGATGGAGGACATCACCGCTGCGGTGAAGGTACGGGGACTCCCGGGAGCAGTGTAGTGGCGCAGCTAGGTGTTGACCCCTCCGTGGGTAGGGGATGTTGGTCCCGGGGCCCGGTCGGGCTATGGTCAGGGGTGCAGGGCGCGGTGTTGCTGTGCAGCGCGGTGCGGTGCCTGATGGCACTGTTGTACTCACAATTAAACCACACAGAGTCACTGGTAAACCAAACGGAGGAATGAACGGGGCCCGCAGCCAGCTGCAGTTTCCTAGTCGGGTTGGCAATGTCCGCCTTTCTCCTGCAGCTGTGTTTGTAGTGTGACCACTGTTCCTGGGCACTGGTAGTCTGCTCCCTGGCGTGTATGTGTCATAGGAGCCCCTGTTGCCCGCAGACGCTGGCCCTTGGATCTCTGACCTCTGGCGGTGGCTACTATCCGGACGGGTTGGGCTGTTGCCTTCAAATGGGACTTTGGTAGGAATGAACCCCTGAGGTCCAGACCGCAATCAGTTAATCTGACTATGGTGGTGGCATATAGCCTAGTCGGGGTCTGAGTACCCTGCCTGGTGCTCCGGTATCCATTTAGCTCCCCGGTTTGGTTCCGGCGGGCCACTACCCTGTCCCGGTCCCTTACGGTTCCGCTGGTCGTATTCCCGGTCTCCTGCAGGCGGCCACTGCCATCTGCCTGCCTGACTGTTTGAACCGTCTGTCTGCACTGACTGTCTGAACTAAGTGTGTAGCTGTCTTCCTGCCTCAGGCCAGCAGACTCCTCGGGGGGCGTGTCTTTCTGCCTGACTCTGCCCACCTGCTGCGCCTGTCTAACACTGAGGGAGGCAATCAGGTCTTTGTGGTTGACTGATGGTACCTTTCTAGTGTGGGGGTGTATGTGGTGAGTGTTGTGACCTGTGACCCCTGGGGTGTCCAGGGCGTCGCACTGCCTGGTCAGCGCCCGGGGATGGAGGTGGTATCGCGGCCCGGTCAGCGGCCGGGGATGGTACAAGTTCTGCTACCGGGGGAGTTGGTGGGGCCATGGAGGTTTATGCCCCTGGCGCTGCTCCTCATGCAAGGCCTGCTTTTCTTGGGCCTGCACTGCCGCTACCATCCTTCACATCTCATCTCTCCATTCAGCCGTTTGACAGAGGAACTGGGCCCGCATCCGGATACAGAGTAGGTCCAGCTCTTCCTACAGCTAGGCAGCAGTCCCCACTTCTGGACGGTCTGGTGCTCTGTTCCCTGGGGAAGCCATGTTGTTGCTCTGCTGTCCCGGGAACTTTCTGCAGCAGGGTTCCGGTGTCCCTGCATTGGTTTCGTTTTACATGGTTCAGGCACTCCCAGGTGGCGGGGTCTCTGTTTTTCGCGCCCTTTGCAGCTTGTGGCACATTTATTTTTAAAATCCAAAATGGCGTAAATTTTGGAAGTTTTAGTCACAGTTCAGTTTGTAAGGCACGCTTGTCACCCAGTTTTATGGGTCTAGTCAGAATCCTGCCGACTACGCCAAGTTCGGGGTCTGACGCCCCAGGGCTGTGGGGTACTCGGTCTCGGGTGTGTGGTGCGCAGTGGGGGACAGTCATTCTCGCGGGTGTTGCATGGTTCCATGACCCTGGCGGTCGGTCCGATGAAAAGGGGGTGAAAAGTGGGGGAAAAATAAAAGAAAATAAAATAAAAGCGTTTTTCGACTACGAAAGGTCCTGCTAGGGCTGGTGGAATAATGCAGCTTAGGTATTTTGGGCCCTCCACAAGCAGGGCTAGGCCGCAACAGTGGATGATGGGGGTTATAGTAATAAACAGTCAGCAAATGTGTACAGAGGCGAGAAGGAAACAGTCTACACCGGTTTTGCAGTTTCAATTTGCCTTTTACTTTGGGCTTTGTACCTTGACCCGCTGGTACCGGTTTCAGGTGTTCCCGCTCCCCTTGTTCTCCATGCCAGCTGAGACCTGTGGCAGCTGTCCTCCATGCACTCTCATTGGTATTGGGCACCCGTGGCTTAGAACTTCTGGGGGAGCCCCTCTGTTTCAGTCTTGGTCCTATTTAAGGGGTTCAATCCCCGGTCCACTCTTTGCTGCTGATGCTTCAGACTCTTTGGTTGGTGAGGGACCCTGGAGATCCCCTCACCTGGCAGATTTAACAGTTGACCATAAAGTGTCCTGCTGTCCTAGGGTCTGCACCCCACCTCGTGCTGAGTCCTGTGAGCCTTCCACAGGCACCCCGCGGTTCCTGGAGTATTACACTTTCACAGGTAACCCACGGTTCCTGGAGTCTTGGTTCCTTACTCCACAGTCCCTCACTCCTGTTACAGCATTCCATTGTTACTTCAGGTCTTTACACTTTTCCTTTCTTTACTTCACTCCTCACTCTTTCACTTCCAACTCTATCCTTTCCTCCCTTCTTTCACCGACTACTTCCTCCCGCCAACTTCCTACTGACCACTCGCCCCTCCCCTTGCTGGGTCTCTCCCTACAGATTGGGTGGTAACTAGCTAATAAGCGTCCATCCCTTTTACCTGTTGCTAGGCAGTCTCCCAGTCTGGAATTGGGGTTATGTATGTGGCCTGAGGGTGCTGGTGTGTTGCCTGGCACAGGTATTCCGGTGCTTGGGTTTCCACGTTTACATTTTGTGGCACCTGATACCTCAGGGGTGCTACAATAACTACCACCAGTGTTGACCGCACTAAGGAAAAAACATCACCAGTGCTGACCGCACTAAGATATAACCACCACCAGTGCTGACTGCACTAAGATATAACCACCACCAATACTGACCGCACTAAGGTATAACCACCACCAGTTCTGACTACACTGAGGTATAACCACCACCAGTACTGACCACATGTGACGCCCCTGACCCTATCAGGGTGTCACAGGGAACTGCACTCCTTTCTCTTATGCTGCAGAACTCATCCTCCCTGGTTCTGGGATCCTAACTCTGGAATTGTTTTCCATCAGCACACAAATCCTAAACACATCTCACACCACACCCTGTCAGGCACACCAGTGGGTAGTCTAGTTGGAATAGGGCCACTGGCCTAGGGGTCAGACAGATTGGTGGGAGGGAGGAAGTCAAAACAGTAGTAGCCCTCAGAGAGTGAGGAGCTGAGGGAGTTGTAGCTCCCTGGTAGACTTTGGTTAGGTCGAAGATGGTGATCTGGGACCGGAGGAGTCGGAGACCCGGTCGTAGGGTATTGGAGAAGGGTGCCCAGACTTAGTTTTGGAGAACGGTCAGCACCGGGAAGTCCAGTAACCAGACTGGTACCGAGCACGGCGGGGTACAGGACCCTAGATAAGGGAGTAGCTTCACGCAACCTGTTAATTCACCTGTGGGGTATAGTCTCTTTATGAACTTCCCCAAGAGCTCAGAGATCGAAGGCATCAACACAACGAGGGGGATAGGGCTTTCCAGCCTATGCAGCCCACTGAAATCCCAAGTGTCAGCCATCGAGAGCACAGCTTCCCTATTTAAATATAGGGAGCGGGACCCCGACCGCTTCAGGCAGAGGGGTCACTGAGAAAAATCTATCTACATGTGCATGGAGGCAGGCTTCAGACCACTAATCAATACCAGCAGGGACGGATTCCCGGACGAGCTCCCCAGAGTGGCAGCGGCACCCAGAGACTTGGTTTACTTCTGTGTCAGAGTCTGCTAAATGGTCGCACCAACATCCACACAGCCTGAGTGATTACACTGCTCTCCCTGCGTCCTGTCTGTCCACACAGCCCGCACCACATTATCCTCCACCTATTCTCTAGAGTCCCGGGGTCTCCCCTACCCGTAGAGGGAACATCATCTGGCTGCCCCGCTTCATCTCCCCCGGGTACTCCCATCGGCAGCGGCGGTACTCCCCTTACCGAGAACCACGGGTGGCGTCACGAACTCTCCCTTGTAAATATTCCCCTCCTTTACATTTCGAAGTGGCCGCAAGCCCCTGGGTCCAAAGACCCTCAAGCCACAGCGACCCCGGATCCGAGCAGTTTAACTGCTGCAGGGGTGCCACACCTCGAAAACTTTGGCGTCACGAATAGGATCGGACTGGACCCACTAACCTGGGTGACGTGCGCCTTGAAAAATACGAACTGCAGTGCTGAAAGACTGTTCCCGCCATTTTCCGCCATTTTGGCGCCTAAAAAGGACAACTATGCCATCTTCCCTGCCAAAAGAGCGTGAAACTGAAGCTCTGCCCCTCGTCAAGAGAGCGCAGCCGGAAGCTGGAGAGCTGGCTGCCGAAAACCAAGGGGGCATAACGGGATGTAACAGCGGAAGTGGCGCAGGGACACCAGGACTCTGCCCATAAAGTTCCTGGAACCCGCAGAGACGAGATGTCGGAGCAACGTGACTGGTTGACAGAAGGTGCTGCACCCGGGACGGCTGCCTGGATTGAGATGAGGAGCATTGCCGCAGCGGTGCGGGCCCGCAAAATGGAAGCCCTGCGTGTGGAGCGGGTAAGCAGAAGCCTAGTTCCGGTTGACCCGGCCTACTCGGCCGTGGAACCCTGTCTGCCCCTGGCCATCGCCACAATCATACCACCTCTGTCCTCGACTGCAGCTGCCACCGAGACACTGCCCGCAACACCAGCACCGGACCCCTCGGCTCCTGCGGAGAATGACCAGGCCGCGGACGCAGATCAAGTTGTTCCGGTTCCTATAGCATCAGATATGGAGGAGATGGAGAAAGAGATGGATTTGGGTTCCGGTACACCGGAAGCCGCCTGGGTTCCGCGCTTTGGGGGAAACGGCTACCGAGTCTCCCTGTCAGCATGGTCGGTGCCGGAGATACTGGTGATGGAGGTGGACGAGGAATCCACCTCAGATGACGAGACCCCGGCTGATACTATTGATGTTGTGGTGCCCATATGTCGCCGCTGCAGCCTGCCAGGGCACCTTGCTAGAGTGTGCCCGGGAGATGCCCGACACTAAGGAACCGGTTCTCAAGAGCAGCAGTGGTAGCTGAACCGGGATAGCTACCCACAAGTTTGTTTAAAAGTTTGAAGAATGACTGTGTGGACCTGTCCCCTTTGTTGAACAATCTCCAGTGTTAAGTTTGAGTGGAGAAGGCCGTCGGGGATTGGTTGAGGGGTCCTTGGTGGAAGGTGACAGGAGAGTTAACGCTCCAGTATAGACTGTGTCATCCTTGTTGAACCTTTTTCCCATGCGCCGGTGAATGTAAAAAGGCCATCAGGGTCTTGAACAGTGTGGTGCTGGTAGACGGCACTAGGGCCCTTGATGGAGGTTGGCGCAAAGGGTAACGGCTACCAGGTTACTCAGGACGGTTACCAGAGTCCTCTTTTACACCTTCAGGACTTCAATGCTGTTGCCAGGGACTGCCAAGGTGCCTAGAAAAAGGGGTGCCCACCAGGATTAGAGGTGGCAGCAAGGATCCAGGTTGTTTGGGTGGTGGGTTGAAGGGAGAGGGACAATGGAAATGGACTGTGGCAGGAAGGGGCTGCAGCAGAGTAGGCTGAGCCACCGACTACCGCTACAACCGATGGCATTCCACGGTGTTCTAGTAAATTAACTCTGAGAGTTTAGTAACGTTTAAGAATATTGCCTCCCCTATGTGGGATAAATATTTATGTTTAACCTGTTATTCTTTTTCAGTTAAAACAAAAATAAATCCTCTGGGTGTCCTGTAGCTTGGGGACGAGCTATGTTTAACCAAGGGGGAATGTGATGCCCCTGACCCTATCAGGGTGTCACACGGAACTGCACTCCTTTCTCTTATGGTGCAGAACTCATCCTCCATGGTTCTGGGATCCTAACTCTGGTGTTGTTTTCCATCAGAACACAAATCCTAACCACACCTCACACCACACCCTGTCAGGCACACCAGTGGGTGGTCTAGCTGGAATAGGGCCACCCACCTAGGGGTCAGACAGATTGGTGGGAGGGAGGAAGTCAGAACAGTAGTAACCCTCAGAGAGTGAGGAGCTGAGGGAGTTGTAACTCCCTGGGAGACTTTGGTTAGGTCGCAGACGGTGGTCTGGGACCGGAGGAGTCGGAGACCCGGTCGTAGGGTATTGGAGAAGGGTGTTAGTTAGTGAAGGACTTAGTTTTGGAGACCGGTCGGCACCGGAAAGTCCAGTACCGAGCACGGCGGCGTACAAGATCCTAGATCAGGGAGTAGCTTTGCGCAACCTGTTAATTCCTAACTCCCCAAGAGCTCAGAGATTGAAGGCATCAACACAACGAGGGGGATAGGGCTTTCCAGTCTATGCGGCCCACTGAAATCCCAAGTGTCAGCCATCGAGAGCACAGCTTCCCTATTTAAATATAGGGAGTGGGATTCCGACCGCTTCAGGCCGCGGGGTCACTCAGAAACATCTATCTACATGTGCATGGAGGCAGGCTCCAGTCCACCAAACAATACCAGCGGGGATGGATTCTTGGACGAGCTCCCCAGAGTGGCAGCTGCACCCAAAGACTTGGTTTACTTCTGTGTCAGAGTCTGTTTAATGGTCGCACCAACTTCCACACCGCCTGAGTGAGTACACTGCTCTCCCTGCGTCCTGCCTGCCCACGCAGCCTGCACCACATTATCCTCCACCTATTCTCTAGAGTCCCGGGGTCTCCCCTACCCGTGGAGGGAACATCATCTGGCTGCCCCACTCCATCTCCCCCGGGTACTCCCATTGGCAGCGGCAGTACTCCCCTTACCGCAAACCACGGGTGGCATCACAAACTCTCCCTTGTAAATATTCCCCTTCTTTACATTTCGAAGTGGCCGCAAGCCCCCGGGTCTGGAGACCCTCAAGACACAACGACCCTGGATAAGAACATTTTGAATGCTGCAGGGGCGGCACACACATACCAGTGCTGACCACACTAAGGTATGACCACCACTGATACTGACCGCACTAAGTTATAACCACCACCAGTGCTGACCCCACTAAGGTATAACCACCACCAATGCTGACCGCACTAAGGTATAACCATAGCTCCCAACTTTTTAAGAAGGAAAGAGGGACAAAGTATAAGGTGCGCCGCGGCAAATTTTGGCCACGCCCCTAGCCACACCCCTAGCCACACCCATTTGCAGTAAGGGTCATTCAGCAGATGCACTGGACTGTTCATTCATATTCCTAGCAGTCAGAATTTTCTTATATTTCTATGTGTCACTATTAGTGATGAGCGAGTACTAAAAAGCTCGGGTGCTCGAAGCTCGGGCCGAGCCTCCCAAGATACTCGTGTACTCGGCCCGAGCACCGAGCCCAATGTTATCCTATGGGAGACCCGAGTATTTTTGTGAAATGACCCCCCGGCAGCATGGAGAAACCCTAAAAATGTCACAAAAGTCTCAGAAGAGTGCTCAAATGACATGGCAACAGCATGGGGAAGACCCCTTGAAGCATTTATCACTCAAAAGTCACAGCTGTGAACAATTTTGTCCGCGTTTCACGCCATTTTTACGGACTCACCAGAAAACCTTCCAAAATGACACCAAAATGAATTTTCATGGCGGAAATGTTAAGGGCACATACTCAATAGTGAGATAGAGCTGGTGTATGTTACTTTTTGAGATTAATACATGAAAGATTTTACATGAAAACCTTGTGTGGCACTCCGATGTCCAAAACGCACGTTTTGTGCTTTTTACTAGCGATGTCGGTCATTTTTTTTTTTTTATTCTATCTCCCTCAGTCCGTCGGTCTGTCTCTCTCTGTCTTGTCTGTCCCCCTCTCACAGTCTGTCGGTCAGTTCCCCCCCCTCTCTCTTACTTACCGTTCCCCGATCACTGCCGCGGCGCTGCACAGCTGTTCAAACTCCGGTGGCTTTTCCTCTTTTGAAAAAGCCGGCCGCTCATTAATCAATCTCCTATTCCCTGCTGTCCTGCTTTTCGGCGCCTATGATTGGTTGCAGTGAGACACGCTCCCACACTGAGTGACAGCTGTCTCACTGCAACCAATCACAGCAGCCGGTGTGTGTATACTGTGCAGTGAAATAAATAATTAAATAATTAAAAAAAACGGCGTGCGGTCCCCCCAATTTTAATACCAGCCAGATAAAGCCATACGGCTGAAGGCTGGTATTCTCAGGATGGGGAGCTCCACGTTATGGGGAGCCCCCCACCCTAACAATATCAGTCAGCAGCCGCCCAGAATTGCCGCATACATTAGATGCGACAGTTCTGGGGCTGTACCCGGCTCTTCCCGATTTACCCTGGTGCGTTGGCAAATCGGGGTAATAAGGAGTTAATGGCAGCCCATAGCTGCCACTAAATCCTAGATTAATCATGTCAGGCGTCTCCCCGAGATTCCTTCCATGATTAATCTGTAAATTACAGTTAAAAAACACACACACCCGAAAAATCCTTTATTAGAAATAAAAAACACTAACAAAGTCCCTCATTACCAATTTATTAACCCCGACAAACCCTCCATGTCCGGCGTACTCCACAGTCCTCCAGCGTCGCGTCCAGCTCTGCTGCATGGAAGTGACAGGAGCTGCAGAAGACACCGCCGCTCCGGTCACCTCCACGCAGCTAATGAGATGAGTATAGCGATCAGCTGAGCTGTCACTGAGGTTACCTGGATCCAGCGGTGGATGCAGCGGTGGCCGCGGGTAACCTCAGTGACAGCTCAGCTGATCGCGCTACTCACCGCCGCTCCAGTCAGCTCCATGCACCAACTGAGGTGAGTAGAGCGATCAGCTGCTGTCACTGAGGTTACCTGGATCCAGCGGTGGATGCAGCGGTGGCCGCGGGTAACCTCAGTGACAGCTCAGCTGATCGCGCTACTCACCGCCGCTCCAGTCAGCTCCATGCAGCAACTGAGGTGAGTAGAGCGATCAGCTGCTGTCACTGAGGTTAATCGCGGCACCGCTGGATCCAGCGGTGGCCGGGAGTTACCTGACTGACAGCAGCTGATCGCGCTATTCCCTTCATTAGCTGCGTGGAGGTGACCGGCGGCTTTTACTATTTTGAAAAAGCCGGCCGCTCATTAAACAATCTCCTATTCCCTGCTTTCCCCGCCCACCGGTGCCTATGATTGGTTGCAGTGAGACACGCCCCCACGCTGAGTGACAGGTGTCACACTGCACCCAATCACAGCAGCCGGTGGGCGTGTCTATACTGTGCAGTAAAATAAATTAATAAATAATTAAAAAAAAACGGCGTGCGGTCCCCCCCATTTTAATGCCAGCCAGATAAAGCCATACGGCTGAAGGCTGGTATTCTCAGGATGGGGAGCTCCACGTTATGGGGAGCCCCCCAGCCTAACAATATCAGTCAGCAGCCGCCCAGAATTGCCGCATACATTATATGCGACAGTTCTGGGGCTGTACCCGGCTCTTCCCGATTTGCCCTGGTGCTTTGGCAAATCGGGGTAATAAGGAGTTAATGGCAGCCCATAGCTGCCACTAAATCCTAGATTAATCATGTCAGGCGTCTATGAGACACCCTCCATGATTAATCTGTAAGTTACAGTAAATAAACACACACACCCGAAAAATCCTTTATTAGAAATAAAAAACACACACACATTCCCTGGTTCACCACTTTAATCAGCCCCAAAAAGCCCTCCATGTCCGGCGTCATCCAGGATGTTCCAGCGTCGCATCCTGCGCTGCTGCATAGAGGTGACCGGAGCTGCAGAAGACACCGCCGCTCCGGTCACTTCCACGCAGCAAATGAGGTGAGTAGCGCGATCAGCTGAGCTGTCACTGAGGTTACCCGCCGTCACTGGATCCAGTGACAGCGGGTAACCTCAGTGACAGCTCAGCTGATCGCACGGCTGTCTTCATTAGCTGCGTGGAGGTGACCGGAGCGGCGGTGTCTTCTGCAGCTCCTGTCACTTCCATGCAGCAGAGCTGGACGCGACGCCGGAGTCCGTGGAGTACGCCGGACATGGAGGGTTTGTCGGGGTTAATAAATTGGTAATGAGGGACTTTGTTAGTGTTTTTTATTTCTAATAAAGGATTTTTCGGGTGTGTGTGTTTTTTAACTGTAATTTACAGATTAATCATGGAAGGAATCTCGGGGAGACGCCTGACATGATTAATCTAGGATTTAGTGGCAGCTATGGGCTGCCATTAACTCCTTATTACCCCGATTTGCCAACGCACCAGGGTAAATCGGGAAGAGCCGGGTACAGTCCCAGAACTGTCGCATATAATGTATGCGGCAATTCTGGGCAGCTGTTGGCTGATATTGTTAGGGTGGGGGGCTCCCCATAACGTGGAGCTCCCCATCCTGAGAATACCAGCCTTCAGCCGTATGGCTTTATCTGGCTGGTTTTAAAAATGGGGGGAACCGCACGCCTTTTTTTTAATTATTTAATAAATAATTAAAATTAATAATTAAAATTAATAAATAATTAAAAAAAACGGCGTGCGGTTCCCCCCATTTTTAAAACCAGCCAGATAAAGCCATACGGCTGAAGGCTGGTATTCTCAGGATGGGGAGCTCCACGTTATGGGGAGCCCCCCACCCTAACAATATCAGCCAACAGCCGCCCAGAATTGCCGCATACATTATATGCGACAGTTCTGGGACTGTACCCGGCTCTTCCCGATTTGCCCTGGTGCGTTGGCAAATCGGGGTAATAAGGAGTTATTGGCAGCCCATAGCTGCCAATAAGTCCTAGATTAATCATGTCAGGCGTCTATGAGACACCCTCCATGATTAATCTGTAAGTTACAGTAAATAAACACACACACACACCAGAAAAAATCCTTTATTAGAAATAAAAACACACACATATACCCTGGTTCACCACTTTAATCAGCCCGAAAAAGCCCTCCATGTCCGGCGTAATCCAGGATGATCCAGCGTCGCATCCAGCGCTGCTGCATGGAGGTGACCGGAGCCGCAGCACACACAGCCGCTCCGGTCACCTCCACACAGCAAATGAACACAGCCGCGCGATCAGCTGCTGTCACTGAGGTTACCCGCGGCCACCGGTGGATGCAGCGGTGACAGCGGGTAACCTCAGTGACAGCAGCTGATCGCGCGGCTGTGTTCATTTGCTGTGTGGAGGTGACCGGAGCGGCTGTGTCTGCTGCAGCTCCGGTCACCTCCATGCAGCAGCGCTGGATGCGACGCTGGATCATCCTGGATTACGCCGGACAAGGAGGGCTTTTTCGGGCTGATTAAAGTGGGGAACCAGGGTATATGTGTGTGTTTTTTATTTCTAATAAAGGATTTTTTCTGGTGTGTGTGTTTATTTACTGTAACTTACAGATTAATCATGGAGGGTGTCTCATAGACGCATGACATGATTAATCTAGGACTTATTGGCAGCTATGGGCTGCCAATAACTCCTTATTACCCCGATTTGCCAACGCACCAGGGTAAATCGGGAAGAGCCGGGTACAGTCCCAGAACTGTCGCATCTAATGTATGCGGCAATTCTGGCCAGCTGCTGACTGATATTGTTAGGGTGGGGGGCTCCCCATAACGTGGGGCTCCCCATCCTGAGAATACCAGCCTTCAGCTGTATGGCTTTATCTGGCTGGTATTAAAATTGGGGGGAACCGCACGCCGTTTTTTTAATTATTTATTTATTTATTTTACTGCACAGTATAGACACGCCCACCGGCTGCTGTGATTGGGTGCAGTGTGACACCTGTCACTCAGCGTGGGGGTGTGTCTCACTGCAACCAATCATAGGCGCCTGTGGGCGTGGAAAGCAGGGAATATGAGATGGCTGTGTACAGAGCACAGCGCGCCGGCCGGTATAAAGGCTCGGTCACGCTGTGCAGGCCGGCCAATCACTGCAATTCCACAACTAACAGGGCTGTGGCATTGCAGTGGTCTGCCAGCCAATCCCTGCATGAGGGCTGGCTCTCAAAAGAGCGCCAACATGCAGAAATGAAGACCACGAGTAAAGCACGAGTATTGCAAAATTACTCGGTACCCGCCGAGTAGCCCGAGTACAGTGATACTCGTGCGAGTACCGAGTAGTTACAAGCATGCTCGCTCATCACTAGTCACTATATGACATGTTGCTTATTTGTGCCTATAAGGCCGTGTTCACACGTTGCATAAATTCTGTGTCCTTTTGTTTCTGCCGCTGTCTGCACCAAACTACACAATAACAATCTTCTCCGATTGTTCCATTTTTGCTTCATTTTTTCTGCCTTTTCTTCATTATTTAATGTGTTTTTGGTTCAGATGTGAATCTGCGTTTTTAAGTGTTTTTATTTTACAGAGAAGCTTTTTCCTGCATTTTTTTAAGCTCCACATAGAAATCTCTAAAGAAAAAAAAAACGAAAACCGCAGATTTCGGCGGCGTTTTCTCATGGAATCACATCCACTTTGCTTGGATAATTATTAAACACAGCAAAATATATGTGCAAAAAACAGCAGAAAAAAATGCAGCCTTTACACTACATGTGAACACGGACTAATTGTCCAAGCAAAGTGGATGAGATGATATGAAATCTCCGCCCCTGGTGAGTCTAAAGATGCCGCTGAACTGTGCGGATTTGGTGTTGTTTTTTTTCCTTTATAAGCTTCAGGATTCACATCTGTAACAAACGTATCAAATAAGGGGACAATGCATAAAAAATACCGCAAACACGCAATAATCAGAGAAGAATGTTATTGCACTTGTGCGAATCCTGCAGGAAAAACGCAGCATTTACGCTCCGTGTGAACACGGCCTCAGTGATACATTTTTATTACATTTTTTATGGGTTTTAATAAAGAAAAATAATATAAATTGCGCAATTTTTTTCCCGCCATTTACCAATCCCCATAAATAATCTGATGGCTGTGTTGTTCAGGTCATTACGATTACAGGGACACCAAATATGTTCATGTTATTTGCTGATTTGTGATGTTTATTATTTTATAAAAAAAAGTGTCATAAAATTACATTATTCTATTTTTTTTATTAATTTTAGTAATTTTATTAGAAGAAAAAAAAACAAAACTTTTTCTCTCCCTCTAGAATACAGGAGATAGAGATGCTGCTCTGTACAATGGAGCTCTGTGTCCTGTGTAATCAGGGCTTCATTGTAGGTTCATTTATGTAAAATCCTCCCTCTGACAGCATCAATTCCCAGTAGCTCGACAGCTTAGATCAGGTAGAAAGTCTAGGAGGCTGCTGGACACAAGTTTTGAAAGTTGCCAGTTTGAATCCAAGGTGGTGAAGATAAAAAAAAAAATAAATTGTATTTGTATTTTTTTTTCCTCATTTCTTTATAGTAGTTTTATGGGAACAAATGAATCTGACTCTTCACCTACAAAGAGATGCAGTATTTATCTATCTATATATCTATCTGTCTGTCTGTCTGTCTGTCTCTGTCTGTCTGTCTGTCTCTCTATGGGGTGCTTCACACATAGCGAGATCGCTGCTGAGTCACGTTTTTTGTGACCTCATTAGCGATCTCGCTGTGTGTGACACTGAGCAGCGATATGGCCCCTGCTGTGAGATCGCTGCTCTTTACACACAGCCCTGGTTCGTTTTTTTATTGTTGCTCTCCCGCTGTGACGCACACATCGCTGTGTGTGATAGCGAGAGAGCGACAAAATGAAGCGAGCAGGGAGCAGGAGCCGGCATCTGGCAGCTGTGGTAAGCTGTAACCAGGGTAAACAACGGGTAACCAAGGTGGTTACCCGATATTTACCTTCGTTACCAGCCTCCGCCGCTCTCATGCTGCCAGTGCCGGCTCCTGCTCTCTGCACATGTAGCTGCAGTACACATCGGGTTAATTAACCCGATGTGTACTGTAGCTAGGAGTGCAGGGAGCCAGCGCAAAGCAGTGTGCGCTGCTCCCTGCTCTCTACACATGTAGCGACGTTATTGTGTCGCCCGGGGACCAGGGGTACTCAGATCCGGGCCACAGAGTCACTTCTGTGGGTATCACGGTGGCGTGACCCGGTCTGTGATCCCAGGCTCCACAGTAAAAGGGGATTTGGTAAGGGAGATTGTCTGTGACGCCACCTACGGTTGTGGTGAGGTTGGAACACCACCGCTGCTCTGGACGGGGATCCCGGGAGCGATGGTATGTAGCAGCTAGATGTTATTTCTCCCCTCCGTGGGTAGGGGGTTGGCTGTCCCGGGGCCCGGTGATGGGGTAAGCAGGGAGCAGGGCGCAGTGCTGCGGTGCGGTGCCTGAGGGCACGGGCGTACTCACAAGTATTGCACACAGAGTCACTGGTAAACTAGGATTGCCGGTGTCCGCAGCCTTCGGTACGGGGCTGTTAAGTGTCCCACACACGGTGCAGCAGCTCCTGTTGTTCTTTCCCTGCAGCCAAGTGCCTTTCTCCCCACTCTCTTCCTCTTTCTCCTCAGCCGGGAACGGGGAATACACTCCCCTGCAGTGATCCGGGTCACCCAGGTACCGGGGGGCCACTACCCTGCCCGGCTACCTCTGGCCCCTTCCTCACTCGCAGCCTGTCCCGGCCCTCTCGGAGCATGCTTCACCATCAGCCTGGGAGCTACAACTCCAGACTTCTCTTCTCTCTGTCTCTCCAAACACTCTCCTCCAGCCCCTCCCCTCTGCTCTCCTTTTCTCTTACACTGGGGGCTGTGGTTTGTCTTGCTGCACCGGTGTGGGATCAGATTACCAAGGAGGATTAACTCTTTCTGTGACAACCTGGCTTTGCCAGGGCATCACACACCCCCTTGGTAAAACACGGCCCGTCCTCGGGCCGTCTAGGCACCAACATTTATTAAAACTGGAAAAAGGAAAAATAAACACATTACAATCATACATCTTCCCACATCGGGAGGTACGTTTTCTAAAACTTTAAACCGTTCTGCCACCCCACACCTGCGGAGCAGATGGCCTCCTCCTGAACTTGAGGGCGTTCAACAGGGGTGACAGTCCATAAAACAGTCAACTTTTTAACTTGTGGGTAGCCGTCCATGCTCCACTACCGCTGCCGCCACTCCCAGTACGGGGCACGGGTTCCGTGCTCTGCCTCCTGCTCAGAAGCCAGGCCCACTTGGATGCCCTCGGCGCCGGCTACAACCGGCCTCGCTAACTGCCGAGGGCTCCATCTCTCACTGGCCTGCTCCTCCTCTCTGCAGGTGCACTCCGGCTGCTCCACAGCCGTGACGGGGTACCTGGGAGCGGCTGGCGCCACATCTGGGGCAGACTTCCAATCGGGTGCCATTGCGGTCGGGCGGACTGCCGGAGCCGACGTCATCACCGTGGCGGCTGGGCGGACTGCCGGAGGCGGGTAAGATGTCATCGGGGTTGCGGCTACTGCTTGTCCAGGAACGGAATTAGGCAAAGTCCTGGCGTCCCTGCCTTTACAGTCCCGGTCACATGAACTGCGGTTCCTTCTTCCTGCTCCCCCTTGGTACTCGGGAGCAGTCCTTCTAGCAACTTTTAAAGTTTCCCTTTCGCTTCCGGTCCTCCGGAGCTCCACTTCCGCCCGCGTTCTCAGGGGGAGGAGCCTCTTTTTCGCGCCCACCGCTTGGGGAAGAAGGTGCTGGGCGGGAGATTTTCGCGCCCAAAATGGTGGCAAAGATGGCGACTTTCAAAATTTTTGCAACGGATCACCGCTGACAGTCCAGAATAAGGCGCACTTCCTCCAGGTAACTGGATGGGTTCGATCCTGTTCGTGACGCCAAATGTGTCGCCCGGGGACCAGGGGGTACTCAGATCCGGGCCACGAGGTCACTTCTGTGGGTATCACGGTGGCGTGACCCGGTCTGTGATCCCAGGCTCCACAGTAAAAGGGGTTTATTAAGGGAGATTGTCCGTGACGCCACCCACGGTTGTGGTGATTGTGGACACCACCGCTGCTCTTTATGGGGATCCCGAGCGGTGACAGGGAGCAGCTTGGTTGTTATTTCTCCCCTCCGTGGGTAGGGGGGTTGGTTGTCCCGGGGCCCGGTGATGAGGTGGGAGATGCAGGGCTTGGTGGGCGCAGGGACGCAGGGGCAGCGCTGTGCCTTGCGGCACTGTGGTACTCACTCAGCCTGAGACGATGACACAGTTCTCAGTAAAACACACGGCTGGAAAGACGGTTCCCACGGACGGCTGCACTTGCTTTCCCCAGTAGGTGACGGTGATGTCCCTTTTCCTGCACCTAATGTTGTTGATGGTCTCGATGGGTTCCCACCGGTAACCCGCTCCCCGGCTTCAAGCTGGACCGGAGGAGCTCTACTCTTTGCCCGCAGGCGCTGGCCCCCAGAAACTGGTGCCCTGGCGGTGGCGGTGTCTCTACTTTACTGGTTGGACTGTTGCCTTCAATCGGGACCCGGCTGTTGGGAGACAGACGTCCCCTTCACTGACGGATTTGGCAAATTATGGCGACTCCTAGCCTTGCCGGGGTCCGAGAGGCCCCTGCCCTGGTGCTGACTGTTCTTTGTACACTGCTCCAGACCGCCGGGTCACCACCCGTCCGCGGTCCTTCCAGGAACTCTCGAGCAGTCACCCCTGCGGACAATCACCGCCGTCTGCTGACCTTGCTGTCTCAGTCCGGGGCACACACCCGGACCAGCTTCAGGCTTTCTTACTGTCACTTTTACTCCTTTACTCCAGTTTTCTCCTTTGCTCCTCTACCACTTCACTTCCTTCTACTTCCACTTCCTTAACTCATCTTCGCTGTTTACTCCTTCACTTCCCTAGCTTATCTGCCTGGTTCTTCCCGCCTCCAGAGCTGTGAACTCCTCGGTGGGCGGAGCCAACCGCCTGGCCCACCCCCTGGTGTGAATATCACCCTCTGGAGGAAGGCAACAAGGATCTTTGGGTTAGCTGGTGTGCCTAGCTGGGGTGTAGGGTGTGGTGGTGTGATGACCTGTGATCCCTGGCTTGCCCAGGGCTTCACATTATGATCGCTGCTGCGTCGCTGTGTTTGACAGCTAAGCAGCGATCATAACAGCGACATACAAGGTCGCTGTTGCGTCACAGAAAATGGTGACGTAACAGCGACGTCGTTGTCGCTGTCACTATGTGTGAACCCAGCCTATCTCTATGATTCTATCTATCTATCCCTCTATCTATCTATCTATCTATCTAGCTATGATTCTATCTATTCATCTATCTATCCTATATATGATTCTATCTATGATTCTATCTATCTATCTATCTATCTATCTATGATTCTATCTATGAATCTATCTATCTATCTATGATTCTACCTATCTATCTATCTATCTATCTATGATTCTACCTATCTATCTATCTATCCCGCTATCTATCTATCTATCCCTCTATGATTCTATCTATCTATCATGTATGTATCCAGGGCCAGATTAAGGTTGGTGGGGGCCCCTGGGCAGAAAATCTGGTGGGGGCCCCATAACGTTAACATTTTTAGCCGTAACAGTAGAGCGTGAACTGTAGCATTTAGATATAAATCCACTGAGCATGGATCGTATCCTGTTCTGCCACATTCAGATTTACACTTATACACAGAAAATAAAGTTACTCACATTTTTTTATTGATCCCAATGTTAAGACAGCCAAGTAATAGTAAAGATAAAGAAAGGGAAAGTTCTCACTGGCAGCAATGGTTGCTGAAAATCACAATGTGCTCTCTATTGTATTGTCTCCGGAGTAGTACATAGCAGCTGATGTCTGTACACGGTATGCCATACACTGTATCAGAGGTGGATCTAGGTTTTCCTGTCCATGGAGTAGGAGTTCAGTTTGGCGCTCCCTTCTATACACGGCTTATGCGGTTTGAGTAGTTGTCATGTAACCGCTCATACGCCATTTTCACACGTGCCGATGAGCTGCTCTTCCTAATTCTCTCGATGTTCAGTGAAATACTACAGCCCATAAAGAGAAGCAGGAAGAGAAGCTAATTGTGACTCAAAGTATTAAAATGACCTGGAAGTGTTCATGTGACCACTTCTAAAATTAGCAAGCAGAGCTGAATCCTTACATTGAGTATATTACAGGTTGTTGGATTGGGCATGCTACGGGGCTTACTTTTATTATTAAAGGGGTTGTCCAGCTCGACAAGGAAAATTTGTAGTTATATGACTGCAGACTTCTGAATTCTCACAGCTTGCGGACTGCACACTGTCATGATTTTCCCGTGCCATAAGCAAGTAGTCATGGGACTGCAAGTATGCGATTTGCTTACTTCCGGCCACATTCAAATTAGACGTCTGCAGCCTCACTCAATAGTTACATGCCCTCAAGCTCTCACTGCTGGCATCGGAGAGTCCTGACAGTGTGCAGTGTGCACACTGAGGATTCAGAAGTCTGCAGTCACATAGAAACTTTCATCACAAACCTGGACAACCCCTTTAATGCTACTAACATAATGTAGAAACCCTTGCGGTCATGTAATTTTACAAATCATGGCTTGCTACATGTGTACAGGATCAGAATCAGTAAAATGTACATAAATACACTGTGTGCAGAATTATTAGACAAATGAGTATTTTGCTCACATGATACTTTTATACATGTTGTCCTACTCCAAGCTGTATAGGCTGAGAGCCAACTACCAATTAAGTAAATCCGGTGATGTGCATCTCTGTAATGAGGAGGGGTGCGGTGTAATGACATCAACACCCTATATAAGGTGTGCTTAATTATTAGGCAACTTCTTTTTCCTTTGGCAGAATGGGTCAAAAGAGAGATGTGACGGGCTCTGAAAAGTCCAAAATTGTGCGATGTCTTGCAGAGGGATGCAGCAGTCTTGAAATTGCCAAACTTTTGAAGCATGATCACCGAACAATCAAGCATTTCATGGCAAATAGCCAACAGGGTCGCAAGAAGTGTGTTGGGCAAAAAAGGCGCAAAATAACTGCCCATAAACTGAGAAAAATCAAGCATGAAGCTGCCAAGATGCCATTTGCCACCAGTTTGGCCATATTTCAGAGCTGCAACATTACTAGAGTATCAAAAAGCACAAGGTGTGCCATACTCAGGGACATGGCCAAGGTAAGGAAGGCGGAAAACCACCACCTCTGACAAAGAAACATAAGATAAAACCTCAAGACTGGGCCAAGAAATATCTGAAGACTGATGTTTCAAAGGTTTTATGGACTGATGAAATGAGAGTGACTCTTGATGGGCCAGATGGATGGGCCAGAGGCTGGATCAGTAAAGGGCAGAGAGCTCCACTCCGACTCAGATGCCAGCAAGGTGGAGGTGGGCACTGGTATGGGCTGGGATCAGCAAAGATCAACTTGTGGGACCTTTTCTGGTTGAGGATGGAGTGAAGCTCAACTCCCAGACCTACTTCCAGTTTCTGGAAGACAACTTCTTCAAGCAGTGGTACAGGAAGAAGTCGGTATCGTTCAAGAAAAACATGATTTTCATGCAGGACAATGCTCCATCACATTAATCCAACTACTCCACAGCGTGGCTGGCCAGTAAAGGTCTAAAAGATGAAAAAATAATCACATGGCCCCCTTGTTCACCTGATCTGAACCCCATAGAGAACCTGTGGTCCCTCATAAAATGTGAGATCTACAGGGAAGGAAAACAGTCCACCTCTGGGAGCAGTGTCTGGAGGCTGCGGTGGCTGCTGCACGCAATGTGGATCGTAAACAGATCAAGCACTGACAGAATCTATGGATGGTCGGCTGCTGAGTGTCATCAGAAAGAAAGGGGGCGATATTGGGCACTCATTTTTTGGGGTTTTGTTTTTGCATGTCAGAAATGTTTATTTCTAAATTTTGTGCAGTTATATTGGTTTACCTGGTGAAAATAAACAAGTGAGATGGGAATATATTTGCTTTTTATTAAGTTGCCTAATAATTCTGCACAGTAATAGTTACCTGCACAGACAGATATCCTCCTAAGATAGCCAAATCTAAAAAAAACCCACTCCAGCTTCCAAAAATATTAAGATTTGATATTTATGAGTCTTTTGGGCTAATTGAGAACATAGTTGTTGATCAATAATAAAAAAAATCCTCTAAAATACAAAATGCCTAATAATTCTGCACACGGTGTACAGCACCAGAACCAAAAGCAATACCAAAATACATCACTAGCACCCTCATCAGTAAACGAATATATCATCAGAACCACCAATACATGACTACAGTACCAAATTTACTACAACAATATATTGTAATGTCACATCCCCATATACATTTGTATCACATGAATTAACAACTCCCAGTATGTCCTTAACAATTGTAAGAAAATGCTAGGAATTGTTATCAGTATTCATCAGACTTTGAACCATACAGGAACCACAGTCCTGATGAGAAGCTTTGAGTATCACACACATACAGTTACATCCAGGTACCTTGTAGGTGACATCTTCCCTGATCGGAGTCATCTTATTCTTTCTTCTCCATCTTGTCCAGACGTCATGATGACTATTCACATCCACAGCTCCTCTCTGCAGACCTCCCGGGCCTTCTGCAGCACATCTCGACATTATGCCCTTAAAATAAATAGCAGAATGATTATAATGCTCCTAAATATAAATATATGACCTACGCTGTGCACCTGAATAAATAATTGCCCCTCACTGTGCTCCCTGCACAAAATGACCCACACAATGTCATTCTTATGGTACATGGCCTCTTCTTTCAGTACTGGGCCCCCTCTTCACACCGTCCTCTACATTGTGTACCCACTATACTTCCAAATGTCTATACTGTGCCCCCTCCTCACACTCCCCCTCCTGAGCTGTGCCCTCACAATGTCCCCCATGCTATCTCCTTTCTATACTGCCCTCACCCTCAGTACCAAAATCACTGAAAGTGCAACTCAATCTCACATTACCCCTCTTCAGCATACTGTGCCCTCCATACTGTGCCCTCACACTGGCCACCGTGCTGCCCCTTCTCTATACTGCCTACCTCCTTCACTATACAGTCACTATACTGCACCTCAGTCTCACATTCCCTCTCCTCAGCATACTGTGCCTCCATACTGTGCCCTCACACTGGCCACCATGCCGCCCCTTCTCTATACTGCCTACCTCCTTCACTATACAGTCACTATACCGCACCTCAGTCTCACATTCCCCCTCCTCAGCATACTGTGCCCTCCATACTGTGCCCTCACACTGGCCACCATGCTGACCCTTCTCTATACTGCCTACCTCCTTCACTATACAGTCACTATACCGCACCTCAGTCTCACATTCCCCCTCTTCAGCATACTGTGCCCTCCATACTGTGCCCTCACACTGGCCACCATGCTGACCCTTCTCTATACTGCCTACCTCCTTCACTATACAGTCACTATACCGCACCTCAGTCTCACATTCCCCCTCCTCAGCATACTGTGTCCTCACACTGGCCACCATGCTGCCCCTTCTCTATACTGCTTATGTTCCCCACTACCCAGGCTCTATACTATGCCCCTCACACTTTTCTCCACCAATACTGTCCACTTACAATTTTCTCTCACCATACTGCTGCCTCACACTTTTTAATGGTGCCCCCCTGATTGCCGTGCAGGGGAACATATGCCGCATGCCCCCCAAAGGTACACCCCTGTACAGTGTACAGGAGAATACATGACTGTTACACAATATACTGTGATACAGACATCAGAGGTTATACAATATACACATTATTATATACCATCTGATGTGTGTACACAGTGTATCACACTACTCTCTCTGTACGCTGGATGTGGTATACCATGTGCACAGATATACAATCCCCTGCACTGATCATGTGGCGCCCCAGGACCTGGTCGCCACAACAGCATTGCCCTCCCAAAGGGTTAATGCTGAGCCTGGAGGTAATGGGGAGGTCCATTGGCCAGCAAGTTTAACATCCAACACAGTTCTCCCTCCGGCCAGCAGGGGGAGCTCTGAACCTGGAATTCCAGGGAGCCTTCCTCAAGTCTGACCTGAGGGAGGAAGTAGCAGTCAGTCTGTAGAGAGAAGTGATAGTGAGCAGACGCAGAGTGTGCTGTCCTGTGGATTTGGGGCCTAGAGCTAGAGTAGGTTGGCCCAGGGAAGCAGGAGTAGCAGAGAGGCAGCGAAGAGACTCGGACATCGGAGTCTGTGGCCACCAGGGCTTAAAATACTCCCTGGTAGCCGAATCCGAAGGGCAGGAGAGCTGCAAGCACCTGGCCCATAAACATCCCGAACGTACAGCTGCAGCATCAGGGCCCGGTGTGGACTCCAGCAGAGAAGCACCAGAGAGGGCCTGCGCAGCCTGCTACAGAGAGAAAGGGACGTACCATCGGTCCCAGCAGCAAAGAGGGCCATTGCTGGATTCAGAGAAGCAGGGTCCTATCATAACAAAGAAAAGCACAGGAGTAGGCCTCATACTCAGCTGGCCAGAAAGATCACCCCAAGTACTTCCAGGCCGACCGGATCCCCATCACCACCTGTAACGGTCTCCCAGGACTGGACTGTTCCCAAAGTAAAAGAGGAAAAGGTAAAGAGACTGTTGTTTGTGCCTGGTTCTTTCATTGCCTGTCGGCCCTGCACCGTGTTAGCCACACAACACCATAGACTTTCACGAGCACTAACAGTGTCCCCGGGGCTCCGCCTGACACCCACCAGGGCCACGGAGCCGGGCCCAGCCACCACTGACTATCACCGGACTAGTCCGGCCCGGCACTGGGTGTCCCATAGCCCTGGGGTGGGCGAGTCAACTTTGGCGTCACAAACAGGATTTCGTGCCCGGTCCCACCGGGTACTGTGCGCCTGCAGAAACTGTGCTTAAAAGACTGTGTTACTGTTTGCAAACTGC
Organism: Anomaloglossus baeobatrachus; assembly: GCF_048569485.1. Lineage (NCBI taxonomy): Eukaryota > Metazoa > Chordata > Amphibia > Anura > Aromobatidae > Anomaloglossus > Anomaloglossus baeobatrachus. The sequence continues at coordinate 392,386,665 of NC_134357.1, read as the reverse complement.
CGCCGCCATTAGCCTCGCCGAGCGCAGGAAGAAGGGGGGCGTGCCTGACAAAGAGCGCGAAGGGAGCGCGCCATCAGAGTAGAGCGCTGTTAACCCCGCGCGACCCAGAAGGGAATTTGAAAAGTGAACAGAGCCTGGTAAGGTTCACTAGGGGGGAGGAAGATGTCCGACTCGGAGGGAGCGCAGGTGGCTGCCATAGCCCGAGACGCCGCGGCACCAGCCGAAGCAATCCCAGTCGCCGTTGCCCCAGCCCCCGCTGTAGCGCCGGTAATGCCGATCACAATGCCGTACATCCCGGGAGCGGAATGGCTGCCGCAGTACTCCGGGGAGTCCCATACCTTGAGCGACTTCAGAGAAAGTCTGCACAGCTTGTTCCGGGTGTATCCGCTGGCTGAGAGCCAGAAGGTGGGCATATTAATGGGGCAGCTAGCCGGCGCGGCCCAGCGTGAAGTGAAGTCCTGGCCTGATACAGATAAAGGGACAGCAACCCAGATACTGGCCAAGCTAAAGAGTACTTTTGACACCCGCACCGCAGCAGAAATAAAGATGAGATTCTTTGGGTGCAAACAACGGGCCACAGACAGCATACGGGACTATGCCTTAAACTTGCAGGAGGCCCTGAAAGCAGTTAAACAGGTGGACCCAGAGAGTGTACGTGAAGAAGACAAACTCCTAACTGAGCAGTTCATAGAGGGGCTCCTGTCAGATGCCCACAGGACCCAGCTGCGTATCATGGTCCTGCAGAACCCTGCTCTGGACTTTGCAAAGTTTAAGGACCAGGCCATCCGGGTACTGAGAGAATCTACACCAAATGACCCAGTACCCCTCCGGCCTCTTGCTATCACGTACCCCGGGGTGGTGCCTGCAACACGAGCCGCTGCAGGGGCTGAGGCGCAGTCCCTGGATAAGGATCCCACTGCAGAGCTCAGACAGCAGGTCCAGGAGCTCACCAAGACTGTAGCTGCCCTTGCCAAGACCGTGCAGTCTCTACAAGTGACCCCATCGCCTGCAAGAATCGAGTTGGCCTCCAGCCCAGATGACGTCCCATGGATGCGACAGAGGAGGATTCCGCCGACCCGAGGAAAAGATACAGACCGGTATGATTCAACAGGACAACCGATCTGCCGCCGCTGCAGCCAGGCGGGCCACATTGCACGACACTGTCCTTTAAATGGGCCGAGCCTGGGGCCAGGAGCCAACCCCCAGGTGTAAGGAAGCCCGGCTCAACCCCCAGCCGCAGCAAGTATGTGGGAGGACGACCGGTCCTTCCAATTGTGCTGGATGGGATCCCTTTGAATGCCCTCCTGGATACGGGGTCCCAGGTAACAACCATCCCTTATAAACTGTACAAAAGATATTGGGCTGATTCAGACATTGACCATGGCCCAGATGATGATTTAACAATTGTGGCCAGTAATGGTCAGCCCTTACCTCAAATTGGGTATAAAGAAGTAACCATTAAAGTGGGGCGGGTAGAATTGCCATGTCAGGGGATGATAATTGTAGATATTGATCGCAAAGAATCTGACCCACTGCTAACCATTGGTACAAATGTGATAAAAAATTGTATTGCCGAAGTGATAATTTTGTTGCAACAGGCGTCTGAAACTGCCAGCTCCGGGCAGCAGCGTGCTCTACAGAGGGAGATCAGAGCCCTGATGAGGAGGCAGCAAGTAGAGCTGGCCGGAGTAGAAATTGGCAGTGTGAGGGTAAGTGACCCCCTCCCCATTGCAATACCCCCAAGAAGTGAAATGTTGATATGGTGTCGGGCAGCAATAGGCCTCAAGGGTCAGGATTACCAGGCCCTGGTGGAACCTGTGTATTCAGAAAGTAGGCCTGGTGTCCTGATAGCCAGAGGGGTAGCAGACGTTCACAAGGGGAGAGTGCCCGTCCGTGTCCTGAATTGTGGGGAGGAGGAAGCCAAATTGCCCCGGTACGCCACTGTAGCAAAACTGTACACTGTCAGCAACAATACCATCAAAGCAGTGGAACCCTTGATCCCGTCCGACCAGGCGAAAGACAATGGCTCCAAGGGGCAGCTGGAAGACTGGTGCCAAAAATTACATGTGGGCACCGACTCCACCCCCTCACACCAAAAGCATGGGGTTTACCGGGTGGTACAGGAGTACGAGCGGGTCTTCAGCAAACACCCCCTAGATTTTGGGCAGGTGAAAGGGGTTAAACATCAAATCCCCACGGGTGATCATCATCCCATCAAAGAGAGATGCCGCCCTGTACCCCCCGCACAGTATCAGCGTGCCAAAGAGATGTTACGGGAAATGAAGGAGGCTGGGGTTATCAGAGATAGTTGTAGCCCCTGGGCAGCTCCACTGGTGCTCGTAAAGAAAAAAGATGGTACAATGAGAATGTGCGTAGATTACAGGCAAATTAACCGCATTACACATAAAGATGCTTATCCACTACCCAGAATAGAGGAGTCGCTAACAGCCTTAAAGTCAGCTAAATATTTCTCCACCTTGGATCTCACCAGTGGGTATTGGCAGGTTCCCGTGGCAGAGGCGGACAAGGAGAAGACTGCATTCACGACACCAATGGGCCTCTGCGAGTTCAACTGTATGCCATTCGGGCTCTGCAACGCCCCAGGGACATTCCAAAGGTTGATGGAGTGCTGCTTGGGCTACCACAACTTTGAAACCGTGCTGTTGTACCTGGATGACGTCATAGTCTACTCCAAGACTTATGAAGACCACGTGAGGCACTTAGCAGAAGTGTTTGAGTCCTTGTCGAAATATGGCCTGAAGATAAAGCCGTCCAAATGTCACCTCTTGAAGCCAAAGGTACAGTACCTGGGTCATGTGGTCAGCGCAGAAGGTGTGGCACCTGATCCGGAGAAAGTCACCGTAATCAAGGACTGGCTAAGACCCACCATGGTAAAGGAGGTCCGGCAGTTCCTTGGGCTGGTGGGCTACTACCGAAGGTTCATTGATGGTTTCACAAAGATAGCAGCGCCCCTTCAAGATCTCCTGGTGGGCCAGCCAAAGCAGGCTAAGAAGCAGAGCCCTCCATTTGAATGGAGCAGCCAAATAGAAACATCCTTTGTCCGGCTGAAAGGGGCTCTCACGGGAGAAGAAATTCTGGCCTACCCTGACTACAGCCAGCCGTTTGTACTGTATACAGACGCCAGCAACGTGGGACTGGGAGCAGTTCTGTCCCAGGTGCAGGGAGTCAGAGAGAAGGTGATAGCTTACGCCAGTAGGAAGCTTCGGCCCACAGAAAGGAATCCAGAAAACTACAGTTCCTTCAAGCTGGAGTTCCTCGCTATTGTTTGGGCAGTGACTGAACGCTTAAAGCACTATCTGGCATCGGCCAAGTTCACCATCTTCTCGGACAACAATCCGTTGACACATCTGGCAACAGCCAAGTTAGGTGCGTTGGAACAGCGATGGATGGCCCGGCTGTCTAACTTTGACTTTACCATCAAGTACAGGGCTGGCAAGAAGAATAACAATGCTGATGCGCTGTCCAGAATGCCTCACTTACCCGAGTCTGGAGAAGACCTGGATGAACTCGAAGAGATAGAGTTACCGGCTTTCCATCACCAAGGTGTTTCCCAGTGTGAGCATGCTGTAGGAGTGAAGCGCTCGAGCCAGCACGAGGTCTCGGTCAACCCATTACTCCACCATAATTGGGAAGAGACACAGAACGGTGACCCGGCCGTGCGATTGGTCAAAGAAAAGCTAGCACAAGCTGAGACCCATCTTGGCCCAGATGCTCCAGAAGAAGCCCAGCAGCTGTGGAAGGAGAGGGGATGACTGTTCACATACCAAGGCAAGCTCTGCAAGAGATATGTCAACTGGCGAACGAATGAACTCGTCTGGCAGATAGTGGTCCCACAGAGAGATGCTCCAATGGTCCTAGCAGCTTATCATGATAACGCAGGACACTTCGGGTGGAAGAAGTTGGAGACCCTACTCCGTGATCGGTTCTACTGGGTGCACATGAGAAAGACAGTCGAGAAGTGGTGCCGAGACTGTGGTCCGTGTAACCTGAGGCGGAAAGATGATGCCAGCCAGAGGTCTCCCCTACAGCCAATTGTCACGAAGCAGCCCCTGGAGTTGGTGGCCCTGGACCACGTGAAGTTAACACCAAGCCGGTCAGGCTATGTGTACGCCCTCACCATTGTGGACCATTACTCTTGTTTCCTGGTAGTAGTGCCCGTGAAGGACCAGACAGCCAGAACAGCCGCTAGAGCATTTCAGGCATACTTTTGTCGACCTCACGGTTACCCTGAAAGGGTACTGACTGATCAAGGTCCTGCATTCGAGGCAGAAGTGTTCCAAGAGTTCTGTAACATGTACGGCTGTAAGAAAATCAGAACCACACCGTACCACCCCCAAACCAATGGATTGTGCGAGAAGATGAACCATGTGGTTATTGATATGCTCAAGACTCTACCTCTGGAAGAAAGAAACCAATGGCCAGAGAAGTTACCAGATCTGGTAGACCTGTACAACCATATCCCAGTAAATTCGACCAACTGCAGCCCTGCTTACCTGATGCGAGCAAGACCTGGCAAGTTACCTGTAGACTTTGAGATGGGGACTGTGTCACCTGAAGCGGTTCAGGAGATAGAAGATTGGGATACAGAGCGACAACAGCAGTACCGCAAGGTCCAGGAATGCGTAGAAAGGAGCCTGTCTCAAGCAAGAACGAGACAAGAGCAGCATTACAATCAAACAGCTCCAGCAACTCCCTTAGCACCTGGAGAACAGGTCCTCAAGAAAAAGCGGAGGGCGCATAAATTAGATGATCAGTGGGAGAATGAACCCTACACCATTATCCCCTCCAACTTTGACAATAGTAAGGTATGCCTCATAAGCAAAGATGAAGGCAAGACCTATCAAGCAGTTTCTCGAGACCGCCTGAAAGCATGCCCCGAACGGTGCAGAATCCAAAAAGAAGTAGAAGAAGTACAAGAAAGTCCCCAAAGTCCAGAAAAAAAGGAAGAGATGATCCAAACAATCCTTTGAAAATTCCCCAAAACTTGGACCCGAATAAACAATGCCATAGTGGTACCAGTGTTGACGTTCCCGCAGTTGGGCGAGCCAGAAACAGAAGAGGTTCCAGATCCACTTAAAGAACCGTCCGCTCCAACACGAGATGACACGCCAGCAGTGGAACAGGAGAATCAACCCCCTGTCAGTGGTGAACCTGTCATACCCTTGGCAACTCTTAGACCACATAGGCAATCATCACGCTTACCTATCAGGGTTAGACCTACCTGTAGTGCTGAGGTAGAAGACACACCAAGTAGTCAGGGACAAACACCAGAGCTACGCAGGTCTCAACGCAGCACTCGGGGACAGCCCCCTCCAAGGTATAGAGAGTAAAAAGAAAGAGTACTTATTAGAATGTAAATAGTTATGTGAAAAGTCTGTAATGTTTATAAAATGTTTTTCTTTTTTGATTGAGAAAATAGACAATTGGGCCACTGGACTATGGGTGGCCAACACCTAGCTGTACATAGTTAGCACCAGTGTGCTCAGCACCCCTGAAGAAAAACCCGTCCGGCGTGCATAGAGTGGGGTCATCAATGCTCTGACGCACGCCCAGAGCCTACGTTGGGTGTTTTATCGCGGCGGGTCCCCCATGGAGCAGTGTAATGGACACCCGGCAGGGAGCCACACTGGACTCTTATAGTTGTTTAAGGTTGTAACATGTATGTCTTGTTTTGTTTTCTACAGTCCGGGAGTACTGAATTTAACTAAGGGGGAGTGTGGCGCCCCAGGACCTGGTCGCCACAACAGCATTGCCCTCCCAAAGGGTTAATGCTGAGCCTGGAGGTAATTGGGAGGTCCATTGGCCAGCAAGTTTAACATCCAACGCAGTTCTCCCTCCGGCCAGCAGGGGGAGCTCTGAACCTGGAATTCCAGGGAGCCTTCCTCAAGTCTGACATGAGGGAGGAAGTAGCAGTCAGTCTGTAGAGAGAAGTGATAGTGAGCAGACGCAGAGTGTGCTGTCCTGTGGATCTGGGGCCTAGAGCTAGAGTAGCTTGGCCCAGGGAAGCAGGAGTAGCAGAGAGGCAGCGAAGAGACTCGGACATCGGAGTCTGTGGCCACCAGGGCTTAAAATACTCCCTGGTAGCCGAATCCGAAGGGCAGGAGAGCTGCAAGCACCTGGCCCATAAACATCCCGAAGGTACAGCTGCAGCATCAGGGCCCGGTGTGGACTCCAGCAGAGAAGCACCAGAGAGGGCCTGCGCAGCCTGCTACAGAGGGAAAGGGACGTACCATCTGTCCCAGCAGCAAAGAGGACCATTGCTGGATTCAGAGAAGCAGGGTCCTATCATAACAAAGAAAAGCACAGGAGTAGGCCTCATACTCAGCTGGCCAGAAAGATCACCCCAAGTACTTCCAGGCCGACCGGATCCCCATCACTACCTGTAACGGTCTCCCAGGACTGGACTGTTCCCAAAGTAAAAGAGGAAAAGGTAAAGAGACTGTTGTTTGTGCCTGGTTCTTTCATTGCCTGTCGGCCCTGCACCGTGTTAGCCACACAACACCATAGACTTTCACGAGCACTAACAGTGTCCCCGGGGCTCCGCTCCACCTGTGGGGAGCAGTACCACCATTGCTGCTATATCATCACCCCGGAGGCCTCACACAGCAGCGGCGGCTTAATAGCCACAGACCACAGGTGGCGTCACGAACACAAACTTTATTCATCAAGCCACATATTCTACTGACACCCACCAGGGCCACGGAGCCGGGCCCAGCCACCACTGACTACCACCGGACTAGTCCGGCCCGGCACCGGGTGTCCCATAGCCCTGGGGTGGGCGAGTCAATCACACCTGGGCCTACAGGACAGGATGTAACATATTCTATATGTAATATGGGCCATATAGTGTAATGTGTGCTGCAGGCTCAGATGTGATCAGTGCAGGATTCTGTGTAGTGATGTTTGTGCTGGAGATCAGTGTGTGTTACTGCAGGGGAGGGATGAGGCCGATGACCCGGCACTGACAGCCCGACCTGATCTGCAGCACCTCACACTCCCGCAATAACTCACACTGATAGCAGAGTGGCCGCTGACACTATGGAACCGGTCTGGAGTTATCAGCGGCGTGCTGCTCCCTCCTCACTGCAGTCTCCTGCCCGGCCGGCACCATGATTAATGACCTCATACTTACCGGGATAAACTGAGACCTCCGGTCCTCCCACAAGCTCCTCTACGGCAGGAAGAAACAGCAGCGCGGTGACGTCATCCTGGCAGACGCAGCCCACACAGCGTGCAGTGGGCGTGTCTGCAGTACAGTGATGGCCGGGATTGAAATACCTTAAAGGTTCAGTGCGGACTTGAACCACTGCGACATTAATAAAATGGCGGACACACAGATGGTGGTGGGGGCCCCCTCAGAGGCTCTTGTGGTGGGGGCCCCTGGGCTGAAGCCCCGTCTGCCCCGCCTTTAATCCGGCCCTGTATGTATCTATCTATTATCTGTCATGTATCTATCTATCCCTCTATCATCCATCCATCCCACTATCATCCATCCATCCCTCTATCATCCATTCATCCCTCTATCATTCATCCATCCCTCTATCATCCATCCATCTGTAACGGGGTGCCAGGGGCGCCTCCGGGCTTGTAGTCGTGGCCCTTACTATCAGGCTTACCCCTGGCTCCGCCGTCACTATCGGGACAGGAGATGTCATGGTGGGGCAGAGTGTGGTGGTGCAGATGTCGTCCGACGTATAAACACTCCAGGCGTGCTTTGGTACAAATAAAAGACATTCTTTATTTTCCAAAATAAACCGGCAGTTGCAGATGACATTCACGTTTTTCCTTAGCTGGGGGAAGCCTGCCCTGACGTCCTCTCCAGTGGGGATGTGCCCGGCTACTCTGCTTCACCCGGCTCCCACTATGGCTACCCACAAACCGGACCCACACCGGTCTGCTTCGCTCTTGAGATTCCGCCCGCTCCTGTTCTCTCCGGCTTCCCTATTCTTCCAGCTCCCACACTCTGCCCCGGCTCTGCTTTCTTTCTCCCGTCCCGGACACACTGTCTTCTAACTCGCACTTTTTCTAACAACTGTACTCCTCCCTCCCCTTTCTGCTGCCGGCTCCTCCTCTCCACTGTGGGGACAGCCGTCCCACCCGGCCACTAGGGGGACCCACTAACACAATACAATAATAATAAAAACATTTTTATTAATAACAGCATTCCGGGTAGACTATGCTTCCTTTGTAAGGGGTCTGCCCACCCCTTACACATCCCTCCCTCTATCCATCCCTCCCTCCATCCATCCCTCTATCCATCCCTCCCTCCATCCATCACTCTATCCATCCCTCCCTCCATCCATCCCTCTATCCCTCCCTCCATCTATCCCTCCCTCCATCCATCCCTCCCTCCATCCATCCCTCCCTCCATTCATCCATCCCTCCATTCATCCATCCCTCCATCCATTTTTGCAGCTGAATAATCTGCTTCTGATTTCTCACCAGCAATATAGAGGTCAAGATAACCAAATCTTCCTATCCTTTTCAATACAGGTAGTGGCTCAGTGGTAGTGCTGCTGCCTATGGAATCAATAAGGTTCACGGGACCCGGCCGCCCCGATAATCCAGACCTGATGAGAATTTAATTTAATTTATTCACTGCACTGAGGGGTAATCCAGACCTGATGAGAATTTAATTTATTCACTGCACTGAGGGGAGGAGCTGGGACATCAGCTGTGAGCCGCGGGACAGACCTTTAACACTGGAACTACTGAGGTAGTCATTTTGACTACTTTGCACCATGTATTTCTATATAGGTGTCACGAGTCCAGTAGTTCTAGTGTTAAAATCGGGGCAGTATACCGCACTAAGGTATAACCACCACTGCCTTACTGCACTATGGTATAACCCACACCTTGTGGCCAGCCGAAACCACAATCTCATATGCAATATACAGGTGTTGGAGTGCACATACTTTTAGTCACATGCTACTGTATGACACGATGCAGTCTTTTCATGCTGCTGATAATTTTATAGGTGCTTCTTGTATTTAAGCAACTGCTGTCTGCAGTATATGAACGGCCAGCAGGGGGAGCAGCGTCCTCACTTTCACTATGTACAGTAATTAGCTTCTGCAGTGACGGCGGAATGTCCCCGGAAGTCATCTGCAGTGAGAGAGGACGTATGTAAATATGTTACCGGAAGTCATCTGCTGTAAGGGCGGAAGTTGGTCATCATGTCACCAGTAGTCATCTGCAGTGAGGGCGGAAGTTAACTATATAGAGAAGGTACAGAGCCTGTATTGAAGGCAAGCGATGACGGTCCCTGTGAGCATTGTGGTGGAGTACTGGTGAGGAGCAGCTGCTGGACAGTTATGATTACTGGTATTAGATTGGGATCTGTGGAGCAACAGGTTGCAGCTGGCACTGGTGCCCCCATAGCATGTGGACCCTGGTGGGCTGCAGTCTGCTCTGGGCAGGGTTGTAGAAGATAAACGTTGCAGTCAGACTTTTATTCTAATTTTGTGTCCTCAGGTTGTGTCTGTTACTGCTCTAATTGATTGCAGTGAATAGGACTGCAGTACCAGACACAGCCTGGGGATGGGTGGGGCATGATTTTGGGATGAGAGCAGCCATGATTAGTGTCTGTATTACCTGTCCGGTTTGTGTCCCATTTAGTGAGCCCTGTGGCTTTAAGTCTCACTATGAGGAGCTGGCCAGCGCTGTGCTGGAGGAGTTTCCTAACGTCAGCATGGACTCCCGTCCGGGGGGCACAGGTAAGAGCCTATTCCTCCTTTATATCACTGGTATCAAACCTACTGCTCTCCAGCAGGTGTGAAATGACAACTTCAGGCTTGCTGGGAGTTGGAGTTGCTCCTAGCTGGAGAGTCACCGGTTGGAGAACATTACTGTACAGGCTTCTTGTCACTATTAATCTCAGCTGTTCTTGGGTTTTTTTAGGAGCATTTGAGATTGAAATAAATGAAAAACTAGTGTTCTCCAAGCTGGAACTTGGCGGATTTCCCTGCGATAAGGATGTAAGTATTCCTGCTGCAAATCTGTAATGCTCATTATTCAGAGCTATAGAAGATCACTACAGAATGGGTGTGCTCAGCCAGAAATGGCTGACAACAGAAAACAATAAAATTTAGTGAATGGGGGGAAGCTAGATTTTAGGCTGAGGCTACAGTGATATGTCTCGCATGTCAGCAGTTCTCACAAGTCACATGACCAAAAACATTTGTGCTACTTATAGGCTATGTTCATACACTGCATCTTTTCATAAAATGTGTGTTTTAAAGCATTTTGCCCAACGTGTGTGGGTTTTTTTTTTTCTAAGTCAAATCTATTGACTGGAAGGGCTCAAAAACTCAAAGAATTGATATGTGGCATCTTCAAAAACGCAGCCAAGATGCAGTGAAAAAAAGATGCACAGTGTGGACATCAAAATGGAAATCTCATAGACTTTGCTGGGGAAAGGAAATGCATGCAATTAGGTGTATCTTTGTGACCTGAAAAACGCAGTAAAAGATGCAGTGTGTGAACATACCCATAGAGTTTAGGGCAGACAACTTGTATGGAGTGGCCATTAAAGTCTGGGACTGCTGTTTTCTGCCCTGTATATGGCTTAGGGCTGTTTCTCGCAGTAGAGCAATGCGAGAAACTCGCATTGGAATCGGACACATGTTAGTGAATGATTCAGCTCTCATCTGCTTTTTTTTTATATATATATATATATATATATATATATATATATATATATATATATATTATATATTTTACATTTTACACACGCACATATATATGTATGTATTCTCACCAATATCTATCACCTATCTAACGTGTATGAATGACACACACACACACACACACACACACACACACACACACACACACAATCACCCAAATGAAGGTTCTGTGTTCCCATGTCAATGATGGAGCTGTGATACATGCGCGCGCGCACATAGAAAATACACAGCAGAACAAATTCTCATAATCCAAGGGGGCTCAAGTGTTAGGATCCCCACAAATCATACATTTAACATCAATTCTATGGCGTTGTGATTAATGTTGATCATTGGATAGCCCCGTACTGTCAGTCATGCAGTAACATTATTTTCCTTTTCTGTTTAGTTGAAAGAAGCCATCCGAAAAGCTATGAATGGTGAACCAGTGGAGAAGATCACCAACAGCCGAGCACCTTGTGTCATCTTATAGGAGCTCCAATATCTTTACGTTCTGTGATCACCGTCTTGAGGGTGGGAGCCTTGTTCTAATTCATATTGAGCCCAATATTGGTGTCTCTGTATAACCACAATGCCGATAACAGTAACTGACTACTAGTAGGTGCTACAATAGTGGCTACTTCTATGCTAAGCACCATGCTAATATTTTAGTGCATTTTACTGGAAATAGCGTTCTCAGCGATTCTCTGTACTCCTCCTATCTGCGCCCAACACATCACTTGGGTACAAGATGGCACATCCTAATTTCTACTTGTGATGTTGAGAACTGAACATATGGATTTCATATGTAGCAATGTGAAGTGTACTTATATGGTTGAGCTCTATCTATATACTTGGGTAGTGCAGTACCAATAGTGCATCCTTTTATCAACCTACTGTTTGCAATTCCCAATAGCATGTACCTTCCCCCAACCCCCCCCAGGGATTTTATGAGATTAGAGAATAGTGCCATCCTCGTTCACCCGTATCAGACTAGAACTGTGCAGCAATGGCATATACATCCTATGAATAGGGCTATTTCTTGAAGGCTTGGAAGAAGATCTTGTTTTCTAATCTGATATGAACAATTTGTAGAAGGTCTCCCACTTTGTTACAGATTTCTGCCAATAAATGGATAGAATAACGTTGTTTTGGTTTTTTTTTTCTGTCTACTCTTGAAGCTGAAAGCGGTTTTCACTATGATGATAGTGATGACCTATCCTTGGGAGCAGAACTCTACAGCTCATTACACAGATTAATGGCCACTGCCAGGTTTTGCTGATAAGTTCTTATTAATGGCCAATCCCTATTCAAATAATATCACATTAGAAGAGAACTCCTTTCTAAGGATGTATGGCAACAGCTTTGGCTCTGCTGAAGTGTCGGCAGCACTAGATAGGACGGTATGCGGAGCAATTTATGGGGTTTTCTTCCATGATAGATACTGATTGCTGTGGATTTGCCTAATAGGACCCCCAGGGATCTCTAAAAGCAGGGTTCTGCAGAGTCCCATCTGAATGGAGTAAAGGTCCAACTTGAGCACCTTTGCACCATTTATGGTGTATAAGAGAGCAGAAGATGCTTTTTCTGGCAGTCCCATAAACAATGAATTACCGAAATATGCTGGGGAATAAAAAGCACATTAGGGTTTTAAGTTGGAGACTGACAGGTTCACTTTAAGGGCTGGTTCACACTAAGCGACAACGAGGTCGCTGTTACGTCACCATTTTTTGTGACGTAACAGCGCCCTTGTAAGTCGCTGTTATGATCGCTGCTTAGCTGTCAAACACAGCAGCCGAAGCAGCGATCATAACCGCGAGAGCAGGGAGCCGCGCACACTGCTTAGCGCTGGCTCCTTGCTCTCCTAGCTACAGTACACATCGGGTTAATTATGTGTGAAGCACCCCTTACCACCTCGCTATGTGTGAAGCAGCCCTTAGTCCGGTCCAATATGCACCCAGAACAATGAAGAGTTCTGGGTGCATATTGCTAATCCCTGCCTAATCATCCCTGTATATATTAGCATAGATAAAGAGCTCTTTCGAAAAAGTATTTCTAAAGATCTTATATTGTATGCTAATGAGCGAGGGCTCTAGTCCCCTTGGCTAGTCGGCCCCCTTAGCATGTTAGTACGTCCCTGTGGGTGTGCTAACATGCTAATGAATGTGCAGCGTCACAGGATTGCTGCCTGACAGTTTCGATCATGCGCATGATGAAGGCAGGTGTACGAGTCCTGGCTTCAAACTGAAGAAGTATGCATGACTGGATGTCCGGGGTAATGTGCACTACAAAAAAAACAACAAAACGTCACAGCATGTTCTATTGTGGTAGGATGTGCCGACATCTCTCTGAGCACATGGAACCACTCACAATCTCAACTTGCAGCCATGATTGGACCATTTTTTTTTTTTTCCATATGGCTCTCTCAGCCTGGCCTTTGGGATTGGCCTAGTCGCTCTTACAAGAGGTAAATAAACCACAAGACATAACATTTTCACATTCATGCTGCTTCAATGACAAAATCTATTTCTAATTGCCTCTCCTGTCAAGTGCAAGGTTAAAATTGCTAACACATTCCCTTTAATAGTTCCTTGACTACAGACTGTCTAAACTCTAAAGGGTACTTTACACCGTGTGATATCGCTAACAATTTATCGTCGGGGTCACTGTGTTTGTGCCGCACATCTGGCGTCGTTCGAGACATCGCAGCGTGTGACGAACGTACGAGCGACCTTAAACGATCACAAGAGACAAAAATCGTTGGTCTTAGAGAGGTCGTCCAAAAATCGTCTCGTACGTAGCGATGTTGTTCCTGCGGCATCACACATCGCTATGTATGACACCGCAGGAGCGACGAACATCTCCTTCCTTCCTCATTGCCGGTGGACGGAGGTAAGGAGGTGGGCGGCATGTTCTGGCTGCTCATCTCCGCCCCTCGGCTTCTATTGGCCGGCCGCTTAGTGACGTCGCTATGACGCCGAACGCACCTCCCCCTTGAAGGAGAGATTGTTCGGCGGTCACAGCGACGTCGCTGACAAGGTACGTGCGTGTGACGCTGCTGTAGCGATAATGTTCACTATGGCAGCGATCACCAAATGTCGCACGTACGATGGGGGCGGGTGCTATCGCGCTCGACATCGCTAGCAATTGTTAGCGATGTCTCAGCGTGTAAAGCACCCTTTAGTCTTTTATTTTTCCTGCATTATTGCATTTCCCTTGTCAATACAGCGTGTCCTTACACACTCTAACCCTATAGAGCCCAAGCAGGCTACATTATAGGTTGCTAAAACTGACATTTTCTGTGGGACCTGCCAGCTATCTAAGGGCATATCCACACTACAGTAGTTCTTGTTTTAAAAATGTACAGGGTTTGAGTCAATATACTATAAAAGAACTATTCACACTTTCTTTTTTACTAATCTGTATGTCTATTCCATTATATTCCTTATACTTTCTATCATTTTGGTTAATCAAGGCTTGGAATCTCTTAATAAAGGTTACATAGAAAAGCCATTTGTTTCTAAAGATGGAAAACCGAAGACGTCTTTGTTTCCTAACGTGTATTAATGCTTCCATAAGTCTGTTGAAAACACATGAAAGATCAGCCAGCTCAAACAGTCCTGTACATAGTGAACTCTCCCATCTAGATTATATGGGCACCCTATACTGGCAGTGTCAGTGGCTTATTAAAGGCTAGGGCATATCCTATCATAGTGCTGACAAGTTACAACCAACACCACTTGCAGCTTTAAAGGGAACCTGTCATCAGAAATTTACCTGTAAACCTAAAAGTTCCCCCTCTGCAGCTCCTGGGCTGCATTCTAGCAAGCTTCCTATAGTTTTTGTGGCCCCTTTTATACCAAAATAAATACTTTATAAACTTGTACCTTTTCGTATGCAAATTTTGAAAATTATCCATGGGGGTGGGCTGCCTGATGTCCGTTGTTGTCCTCCTGCCGATTTACGCCTCTCCCGAACGCTGAATTTCAAACCTCAGGACGCCGCCCCTGGGCGCCCGTGGTCCCGCGCATGCGCTGTGCGACTGTAACGGTGCCGTGCACTGTGTGCACGTGTGACCGCTGGTGACGCTTTGCGCGGGCACGAGGTTATGGGCGGCGCTGTGAGTGTCATCAGCAAGTGCCGCCCATAACCTCGTGACCGCACTTTCCCCTTTGCCTCCTGCGTTCTGCGCAAGCGTCTCCTCGTAACCTGTGGTGGCCTGATCCGCTCCTCCCATCTATTTCTTGCTGCAGGGCAAGATGGGAAAGGTGACGTCGGATCATTTGGCCAGCGCTTGCGCAGAACGCAGGAGGCAAAGGGGAGAGCGCGGCCACGGTATTATGGGCGGGCACTTGTGATGCATTCACAGCGCCGCCCATAATATCGTGCCTGCGACCACGTCACCAGCAGTCCTCGCGTGCACGGGACCTCGGGCGCAGTGGGCGGCGTCCTGATCTATGAAATGAAGCAAAGGGGGACTGCGTAAACCAGAAGGAGGGACAGTAACGGACGCAACAGAGACCGCCCCCATGGACAATTTACAAGAATTGCAGACAAAAAAAATACAACTTTATAAAGTGTTTAATTTGGTTTAAAAGGGGCCACAAGAAGTACAGGAACCTTGCTAGAATGCAGCCCAGGAGCTGCAGAGGGGGAAACTTTTAGGTTTAAAGCTCAATTTCTGATGACAGGTTCCCTTTAAATGTAAATAGGGAGGACAATATGATGTCAGGTCCATACAAGTTAGCACAAAGATTAAAATCAGTATGATTTAAAGAGAGAAGGGAATAAGTTACCCATCAGACAGGGGCCAGGATCCTGTGGGATCAAAGGGTCCGATACATACTGTATATTTCTGACTATAAGATGCGCTTTTTATCAAGATAAGTTTAACGCTTTGCAAAAACTGTATGTGCATCTTATAGTCTGCAGTCAGTAAGGACAGCAGGGCCAGATGACCTTGACTTCTTCCTTAACACTAGAACTACTGAGGTAGTCATTTTGACTTCTTTGCACCATGTGTTTCTATATAGGTGTCACGAGTCCAGTAGTTCTAGTGTTAAATCACAGGATAGAGCATTCATAAGAATTGTGCTTGTTTTGCTGAGATAACGACCGTATTTTTTTGTCTTATAAGACGCACTGGATTATAAGACGCACCCCAAATTTAGAGGATAATAGGAAAAAACACATTTTTAATGTTAAAAAGAGGGTCTGTCTGATATTTCTAGTGTGTCTTATATTAGCTCACCAGGGGGGAGTGGCGATGGTGGAGCAGCTCAGGAGGGTCACAGAAGGCAGGGTCGGCGATGCTGCGGGGGTTTGTGGACACCATTGATCTGCTTGCAGGCTCCATTGAACTTCCTGCAGTTTATGCGATGGACTTCAAGAAAATGGCCGCGGCGTGTGCACAAATTAGCCTCCGTGGCCATCTTCTTGAAGTTCATCAAGTCAACTGCCGTCAGTTTAATGGAGCATGCCACCGCGACACCCCGAAGCCTGCAGTATCTCTGACCCTCCATCCATGGACCCTCCTGAGCCACTCCACAGCAGTGACGATGTGAAGCCCCACAGGTGTTGTGTCGGTGCATTACCTTCAGGGACTCCACTCGGCTGGATCTGTCACAGGTAGGAGATCTTCTTCTTGTCGTGACGCCACTCTCAGTATTGCGGTCAGTGGGGGGGACCGCCACTGCAGGTTGAGGGGCGCCTGGGGCTGATGGTGAGTGCAGTTAGTTGGAATAGCCCCCTGAGAGTGAGGCAAGCCCCAGGGCCCTGTGTAGATGTGTAGAACTACAAGGCGCAGAATGACTCAACACAGGCAGGATGTCTTTCAGGGTTTTTACTCACAGTTGATGGCAGGGTGAGTGACCCGGGCGTAGCTAGGATGAACCAAGTGGGAACCAGGTGTCCTTCAGGCTGACTTGTGAGGGTGACTACTAACTCGCCTTCCTTAGCCCTTGGTGGTTTGGGGTAACCCCGACTTTGAGTCCCTATGGGGGTCACCCAGGGAAGATGCTGAAGCCTCTCTCCCCTTCGTTTGCCGTGTGCTTGTCGCCTGGGCCAGGCCACTCCAGCTGCTTGCCTCCTGTGACCTGTGGGCCCTAACTGTGGCTACGTGGCTGCGGCTTTTTGTGGTGTTGTGGCGTGGGCTTTGAGAGCCCCACACCGGCAGGTTTAGCAAAAGAAAGCTGGATCTATCTCCGCTTCGGGATCTGCCGCCCGTTTGGGCCTGGTACTCTCTAGCAGTCTCCTTACTTCCCACTCCGTGCTCTCTCTTTAGCTGAAGATGGATTTCGGGTAGCCCTCCTAGTTGACCGTTCTCCCCCGTCAGTAGCCACTGCGCGGGCGCTGTCAGACTGCACAGCCCCAGGGATCTGCTCCTCACTCGAGCTCCCTGGACTCTACACTGCTCTGGCTCACTGCCCCTCCTCTCCTGTTCTTGCCTACGCCACCTAGCAACCAGACTCTCTTACCACACCCTTTGAGAGGAGATGGAGGCTTTTGGCCCCCTCCACTATTCCAGTGAAGGTGAAGGCTTTTCCCCCTCCTGGGATCCCCAGGGGTCCTCTCATGGGTACATGTGTGAGACCTGATCACTATGCGCCTGTGTTCCACACCCCGGTCAGCCTTCTGGATTACCTGTGTTGTACTGTCCCCAGCATGGGTGCAGTACTCAGTGGTGCCTGACCAGGTCAGGGGCGCCACATTCCCCCTTAGTTATCACCAGCACGTCCTCGGGCTGCAAGACAACAATTTAAAATGCATAAAACATTAAAACATGTAAAACATTTTTAAAAGCACCAGGTACCATACATCACCACCCTCCACCCACAAGTCCGTTAACCCACCCAAAACCCTTTCACGTTGGCCGCGACTTCAGCCACTTCTGGCAGGATGTAGAGGCGGCTTTCATGGGCTGGTGGTTTCAGGGTATACCTGGCCTGGTGGATCCGCGCCTTCAGCCTCTTCTGGCAGGATGCAGAGGCGGCCTCCACAGTTGGTGCTGACCAGGTACCCTCTTTGTGGTGGAGAGCCAGGCCCCATAAACAGGCATGCTCTCTGGTCGCAGGCGAGCCAAGGCCCTATATACGGACGGGCTCCTCCTGGTTGCAGACGAGCCAAGCCCCTAAACAGGCTGACTCTGGTGGTGGTGGTGCCCTTTTGGTGTAACTATTTACACTGCGAGAGTTTGTGGCTATAGCCAGTTCATAGCCTTAAGGTTTATTTCTCACAATAGTTTATGTGGGCACATACTTGAACTTTAAAACGTTGCAAAACAAACTTTCCAAACTGGTCAAAACTTGCTGTACTTTACTTAACTTATGCAGACTCCTCTTCACCAGGGCTTGGGCCTGTAGGGCTGCGGCACCTGTTGGTTTCTTGACCTTTTTCCTCATCTGTAGTGGTCTCATCATTAGGTCTTTGGTCTTTTCTTTCTTCTTCTTTGGGACATGGCACTACATCTAGCGCATACCACCCTCTTTCGCCTTGATGCAGGGTAAACTGTACGGAGTCTCCCATTTTTAAGTTTCTGCCAGGGTGTCCTCTGGGCAGATTAGCTCTGACGTCTCTCCTATTGACAAAAATGCCTTCTTTGATACCAGGTGCTACGATGAACCCGTATCCTGACTTGAGGCTAAAGTCCTCCACTACTCCTCTGCAAAGGGGTCCTCGGACCTGTGCTTTGGCTCTTCTCAGGAACCTTTTTTCTTGTAGGTCTCTGGCCGTGATGTCATCTCTCTGCTCTGGGGATGGCGGTGCAGGGGAAAACTGAGTTCTGCTGCGGCGCTGTGTCTTGCGGGCTGGATTCTGCGAAGTGCAGCTTACAAGCTCCCAGGTAGGGCGGTTGGGCAGGTCTTCTTCAGCAGGAGGTGTCAGGTCTTCCTCGTCCCAGCGGGAATATGGCAGCATCTCCGGCTCTGGGACTAGCACTGCTGCTGGCTCCGGGGGCAACTCCTCAGCTTCTTGCCCTCCTCTCCCCCTTAGTTCTTCGCTGCACTCTGGTCGTGGCAGCGCCGGGGATGAGTGTTCCTCAGCTGGCCCAGGCGGTGGACTCTTCAGCGTGGTTGCTGCAGGGGTTGCCTTAGGGGTGTGCGGAGGGAGCATGTATCGGTCCACCATCTCCTGTGGGAACTTGGCCTCCAGGTCAGCCTTCAGCTGCCAGTATGCGGAGTCTTCACCTATCAGGGATTTCCTAGTAGGGACTTCCTTAGGCTGGGGAGCGGTGTCTGCTCTGGCCTTGCAGGCCGGGGTAAGTGGTGATGCAATCTCTTGGCGGGCCGCGCCCTGTATGGCGGCGGCCTGGTCTTGGCGGGCCGCGCCCTGTATGGCGGCGGCCTGGATCGGCGTCGCAGCTGCGATGGGATCTGTGCAGGCTGGGCTGGGCGTCGCTGCAGGGACCGGGTCTTGGTGGGCCGAGCAGGGCATCGCTGCGGCGGCCGCGGTCTGAATTGGCGTCGCATCCTCGATGGGGTCCGTGCAGGTGGAGCTGGGCATCGCTGCAGTGATCGGGGCTTGACGGGCCGCACCTGGCGGGGCTGCGGCCTGGTTCAGCATCTCACTTGCGGCTCGGACGAGCGTCGCTGCTGCGGTGGGGTCTTGGCGGACTGGGCTCAGCAGGGTGGCAGCCTGGGTCAGCGTCACACCTGCGGCACGGATGAGTATCGCCGTGGCAGTCGGACCTTTGCGGGCCAGGCGGGGTGTCGCTGCGGCAGCCTGGATTTGGCGGGCCGCACCTAGCGTGGCTGCGGCCTCGCTCAGCGTCGCCGCGCCAGGCGCCTCTTCTGGGACCGCGGTCGTAGCAGCAGGGGTCGGAGCACTTGCGCTGGCCGGGGCAACTCTGGACTCACCCATCGGTGGCACCATCGGGATCTGAGTCGTCGCCGCTCGATCTGGCAGACGTCGCGCGGCTCCCTCCTCGTAGGTCCGAACCGCCGCAGCCATCTCCAGAAGCTCCATGCGTTCCTCTCTGAGCTGTCGCATAATCCTGGCCTCCAGCTGATCGCAGAAGATAGCAAGCTCCCGGCACCACCAGGCAGCAGAGCCTGGTTCTGGGTATCCACGTCCGGACTCCATTTCTTCTCTCTGCAGCAGCAGGCTTGTGGCTCTCTTTCCTTCCCGCCGTCTCTGGACGCTTCCGCTCTCTTCACAAGCGAGGTCAGAACTCTGCAGGGGATCTCTGGGTAGCCACACCTCTTCGTGGGCGGTAACTTCTCCCAGCGCGGGCTGCTGTTGTTTTTCAGCGCGCTTTTCATGGTGGCAATATGGCGGCGCTTCCAATTTTTCAAGCGGACCGCCCAGGCACATGGTCACCTGTCTGAACAGGTCTAGTCCTTATCCTGTTCGTGACGCCAGATGTGAAGCCCCACAGGTGTTGTGTCGGTGCATTACCTTCAGGGACTCCACTCGGCTGGATCTGTCACAGGTAGGAGATCTTCTTCTTGTCGTGACGCCACTCTCAGTATTGCGGTCAGTGGGGGGGACCGCCACTGCAGGTTGAGGGGCGCCTGGGGCTGATGGTGAGTGCAGTTAGTTGGAATAGCCCCCTGAGAGTGAGGCAAGCCCCAGGGCCCTGTGTAGATGTGTAGAACTACAAGGCGCAGAATGACTCAACACAGGCAGGATGTCTTTCAGGGTTTTTACTCACAGTTGATGGCAGGGTGAGTGACCCGGGCGTAGCTAGGATGAACCAAGTGGGAACCAGGTGTCCTTCAGGCTGACTTGTGAGGGTGACTACTAACTCGCCTTCCTTAGCCCTTGGTGGTTTGGGGTAACCCCGACTTTGAGTCCCTATGGGGGTCACCCAGGGAAGATGCTGAAGCCTCTCTCCCCTTCGTTTGCCGTGTGCTTGTCGCCTGGGCCAGGCCACTCCAGCTGCTTGCCTCCTGTGACCTGTGGGCCCTAACTGTGGCTACGTGGCTGCGGCTTTTTGTGGTGTTGTGGCGTGGGCTTTGAGAGCCCCACACCGGCAGGTTTAGCAAAAGAAAGCTGGATCTATCTCCGCTTCGGGATCTGCCGCCCGTTTGGGCCTGGTACTCTCTAGCAGTCTCCTTACTTCCCACTCCGTGCTCTCTCTTTAGCTGAAGATGGATTTCGGGTAGCCCTCCTAGTTGACCGTTCTCCCCCGTCAGTAGCCACTGCGCGGGCGCTGTCAGACTGCACAGCCCCAGGGATCTGCTCCTCACTCGAGCTCCCTGGACTCTACACTGCTCTGGCTCACTGCCCCTCCTCTCCTGTTCTTGCCTACGCCACCTAGCAACCAGACTCTCTTACCACACCCCTTGAGAGGAGATGGAGGCTTTTGGCCCCCTCCACTATTCCAGTGAAGGTGAAGGCTTTTCCCCCTCCTGGGATCCCCAGGGGTCCTCTCATGGGTACATGTGTGAGACCTGATCACTATGCGCCTGTGTTCCACACCCCGGTCAGCCTTCTGGATTACCTGTGTTGTACTGTCCCCAGCATGGGTGCAGTACTCAGTGGTGCCTGACCAGGTCAGGGGCGCCACAACACCCCCTCCTCCGAGCCCTCAGTATCACCAACCCTGCCTCCTTTGACCCCGCTCCACCACCGTGGCCCCAGTTAGCCATATCCAGATTACAAGAAGCACCCCCATTTCCCCCCCAGTTTTTGGGGAAAAAAGTGCGTTTTATATTCCAGAAAATACAGTATAGTAAAATGGATGTTTGGTGTACCAGCTGAAGAAAAATAAATCTGTCACATGTAGATAACAAGTTGATTTATACTTAGCAGTCTCCCAAACAAAAGACGATCTCCTGCATTTCCTTTCTCTGTCTGTACAACATATAGAATTTACAGGAGTTTAAGTGGCAACAATGAACGACAGTAAACATGGAACACACCAGGCACGTGGCCGATTCCACAATAAATGGACTTCTGCTCTTTATGAAGTTTAGTACAAAACAAAGTAGTGTATTGGGACCTTGTTATATCACTGCTGGAGACAGTATATAATGCCCTTTATTTGTTGGTACAACCCTCTTAATATACTTTTACCACTTTAAGAATAAATCATTACCCCCTTCCTAGATTACCAACAAACGAGCACAACTGTAGATGACCAATATTATTCCCTCCAGATCCTTATATCACCTGAGTAGTTTTATTAACTTTTTTTCCTATTTTCTGTTGTCCAAACCTGTTTGCATCTTATAGTCAGGTGCGTCTTATAGTCCCAAAAATACTGTATTTGTATTATTTCTGAATATCTTTCTTAATATGTACCTGTCCTTTAAAAACATATATGCCATAGATTGCATGACGGATTCTGTATCTCCATGGAGCGTGGGGTTAGCGGTATACTTTCTATAACCCATGCCTAAAGAATAGTCTGACGGGAGACAAAAATGCAGATAGGAGCCTGTCAATAAGGGTCTGAGAATCTAGATCAGGGGTATCAAACTTGGCTGAGTATAAGGGCCACACATAGAAAAAAAAATTATTTGGGGGGACGCATTCTTTGCTGGACCCAGTGACATTTTTAGTGATCACTTATTTTTTTCTATACACCTTTTGGATCACGTTTTTTGAACATTTTTCACTCGTTTTATTATAACAAATGTGCACTTTTTATTTCAGTTTATATATAAAAGTGTTTTTAATGGGAAAAAAAATCATTCTTTATTTTTTAAAATATATTTTTTTTTTACATTTTATCCCCTTCATATAAGTAATATTGTTTTACAATTACCACCATATAGTAATTTTGGACAACATTTTGAAGTAACATTTTCATCCTGGTCCTCATCTTTTAGTAATGTCCCCATTCTGTAATAATGTGCCCCAACCTTGGCCTCATCCTGTGGTAATGTTCCCATATTGCCTCCTTGTGGTACTGTGCCCATATTGTCCCCTTGTAGTATTGTGCCCATTTTGTCCCCCTTTGGTAATGTGCCCATATTGCCCCATTGTAGTAATGTGCCCATATTGTCCCCTGTGGTAATGTGCCCATATTGCCCCCTTGAGGTAATGTGCCCATATTTCCCCTTGTGCTAATGTGCCCATACTGCCCCCTTGTAGTAATGTGCCCATATTGCTCCCTGTGGTAATGTGCCCATATTGTCCCCTTGTAGTAAAGTGCCAATATTATCACCTGTGGTAAAGTGCCAATATTGTCACCTGTGGTAATGTGTCCATATTGTCCCCTGTAGTAATGTGCCCATGTTGTCCCCTGTGGTAATGCACCCATATTGTCCCCTTGTAATATTGTGCCCATATTGTCCCCTTGTAGTAATGTGCCCACATTGTCCCCTTGAAGTAATGTGCCCATATTGCCTCCTTGTAGTAATGTGCCCATATTGTCCCCTGTGGTATTGTGCCCATATTGTCACATGTGGTAATGTGGCCATATTGTCTCCTTGTACCGTGTTTTTCCAAAAATAAGACACTGTCTTATATTTTTTTTGCCCCCCAAAAAAGCACTAGGCTTATTTTTGGAGGAGGTCTTATTCTTGGAGAAACACGGTTGGGGGTAAGTTTACCCCCCAAAAAAGCAGACACCCCCCCCACTTCCCAGTAGACTTATACTCACCAGACCAGGACGTCTGCGTGGTTCCAAGGTCCTCCTGTGATCTCTGGTTGGTGCTGCACGCCGTTCTCCCCTGCTGCTAACTGACACGCATACACACACACAGCAGATCGCAGGCACACAGCAGATCACACACACAGCAGATCACTCACACACACACACACAGCAGATCGCAGATATACACAGCAGATCACACACAGGAGATCACAGGCACACACAGCAGATTGCAGGCACACACAGCCGATCACTCACACACACACACACACACACACACACACAGACAGCAGATCGCAGATATACACAGCAGATCACACACATAGCAGATCTCAGGCACACACAGCAGATCGCAGGCACACACAGCCGATCACAGATACACACAGCCGATCACAGACACACACACACACACACACACACACAGCAGATCACAGGCACACACAGCCATCACAGATACACACATCCGATCGTAGGCACACACAGCCGATCACAGATACACACATCCGATCGCAGGCACACACAGCCGATCACAGATACACACATTCGATCGCAGACACACACAGCCGATCACAGATACACACCTCCGATCACAGGCACACACAGCCGATCACAGATACACACATCCGATCACAGGCATACACAGCCGATCACAGATACACACATCCGATCACAGATACACACAACCGATCACAGGCACACACAGCCGATCACAGATACACACATCCGATCACAGGCATACACAGCCGGTCACAGATACACACAGCCGAACGAACGCACACACACTCAGCCGATCGCAGACACACACACAGCCGATTGCAGACACACACAGCAGATCACACACATCACATCCAGCACTTACGGCAGCAGGGAATAAAGCAAGTCACGTGTCCGGCCGCAGGTCCTGTTCGTCGCGCTGCACTGCACTGCCTCTCAGGATTTTCCCGGCAAGAAGAGATCGGTGTCGCTGGATGAGGTGAGTGTGTATGCGATCCGATGTGTGTGCGATCCGATGTTTGTGTGTGTGTGTGATTTGATGTTTGCGTGTGATCCGATGTTTGTGTGTGCGATCTGTGTGTGAGATCTGGGGTGTGTGTGAGATCTGATTGTGTGTGTGTGTGTGTGTGTGTGTGAGATCTGATGAGTGCGGGTGTGTGATCACTGCAGGTCCTGCCGCTCAGTGTCGGGTGAGTGTAATTGCCGGGTGCCGCTGTGTATAATGAAGTGTCCTGCAGTATCTGTATCTTTTTTAGCTGCACGGACACTTCATTATAGATCCACGACTAGGGCTTATTTTCGGGGGAGGGCTTATATTTAAGCCTTTCTCCGAAAATGCTGAAAATCCCTGCTAGGGCTTATTTTTGGGGGAGGTCTTATTTTTGGAAAAACACGGTAGTATTATGCCCATATAGTCCCTTGTGGTAATGTGTCCATATTGTCCCCTTGTAGTAATGTGCTCATATTGTCCCCCTTCTAGTAATATGCTCATATTGTTCCCTGTAGTAATGTGCCCATATTGTTCCCTGCAGTAATATGCCCATATTGTTCTCTTCTAGTAATGTGCCCATATTGTTCTCTTGTAGTAATGTGCCCATATTGTTCCCTTGAAGTAATGTGCCCATATTGCCTCCTTGTAGTAATGTACCCATATTGTCCCCTGTGGTATTGTGCCCATATTGTCCCCTGTGGTAATGTGCCCATATTGTCCCCTGTGGTAATGTGCCCATATTGTCCCCTTGTAGTAATGTGCCAATATTGCCCCCCTTGTAGTATTGTGTCCACATTGTTCCCTGCAGTAATGTGCCCATATTGTCCCCTTGTAGTAATGTGCCCATATTGCCCCCTTGTAGTAATATGCACATATTGCCCCCTGTGGTAATGTGCCCATATTGTCTCCTTGTAGTAATGTGCATATATTGTCCCCTTGTAGTAATGTGCCCATATTGTTCCCTTGTAGTGCCCATCCTGTAGTAATATCCCCTGTTATGATGTTGTTCACTTACAACAAAAAAAAAGATTCTTGTCACCTTTCCTCTGTTCCCTCGGTGTCCTCTAACGTTCATATTGCAGGTACCTAGACCCCATGACGATTGCTGTCCGGTACACGGGGCCATCAGCGATTTCCTTCTGGTGAACAATTTGCAGCACTGCTCTCCTCACATCCTTACTAACGGCAGCTGCCGGGCAATCAGAACACACCCACGTTAACTGCTGGCCTCTGATTTGCCGGCAGCTTTGAAGTAGTAAAGATGTGTAGAGACGTGCTTCTCTGCGCAGTGCCGCAAATTATGTTCACCTGGAGGAAAGTGCTGACCGGACCGTAATCGTCACGGGGTCTAGGTGTGTGCAGGCCGCAAGAAGCAGCCTCAAGAGCCGCTCTGATCTAGACCACCATAAGACTTTAAAAAAAAAATAGTAGGTACAATTTAAGGTCACCTGATGAGATGTGCATCCGATATAGCAGAAAAACCCCTACACAACATTAAGCTATAGGTCTCTTTAGTGTTTTAAAAGCATTTACAAAAGTTGTGGTAGTCGCCTTACATGAAATTTCAAATGTGCCACGGTGAGGAAACTAGAACTTTTCTACAAAGCAGAGCAGACGTATAAAACACATTCTCCAAATATAAAATCTAAAATATACAAACTTCATACAAAACAATACACTTCACATAGTAAAAGTTCAAAAAACATCTCATGGTATTTTGAAACAGGGTTGAATTTAAAGTGATTGTGGGTAAAGGAGGGGCTGTGCCCAAAGTTTCTACTGCAGTGGGCAGAGTCAATGTGATGGGCAGGAATAAGGATGGTGGTGAAAATGTGACAGACTGTTGATGACAAGTTTTAAGGCATCAATTCCATTGCCATTTCTGATTCCTGGATTTACTCATATATATTTGCCAACAGTCCAGAAAAACAGATTTTTACAGGAGAAAGGAAACCTTCCACAAACTTGGGATCCATCTTGACGTTTGGCAGAAAAACTATCTAAGGTAACTTTGTCCTTAAGTATGGCTGTGGTATTGAGCTCATAGAGTGGTACCTGCTTACCAAATTAATTTCATCCAGTGATATATTGTTGGCTATTAACGGAGTTGTAGAAGGCTAGAACAATATGGTGGCTTTCTCCTAAGAACGGAGCTGCTGCTTAGTTTTCGTGTGTGGCATTGAAGTTTAGTCTAAGGTCGACATCACCACTCTACAATTTGTGGTCTGGAAATGATCGCGAGTTTCCGGACATAAAATAATAGCCTCCTATATTCCTATGCAGCTATTAGCTCCGATCGGGAGATCCGCGATCGGTTGAGAAATTGCCGTCCATACACGACTCTGAAATGTTGATGTGTGAGCCTGGTCTAATTTAATGGAGCGGAGCTGCAATATGAAACATGAGCCATGAACAAGTATGGTGCCTTCACTTCAAAAAAGCAGTCATATTTTTCTAATCCTAGCCATGCCCTTTAATTCAGATCACTTGTCACTGTTGACTGAACTATCCTCCTAGTTGTAATCTAAAATCTTTTTAAAGTTTTTATACCATGACTTGTTTTTTATTGGTGACATGCCTACTAAACACAACAACCTAAAGCTTAGGCTGGTTAGAGGCATCTGGGTTGATGGCCGGGTCTCCAGACATGGGATAACTGGCCCATAGTCATATATGAAGCAGTTAGATTAGGTCATGAGACCCGGGGTTGGCTTGGGTCTTCCAATCAGAGTATGGTCGTTTGTCCTAGACATGTGAAATTGGCCTTACTACACAGCGGAATGCAAGCAACACATATAGAGTTAACTTGTGCAAATAAAAAAACATTGAAAAGAGGTTCTTATCATTTGGAAAAATCTGATTAATACTGCAGGGTTGTCAGAAACAAATGGGTTGCTCAAGATACAGCAACCGATACTACAATCCCTGGCAAATAGTTGTCTGATATCTCAATTTACACTCCTTGCTTCTCTTCCTGTACTATTATTCAGATTTTTTATATAAAAATATACAAATATATATAAAATAGTGGTGGAGATCCTGTATAAAAGTTGTTCCAAGGAAATTTCCATAACCATTGCGCATTAGAATTTCTACTTTGTGTCAACAATATATAATTCTGACCCATGTGTCTAATGCAGGATCCACAAATGCAGCCTTATCCTGTGCTCTGGCCTCCTATTATTGGCTTGCATTCAGAAAAATGGTCGATTTGTAACTGGTTGTGACTGTCACTGGTTTTATCTTGCCATGCAGATTTCTAGTGTAGACAAAAAAAAGCAATCTTTGAAAATTTTGTAAGAGTGATGCAGTGAGGAGGCTACAGAATTAGTAAGACAATCATTGTCATAATGAAGATTATAGCCATGTTAATAGATGTCCTCTCGAAAATATGTCATCACCCAGATCATGAAGTTCCAGTACAGTGACAGAAAACTCAAACAATTAGTTCCCTGACACTAGATGTGTACAACACAGGGCTCCATTGGAGCAGTTTGTCGTGAAAACACCGGGACAGGAAGGAGCTATGAGATGTCTCCCCTGCCTTTCCCTATATACAGATCACTGGTAACAGTGATTATATGAACAGCTACCTTACCCACTCTCCTTCCTTGGAAAGATCACACATGTATATGTGACATAAATTTTACCTTCCAAATTATTTTTTTGTTATCACTAAATATAGAATTTGATCTTTGTGAAAAAAACATAGCTCTGACATTCTTGTGTGAGTGTGAACCTTTAGGAATTTCTGAAGGCCATGAATTTGCAGATCCGTCTTTTGGACCCCTTAGCCTTCTACGGGCTGTCATATGGGGCGTGTGATGTTTTCTGCACTGAATGCAATGTTGTAAGAATAGACCTTCTGTGCCCACAAAGGTATTATATTGGCTAGAAGCAATGGACCCCTGCTACATGGATCCAAAGGCGCATGTATGCCCCTAAGGGCTGTAATGCTGACATTGATCCCAGTGCTCTAAATGTTTAGATGGCCGATTTTGGCACTGTTTAGTCCATGACACCAGAGTACTGGACAGCGTCTAAGGTGCTAATCTTGACTATTCTTCTATGAGAAATACTGTGTAATTAGCTAACCAAGGCTGCACAACAGCTTACTGTATACTTACAAGGACGGTTCAGGTTAACAATTGTTTAGCTTGCTACAGATCTATCTCCATTAGTGCTCTTAACATGGATATACAACATTAGGATTTAGTAAAAAAAATATAGTTGTCGAAGTTGTTTAACAAGTTACGTCCTACTTTGGAACCTCTTAAACATCAACCGAATTTAGTTCATTTTAATATATTCATCCTGTAAGTGTCTCTGGTGTATTCACAGTTCATTTCTTAGTTGCCTTGCATTAAACACCTCTCCAGATCTGTTCAATCTCCAGATTAGGTGCTGCATGTAGTGTAATGTACAGTTTATTAAATTGTTGAAACAATCCAACAGTGGGCTTCTACCAACCCACCAATGGCATCAACGTTCTCATGTGCCTAAATTCAGTCTGTTGATGATCACCCCAAAACACATATGTCATCCATGATTGTGCAGACCACAGCAGGTGCTGAATTGTACGTTGTTTTTTTATGATTGTTCCTTGAAAAACAGCTGCCTCGATCTGGGTAACGTAAGCCAACTCATTTATGCAGTCACATCCCAAGGCCTTATCATTGCCTCATCTAGTCCCAGGTACTCTGGGTTTTCTGCAGTTGGTGTGGTAAATCCATTTTGTGTAGGGTTAGGTTCACTTTCTGCTTTGAGTTCGTGATTCCAGTAATAAGGATTGTCAAAGGCTTGAGGGAAAGAGTTTGGCAAGTGCATTCCCGGAGGGGGAAGATAGTCTGGGTTTTCCACAGCAGCCATTGCTGTAGGACTTCTGGGATCCCTTATCATACCATTTCGGCACAGCTGTCCCTTCTGCCTCTCCAGAGTGGACACTGATGTTCTCGGTGTCTTCACAGGTGAACGACTTCTGCTTGGTTCTTTCTGGTTTACATATTCTGCATGAAAAAAATAATTTTGATGAGAAAAGACAAAGTTAGGTAGAATAAAGGATTCTATACTAATAATTATTACAGATGGTTTCTCAGATCAGGATTTTCACATGCTGATCTGAGTAGAGTGGTTCCAAAGAGCATCTCTCATTATGAAGGACCTGTCCTGTACAGCAGTGTACTAAAAGCCCATTGATTCAGATAGATATTGTTTAATACTTAAAAGGGGTGGTCCGAAAGCAAAGCATTTTTCTCCTAACTTCCTATTTATTTAGTCCCATAATAGAAGCCATTGTCTAATACACTTGCTTTAAAAATTTCTCATGTTTCATATTGTTAAAAAAAAAAAATTCAATAAAACATTTTGAAACTAAAACTTCCCCACTTTTCCCTAACTACAACCCCTGGCAAAAATTATGGACTCACCTGGCTGTTCATTCAGTTGTTTACTTTTGTTTAAAAAAAGCAGATCACAGACATGGAACCAAACTAAAGTCATTTCAAATGGCAACTTTCTGGCTTTAAGAAACACTAAAAAAAAATCATGAAAACATAATGTGCAGCCAATAACGGCTACTTTTCAAGACCAAACACGGGGAAAAATTATTGAATCAGTTAATTATGAGGTAAAAATTATGGAATCACTCTGTAAATTTTCATTCCCAAAACTAAACCCTGCATCAAATAAGATCTGCTCATTAGTCTGCATCTAAAAAGGAGTGATCACACCTTGGAGGGCTGTTGCACCAAGTGGACTGACATGAATCATAGCTCCAACACGAGAGATGTCAATTGAAACAAAAGAGATGATTACAGTATCAAACTCTTAAAAAAGGGTAAATCATCACGCAATGTTGCAAAAGATGTTGGTTGTTAACAGCAGGGCTGTCAGCACCCGGCAAACACGGTCAAATGCTCGGGCCCTGGGCTTCCGGGGGGCCCACTCGCATTGGCAAGACAAGTCACCGCTACTCAGGGGGGCCTTCCCCCCCCCGCCGAGGATCGCACTTTCAATTGTATCGGCATCTTAGTTGCCAATACAATTGAAAGCAATAATGATGATATGGAGCGGCGCGCTCCCTCTCTCATCATTCTCCCTCTGGGTCTGTCGGCGCTCTGACAGCTCAGCGGCGGAGCGCGATGATGTCAACACTGCGTGCTTGCAGTGGACGCGCTGAGGAGACCAGAGCAGTGGGGGAAAGAGGAGGAGTGAGTATGTATTCAATCACTGTGGCCAGAAAACTATGGGGGCTGTATAATTATGAAGGTGCCTAATGCTATCTGGGTCTGCATTGAGCGATATACGGGCTGTATACTACATGAAGGTGCCTAATGCTATCTGGGTCTGCACTGTGCTATATATGGGCTGTACACTACATGAGGATGCCTAATGCTATCTAGGTCTGCACTGTGCTATATGGGGCCTGTATACTACATGAAGATGCCTAATGCTAGCTGGATCTGCATTGCGCGATATACGGGCTGTATACTACATGAAGGTGCCTTATGCTACCTGGGTCTTCATTGTGTTATATACCGACTGTATACTACATGAAGATGCCTAATGCTATATGGGTCTGCATTGTGCTATATGGGGGCTGTATACTACATGAGGGTGCCTAATGCTATATGGGTCTGCATTGTGCTATATGGGGGCTGTATACTACATGAGGGTACCTAATGTTATATGGGTCTGCATTGTGCTTGTATACTACATGAGGGTGCCTAATGCTATCTGGGTCTGCATTGTGCTATATGGGGGGCTGCATAGTGCCATATGGGGGGCTGCATAGTGCCATATGGGGGCTGCATAACACTATATGGAGGACTATGGAGGCTTCATAACACTATATGGAGGAATATGGAGGCTGTATACTACTATACCCCCAGAGTTGTATGTCACCCCCCACCCCAGAGCTGTATACCACCAGAGCTGCATGTCACCCACCACCTCAGAGCTGTTTGTCCCCTCCACCCCAGAGCCACTGCCCCCCTCTAGAGCTGTATGCCCCACTATGGAGCTGTATGCCCCCCGCATTGCTGTATACTTCTTTCCTCAGTGATATGTATGCCCCAAGTAATGTATATGTCCCCAGCCTCTCTTGTGATGTATATACAGCAGTGTCAGCGTGCTCTATGTGTGGCCATGTCTGTTAGTGACGGCCACCAATCAGCGTGGCACTGACACATGCCCAGGAGGAGCTGGATGGAGACAAGTGGGGGATGTGAATAAGGCTGTTGCCGGCTTCCCAATATTAGAAATATCTCTAATGTGTCTGTGTGTGCATGTATGATGTGTATCTATGTATGTCAGTGTATATAACTGTGTCTAGATTTATGTCTATTTATATGTGTTTTTGTGAATTCTCTTTAAATATGTATGTGTACGTATGCATGTACGTGTATATATCTGTGCATGTCTATGTGTGGATGGGGCCCACTGAGACTCATTCGCCCAGGGCCCACAAAAACCTGGAGCCGGCCCTGGTTAACAGTCAGCTGTGTTTAAAATCTGGACCAAATACAAACAACATGGGAAGGTTGTTAAAGGAAAACATACTGGTAGACCAAGGAAGACATCAAATCGTCAAACTAGGAAAGTTAAAGCAATATGTCTCCAAAACAGGAAATGCACAACAAAACCAATGAGAAACAAATGAGAGGAAACTGGAGTTAATGTCTGTTACCGAACTGTAAGAAACCGCCTAAAGGAAATGGGATTTACATACAGAAAAGCTAAATAATAAAAAGATGACTGCCCAAAGAGAAAATGTAAATTTCCACAGTCATTGATGATATGGGGCTGCATGTCAGGTAAAGGCACTGGGGAGATGGCTGTCATTACATCTTCAATAAATGCCCAAGTTTACCTTGAAATTTTGGACAGTTTTCTTATCCCATCAATTGAAAGGATGTTTGGGGATCATGAAATCATTTATCAAGATGATAATGCATCCTGCCACAGAGCAAAAACTGTGAAAATATTCCTTGAAAGAAGACACATAAGGTCAATGTCTTGGCCTGCAAATAGTCCGGATTTCAATCCAATTGAAAATCTTTGGTGGAAGTTGAAGAAAATGGTCCATGACAAAGAAAGCTCCAACCTGCAAAGTTGATCTGGCAACAGCAATCAGAGAAAGTTGGAGCCAGATTGATGAAGAGTACAGTTTGTCACTCATTCATTAAGTCCATGCCTCAGAGACTGCAAGCTGTTATTGAAGCCAAAGGTGGTGCAACAAAATACTAGCTATGTATTTGAGTGTTCTTTTGTTTGTTTTTCATGATTCAATAATTTTTACCTAAGAATTGAGTGATTCCATAATTTGTCACCCTGTGTGGTCTAGTTACTGGCTAGCACATTATGTTTTCATGAATTTTTTTTAGTGTTTCTTAAAGCCAGAAAGTTGCCATTTGAAATTACTTCAGTTTTGTGCCATGTCTATGATTGCTTTTTTTAAACAAAAGTAAACAACTGAATGAATATCCTCAGAGCCAGGTGAGTCCATAATTTTTGCCAGGGGTTGTATACTAACAGTCACTGTGTTTTATTTTTTATTTCCTGCCTGATGACGATTTGTTTGAGTACCCCAGTGCATGCTGGGATATACAAATTATCAACAGGGGGCAGGGGCTGCAATCACTGTCACAGCTTCTGCCCCTCCCTGAAATGAAACATCAGTGACGCTCTTTTCAGTTGTCACTGTTGCGTCCCTGAGTGTCTTCCTAGTACAGTGTCTCAATCCTCATCCATGTGCACTGTTGTCCCGCACTCCATAAAGAAAATGCGCTGTCTTCACCCTATCCCTTCCTTGTGCAGTATCTCCCTCCAAGACAACACATGGGGATTGAGACATTCAGACACAGCAGTGACAGTATCGCCCCTGAAACGACCGTCCCCAATGACGCTTCGTTTCCAGGAGTGGCAGAGGCTGTGACTCTGAATATCCCAGCATGCACTGGGATACTCAAACTGTTAGATAATATAGTTAGGTAATATGGTAGGGAATTTTTAAATTGGTATATTAGAAAATAGCTTAGATTATGAGACTAAATAGGAAGTTAGGAGAAAATGCTTTGCTTTCAAACCACTCCTTTAATTTCTCCTATGCTTTCACTGTAGGCCTTTCCAGAGATTACTGCTGATCGGTGGGGTACCTGCAGGGGAGCACTTTGTAATCATCTTCCTGTCAAGGCAGAAGTAGGGTTTTCTTCCTGTTGTATACACATGCATGTCTCTGAGATGGCTGTGCATATTTGACTAAATGTTTAGTAGATACATATACACAAGGATTCCTTGGGCTCACCATGGAAAATATATTCGAAGACGCATCCTGCACCTATCCTTATCCATCATTAATAAAATCTTCTAGGTTGCTTGTGATAAATTCATTAAAAATAGACTATAGTGGTAAGAGGCTATCTCCGAATTCAGTTCCAAATTACATTTTCATCTACTGGATCTTTGGGGTCTATTAATGTATCAGAATCTGAGCCCAGCAGAGGATCATCTTCTTTCTGGTAGGTTAATCTGAACATAATTCTGGTATTAAAAAAGTCGTATATCAAGACCATATCTCTTACCACTTAGATCCACTTAAAATACTTAAAATGTATTATAACTTTGATATTCAATATATTCATTCATTGGGAATGAATGCTCCACTATTTATGCATGACTGACATAAAGGTAGCCCTTAAAGAGGTAGTCAAGATAAAGAAAAGGCTTAGTTTTTTTTCCCAAAATAGAGCCACTTCTGTGAGTCTTGAAAAAGTATTTCTAGAGGAAGCAATAGCCCTGAAAGTTACTGTTAATATTCTGGAAGTACTTTACAGTTCTTACCTGGAGGGTATGCAGAATATCCTGGTGAGATGAGGCCATCTGTCTCCAGTCCCCTTCCATCCACTGTGTCTCTTACTCCAGGAAATGTGGGGTCTTCACAATACCTGTGCCTAAGGCTGTTTTCTTTGGGGTGTGGAGGATCAAACACATAGTCCCCTTCGCTTAGATCATCAGACTCGCTGGCATCTGACGTGTGTGATAAAGTTTGAGACAAAAGAGTTTCCGCATGGCCGGGATCAGCCATCAATATCTGGTCTATCTGTGTCTCTGCTTGACTCTAATGAGAAAAATGTGTAACACAGAGTGAAGAACATTCATTTACCAGACGCAGAATTTCATTAACAGCTTTTTTTTTACTTTTGACCACTATATTTAAAGGGCTTTTCAGCTTTTGAAATCACATGCCCCAATGCTTGTCATTGAAAGAAGTTTACAGCCGAGAATTATGTTCCTCAATGGGAACAGATAACAATCTGATGTGCAAGAAGTGACCCTGTTGAAGGATCAATCATTTTAAAGGGGCTGTCCCACAATGTAAATTTTAATTAATAGATCTTGGAATTAAAAAAATTCAACAATTGGATGTGTTGAAAAAAAAATTGTTCCTGTGCTGACATAGTCTTCTAAATGTGCCCCTACTGTGGACTGTATAATAGCTCTATCTGATGGTGCAGGAACATGGTCTGAACATACCACATCACATGGGCCGGGGAAAAAGCAAAAGAGTATACAGACAAGACAGTATGGGATTGCAGTTGATTCTGTCTGTGAGGTAACACATTTTTAAAGAGTGAAATGTTTTACATCACAGAAAGCAGGATCTGTGATCCAATGCTGTGCTATCCGTATACTCTTTTTTGCTTTCTCCCATGTCCAGAAGCTGTTGTACAATCAGACCATGTCTCTGTACGGCCAGGAAAGGCCATTACACAATACAAAGCAAAAGCACATTTATAAGATTATCTCAGCACAGAATTTCTTTTTTTTTAACACATGCAAGTGTGGAAGTTATTTTTATTCTAAAATCTATAGGTAAATGCCCAATCCTTTTGTTCTTAGTGGTGATGAACCGGTGTCATAGCTTTCACCCCTCTCCCCACTGAAAACACATAAAGGCTCTGTCATTATGGAGTAGTTGCGGACCTGTTGGATAAATGCTCAACTATCTTTTGTATGGCCACCACATACATTGTATAACTGAGTATTCATCATCTCATGTTTATTTTAACGGCCAACACATAAAACTGACCAACTTTAATAACCAGCTTTAGTTGGTTACTACTATTTGTACAGTAATTGATTTTATCAGCAGGTGACTGTTACACTGAAAGAAAGGATTTGCACACTTATATGAAGGTTAAAAAGTGCCCTCATACCTGGGTAGATGATATTCGACTGCGACGTTCCATTGTTGCATCATCACATCCAAAAAATCCCTGGTGAGGAACCAGATACTCCTCAGCATCCACCAAATTCTCCATGGCTGCATCTTGCAACAGACTACTGTAGAACTGAGTAGTCAGAGGGCTGGACTGGGCCATGAGCTCTTCATCCTGCAAGTCACTATAGGTTAGAAGGCTCTAGTTGACATAGCTTAAGCTTAATATATAGCACTTTAAGCACATCTTCATGTATATACCTCAATGACCACAAAGCGGCTCGGATCTCGAGCCATGCGGGAAAATTCTGTGACTAGCTCCCGAAACTTGGGTCGGAACTCTGAATCAATCATCCAGCCTGGTGAGAAAGGACAGAGGGTGTAAGGATAGAATTGTATTATTTGGAATGAAGAGATTGCAAGCTGGAGACCACCATAACTTACATTTCACCATGATCATATATACATCTATGGTACACACAGGAGGTTGAGGGAGTCTTTCTCCTTTCTCCAGGAGATCTGGAATCTCTCGTGCTGGGATCCCATCATAAGGCTTAGCCCCAAAGGTCATCAGTTCCCACACAGTAACTCCTATAATGTAAAAGAGACAGATGATGATGTGCTTGTAACCTTGCTTGTAAGGCTCCTGAATATGGATTATAATGACTCTGCTCACCATAGCTCCATACATCACTCTGATGGGTGAACTTCCGATGCAGAATGGATTCCAAGGCCATCCATTTAATGGGAACCTAGAGAACCGAAAGATACAGAAATAAGTCCATTGATGGTTTTAAGAATGGAAGATATTGAAAGGTGCCGAAGAAAAGTCAAATGCGACCAATGTGCATAGAATACTAAAGGGGTGTATCAAATTAAAAATACATCTTTGTCCTAGAAATAGCCCCACTCTTGTCCATGGGAAGAGGGTGAAATGTGTTGCAAAAAATTAACAAAATCTCCATGTAACACATGCTATGTGTACTACGTGAGGCCTTTACTGGGTATGTTGATCAATTATGTTCTTTGGAGCCTGGAGCATACAGTTTTTGGGTGACTGTGCTCCAAGCCCAATTCTCAGAACACGTGTCATTAAGCTTTGAGACATCACGACTTGTTACCTTTCCTCCATCTGCATGATACTCCGTTTCATCCACGTCCAGCAATCTTGCAAGTCCAAAGTCTGTGATTTTCACATGAGTTGGGTTTCTCACCAGAACATTCCTTGCAGCCAGATCCCTGTGCACTAAGCGGATGTCCTCTAGATATGTCATGCCCTGAGATGAGTAAACATAAATTTTTTAATCCAGTCATTTTTATTGTTTTTCAACAAGAAGAAAAAGTAAACTATAAAACCCTGTCATTTAACCCCTTTAGGCCTCTTTCACACGTTCGTGAAAAACCAAGCACGTTTTTCACGGATGTGTCAGAGGTGCGTATTGCCCTCCGCGAGCTGTGTTTATGGCCTACGTGTGTTCTCCGTGTGTTATCTGTGATAACACACGGAGAACGGGAAGTTTCTGCTCACTTGTCCCTGGCGTCGCTGTCCGTGGTGCTGATCTTCGTTCTCCGGTCCTGCCGCCTCCCCGCTGCTTCCGCCGCAGTGAAGTGAATATGCAATGAGCATAATGAGCGGCAGTCGGGAGCAAGTGACAGCAACGGCAGAGACAGGAGGGCTGGAGAAGGTGAGTAATGTTTTTTTTTAATTTTCTAAAACACGTGTGTTTTCTCCAGCGCGTGTCACACGGAACACCTCCGTGTGGTCCGTTTACGTTCCGTGTGACACCCGTGATGCCGGAGAAAAACGGACATGTTAACGTGTGGAGCACACGGACACATGGTCCATGGCAGAACACGCACGTGAGCGCAGACCCATTGATTTTAATGGGTCTACGTGTGCCCGTGTCTCCGGTACGTGAGGAAAAGAACCAAACACGTACCGGAGACACGGACGTGTGAAAGAGGCCTTAAAGAGAACCTGTCACTTTCCATAAATATATTTTTTTTTACTTGGCGTAAATGTAGCTGTTTTCATGAATCTAGAGCTGTTGTTTGGTTCCTGAGCCTCTTTATTCCTGATATGCCACTCTCTTCCCTGTATGGATATTGAGTCTTTATAAACAAGTGGGCATGTCTTCCCTATTGGTGTCTTATTGTAAACCACACCCACTTGGCTAAAATAGAGAGATGAGATTTATATACAGGGAAGAGAAATGGAGAGGCACAGAAACAAAAAATATACACCAGATTTAGAAAAAAAGCAGCACTTACACCAGAAAATTACTTATTAATGGCAAATGGCAGGTCGTCTTTTAAGGGGCTATCCAAGCTTGGGGTGGACTTCTGATTCCTCACAGTGCATAGTGTGCACACTGTTAGGATTGTCAGGTGTCAGCGCCGGGAGCAGGCGGGTGCATGATTGCAAGTATGCAATTTGCCAATTAGACTTGTGCGGTCTCACTCAATACAAGTGAATTGAGCTAGACTGGAAACGCCTAGTCAAATTGTGGCTGTAAGTATGCAAATCTCATACTTACGATCACATGATTGCCCGCTCCATACACCGGTGAATCCTGACACTGCGCTGTGAGGATTCACATGACTGCAGTCACAGTCACATAGAGTAAAGCGGGCTTTCCACGCAAGCGATCGTACCCGCCCCCATCGGTTGTGCGTCACGGGCAAATCGCTGCCCGTGCCGCACAACCTCGCTTAACCCCATCACACGGACTTACCTGCCCTGTGACGTCGCTCTGGTCGGCGAACCGCCTCCTTTCTAAAGGGGCGGTTCATGCAGCGTCACAGCGACGTCACAGCAGGCGTCCAATAGAAGCGGAGGGGCGGAGATAAGCGGCTGGAACATCCCGCCTACCTCCTTCCTTCCGCATTGCCAGTGGAGGCAGGTAAGGAGATGTTCGTCGCTCCTGCGGTGTCTCACACAGCAATGTGTGGTGCCGCAGGAACGAGGAACAACATCGCTAATAAGCAGAAAACGATTTTTGGTTACAGGACGACCTCTCCGCAGCAAACGATTTTGACCGCTTTTGCGATCGTTTAAGGTCGCTCATAAGTGTCACACACTGAGATATCGTTAATGACGCTGGATGTGTGTCACAAACACCGTGACCCCGACGATAATTCATTAACGATATTGTAGTCTGTAAAGCCCGCTCAAGTGTAGACTTTCCCTGGACAAACCCTTTAAGCTCTCCCAGATAGCCATTTCAGTTGTATTTTTACACAACAATTTAACAATAAAAGTATATAATGAGATTTTGATGCGTTTTGTTTGCCAGAAGATGCAGATTTGGTGCAGACAATTTCTGCACCAAATACTCAAGGTGCGCACATACCCTTACTGTGAAAAAGAGTTCACATATTCAGATCCAAAGTTCATTTTATAGAACAAGAGTTGATGCTTTTTCCAGTAATATAACCATGCTATATAAAATATAGTATTCATTAAATAACCGTCATCAGCTGTTACAAGGCGCGCAGATACCGCACAAGGCCTTTTATAATGTTTGAGGTCTGCTTGTTGGCAGTGCCCTATCTAATTAATAGTCGGTCTCTAATTAGGTATAGTGGTGCCACACTGGGAAAGCTCAGCCCGCTGTTCCAGATCTTTTCATATTTATGTATTGAGTTTCTTTTCTTATATACCAGAATACAATTTTCCAGAGTATTCTAGGTATCTTGGGTATGTATTCCCTAAATATAGTGGGGATGACTTCATTAAGCCACAGTTGTTGAGTTTAATAGCCATTTATAGCATCCGGCTACTGCTAACTTATTATACAGATATCTTCGGTGAGGAGTTGCATTGTGAGAATAATATCTAGTACCTCCGAACAGAATTTCTCCAGAATCAGACATGGGCACAGACAGAATGGGATACACAATGAAGGCATAAGGGAGAATCAGAAACCCCAGTTTTGTAGAGGAATTCCGGAGTCCTAAGTGTTCTGTGCAACATGAATATATATGTATATGATGTTTGTGGACTTAGTTATAGTGTTTGCAACCATTGATCAGCTTCAGTGCGTCCCATGTCTGCTTCCCACTTATATTTTAGATCCAAAGGAAATTTCTCCATGTACAGCATATGATAAGTAGTTGCATACGGTAGATATGATCCCTTTTGTCGAATCTCCCTTAATATATCAAATATTGGGAATATTGTAATATTCATAGGTGTTCATTATGTGTATTACAGCACCATTCTGGCAGGGTGGGGGGGGGTTTCAGCGCTGGATTGGT
Organism: Anomaloglossus baeobatrachus; assembly: GCF_048569485.1. Taxonomy (NCBI): domain Eukaryota; kingdom Metazoa; phylum Chordata; class Amphibia; order Anura; family Aromobatidae; genus Anomaloglossus; species Anomaloglossus baeobatrachus. The sequence goes on along the minus strand of NC_134357.1, from coordinate 392,346,976 downwards.
GCTTCAAAGTCCCCTGCCCCTGGTCTTAAGGCCGCTTTACACGCTGCGACATCGCTCAAACGATCTTGTTGGGGTCACAGAATTTGTGACGTACATCCGGCCACTTTAGAGATGTTGTTGCGTGTGACACCTAAGAGCGATTTTAAATCGTCGCAAAAACGTTCAAAGTCGCTCATCGTGACATGCCCCCGTATTAGATTATCGCTGCTGCAGCTAGCGATGTAGTTCCTCGTTGCTGCGTGTGACACCGCAGGAACGAGGAACCCCACCTTCCCTGTGCCCGCTGGCAATGAGGAAGGAAGGAGGTGGGCGGGATGTTATGTCCCACTCATCTTCGCCCCTCCGCTTCTATTGGGTGGCCGCTTAGTGACGTCGCTGTGACGCCGAACGAACCGCCCCCTTACAAAGGAGGCGGTTCGCTGGTCACAGCGAAGTCGCTAGGCAGGTAAGTAGTGTGACGGGACTGAGCGATGTTGTGCGCCACTGGCAGCGATTTGCCCGTGTCACACAACCGATGGGGGTGGGTACGCACGCTAGCGATATCGGTTACGATATCGCAGCGTGTAAAGCGGCCTTTATACACCCTTCAAGGTTTTAATCTTTTTTCTGCATCGCTTTGGTCCCACAACACCATCTTGTGCCTGTAACTTCTGAATGGCCAGAAATCAGAGGATACATCTCAAGGACTCAATATAGATCTATGAGAGCCAGAACGAGATCAGAACAAGGCTATCATAGACCTGTATTGCATTGTGATCTCCGGCACGCTCCATGAAAAACTGGTGCTGTCGGCAGATCGCAAACTGACAGACACAGAAAGGAGCGAAACGGAAAACAGATGAAGATGCCGGAGGGTGAGTATAAAACAAGGGGCAGGGGACATAGACTTGAAGCACTGCTCCAGTTATAAAATAAAAAAATTAATGCTGGAGTGGGGCTTTAAACATATTAAATAGTCAGTGGTACATTTGTGTTACACTACGACATATTAAAACTGTAATCCTCTGCAATGCTTTAGCTTACAGCTTCTTATAGCATACCTTGGCAATTTGGACACACCAGTTGAGAAGATCTCTGGAGTGAATACGATCCTTGTTCTCCCGTACATATTCCAGCAGACAGCCATATGGCATTAGCTGAGTAACCAGTTGTACCGTGGTGGTCAGACAGATCCCCAGCAGGCGGCACACATAAGGGCTGGCCACCCCTGCCATTACATATGCTTCCTGGAACAAGCCAAAGAGAAAAGTATTTTGATTTATATTTTTTGTGAGCATATACACGTTGTAGGGATACATTTGTTATCTGATTTTTTTTTTTAATTATACAGATATGGTACTTTTTCCAGTCTCGTGCTAACATACTGTAAATTTGAAGATCTCTGCTTTTTGTCAGCGATGGAGAAATAGTGTATGAGGGGCTGTTGATAAGTGTTTGCTTTTACCCAGAAAGAAACGAGATAGGATGATGAAACTACATTTATTCCACATACTCTCCACAGATGTCAACACACTTCTTACATCGGTATTCCAAGTTCTGTAAGCCTAGCAAAAAGAAGGATTTTTGTTGTGCCTCAAACCAGGCATCCGTAGCTGCCATGGCATCAGAAATGGTGGGAAATTTAGTACCCTTGAGATGTTTCTTCAGGTTTGGAAACAGATGATAGTTGGAGGAAGCTAGATCTGGTGAATAAGATGGGTAGTCAACCAGCTGGAAGCCCAGCTCTGCCAGTTTTGATGTGCTCACATGTGCAATGTAAGCGAAGGCGTTGTCTTGCAGGAACAAAATTCCTTTGGACAGCTTGACGCTCCTTTTGGCCTTCACAGCTGCCCTCAATTGGTTCAAAAGTTCAATGTAATACCTTGCATTGATGGTGGAGCATTTTTTTAGGTAGTCCACTAGCAGCACACCCTCCTTATCCCAGAACACAGACGCCATCACCTTGGTGGCTGATTTTTGCACCCTGAACTTCTTTGGATGAGGAGAACCACTGTGCCTCCACTATTTAGACTGCTCCTTGTTTTCAGGGTCATACAAAGAAATCCAGGTCTCATCTATAGTGACTAGTCAATGCAGGAAGTTCTTATCAGTCAGAAAATGCTGACAAATGGACCGGGAAGTTTTCCCTCGCATGCTTCTCTGATCTGTTGTCAAACATTTGGGGACCCACTTTGCAGATAGCTTCCTCATGTCCAAATGTTCATGGATAATGACACAAACACGTTCACGGGAAATCCCCATGATGTCTGCTATTGCTTTAGCTGAAATTTGTCAATTCTCCAGAATGAGGTTGTGCCCAGCATCGACGATCTCACAACAGCAACCACTCTCGGTCGTCCAGGACATTCCTCATCATTGGTGCTGAAGTGGCCTTTTTTAAATTTGGCAACCCAGTTCCTAACTGTGGAATATGAAGGATATTGATCCCCCAATGTCTGCGATATATAACCATGAATATCCTTTGCGGACTTTCTTACAAGAATTTTATCACTCCTCTGCTCTCAGTTGCTGGGAATATCGCATTAGACTCTGCCATTTTGTTTTCCCGCGTGCATAGAACACTGTTGCCATAAGCAACAAACACAAAATTTTGAAAACATATACAGTTAGGTCCAGAAATATTTGGACAGTGACACAATTTACGCGAGTTGGGCTCTGCATGCCACCACATTGGATTTGAAATGAAACCTCTACAACATAATTCAAGTGAAGATTGTAACGTTTAATTTGAAGGTTTGAACAAAAATATCTGATAGAAATTGTAGGAATTGTACACATTTCTTTACAAACACTCCACATTTTAGGAGGTCAAAAGTAATTGGACAAATAAACCAAACCCAAAAAAAAAATTTTTATTTTCAATATTTTGTTGCCAATCCTTTGGAGGCAATCACTGGAACCCATGGACATCACCAAACGCTGGGTTTCCTCCTTCTTAATGCTTTGCCAGGCCTTTACAACCGCAGCCTTCAGGTCTTGCTTGTTTGTGGGTCTTTCCGTCTTAAGTCTGGATTTGAGCAAGTGAAATGCATGCTCAATTGGGTTAAGATCTGGTGATTGACTTGGCCATTGCAGAATGTTCCACTTTTTTGCACTCATGAACTCCTGGGTAGCTTTGGCTGTATGCTTGGGGTCATTGTCCATCTGTACTATGAAGCGCCGTCCGATCAACTTTGCGGCATTTAGCTGAATCTGGGCTGAAAGTATATCCCGGTACACTTCAGAATTCATCCGGCTACTCTTGTCTGCTGTTATGTCATCAATAAACACAAGTGACCCAGTGCCATTGAAAGCCATGCATGCCCATGCCATCACGTTGCCTCCACCATGTTTTACAGAGGATGTGGTGTGCCTTGGATCATGTGCCGTTCCCTTTCTTCTCCAAACTTTTTTCTTCCCATCATTCTGGTACAGGTTGATCTTGGTCTCATCTGTCCATAGAATACTTTTCCAGAACTGAGCTGGCTTCATGAGGTGTTTTTCAGCAAATTTAACTCTGGCCTGTCTATTTTTGGAATTGATGAATGGTTTGCATCTAGATGTGAACCCTTTGTATTTACTTTCATGGAGTCTTCTCTTTACTGTTGACTTAGAGACAGTTACACCTACTTCACTGAGAGTGTTCTGGACTTCAGTTGATGTTGTGAACGGGTTCTTCTTCACCAAAGAAAGTATGCGGCGATCATCCACCACTGTTGTCATCCGTGGACGCCCAGGCCTTTTTGAGTTCCCAAGCTCATCAGTCAATTCCTTTTTTCTCAGAATGTACCCGACTGTTGATTTTGCTACTCCAAGCATGTCTGCTATCTCTCTGATGGATTTTTTCTTTTTTTTCAGCCTCAGGATGTTCTGCTTCACCTCAATTGAGAGTTCCTTAGACCACATGTTGTCTGGTCACAGCAACAGCTTCCAAATGCAAAACCACACACCTGTAATCAACCCCAGACCTTTTAACTACTTCATTGATTACAGGTTAACGAGGGAGACGCCTTCAGAGTTAATTGCAGCCCTTAGAGTCCCTTGTCCAATTACTTTTGGTCCCTTGAAAAAGAGGAGGCTATGCATTACAGAGCTATGATTCCTAAACCCTTTCTCTGATTTGGATGTGAAAACTCTCATATTGCAGCTGGGAGTGTGCACTTTCAGCCCATATTATATATATAATTGTATTTCTGAACATGTTTTTGTAAACAGCTAAAATAACAAAACTTGTGTCACTGTCCAAATATTTCTGGACCTAACTGTATTAGACACATAAGGCTTTCATGTGATCTAACATTCGTTACCATAGAAACAAAAAAACATCTCAAAGACTTATCAGCAGCCCCTCGTACACTGAAGAGAATAACAAAAGTGTTTATAGTCAGTGTTTTTAAATACATCATGTTACACCAATATAAAGTGCATATTTATCCATATATGTCAAGGACTATATTAGGGCAAAAATCGCATAACTAAGAGGCAAAAAAGAAGAAAAAAAGCGATCAAAAGAGCCTATTATGCAACAACTATTATGCATCATAATTATGATGCATAATAGTTGTCCCTTAACAAATTCTTGTAATAAATATATGTGCAAATAAAATTAATTTTTGATACAATTTATCTCTTCATGATTGGGCTCTTTTGATCGCTTTTTTTCTTCTTTTTTGCCACTGAAGAGAATAAGTAAAGTTTATCAGCATTGGGGCTACTTAGCTGACATAGATTATCCAGCCTGGGTTGAAGTAAACTTCTGAGGATTGAATGTGGTAATCCATGTCCTCAAATTAAATAAGCTGCCAGTCCCTCCACTGAGCAGCCACCCCACTGAGGTCATGATCAAGGTCCAGGAGGACTGAAACATTGGCCACCTTGTAAAGGAAGGTACCCTTGACATGATGATAGATCTATAAAACGGTCACTGCAACTAAAGAGTGCCATGGTCTCTTGTACTTTATTATTTAAATCATTTTGTAATGGGGATAAAATTGTCTCATCTGGGACAAAAATTCCCTGTATTGCAGATGGGTGCATGTAACAGATGTGAGACACCCTTTGGTCAGCAAGTTATCGGTTATCCTGTGGATAGAAGAGAACATGTGTTCACTGGACAACCCCATTAAAGTATAACTGGAATTAAGGAGTAACAGATCAATGGAAATTACGGCCATCCATATATACCAGCTAGTATTACTCACATCCAGGATTTCCTTGTTAGCCTTTGGAGATGTGTTCTCTCGCAAAACCTTGATTGCCACCTGGATTTTTACATTCTCGCCATCTGGGATCCATATGCCCTGAAAAAATTGTAGTTTGACATTCAAAAGTGTGTTTCTAGAAGGGGTGAAAAATGTTTTTCAATGTAACCATCCCTACCTTATACACTGTGCCAAATGCACCGGACCCCAAAATCTTCATCTTCTTCAACTCTGTTTCCTTGAGGATCCTCATTTGAGCCTGGTTCGGCACTGCTCCACTGGGAGTCAAAGGTTCCACCAGCTAGATCAAAAGCAAAATGAGTGAGAAGGCAGACATGGCTAACATATATCAGTATTATTCCAGACCACATCGAGACCTAACCCTTGTACCTCATGTTCCTGGAGTATGCGCTTTAAGGTATGTTTTTTCTTCAATTGCTTCCTTCTCCTGATGACCAATATAAAGACGACTGCTGCTGTCAGTAGGAGTAAGACGCTGCCAACCACTGCTACTATCATATAGGTTTGACTGTGGGGAAAGCAATATATGATAAGAGAGTAGGAAACAGTGACCCAAAGAAATCTCCTAAACAATGCCCTACAAAGGATCTCACCTGTTATTCACATTGATGGGGCATCCCTTGTCGTCTAGGTTATCACACCTATGACAAAAAAATGAAACCTTAGTAAGTAACCTGGTGGAAAATGTATCAAAATTGGGGCAAAGGGTAGTAGAGGAGAAATGTAAAGTTTAAATCATAGTTTTTCATGTGGTTATTGCAAATGTAGACTAAAGCTTTACTTACACATTGGAGCAGTTAACAGGGCACATCTGGCAGATGCCATCTTTATCTGCATATTTCCAAATGGGCACAAAGGAGTCTACTTTTTTCCCACTTGGACATTGGTTAACACAAGTGTCTCCATCCTTGTAATGTGCACATTCCATACAATGATCTGCCTCCTGCAAGGAAATGTCAGGGCTTAGGGTATAATGTCTAAAATATCTAACAATGTCACTGTGCTGTAAAACATAGGTGACTTATACAATAGGTTGCACTCACCGGGCCAATACATGAAATAGATGCATTTTGCGGCATGCATTCGGTGTGACATGTTATACATCGGTTGCCATTGTTCATTTCTCTTGGCTCCCTACAAAGATAAACAGTGAATGTAATAAATGCAGCTATTATGAATATAATTTCAGTGTGATCTCGAGCAGATCACACTTACCCCTCCTCAATATTGCAAGACTTCACACAGTCAAGCCCACGCAGCAGACCATCACACTGGATACACTGGGAGGCTTCACTACCCCAGCATTCAGCATTGGCGCAAAGATGAAAACATACATGTCCATCTGCCTCTGGGAAGTACAAAGAGATAATACATCAACAACACATTCCACATTAAGGTCTAGGAAACTTAAGAAAATGTGGTGGCACTCAAGACTAGAAGTACTGTACTACTTAGTGCTTCTTGACTCCACTCCCACGAATGGCGTGAAGTCATGTAGATTCAATAGGCACTGTAATGTTAGAATTATGTCCCCTGCAATGAATGAATGGTCCTCTTGGGTGTAAAAAGACTTACCACATGTAGACTGTGGTTTGTTGGCAGTCATCAGAATAGTCTGTCTCGAATTCCTAAACAAAGTTGACCATGGGACAGTGTCCAAAAAGCATAGCTTAGGGTTTCCCTCAATCAGAGCAAGTCCACTATTGATCACTTTCAAGGACCGCAGGCCAAGAGATGAGATGGAAAGATTGCGGATAACCAGGGAATATGCTCCACTGCAAAGGAATATGAGTTATATTACTAACAGGAGCATTCGCATATAAGGATGGTTGACAATAGGATATATCACAATGCTATCAACATCCATAACATAAATCAAAATCTCACCACCATTCTTCTTCTTGCCTATACTTCAAAAACTAATTGTGGGACAGGGCAATCAACATTTATTTGCCCTTCTTCTTTAAACCACATAGATCCTAAACTCTGCTTCATTCGCAAAGTTAGTTCCCTTCCACTTTCCTTGTCAAACATGTAGTGCGTTCAAGAGGTTGGGTGGTGAAGTGGTTCTCACAAGCTTTTAGAAAAGGGTGACTGTGCCAAAGAATGCTTGAATCCACTCAGTCAAACACACATTCATTAAGAATTCAATGTAGTGTACTTACTTATATTGCTGCCTTCCCCAAATTACTCGCAAGTTCTCAAACACTTGTAGACTATCCAGTGCATCTGACCATGTGTCGATGTATATATATCCTGAAGCACAAAGAAGTGGAATGGAGGAATAACTTTACAACATCCTATGGTTACAGCTTATCACATATAATGGAGATAATGGGTGAAATGATAATTGTGAGCGAAATCTGGTTCAATTGGTGCAAAGACTTATCATAATTGTTTGAAAAAGTTAAGATACATTTTCTCTTAATTTTTTTTCTTATCATAGGAGATACGTTTTTGGCATATATACTATATGAACAAAAGTATTGTTCCCTCTCCATATTATATCTCTAGGAGCTTTAATGACCTCCCATTCTATATGCATGGTCTTTAATCTTGCGTATAATCACCCTAATACAGCTTCCACTCTCCTGGGAAGGCTTTCTATTCATCCAGAACAGCATTTGTGAAGTCAGACACTGATGTTGGACGATGGGGGGTCTCTCTTGTGATCTTCAATTTAGTTCATCCTTAAGAATTCGATGGGGCCACCCAACCATGTGTTTATTGACCTTACTTTGTGCACTTGGGCACAGTCATACTAGAACGGAAAAGGACGTTCCAAAAACTGTTCCTGGAAGGTTTGAAGCTACAATTGTTCAAATTGTCTTGTATGCTAAAACATGAAGATTCCTCATCATGTGAACCAGGTTTATGCATTCCTATATGAAGGCTTTATAAAGTAGTGACAGAGAGCCTGATTTTATTGCTCCATCACTTACTTTTTTTTTGCGGTACTTTTATTAAACCACTTTTTATTAGCTGCAGTGTGAGCTTGAGTCCTCCCTAAGGCTATGTGCACATGTTGCGTATCTGCATGCATCCTGCGTCCCAAACACAATCTATGAAGATTGTAAATAATCCATGTGCACGTTGTGTTTTAGAATGCAGCGATTTACATGCTGCAAAATCACTGCATTCTAAAAAGCAACATGTCACTTATTCCATGCGCTTTGGATGCAGCCCCCGCTCTGTCTATGGTAAAGGCTGCATCCAGAGCGCATGAAATCGGCTTTTCATTACGCAGTGTTTCTGCAGCGATTTGAAGCGCATGTTCAAATCGCTGCAGAAATTTCTGCAGGGACAACGCAACGTGGGCACATAGCCTTACATGCGCATCACGATATTCATGAGCTGCTGGCTCATTTGCCCACCCACCACTAATTGACAGCCTTATAACTATACATAATAAAGGGAGAAAGCTGTCAATCAGCAAGAAAAGAGTGGAGCTAGCCCCATCAGTGTACATATAAATCCCAGGACCCCATTGCAAAGGTCTGAAAAGGTATCCCCACGGGGTGCACAGCTTTCATGACAACAAAACTGAGGGTGACAGAAAGGGCCTTCTCTGCCGAACCATTGACTGTAGATGCTATAGTCACATCTAAGTGGATAAATTGCTAGCTTCAATTGCAGTAGTTAACAATTGGCATCTGCTGTGTAAATGTCACGCTTGGACAAGGGGAGAGTCCGGTGTGAGGCCAAAAACACAACTAAACGAGAAATACAACGACAAACAAGGGGTACACTGGGGACACTTTAACAAAGGTGGGCCCTAGCGCTAGTGAGAGGGAAGATGGACACCTCCTCAGTTACGTACCATTGTACCCTGCACTCCTAGCCAGTCCCTATACAGTTTGCTCACCTGTCGCCGAGTAGCAACCTGAAGCCCTGAGATGACTATAGAATAGTCCCTGACTAAGGTATGGGCAGGTGATGGATGCTAGCCTCACTGCTTCACTGAAACAACACTCTGGGAGAGGAATACAGACAGGGGGAAACCACTACAACAGACTGCTGCAGTCAGCACCAGGACTGCAGCCACACCAGCAACTCCAAGACAGGTTTCAGCAGCTCCTTCTTCCTCCAAGACCAGAATCCAAATGAATCAAGAATAACCGGCACCCTCTGCTGGTAGCAAAGAGTATAAAGGGGACTGGGAGTGGTGCAAACCAAAAACACCTGATCAAGAGTCTGGGGCTGCTGCAAATCAAACTGACATTAACCCTCTCTAACGGCATTGGGCTCCAGTAAATTATGCCTGCCATAGTGATTGCATGATCTGGCACCATCTGTGGTACCTCACTGGCTAGACTAATGTTCATGAATAGGAGAACTCGCCTCCTGCTGCAGCTAATAAACAATGATTTCATGAAGGGTACTGCAAGAAAATGTGACCCTGCAACAGAATCAGGGTCTCTGTCACTACTTTATGCTTTTATGGTGACAGATTCAATTTGAAGACATTCAAAGGTACCTGTAATTTCTTCAAGAGATCTGAACACATCCAAGTCTTCCAAAGTCAGCTGGGTACTGTTATCTGATCCCCTGCAAAATCAGTGAATTACATGAATTAAAATAGTCCTTAACAGAATGGCTAAATCTCCAAATTTCAAAGCAGGGCTGTTATCGTATAGCAAAACTACTCCAGCACCCATTGAACTTCAATGTCAATGTCATCTTTAACAACTTTTAATGGGGGGGGGTCTGTTGGATTCCACCAAGGTGATCATCAAATTTGATGGAATCTGTGGAGGGTACGTAAGGAGTACCGATTCTTAGTTTAATACATATACAGTACAGAACTATAAGTAATTCATATTATTAGGCACTATGCAGTCCTGTTCCTGATACTTTTTTAAAGTGAACTAATTTTAAGATTAAATAAATATCTAGGAACAAGACTGTTTAGTACTTTACTGAGGGCCAGAGTGATTATTGAACCACAATATATGCCACATACCAGACGATTGGTTGAAGTGTAGCTGAGAAGTTAGACTATCTACATAAAGAAGCCTGTCTATTGTGACCCAAGGTTTATAACCCAAATGTAAAGTGTGTATAGAATACCTATGATGTGTAGATAACAATTAACTGCTGGTAGTTCCAGCCTTATTACGACATGTACACCTTACATCTATGAAACATAGCCCTTCCATAGTTTGGGATTGCCTATCATATGTATATATACTCCATAGTATGTATCATTAGCAAGGTTTCCACAAACCTCTGGAAGGATTCAGAAAGGAAAACGAGGTTCCCAACTATTTTCTTGCATCCTCGAAAATGCTGGATATTGGTAGAATTAATGGCTTGGGTTGTCTTCAAGAAGTCCACACCAAGTCCATAACAAACTGAAGGAAAAAAGAGTCAGAAAAATTGGTGCACACCTAAGAAATGTTTCTTATTAAAGCTTTTATAACAAGCCTATCTCATGGAGAGGCTGCACAATCATGCTCATCACATCATTACAATGCCCAGACATTCACAGCATTTGGAGCTCATGGACTCCCATCACTGCTACTATCTGCCGTGTAGGAATACGATGATTGAAGATACTATATCGGAAAGTCCTCTTCAAGTATGTTAACCTAATCCACATGTTGGGTCAGCCATATTTACATGAGTACTGACGAGTGACTCTACTTAGCCTAGACGCCCCAAGTATATATGTAGACTTTAGGCTATGTTGACACCTATGTTTCTTAGTTCCATTAGAGCAGAACAAAATTAATGGTTTTGCCGGACTTCAGTTGTGCTCAGTGAACTTGGGTGACTAAAATGCCATCCATCAGGTTTTTGCCATGGTGTTCTTCATTTCACAAGACAAAATACCACAGCATGGTATGATACTTTGACATTTTTTATGGAATTTGCGATTTATATTCACAACATTGTATGTTTGTATAAATATTGGCAGGGCATATAATTAGTAAAAACTAAGCTACTAAGCTAAGTTATGGTTAGGTAGAAAATCAGTTCATTGTAAAAGTACATGCACCTAGGATGTGCTAGGACCCAGAACAGCAGCACAAAGAGACCCTACTGGTCCATATTACCATATTATGAGCCTATAGTCTACATTCCTGTCCTATGATGTGAATGGGAGGTACCAAATTTTACAAATAAAGCAGTGACATTTGTTTTACCATAGATGCATTTGGAAACTATTGTTAAAAAAGGATGGTATCAAGCATACAGTTAGGTCCAGAAATATTTGGACAGTGACACAATTTTCGCGAGTTGGGCTCTGCATGCCACCACATTGGATTTGAAATGAAACCTCTACAACAGAATTCAAGTGCAGATTGTAACGTTTAATTTGAAGGTTTCAACAAAAATATCTGATAGAAATTGTAGGAATTGTACACATTTCTTTACAAACACTCCACATTTTAGGAGGTCAAAAGTAATTGGACAAATAAACCAAACCCAAACAAAATATTTTTATTTTCAATATTTTGTTGCGAATCCTTTGGAGGCAATCACTGCCTTAAGTCTGGAACCCATGGACATCACCAAACGCTGGGTTTCCTCCTTCTTAATGCTTTGCCAGGCCTTTACAGCCGCAGCCTTCAGGTCTTGCTTGTTTGTGGGTCTTTCCGTCTTAAGTCTGGATTTGAGCAAGTGAAATGCATGCTCAATTGGGTTAAGATCTGGTGATTGACTTGGCCATTGCAGAATGTTCCACTTTTTTGCACTCATGAACTCCTGGGTAGCTTTGGCTGTATGCTTGGGGTCATTGTCCATCTGTACTATGAAGCGCCGTCCAATCAACTTTGCGGCATTTGGCAGAATCTGGGCTGAAAGTATATCCCGGTACACTTCAGAATTCATCCGGCTACTCTTGTCTGCTGTTATGTCATCAATAAACACAAGTGACCCAGTGCCATTGAAAGCCATGCATGCCCATGCCATCACGTTGCCTCCACCATGTTTTACAGAGGATGTGGTGTGCCTTGGATCATGTGCCGTTCCCTTTCTTCTCCAAACTTTTTTCTTCCCATCATTCTGGTACAGGTTGATCTTTGTCTCATCTGTCCATAGAATACTTTTCCAGAACTGAGCTGGCTTCATGAGGTGTTATTCAGCAAATTTAACTCTGGCCTGTCTATTTTTGGAATTGATGAATGGTTTGCATCTAGATGTGAACACTTTGTATTTACTTTCATGGAGTCTTCTCTTTACTGTTGACTTAGAGACAGATACACCTAATTCACTGAGAGTGTTCTGGACTTCAGTTGATGTTGTGAATGGGTTCTTCTTCACCAAAGAAAGTATGCGGCGATCATCCACCACTGTTGTCATCCGTGGACGCCCAGGCCTTTTTGAGTTCCCAAGCTCACCAGTCAATTCCTTTTTTCTCAGAATGTACCTGACTGTTGATTTTGCTACTCCAAGCATGTCTGCTATCTCTCTGATGGATTTTTTCTTTTTTTTCAGCCTCTGGATGTTCTGCTTCACCTCAAGTGAGAGTTCCTTAGACCGCATGTTGTCTGGTCACAGCAACAGCTTCCAAATGCAAAACCACACACCTGTAATCAACCCCAGACCTTTTAACTACTTCATTGATTACAGGTTAACGAGGGAGACACCTTCAGAGTTAATTGCAGCACTTAGAGTCCCTTGTCCAATTACTTTTGGTCCCTTGAAAAAGAGGAGGCTATGCATTACAGAGCTATGATTCCTAAACCCTTTCCCCGATTTGGATGTGAAAACTCTCATATTGCAGCTGGGAATGTGCACTTTCAGCGCATATTATATATATAATTGTATTTCTGTGAACATGTTTTTGTAAACAGCTAAAATAACAAAACTTGTGTCACTGTCCAAATATTTCTGGACCTAGCGGTATAAGTTATTTCCTATTAATAAGATACAAGAAAAGTTATTGATTGTTGGAGGTCTAACCACTGGGACCTCCACCCATCCCAACAGAGCATCAAGCATTAATCCTCTATGGCAGAGGTCTCAAACACATGGCCCATGGGCTGCATTCGACCCCTCAGGCTATTCTCGTGGTCCACAGGCACATCTACCTGGTAATGATCGCGGCCGGTTCAGGGGCCACAGCTATCAGTGCTTTATTTCAGATGAATGTTTGGCAGGTGCTGCAGAGAGTCAAGCTCTCTCTGTACAACTATTCCCAAAGACAGCCGCCAGCCAATCAGAGGCAAGCAACTGACGCACATTACCTCTGCTGCTTGCCTCTGTCTGGCCAGCGGCTGCCATTCAAATAGCTCTGCAGAGAGAGCTTGACTCTGTTCATCTGCGGCAAAACGTTCATCTGAATTTCAGATGAAGCGCTGACAGTGACTGCGATTGTTACCGGGTCCATGTGCCTGTGGACAGCATGAAGCATGAAAGAGGATGCTGAGGGAACAGAGGACAGGTGAGAATAATGTTTTGGGGTTTGTGTGTGTGTATGTTAAGAAAGGCACAATAGGGGACCAGGATAGGATATTACTACAAGAAGAGGACCAGCAAAGGGGACATTACTACAAGAAGAGGACCTGCATGGGCACACTAGTAAAAGGGGACATTACTACAGAATGACCACATTACTACAAGAAGTGGACAATGATGGGGACAAGGATGGGGCGCATTACTTCAAGATGGAGACAAGGATGGGCACATTACTACAAAATGGAGGCAAGGATGGAGCACATTTCTACAGGATGGGGCACATTTCTACAGGATGGAGACAAGGATGGGCACATTACTACAGGATGGGGAGAAGGTTGGGGACAAGGATGGGTATATTACTACAGGATGGGGACAAGGATGGGACATTACTACAAGAAGGGGAACAGTATGGGGGACATTATTAAAAGATGAGGACCAGGATGGGAACATTACTACAAGATGTTGGACAAAATTACTATATGTTGCTAATTGTAAAACTATATTACTTACAAAAAACAAAAAAAAAGAAAAAAAAAAAAATCAAAATAAAAGCGCAAAATTACTTTTACCATCAAAAATGTTTGTTTTTTATATTTAAAGAAAATTGTGCACATTTATTATAATAAACAAATGAAACATGTTCAAAAATATGTGTTAAAGGTGTATACAAAGAAAAATAGGGTACCAATAAAAATGTCACTTTGCAGCCCCCTAAATTCCTTTTTTTTTCTCTATATGCGCGGCCCTTTTACCCAGCCGAATTTGAGACCCCCTGCTCTATAGTATAGTGGGAAATTGCCAAGCATAGTATTTCTTGAAATCTCACACAGAATGAATAGAGATAATTTGCTCTGCATAGTGCTTTCCCTGAGATCAGTGAGTGTCCCAGCAGTCGGATTCTATTCGATCAATAGGTTATCCTTTATTCTATAATAGAGGAAAACCTATATACTTGGTACAACACCTTTAACAATCAAAAGCATACAAAGGAACAGTGTAGCTTAATATTATGCAACACAAACACATAATAAAGCAATGTCCATGAGGACTTCTGAATGGTAGAAGAAAACACCAGTTAATCACCTTTCGCACACTTGTCACATTTCTCACACTTCTGCACGTCTCCTACTTTGATCTCTTCAGTTTCTTTTGGGCAAAGAAGAGTGCAAGACCCAACGTCTGAGGCCAAGTAGTTGTCTAAGTAGCAAAAATGACGTCTTATGTTAGATTGTAGCATATACCTCAAAATCTATTTACAATTTTATGTTACTTTTTAAATTATTATGGAAAAATGAGTGATCGTCCCTATAGGGGCTATAATAATCCCCAAGAAGTCCAACTGTTTTTCAAAGATATTTATGAGGTCATATTTTGTAATACAATTTACAAATGGAAATATTGTGCTGTATGGATAGTGGAGGTACAACTGATACTTTCCCCAATAAAAAAATCAAAGAAGCCATCTTACAAGGACAATTGATCACACAGGTTGCTCCAAAGGTGTATCTTGCGTTGGGGTTGACTACTGTCTGGAAGGTCTGTGAATTATATATGGTAGGGAGAGGACAGTGCAGCTCACAAATGCCACTGTTATTAAAATTCAGACATGCCTGGAAGAAAAGCAATAATATTTAAGTCGCCTGCAAGTAAAGAATAAAGGCACAGAAAGTTAAAGTGGATCTCTTGCTACAATTTCTTCTATGAAATAGTCATAAGGTGATGTACATGTTGCAATGTGTTGCAGGCTGAGCAGCAGACATGTAATCAGGTAATTAACAGCATGACATCCACAAGAAACAGAAGAGAAATGAATGCATATGATATGTTGGCTCTTCAATTCTTCCTGGTCAATGGCGCCTTAAAGAGATTGGACCATAAACATTTATTGACCATCCACAGGATAGGTAAAGTGTCTGGTCACTGGGGTCCATCGGCTAAAACAACCACAGATCAACCTGTTTCCCTCATTTGAAAGGCATGGTGGTCAGGTACGTGCACTGTTGTCTACTCATTTTCTAGGGAATTGACAAGATAATCAAGTACAGTGGTGGGACCCCCTGAATTGTACATATATATCCTGTGGTTAGGTGTCCCGAGTAGGGGACCCCATCTATAAAATTCAAAAGCTTTAATAGGCCATTATGTCTTATAATCTAATATATAAAGCTGAGTGTATTTATGTGTGTGTATGTGTGTATGTGTGTGTATGTGTGTATGTGTGTGTGTGTGTGTGTGTATGTATGTCCGCTAAAGGAATCTGCACCGTCACATTTCAAATCACAAAATTTTGCACAATGAACATCGTAGACTATTTTTTGAGGGATAAATTAAACTCCGTGCTTTACAGTTATTCACCAAAAAACCTGTTTTCATTCCAGTCCATGGCGCTGGGAACTACAGGTCATTTATAGGAGCTCTGATTGGTTGCTATAGGCAACGAAGGACATTCTTAGTATAAGAAGCTTATGTGTGAGGTAATATGATTTCGGTTGAGAGACGGATCGAGAGAGACAGAGAGACACAGAGAGATAGAGAAAGACAGACAGAGAGAGGCGGGTAGGGAGAGAGACAGACAAAGAGACCAACAGAGAGAGACAGACAGATAGAGAGACAGAGAAACAAACAGAGAGACAGACAGACAGAGAGAGAAACAGAGAGACAGAAAGACAGAGACAGACAGAGAAAGAGACAAACAGAGAAAGTCAGAGAGAGACAGACAGAGAGATAGAGAAAGACAGACAGAGAGAGGCAGGTAGGGAGCGAGACAGACAAAGAGACAAACAGAGAGAGACAGAGAGAGAAATAGAGAGACAGGCATATAGACAGAGAAACAAACAAACAGACAGACGGAGAGAGAGACAGAAAGACAGAGACAGACAAAGAGACAGACAGACAAACAAACAGACAGAGAAAGACATAGAGAGAAAGACAGGGAGAGACAGACAGAGAAAGAAAGAGAGAGAGAGAGAAACAGAGATAGAGAGGCAGGTAAAGAGAGAGACAGACAAAGAGAGAGACACAGAGAGAGACAGACAGACAGCCAGAGAAAGACAGAGACAGACCAAGAGAGAGACAGACAAAAACAGACACAGACAAACAGAAGCAGACAGAGACACACCAAGACAGACCGAGAGAGAAAGACAGACAGAGACAGAGAGAGACAAAGACAGACAGAGCTACAGAAAGAGACAGACAGAGACAGAGAGGGAGACAGACAGGGAGAGAGGGAGAGTGATAGACAGAAAGACACTTAGTTACTATCCTGGGCAACGCCGTGTACTACAGCTAGTACAATATAAGCACAAATGAAAAAATGATACAAAAGTAATGAAGATGAATATCAACAAGTAAGAGCTTCTACATAGTCTCACCAGGCAGTCAGTATTTTTGGGTCCAGTACATCCAGCCGCGCACTGGCCATGGCAGCAGTGATTGGTAGAGTTCCCTTTACACCTCGGGCAACTCTGGCAAATAATGTTGGTCACTATCACAGAGAACACATCAGGAGTCACAAACCAGGGCTGTTACAGCATTTTATATCACAATGCTAGAATTTTAGGATATTTGTTTACAGAAAATACAACCATTCTCCTCAAAGTTTAACTGAAGAAAGTCTACAAGGTAATAGACCTTAAACAATAACCAAACTTTTTTTCTTTCAATGTCATCCAGGTAATGCAAAGCTTTAAACATTTGTAATCAAGTTAATTTCCTTATTTTGCTTCTTTCTTGTCCAAACACTATGCTGCAGAGCTCTTTCAATGCTCCTTTCACCTGCTGTTTGGCAAAATCCATACACTACATTTCAACAATCTGTGCATGGACTTCCCATGTCTCAGTATGGGAGTGGGGAACATAGAGGCTCAGACAGGGAAAGCTCCATACGCTGATGCTTTCATGAAAGCAAAGTTTAGGATCTCTGCAGAAATTAGCAAGTAAAACTGAAAAAAGAAATGTAGGAAAAGCTACATATGAATATAGTATAAGGACATTGCCAAACAGCAGTTGAAAGACGCTTCAAAAGGAGTATAAATGTTGTCCAGTCTACAGAACCACATCGTTATGGAAGGATGCCAAGAGCCAAAGTTGAGTTTTGCTTCCTCTCTGGCCCAGGAGATGAGGTATGATCAGACCATGTCCCTGTACGGTCAGACACGGCCATTACACAGCACATAGCAGGAGCACATTTTTAAGATTATATCAGCACAGGAATATTTTTTGAAACACATGTCCAAGTTATACGCTAGTGTGAGTGAGCCCAAATAGTGCTCTTTTAAATTGGAAAATATACGACATTAGTAATAGGGATACTACTGTAGTATGGGTTACGGCATGGGACAATATAGGATTTTTTCATAGTACATGAGTAGAGATTGAGCCAATGACATCTATAGTATTTTAAAAAATTAATTTAAACTACTTTATTACAAAGCCACATACGGTTTATGTAGGAACAAAAGATTCCTCACATGAAGGAATAAGGGTGGCTTTACACGCTACGAGATCGCTCCAGCGATCTCGTTGGAGTCACAGATTTTGTGACGCACATCCGGCCGCTGTAGCGATCTCGTTGTGTGTGACTCCTAGGAGCGATTTTGGATTGTTGCAAAAACGTCCAAAATCGCTCCTCATTGACATAGGGGTCCTCTCCCAATTATCGCTGCTGTTGCTTGGGCAAAGTTGATCCTCGTCCCTGTGGTAGCACACATCGCTACGTGTTACGCCGCAGGAACGAGGAACCTCTCCTTACCTGCCGCACGCCAGCAATGAGGAAGTAAGAAGGTGGGCGGGGTGTTCATCCCGCTTATCTCCACCCCTCCGCTTTGATTGGGCGGCCGCTTAGTGACGTCGCTGTGACGCCGAGCGAACCGCTCCCTTAGAAAGGAGGCGGTTCGCCGGTCACAGCGACATCGCCGAGCAGGTAAGTACGTGTGACGCTGCCGTAGCGATAATGTTCGCTACGGCAGCGATCTTCACATATCAGCATAACGATAGGGGCGGGTGCTATCCCGCTCACCATCGGCTAGCGATATCGCAGCGTGTAAAGCCCGCAACGATATATACTGCTCAAAAAAATAAAGGGAACACCAAAATACAAAATCCTTGTTTAAGTGTTCCCTTTATTTTTTTTGAGCAGTATACATACATCTTTTCCAGTAAGACTATTTTTCTTGCATTTGGGTATACAGAGGCATGTAAAAGTTTGGGCACCCCTACTCAAAATTACTGTTATTGGGAAGATTTGAGCAAGGTGAAGATTAAATGATCTCTAAAAGGCATAAAGTTAAAGATGACATATTTCCTTGTACTTAAGGCAAACAAAAATTATTTTCACATCTTTTACATTTTAACATTAACAAAACATGACAATGCACTGATTCAAATGTTTGGGCACCCTGCATGGTTAGTATCTAGTTGCACCTACTTTGGCAAGTATCACTAAGCTTGTAAATGCTTTTGGTAGCCAGCCAAGAGTCTTTCAATTCTTTTGTGAGGGATTTCCATTCATTCTTCCTTGAAAACGTCTTCCAGTTCTGTGAGATACCTGAGTTGCATGTACTGCTCTTTTGAGGTATAGGTATATATGTTCAGGTCAGGGGACTATGAGGAGCCATTGTAAAACCTTTAGCTTGCACCTTTTGAGGTAGTCTATTATGGATTTAGACATGTGTTTAGGATCATTCCCATTTGTAGAAACCATCCTCTTTTCAACCTCAGCTATTTTACACATGGTGTTTTGTTTGCATCAATAATTTGTTGAAGTTTCATGGAATTCATTTTTCCTTCTATCTGAGAAATGTTCCCCATGCAATTGACTGCAACACAACCCTAAAGCATTATTGAGCCACCCCCATACTTAATGGTTGGCGATAAGTTCTTTTTTTGTAATTCTGTGCCCTTTTTTCACTCTACATGTCTTTGATTATTGTGGCCAAAAAGTTCTAATTTAACCTCATTGGTCCACAGGAATTGTTTCCAAAATGCATCAGGCTTGTTTAGAGGTTCTTTTGTATACCTCTGACACTGAATTACAAGGTGAGGATGCAGGAGAGGTTTTCTTCTGATAACTTTTCCACATAGGCCATATTTGTGCAGTAGAATTATGTATCAGAATCTGCTAAATTTTCCTGAAGGTCTTTGCAGTCAAAGTTGCGATTTGCCTCTCTAGCAATCCTATGAACAGCTATCACAGAAATGTTGCTTGGTCTTCCAGACCTTATCTTGACCTTCACTATTCCTGTTAACTGACATATCTTAATTACATTTCGCACTGAGAAAAGGGCAACATGAAACCACTTTGCTATCTTCTTATAGCTTTCTCCTGCTTTATGGATCTCCCCCATTTTCATTTTCACAGTGTTAAGCCCCCGTCACATTTAGCGACTTACCAGAGATCCCGAAAACGATGCGACCTGATAAGGATCGCTGGTAAGTCGCTGGGAGGTCGCTGGTGAGATGTCACACAGTCAGACCTTACTAACGAGTCAGTAACGATACAGGTCGCAGTAGCGACCTGTATAATGATCTCTGCTGTCATTGGGACCCTGTCACACAGTGTCAAACATAGCGATGCGTCCTGCCCAGCAGGACATCGCCTTTGAAGAAAATGGTCCAGGACATTCAGCAATGACCGGCTACTTCACAGCAGGGGCCAGGTCGTTGCTGGATGTCACACACAGAGACATCGCTAGCAAGATCGCTGTTGCGTCACAAAACCGTGAGTCAGCAGCGATGTCGCTAGCGATGTCGCTTAGTGAGACGTGGCCTTATGGCAGCTGTTTAGCAGAACCTATGCCTGCTGTATTTGGTAGAAGGTTAGGGAGGCTGGGTTTTTATAAAGCTCTGAAATTTGGATCGTTTGGCCTTTCCTAACAAACCAGCCATATCCCTAACAGGCTACTTAAAGCCTGAGCCTGAAACCTTGGTCAAAGTTATCTGAGCACACAAATCTCCAAGGGTGCACAAACTTTTGCATCAACCCATTTTCCTTTTTTGTAATTTGAAAAATATAAAAGATGTAAATATATTTCTTTTTTTTTTTATAAAATACAAAGGAAGTCTGTCATCTTTAACTTTTTCTGAGATCATTTCATCTTTAACTTGCTTAACTGTTCACAATAACAGTAATATTGACCAGGGGTACCCAAACGTTTACTTGCCACTGTATAAAAGTCTTGTCCTTTAAAAACAATGTCAAGCGATCTTAATCCAGCATCACATGGCTGAGTCTTACATAGCATGTGATCTCTTACCATGTGATCAGCGCACATTACCACATTGAGTGACTGTCTAGCATAGGTGTGCAGCGTCACTTACATTGGGAGTGGCCACATGATTGACATATGCCATTTTCCCTCCCTGATATGACAGCCAGTGAAGGGAGGACACAGTGTGGCATCAGATGTTGTCACATGATCATCGTATAGGCGGGCTACACCTACATGACGCACTGGGGATGTGGAGTCAATTTGGCCACATGACGCTCTGCCACATGACCACCGGATGGGTGGTCCCCACCCACATGATGTGCTGAGGGTGTGCATCTGGGAGCATCTACCATGAAGTGACATTCAGTTGTGTGGTCGCACCCGGCCCACACAGCTGCTTTAAGAGGATCTGTGAACTCCAGAACCAGCATACCTGTATACTATTCCCCAAAGCCCAGTTTACTTACATGGGAGATAATTCTCAAGTTTAAAGGGGGCTTTACATGGAGCGGCATCTCTAGCGATGGAACCCGCCCCCGCCATTTGTGCGTCATGGGCAAATCGCTGCCCGTAGCACACAATCTCGCTTGTCCGTGTCACACGTACAGCCCTCCCTAACGATGTCGCTGTGGGCGGTGAACAACCTCCCCTGAAAGGTTCGTTCGGTGTCACAGTGACGTCACAGAGCGGGCCGCCAATAGAAGCGGAGGGGCGGAGAGCAGCCGCATCTCCGTCACTCCCACCTCGGTGCTCGTTGAGGACACAGGTACGCTGTAGTTCGTCGTTCCCGAGGTGTCACACATAGCGATGTGTACTGCCTCGGGAACGACGAACAACCTGCGTCCTCAACAACCAATGATTTTTGTAAAATGAACGACGTGTCAACGATGGACGATTCAGTGAATATTTTCCATCATTAACGGCCGCTCGTTGGTGCCACACGCAATGACATCGCTAACGATGCCGGATGTGTGTCACGGAATCCATAACCCCGGCGATATATCGTTAGATACGTCGTTGCGTGTAACGGGGCCTTAAGAGATCTACTCTGATTGATGTTCTTATAATGGGAGGGTTTCCTCCCTAAATCACAAGATCAGCACAATATAACAGTAAGATATGATCACTAACATCATTATTAGATGGAATGGCACTTCACATCACAGACGGGCTCCCCGCTCTGCCATATCACGGAATATGAGTTTTTTTTAAATGATACTTTATCTGCCATTTGCTTATGCTTGACAAACGCCGTCTGTTGGCCGAAAAGTTGCTGTGATGTTGCATGTTAGATAATAAAAAAAATAAATTACAATTCTTTTGCCTTGAAAATACTTGGTCCTGTAAAAGAGTTCCACCATCCTAGAGTCGCAGCTGGCATCATAGTCCGAGATTTCAATATTATCAAATAAGGGAGCAGAATTGATTATTATGGTAACTTCTTGAGTTTCTTCACTCGGCATCACAAAGGTTATGCAGATCATAGGAGATACTTACAAATCTGACAGTTGTCGGTGCCCTCTCCCCAGCAAGACCCAGCTCTGCTTGAGGGTAAGGAGCCACAGCTGCTTGAGCATTTAGGACCTTACAAAAGAAAAAAGAAGCAAAAAGAGTCAACAACGAATTTCATCTTTTGTCATGCATAAGGAAACTAAAAGGTCTATGTATGGCAGAAATACCAGCATAAGGAGCAGCGGTGATGAGCATGTGTGGCTCTATTACACAATACATCAGATAAAGGCTTTATTTTGGGTTTGTTCCGATGAACAATTGAATTATCATGCCAACAATTTGCAGATAGATGTAGAAACTTGGCACTCAAGATAAATGTGAATAGTGGTCGTTTATTGACAAGAACTTGTAGGACCAGCACAAACACATACGTTTCGGTCAAAGACCTTCATCAGTCTGCGTGCAGGGGTCCTCAGAAGGTATAGCAACTGGCGTAATCAGGAATGACGCGGTGTCCTCCGTTGTCTATGTGGTAATGCGTAATACCTGATTACGCCAGTTGCTATGCCTTCTGAGGACCCCTGCACGCACACTGATAAAGGTCTTTGACCGAAACGTATGTGTTTGTGCTGGTCCTACAAGTTCTTGTCAATAAAAGACCACTATTCACATTTATCTTGAGTGCCAAGTTTCTACATCTACTTGAGAAGGTTTTGGACCCTACTTGAGCACCACCCTAGAAGTGCCGTGTGTATCAACTCAACAATTTGCAGATATAACTGGTTCCAAGTGCAACTATATCCGGATATCAATGCCTGAATCTTGTCCATGCCTAATTGCCTGAATATTGGTCATTGCTAATTTAAAAGCCTCCTGTAAGCTGTTAGCTTTGATTGTGTAGACCCAAAAGCTACTATGAGCATGACAGCATGCACTATGACTTATTAGAAGAGCAGAGTAGGACATCATGCCAAACTCTCCGACATGGCGTTGCTGGAGTTATCTGAAAAAGACAGACCAGTGGAGGTTGCTGTATGTCTGGAGTGCTTTGCTAGAGTGTCTCATGCGGGACCGGAGGATGCTTCTCTTGACTCGGAGGAACAGCCAAGATAGCACATTTCACAGAAAATGTTTCTAAGATGGCATCGTTCTCCTCCACTAATGTCCATACTGAGAAAATAGACTATGGAGGACAACTTACAATTGCTTGGGGTTCCAGAAAGAGAGGAGGGAGGGGATGTCATGTATTTTTTTTTTTTGAAAAGTGGCTCTTAAACTACTTGGAAAAGACACTGTTTCACTTCTAGTCACCAACGTGAAAGCCCACAGGGTTCTGATGCGCCCACTACCTCCAAGGCACCACCTCGCTCTGTGCTGATTAAGCTGCTTCACTTTAACACTAGAAGTCCCAGGAATTTCGAGCTCCATAGGGCTCCAATGGTAAAAATGTCAAATGACCCCTCTCTGGGACTTCTAGTGCTGGATCTGGAGATTATCTTACGAAAACCCAGTGATCACCCTATTCTCATTATTGAGAAGAGAAAATATTTGTGTTTCCAGATTGGTCCATGGTGGTTCAGAAAAAGAAAGCACACATTATGGATATAAAGAAATGTCTAAGAGCCTTGCGCATCTTCTACGCAATGCTGTATCCTACTCAATTGCGAGTTATAGTTCTTGCCAAAGTCTAGATATTCGAATCCTCCAAGGAAGTTACTCAGAGGAATGGACTTCAACGAAGGGCAGATATGACAAAACATGCAGTGATACAGGAAATACAGCATGCTGGAAGCCACTGATATGGAAAAGTGCCTTTGATTTTTTACTGCTGATGTAACTTAGGTTGATATATTTTAATCAAATCAATCTAATAAGCAATAATCATGAAAACCAGCTGAAAACTACAGATCAGTGTAATGTTGTATTGATTGACCAGCTTAACTACTGATGCCCCTCAAACATGCTTACATAGACGTTTTCCACTCTGTAGAACCACATCCTTTTGGAAAGCGTTACTCTTGCTCTGCACGTCCTGCCATTGGATGCCTTCATGAAAGCAAAGTTGGGTATTATTCTGTATGATCACCCCTCCATTTAGAATCTCTGGAGAAAAGATCAAGGGAAAGAAATAAAATAAAATTAGAAAAGGTTATATATGAGTAAACATCAAAGATATGAAGGCTCAATTTTGAAGAAAATTAAACCATTATTCTTATCTTCAGGGTGGATATGGCCAGATGCTGCTTGTAAAAAGATGATAGATAGATACTATAAAGATGATAGAAACTCATTAGAAAAGGACCTGTAAGCAGTGGGTAAGTCCTGTTGTCTAGCAGCAGTGGTCGTCGGTTTCCAAGACAAGCGGTAAACAAAAGGAAAATGCTACTACGGTATCTCATAAATGGCTAAAAATGTTAATAAGCAGTAAACTGCAAAATTACTTGTATTAACAAGCACTATCTAATAATATTATTTATCAAGATGGAAATAACCCTTTAAAGGGAACCTGTTAGGTGCAATGTGCACCCAGAATCACAAGCAGTTCTGGGTGCATATTGCTAATCCCTGCCTAACCGTCCCTGTATACACTAGCATAGATAAAGAGATCTTTAGAAAAAAGTATTTCTAAAGATCCTTTATAATATGCTAATGAGGCCAGGGACTATTCGCAAGGGTGTGCTGACATGCTAATAAATGTGCAGCGTCAGAGACATGGTCACTCTCACCTCTGCTGCCACCATGGTTTTCGGTTTAGTGCACTCGATACACTGATTCACTATGTTGCTTACTGTACAGGGCATTGCAGGACCTTAGGTATCCTAAAGGCCGCTTTACACGCTGCGATATCGATACCGATATCGCTAGCGTGGGTACCCGCCCCCATCTGTTGTGCAACATGGGCAAATCGCTGCCCGTGCCGCACAACATCGCCTAGACCCGTCACACTACTTACCTGCCTGGCGACGTCGCTGTGACCGGCGAACCGCCTCCTTTCTAAGGGAGCGGTTCGTTCAGCGTCACAACTGCGTCACTGAACCGCCACCCAATAGAAGCGGAGGGGCGGAGATGAGCGGGACGTAACATCCCGCCCACTTCCTTCCTTCCGCATAGTGGCCGGGAGGCAGGTAAGGAGAGGTTCCTTGTTCCTGCGGTGTCACACGGAGCGATGTGTGCTGCCGCAGGAACGAGGAACAACTTCGTTACTGCTGCAGTAACGATTTTTGAGAATGGACCCTCATGTCACCGATGAGCGATTTTGCATGTTTTTGCAACGATGCAAAATCGCTCATAGGTGTCATACGCAACGGCATCGCTAATGCGTCCGGATGTGCGTCACCAATTCCGTGACCCCAACGAGTTCGCATTAGCGATGTCACAGCGTGTAAAGCCCCCTTTAGTTACAGCCATGCATATAGTGTCAGTTAGTTGCTAGTGGTTCTAACCATGGATAGCTAAGGTCTTGCAATGCCCTGCACATGAGGTAAGCAACATAGTGAATTTGAAGAACTATATTAGATTTCTCATTGGAGCTATTTGCGAATATTATTAATATTTCACCTACTATATATTGGGATAGGATCTTGGAGATGGGAATAAACCATTAAATAAAAAAAATATATAATATATATATTTGGTATTACGAACTCGTACTGACCTGGGGAATCATATTGCGAGGTCAGTTTTACCATATAGTGAATATGGTAAATAAAAAACAAAACAAAATCGAGGATTTGCCCTTTTTTTTAATTTCACTACATTTTTTTCCCGTTTTCCAGTACAATATGGGGCAGAATGAATGATGTCATATTGCTGGAAAAATAAAACAGTTATAACTCTCAGAAAAAAGGGAGGAAAAAAAGGAAAACCTGAAAATTGCTGGGTGAGGAAGGGGTTAAAGAGCTTTTGAAATAATTGTCCAATTACCTTTGGTCCATTAACAAAGAGGCAGCTACATATTAAAGAGTTGTAATTCCTAAACCCTTACTACAATCAATTTAGGGGCAGAGTCACACTTGCGTATAGCTTCTGATGTGAGAACATCAGATGTGATATGCTAATTACCCTCGGCTCCTGCTCTGCTGCGAGAGTGGTCCGGGTGTCATGCAACTGTGACCCGATCCTGAGATCAGATCACAGCTGCGGAGGATAAGGTGGGATTAATTCCCCCACTTCCCCCATTGTCAGCCTTGACTTGTATGGGTGCGAGTGACACAGCTCTCGCTGACAATCGTAACATACTGTGATTTTTTTTCCTCAATACGTTTAAGGTTGAGAAAAAAACTTGCAGATGTGAGCTGCAACATTGTGTTACATGGGGCCAAGTGTAATGCGAGATTTTCTTGCATTGCACTAGTGCGAGTCATACGCAAGTGTGACTCTGCCCTAAGGCTATGTGCCCATGCTGCGGAAAATTCAGGTCAGAACTCACTGCATCCGGTACGCAGTGGGTCCTGATTGTGAGCACGTACCCTTGCAGGATCCATAGGACATGTTATTAGCCAGCCAGGAGTTCAGCACATATATATATATATATATATATATATTATTCTTTGCACAGTGATATCATTAGTAACTAAAAGAACATTTGTGTAGACACCGCTCTACAAAAGTAGAGACATTCAGAAAGGAATAACAATTCCTTGCTCAACAGCTGCATTCACTGCAGATACTTTATTCAAATTAAATCTTTTACTCCTATTCTCAAATATTTTTCCACTTTTGGAGAAAAAGTGCCTATAGCTTATTGGGCAAACCAGTGAGTTGAAGGTAAGGCCAACAGCAGTAGTAATGTATACTACATCCAAGTGCCTCATGGTGCCAAGTGCAGTCAGATATAATGCCTTTCTTCTCTACCTCTAGATTGGGCCACAGTGGCTTAATCCCCAATGTGTAGACTTTATATGTAGAGCGCCTTTGTACTTACCAACATAACTGGCTATACATGAATATTTAAGTCCTGTCCCCAGTCTAAGTTAGAAACGTTCTCAAGTTTGCTGGCATGGCTCACCTGTCAGACTCCTCATCCGCAGTTCTCGTAAACCCGCAGGTCCTTCAGATTGTGAATTGGACAGCACTGCAAGGGCATAACGATCCTGGTAGAGCTGAGTTCCACGAATAATGCGTAGTTTCTCCAGGGGAATATAATTCATCAGATTGTGGGCTATTAAAACATAGCCTTGCACCTCCTTAATGTCCTGAAACAGAAATTGTGAGTTATATCACACACAGTGCCATTCAGATCTATTGCTGTTGCATTGCCAATGTAGGCACCCTCATATGGCTGCAAAATAACGACAATGCTGTAATTAGAATTAAATTAGTGGAGTGGAGATCAAATCCATAAAATAGCATGAAGATCCAACGAGCCGTATCACCGAGCACTACATGGGTCCTCTACATGACTACTAGCCCTGGGGGTCTACACCATGCAGTCTTCAGAAGGTCTTATTACACATGGATGGTGCTGCTGTCTGGTGCTTGTGGTCTAGACCAGATAATACAGGTAATATGTAAGCTGTCATCAGAATTTCTGCAATCATGAACGTCGTCTGGGGCTATCAGACAAGAAAATGGGAATTAGCAAGCAAGAGCCCAGACCTGAATCCTATTGAAAATCTCTGAGTGACCTGAAGAGATAGGGAGGGAGATTTACATGGGAGATACCGTCAAAATCTGACATATTTGGAGACCTGCTGCACTGAAGAGTGGGCAAAGATTGCTTCTAAATGTGCCATGCTGATAGACTCCTGCCCAAGAAGACTGAATACTGTCATAAAGTCAAAGGATTATTCAACAAAGCATTAGTATAGGATTACGCATATTTATGCAGCTACATTATTTTAGTACTATCTTGTTTTCCCACCCGAAAAGATTTCAGTTTGCTTTTCATTTGAATTGTACAGATCATAGGTGACATTAAATGTGTAAAACGTTTTATTTATTTATTTCTTATGCAAGGTTTATAGAGCGCCATCATATTCCACAGCGCTTTACAGACAGGATCATCACTGTCCCCACTGGGGCTCACAATCTACATTCCCTATCAGTATGTCTTTGGAGTGTGGGAGGAAACCGGAGAACCTGGAGGAAACCCACGCAAACACTGGGAGAACATACAAACTCCTTGCAGATGTTGTTCTTCTGAAATTATTAAACCTGGCATTTTAGCAGGAGTGTGTAGACTAGATTTTTTATATACTCATTGTATGTGTACATATATTAAAGGGAACCTATCATCAGATTTGACCCCTATAAGCTGCAGCCATCACCAGTGATCTCTGATATGCTGCGTTCTAGAGTACTGTATATAAGAGCCCAGGCCACTGTGTAAAACTTAAAAAACACTTTTATTATACTCACCTAGGGGGCGATTCAGTCCGATGGGCATCGCTGCTCTCCAGTCCGGTGCCTTCTCTCTGCAGCAACCGTCTTTCTTATTCGCAGGCCCGTGTGCATGACGCATCCTACGTCATCCACACAGGCCGGCATTGCGGTCCTGTGCAGGCGCACCTTGATCTGCCCTGTTAAGGGCAGATCAAAGTATTGTAGTGCGCATGTGCAGACGGTCTTTCACCTTTCCTCGCGCCTACGGATTACAGTACTTTGATCTGCTTTCAGCAGGACAGATCAAAGTACCCTGCGCAGGACTGCAGTGTCAGCCTGTGTGGATGATGTAGGACGCGTCATCCACACTGGGCTGAGTAGGAGGATGGCTTTCACAGCAGAGAGGAGG
The DNA here is from genome assembly GCF_048569485.1 of Anomaloglossus baeobatrachus. Taxonomy (NCBI): domain Eukaryota; kingdom Metazoa; phylum Chordata; class Amphibia; order Anura; family Aromobatidae; genus Anomaloglossus; species Anomaloglossus baeobatrachus. The sequence goes on along the minus strand of NC_134357.1, from coordinate 392,317,976 downwards.
TGCCAGAAAGGAGACCGGACTGCCCTCTAGGTGAGTATTATAAAGATGTTTTTTACGTTATACAGAGTGGCCTGGACTCATATACAGTATTCTAGAATGCTGTATATAAGAGCCCACTGGTGGTGGCCGCAGCTTATAGTCGCCAAATCTGGTGACAGGTTCCCTTTAATAATATGTTTACAGACTATTGCATATGTACATATGTCCAATACATGCAAATGTAGACTTAATAATAATAATAATAATAATAATTATAATAATAATGATAATTATAATAATCATTTTTATCTACATACAGCCAACATATTCTGCAGCACTTTACAAGTCAGCGAGGACAAGTACATACAATAAAGACATTACAGATGCCCTGCTCGACAGCTTACAATCTTATACTGAGATATATTTTCATATATTGATGTCAATCATGTTTACAGGTTGTTATATCCGTGCTTGTAAAAAGGCCCCTCCTGAAAATGTCTGAATTGAGATAATAAACCACATTTTTTATCTTATTATGGTGAACCCATTGTTTTGTTCATTTTGAGATATGCTTCGGGTCGTTGTGATGTTGAAAGGTTCTTCTTCATCGTTAGTTTTCTAGCAGAGGCTAGATTGCAAAATTTGCTATTTAAAACTATATTGATTTCTCTTCACCTTGACTAAAGCCCATTTCAGCTGCAAAAAGACAGCAATGCTGCCTACACCATGCTTAACTGTGGGTATGATGTTCTTTTGGTGGTGCACAATGTTTACTTTGCGCCAAACATACGTTTTGGAAGAACTTTGGACAGAAAGTTCAACCTTGGCCTCATCAGACCATAATGCATTTCCTACATGCTTTTTGTAAACTTTATATAGGCCTTTGGCAAAACATAGCAGAGCTTGGATGATTTTTTGTAAGAAAGACCTTCCATCTTGCCACCCTACCCCACATGCCAAACATATGAAGAATATGGGAGATTGGATTGTTGTCACAAACAGTACACAATCAATATTTGCCAGAAATTCCTGCATCTCTATCAATGTTGCTGTAGGCCTCTTGTCAGCCTTCCAAACCAAGTTTTATCTTGTCTTTCCATCAATTTTTGAAGGACACCCAGTCCTCAGTAATGTCACTGTGGAGTCAAATTTAAGCTACTTCTTGGTGATGGTATTCACTGTGCTCCATGGTATATCTAATGCCTTGAAAAAAAATTGGGCCCTTCTCCTAACTGATAACTGTCAATAAGATCCCCTTGCTGTGTTGTAAGCTGTTCACGGATCCTATTAGCAAAGCTAAACTTTATATGGGGCTAATCAGAATTACTGTAAATGATGGCAGCTGTGTACTGACTATGTAACATGAGTGTAAATGTTTTTGATATTTAATGTGAAAGCAGCATAATATAGGACAAGTGATCTTGAATCCAAGAATCAGTTACTTATTAGGCTGTTTCAATCCAACCAATGTTCTATCAGCAGGAGATTATCGCTGCCTGAATAGGTCACTCGTGCAGGCAAGATAAAGACAGATGGCACATCCTACCTTTCTAATATGAACAGGTGCAAACTGAAAATGAAACAGTAACAAAAGGGAGATATCTAAGGCTCTGTGCGCACTGGGAAATGGAATTTTCTTGTGAAAATTCCGCATCCTCTCAAAGATTACCGCACCCGCGGTAAAAAACCGCGGGAAACCGCACCCGAAAACCGCATGCGGTTTGCCGCGGTTTTACCGCGGTATTATTCGCGGTATTGCCGCGGTTTTGCCGCGTGCGGGTTCGGATGTGCTTTATTGCATTCAATGCAATAAAGCACATTGAAGAAAAAAAAAAAAAAAGTCATTTAATTCTGAGATAGTAGATAGATAGATAGATAGATAAAGAGACAGAAGAATAGATAGAGGGATAGATAGAGGGATAGATAGATGACAGATCGCTGTATTTCCCACGGTCGGCAGTGAGTTCACATTACCGGCCGTGGGAAATGACCGGTAATTACCTCTGCTGTCTGCTGCATTCAGCCTGTGTCTGTGACAGTCGCGGCTGGATGTCAGCAGTGCAGGACGCCGGAGCTGTGTGGATTACGCCGGAGCTTTGTTTGGGGGGGGTTAATAAAATGGTGAACGAGGCTTGTTGGTTTTATTTAAAATAAAGGATTTTTCGGTGTCTGTGCTTTATTCACTTTACTTACGGGTTGATCATGTCAGCTGTCACATAGACGCTGCCATGATCAAGCCTGGGGTTAATGGCGGTGGTCCCCCATCACCATTAACCCCTTGTTATATTACCCTGACCGCCACTGCTACACGGCGGCAGGAAGAGCCGAGGACACGCCGGTATTGTCGCATAATGCATGCGACAGTGCCGGGGCAGCTGCGGCTGATATTCTCGGGGGGGTGAGGCGGGGGACATTAACCCTGCCCCTCTCCCTCCCCAGCCTGAGAATACCGGGCCGCCGCTGTGTGCTTACCTCGGCTGGAAGGTAAATATGCAGCGGAGCCCACGTTCTTTTTTTCCTATATTTCCGTTTTCTTTCTATGTGTGTTCTATGTGTCTGTGTCTATGTGTTCTATGTCTGTGATGTCTGTGTGTGTGATGTGTGTGTGATGTCTGTGTGTCTGTGATCTGTGTTTGTGTTTACTCTCTGCACGGCTTCCTCTTCCTGTAATGACATCACTTCCCTGCAAAACCGCAAGCAAGTGATGCACATTACCGGAGGTAAACCGCGAAATACCGCAGGGAATAACGCAGGAAAACGCAGTGAACCGCACAGAATTTGCTGCCTGCGTTATTCCCTGCGGGATTTCATGATTAACATTGAGTCAATGGAGTGAAATCCCGCAGCGATGTGCGGAAAAGAAGTGACATGCACTTGTTTTTGCTGCGGGATTCCCGCAGCAAAACATGCAGCTGTCAAATTCCGCCCAGTGCGCACAGGATTTTTTTTCTCCATAGGATTTGCTGGTGATTCACTGCAGAGATGTTATGAACATTTTCTGCAGCGAAACATGCAGCAAATCCGCGGAAAATCCGCGGGAAAATTCGGTAAGTGCGCACATAGCCTTAGCACTCTGCAGTGCTAAGATATGTGGAACAATGAATATGGGAATATAGACATACATTACTGCTATGAAAAAGCATGTGAAAACTAAGATACTTAGCACACAGGAATGGCCATTGTTATGTGAGCCCAACAGCCTACGGCAAGAGAGGCATTAGCTTGATAGGGACCCAGGAAAAATGAGGTCAGCGTGCCGCTGGCTGTTGGGCTCACGTAAAACTGGCTAATTTTGTGTGCTATGTATTGTAATTTTTACATGTTTTTTCATAGCAGTAATGCATGTCTATATTCCCATATTCATTGTTCCACATGTTCCACATACAGCGGCGGTGCATTCTGCAGCTTCTGTCACCTGCATGCAGCAGAGCTGGATGCGACGCTGGAGGACTGTGGAGTACGCCAGACATGGAGGCTTTGTCGGGGTTAATAAATTGGTGATGAAGGACTTTGTTATTGTTTTTTATTTCTAATAAAGGATTTTTCGGGGGTGTGTGTGTGTTTTTTAACTGTAATTTACAGATTAATCATGGAAGGAATCTCGGGGAGACGCCTGACATGATTAATCTAGGATTTAGTGGCAGCTATGGGCTGCCATTAACTCCTTATTACCCCGATTTGCCAATGCACTAGGGTAAATCGGGAAGAGCTGGGTACAGTCCCAGAACTGTCGCATCTAATGTATGCGGCAATTCTGGGCGGCTGCTGACTGATATTGTTAGGCTGGGGGGCTCCCCATAACGTGGGGCTCCCCATCCTGAGAATACCAGCCTTCAGCTGTATGGGTTTATCTGGCTGGTATTAACATTGGGGGGGACCGCACGCCGTTTTTTTTAATTATTTATTTATTTATTTTACTGCACAGTATAGACCCGCCCACCGGCTGCTGTGATTGGGTGCAGTGAGACACCTGTCACTCAGCGTGGGGGCGTGTCTCACTGCAACCAATCATAGGCGCCTGTGGGCGGGGAAAGCAGGGAATATGAGATGGCTGTGTGCAGAGCACAGCACGCCCGCCGGTATAAAGGCTCGGTCACGCTGTGCGGGCCGGCCAATCACTGCAATTCCACAACTAACAGGGCTGTGGCATTGCAGTGGTCTGCCAGCCAATCCCTGCATGAGGGCTGGCTCTCAAAAGAGCGCCAACATGCAGGGATGAAGACCACGAGTACAGCACGAGTATCGCGAAATTACTCGATACCCGCCGAGTAGCCCGAGTACAGTGATACTCGTGCGAGTACCGAGTAGTAACAAGCATACTCGCTCATCACTAATTACCATGTTCCACATATCTTAGCGCTACAGAGTGCAACTGTCTCCTTTTTGTTACTCGTGCAGAGCAGTTAGACTAATCTCTGTAACATGCCCTCACCACTGATTAGCAGCTTGCTGGATATACAGTGTACACAATAAGCTCCCAATCAGTGGTGTACACAATAAGCTGCCAATCAGTGGTGTGCACAGGTTATACACACTTTAGCAATCTGACCACTGTTAAACAGAAAAAGAAGAATAGTCCAGTAAGTGATACATCACTGGAAACAAGTAGTCCAGTAAGTGATACATCACTGGAATCAAGTAGTCCAGTAAGTGATACATCACTGGAATCAAGTAATCCAGTAAGTGCTACATCACTGGAATCAAGTAGTCCAGTAAGTGATACATCACTGGAATCAAGTAGTCCAGTAAGTGATACATCACTGGAATCAAGTAGTCCAGTAAGTGCTACATCACTGGAATCAACTAGTCCAGCAAGTGATACATCACTGGAATCAAGTAGTCCAGTAAGTGATACATCACTGGAATCAAGTAGTCCAGTAAGTGATACATCACTGGAATCAAGTAGTCCAGCAAGTGATACATCACTGGAATCAAGTAGTCCAGCAAGTGATACATCACTGGAATAAAGTAGTCCAGCAAGTGATACATCACTGGAATCAAGTAGTCCAGCAAGTGATACATCACTGGAATCAAGTAGTCCCGTAAGTGATACATCACTGGAATCAAGTAGTCCAGTAAGTGATACATCACTGGAATCAAGTAGTCCAGTAAGTGATACATCACTGGAATCAAGTAGTCCAGTAAGTGATACATCACTGGAATCAAGTAGTCCAGTAAGTGATACATCACTGGAATCAAGTAGTCCCGTAAGTGATACATCACTGGAATCAAGTAGTCCAGTAAGTGATACATCACTGGAATCAAGTAGTCCAGTAAGTGCTACATCACTGGAATCAACTAGTCCAGCAAGTGATACATCACTGGAATCAAGTAGTCCAGTAAGTGATACATCACTGGAATCAAGTAGTCCAGCAAGTGATACATCACTGGAATCAAGTAGTCCAGTAAGTGATACATCACTGGAATCAAGTAGTCCAGCAAGTGATACATCACTGGAATCAAGTAGTCCAGTAAGTGATACATCACTGGGATCAAGTAGTCCAGCAAGTGATACATCACTGGAATCAAGTAGTCCAGCAAGTGATACATCACTGGAATCAAGTAGTCCAGTAAGTGATACATCACTGGAATCAAGTAGTCCAGTAAGTGATACATCACTGGAATCAAGTAGTCCAGTAAGTGATACATCACTGGAATCAAGTAGTCCAGCAAGTGATACATCACTGGAATCAAGTAGTCCAGTAAGTGATACATCACTGGGATCAAGTAGTCCAGTAAGTGATACATCACTGGAATCAAGTAGTCCAGCAAGTGATACATCACTGGAATCAAGTAGTCCAGTAAGTGATACATCACTGGGATCAAGTAGTCCAGCAAGTGATACATCACTGGAATCAAGTAGTCCAGCAAGTGATACATCACTGGAATCAAGTAGTCCAGTAAGTGATACATCACTGGAATCAAGTAGTCCAGCAAGTGATACATCACTGGAATCAAGTAGTCCAGTAAGTGATACATCACTGGAATCAAGTAGTCCAGCAAGTGATACATCACTGGAATCAAGTAGTCCAGTAAGTGATACATCACTGGAATCAAGTAGTCCCGTAGGTGATACATCACTGGAATCAAGTAGTCCAGTAAGTGATACATCACTGGAATCAGATTATCTTGCCCTATTTTAGTCCATGTGTACACATTAAGTATTTGGTGAGGGGTTTTTTTACCTCAGTATTTATAAGCCAAATCCAGAAGTGGGACAATGAGAGGAAAAGTATAATGGAAACAAGTGCAAACTCACCAAATACTCAACATGTGCACGTGGCTTTATGCTGCTCTCAGATTACATAGCAAAAACCTGCTGAGCAATTCCCTTTAAGAGGTCCAGTAAAACTCACCTTGAGAAAAGACACATCATCATTCTCGTTTAGGTAGGTGATCTCTAAATTCCCCAGGATAATCTGACAATCCTGATAGATAGTCCGCAATGTCTTGTAATGATTCTGATAGCTGTAAGGGCGAAGCAGTTTCATGTCCGTTCCAGTGCAGACTGTGAAATGAGATGGGATAATTAATATTACTGCATTAACAATCAGACGTAATGTCAGATTTCACATGCGATTTCTATCTATTGTCAGTAAGAATTATGTCATTTTCCAACCCATTTTCCAGGAAAACCTGCATGAACACTTGAAAATGGCTGAGTCTGAATATAAAAGTAACCACGGGTACACAGCTCATTGTTAGTGCAGTCACTCTCCATTTATTGCACTGGAGTGACGAGTTTCCATCTTAACATAAGCATTAAAGGGTAATTATAGGCTCCTGCTGGGAACACAGACATAAGGGGCAGCCCAGCTTTATGTTTGAGCATAGCAGATCACACAGGGATGTGCCCCTGGTGGATGAATATGGTACTGCACTCAGTGCAGCACACTACTGCAGTCTGCTCCCGGTTGTGTGTACCCAGTCTCCACTTTCACAACAAATGCTATGTGGCCTCCTTTTCACATAGACTTGTATGGGTGATTTTCATCAGTGATGCTGATAACTGACATGTCACTGCGATTTTTTTACAGACACATGCACAGCGGAAAATAACGGATATGAGAACAGCCTCATAGACTTTATTGGGTACATGATCTATCCGTGAACACATGAATAAAAGACGTACATGAAAAACAGACCTCTGAACGGAGGTCCAAAAAAGTTCACAGCACATTTATTATCAAAGATTTCACATCCCCTTCCCACCCCTATTATTACACTGGACTCTGGCTGACAGCTTTACCTTTTATTTTGCACCAGAATATGTCACAGTTATATTGCTATAGAAATTACACGCACAGCTCCAACTGATCAACAGCATTATGCAAGAGTGAAAAATTAGCGATATTGTGCAAAGTTGCATCAATTTGGCTTAAAGTGAACCTGTCAGGTGCAATATGCACGAACCACGAGCAGTTCTGGGTGTGTGACGCCCTGGACTAGCCAGGTAGTCACAGACATACCAACATATACACCCCCCCACCCTAGACAGCAACAACAATCAACCAAAAACCCTTGTTGCCTCCCTACAGGGTCTGATGTCCACACCAGGTGGGGCGGAGCCAGGTGGTTGGCCCCACCCACCGAGGAGTTCACAGGCCTGGAGGCGGGAAAAGCAGTAGATGAGTTCAGGAGGTGAAAGTGAGAGGTCAGAAACTGCAAGTGTCTGGGTCGGAGCCCAGGCACTGACAGCAAGGTTGGCAGACGGTGGTGGCCGTCTGCAGGAGTTAGCGGAACTCTGCAGAGCCGTAGGACCGGGGCTGGGCGGTGGCCCACCGGTACCGAACTGAGGAGCGGAGTGAAGCTAAGCACACAGGCAGGGCCATCGGACCCCGACCAGGCTTGGAGCCGCCGACAATAGTCAAATCCGAGTGTGACAGGAAGCCCAGGGGTTTCCCAACAACCAAGACCCGACAGAAGGCAAAAGTCCACACCGTGAGGATATACAGCCACCGCCACAGGCTAGAAATCCAAGGGCCAGAGCCTGCGGGCAAAACGGGCTCCTACGGCACCTATACGCCGGGGAGCGGACTACCGGTGGGCAACCACAGGAGTCAGAACATTCTAAAAGGTGCAGGGAAAGACAGCCACCATCACACTGTCCGGGGAGAGTACAAACACTGCAGCTGGCTGCAGGACCCGTCTATCCGGCCGTTTGGTTTACGAGAGACTCTGTCATTGATTGTCTGAGTGAGTACACCAGTGCCGTCCGGCACCGCGCCGCGCTGTCCCTGCAACCCTGCACCCCAGCCATCCAGCCTCCCCGTTACACCACCGGGCCCCGGGATCACCAACCCCCTACCCACAGAGGGGACAACATCCTAGCTGCTCCCTACCATCTCTCCCGGGATCCCCGTCACCAGCAGCGGTGGTGCCATCATCACCACGTCCCGTGGGTGGCGTCACAAACTATCTCCCTAAACAAACCATCCCCTTTTTACTCACGGGTGAGGAGCGCTGCTCGAGTCCCCGGGTCCGGCCCACCGCTCGAGCCACCGAGCAGCAGCAGCAGAAGCCCCGGACCCGAGCGTGGCGAGCGCGTCCCCTCCGCCCGCGACAGGTGCATATTGCTTATCCCTGCCTAACTGTCCCTGTATACACTAGCAAAGATAAAGAGATCTTTAGAAAAAGTATTTCTAAAGATCCTTTCAAATATGCTAATGAGCACAGGGACTAGTCGCATGAGCGTTAGTTCCCTTGGCTAGTCGGCCCCCTTGGCATGTAAGCACGCCCCTGTGGGTGTGCCATCATGCTAATAAATGTGCAGCATCAGAGGCATGGTCGATCTCACCGCTCTCTGCTGCCACCGCGCACGACGCTGGATTTCGGCTCAGTGCACATGATGAGAAGTCCCGAACTTCCAGTCATGTGCACTATGAAGCTGGGTGTACACGTCCTGGCTTCAAACTAATGTAGTGCTCATGACTGAAAGTCCGGGGGCGTTCTGATCGAAAAGCAGCAGAAGTGAGAGCGACCACAGGGGCGTGCTAACATGCTAAGGGGTCCGACTAGTCAAGGGAACTAATGGCCTTGCGACTACTCCCTGGTCTGATTAGCATACTATAAAGGATCTTTGGAAATACTTTTCCTAAAGATCTCTTTCTCTATGCTACTAGATACAGGGACGGTTAGGCAGGGATTAGCAATATGCACCCAGAACTGCTCGTGGTTCAGGGTGCGTATTGCACCTGACAGGTTCCCTTTAGGTTACCTTAAAGGCAGTCCAAAGTCTTGAAGGTATAATCCAAATTTGGTCTCTGCATAGCATATTGATCAGGGTCCAGAAGCTATTGACAGCAGACGTCCAGAACTGGGAGTCAGGTTCCAATTTAAAGGACGACCTGCTACTTCTCCTAACAGCTCTGTTTTAGTCCATACTTACTGTATATTCACCATTAAATTTAGTTATAACTCTGTGTTATACCGTTCCTCTGATATTCCTCCTATTAGCTTACAAATAAAGTAACAACTGGGCATTTCTTTTTGCCTTGTGAAAAGGGTGTGTCCCGCCCTAGTCTGAAACCTGCAGCTGTGATTGGTCAGTGTCACGCTGTGCAGGTACACACCCCCTGTTAGTAACACCCAATTGTCAATTCCTCCATAAATGTCAAGTAGGAGGTAACAGAGGAACAGCACAATGAAGAGTTAGGAAAAGATGCTCAAGAATTGTAATTTAATGGCAAATTTAAGTACCGTATTTACTAAAACAGACAAGTAAGAAGAGGTAACAGGTCTTTAAAAGCGTTGTCCACTACCTACATTACTGAAGACCTATCATTAGGGTGCACTCAAGAGTCCATATAAATCAGTCCGAGAGTGGGCCGTAATGCCCAGACTGGCCGGTGGGTCTCTCGACTTGAGAGTGACAACTTTATAGAAATATATAAAGCTGTCATGCTTGGGTCAGAAGAGCCGCTGACCAGTCCTGGGCATTGCGGACCAATCTCAGACCATTTTTGCTACGTTTTTGCAGCATCTTTGGGGAATTAAACTAAATTTAATAAACATGTACTATATATAAACTACACATAATCCACAAAAAAATAGCGCCCAAAAAAAGCAATAGGGCAGGAAAAAATTGTTTTTTTGCAACCAGATTCTTTCACTGTCAAGATAGGAGGATATTGCCTGAAAAAAAAAAATACAACTTGCAAAAATGCCATGTGTGAACAATACCTATTACTGTATCCATTGCCACTTTTTGCTATTTAGAGCTATTTATTGGTACACTGCTGCCCCTGAGTGCTCCTCCTTGCGTGTGTCCCCCAACACCACCACCACCGATCTGGAATTGATGACCTATCCTAAGTAGTGAAAACCCCCACTTTAAGCAATAATTCTTGAAAATCAAGGTAGTATTATTAGTTCTCTGTTGACCCACAAGTTTATAACCATGTTTATAGCTCATGACTTCATTTTATGGGCTAGTTCGTGCTCCAACACATCAGAAATTAAGTAGAGCTGTACATGCACATAGGTTGTTTTGAGTCACTTTGTATATCCATTGCATGGCGTTTGTACTGATCCTGGGTACACCACATCTTATGGTCCAAAGGTGCTGGTTTGCTATTGGATACAGATGAAAATTTAGTGACCTAATAAAACCCTAACTGCCCCCATCCACAATAGGAAAATGTTGGCGTACGCCAGGGGTCACAAACACGCGGCCCGCGGGCCGCATGCGGCCCTTCAGGTGGCTTCGTGCGGCCCGCTGGCCCGTGGACCCGGTAAAGATGGCGACCGGTGCAAGAGCCCGCAGCCTCCAGCTATCTATTTCAGTTTACAGTTTTGCCTTTGCCGGGCACAGTAAAGTTCTCGCTGCAAAACACAATAACAGCCGCCTGCCAATCAGAGGCAAGCACCTGCTCCATATGACCTCAGATGCTTACCTGTGATTGGCCAGTGGCTGTTGTGCAGTGAGAACTGCTCTGAGTGCTCTGCACGCGCCGGCAGAAAGTTCAGCAGTGACAGGCAGGAGCTGTGATCATTATCAGGTCCACATGCCTGCGTGCTGCTGAGCCGACGGAGGATAGGTGAGCAGAATGTTTTTGTGTGTTTCTGCCGCTGGCTGAGCCTGCGCAGGGTGTGTGTGTGTGTGTGTGTGTGTGTGTGTGTCAGCTGAGGCTGCACAGGGTGTGTGTGTGTGTGTGTGAGTGTGTGTGTTTCTGCTGCTGGCTGAGGCTGCACAGGGTGTGTGTGTGTGTGTGTGTGTGTGTGTGTGTCCGCTGAAGCTGCACAGGGTGTGAGTGTGTGTTTCTGCTGCTGGCTGAGGCTGCACAGGGTGTGTGTGTGTGTGTGTGTGTGTGTGTGTGTGTCAGCTGAGGCTGCACAGGGGGTGTGTGTGTGTTTCTGCTGCTGGCGGAGGCTGCACAGTGTGTGTGTGTGTGTTAGCTGAGGCTGCACAGGGTGTGTGTGTGTGTGTGTGTGTTGAGGCTGCACAGGGTGTGTGTGTGTCTATTAGCTGAGGCTGCACAGGGTGTGTGTGTGTGTGTGTGTGTGTGTGTGTGTGTGTGTGTGTGTGTCTGTTAGCTGAGGCTGCACAGGGTTTGTGTGTGTGTGTCTGTTAGCTGAGGCTGCACAGGGTGTGTGTGTGTGTGTGTCTGTTAGCTGAGGCTGCACAGGGTTTGTGTGTGTGTGTGTGTGTGTGTGTGTGTCTGTTAGCTGAGGCTGCACAGGGTGTGTGTGTGTGTGTGTGTGTGTGTGTGTCTGTTAGCTGAGGCTGCACAGGGTGTGTGTGTGTGTGTGTGTGTGTCTGTTAGCTGAGGCTGCACAGGGTGTGTGTGTGTGTGTGTCTGTTAGCTGAGGCTGCACAGGGTTTGTGTGTGTGTGTGTGTGTGTCTGTTAGCTGAGGCTGCACAGGGTGTGTGTGTGTGTCTTAGCTGAGGCTGCACAGGGTGTGTGTGTGTGTCTTAGCTGAGGCTGCACAGGGTGTGTGTGTGTGTCTGTTAGCTGAGGCTGCACAGGGTTTGTGTGTGTGTGTGTGTGTGTGTGTCTGTTAGCTGAGGCTGCACAGGGTTTGTGTGTGTGTGTCTGTTAGCTGAGGCTGCACAGGGTTTGTGTGTGTGTGTGTGTCTGTTAGCTGAGGCTGCACAGGGTGTGTGTGTGTGTCTGTCTGTCTGTTAGCTGAGGCTGCACAGGGTTTGTGTGTGTGTCTGTTAGCTGAGGCTGCACAGGGTGTGTGTGTGTGTGTGTGGGTGTGTCTGTTAGCTGAGGCTGCACAGGGTGTGTGTGTGTGTCTTAGCTGAGGCTGCACAGGGTGTGTGTGCGTGTGTGTGTGTCTGTTAGCTGAGGCTGCACAGGGTTTGTGTGTGTGTGTGTCAGCTGAGTCTGCACAGGGTGTGTGTGTGTGTGTCTTAGCTGAGGCTGCACAGGGTGTGTGTGTGTGTCTTAGCTGAGGCTGCACAGGGTGTGTGTGTGTCTGTTAGCTGAGGCTGCACAGGGTTTGTGTGTGTGTGTGTCTGTTAGCTGAGGCTGCACAGGGTTTGTGTGTGTGTGTGTGTCTGTTAGCTGAGGCTGCACAGGGTTTGTGTGTGTGTGTGTCTGTTAGCTGAGGCTGCACAGGGTGTGTGTGTGTGTGTGTGTGTGTCTGTTAGCTGAGGCTGCACAGGGTTTGTGTGTGTGTCTGTTAGCTGAGGCTGCACAGGGTTTGTGTGTGTGTCTGTTAGCTGAGGCTGCACAGGGTGTGTGTGTGTGTGTGGGTGTGTCTGTTAGCTGAGGCTGCACAGGGTGTGTGTGTGTCTTAGCTGAGGCTGCACAGGGTGTGTGTGCGTGTGTGTGTCTGTTAGCTGAGGCTGCACAGGGTTTGTTTGTGTGTGTGTCAGCTGAGTCTGCACAGGGTGTGTGTGTGTGTCTTAGCTGAGGCTGCACAGGGTGTGTGTGTGTCTTAGCTGAGGCTGCACAGGGTGTGTGTGTGTCTGTTAGCTGAGGCTGCACAGGGTTTGTGTGTGTGTGTGTCTGTTAGCTGAGGCTGCACAGGGTTTGTGTGTGTGTGTGTCTGTTAGCTGAGGCTGCACAGGGTTTGTGTGTGTGTGTGTCTGTTAGCTGAGGCTGCACAGGGTGTGTGTGTGTGTGTGTGTCTGTTAGCTGAGGCTGCACAGGGTTTGTGTGTGTGTCTGTTAGCTGAGGCTGCACAGGGTGTGTGTGTGTGTGTGGGTGTGTCTGTTAGCTGAGGCTGCACAGGGTGTGTGTGTGTGTCTTAGCTGAGGCTGCACAGGGTGTGTGTGCGTGTGTGTGTCTGTTAGCTGAGGCTGCACAGGGTTTGTGTGTGTGTGTGTGTCAGCTGAGTCTGCACAGGGTGTGTGTGTGTGTGTGTGTGTGTGTGTGTGTGTTAGCTGAGGCTGCACAGGGTGTGTGTGTGTGTGTGTGTGTTAGCTGAGGCTGCACAGGGTGTGTGTGTGTGTGTGTGTGTGTGTGTGTGTGTGTGTGTGTGTCTGTTAACTGAGGCTGCACAGGGTTTGTGTGTGTGTCTGTTAGCTGAGGCTGCACAGGGTGTGTGTGTGTGTGTGTGGGTGTGTCTGTTAGCTGAGGCTGCACAGGGTGTGTGTGTGTGTCTTAGCTGAGGCTGCACAGGGTTTGTGTGTGTTAGCTGAGGCTGCACAGGGTGTGTGTGTGTGTGTGTGTCTGTTAGCTGAGGCTGCACAGGGTTTGTGTGTGTGTCTGTTAGCTGAGGCTGCACAGGGTGTGTGTGTGTGTGTGTGGGTGTGTCTGTTAGCTGAGGCTGCACAGGGTGTGTGTGTGTGTCTTAGCTGAGGCTGCACAGGGTGTGTGTGCGTGTGTGTGTCTGTTAGCTGAGGCTGCACAGGGTTTGTGTGTGTGTGTGTGTCAGCTGAGTCTGCACAGGGTGTGTGTGTGTGTCTTAGCTGAGGCTGCACAGGGTGTGTGTGTGTGTCTTAGCTGAGGCTGCACAGGGTGTGTGTGTGTCTGTTAGCTGAGGCTGCACAGGGTTTGTGTGTGTGTGTGTCTGTTAGCTGAGGCTGCACAGGGTTTGTGTGTGTGTGTGTGTGTCTGTTAGCTGAGGCTGCACAGGGTTTGTGTGTGTGTGTGTGTGTGTCTGTTAGCTGAGGCTGCACAGGGTGTGTGTGTGGGTGTGTCTGTTAGCTGAGGCTGCACAGGGTGTGTGTGTGTGTGTCTTAGCTGAGGCTGCACAGGGTGTGTGTGCGTGTGTGTGTCTGTTAGCTGAGGCTGCACAGGGTTTGTGTGTGTGTGTGTGTGTCAGCTGAGTCTGCACAGGGTGTGTGTGTGTGTGTGTGTGTGTTAGCTGAGGCTGCACAGGGTGTGTGTGTGTGTGTGTGTGTGTGTGTGTTAGCTGAGGCTGCACAGGGTGTGTGTGTGTGTGTGTGTGTGTGTGTGTGTGTGTCTGTTAGCTGAGGCTGCACAGGGTGTGTGTGTGTGTGTGTGTGTGTGTGTCTGTTAGCTGAGGCTGCACAGGGTGTGTGTGTGTGTGTGTGTTAGCTGAGGCTTGACCACTGAGGAAGGATTTTCCAGTCGTGATGGTTACTATACCCCTTAAAACTTAACCTAAAAATAATACACCGACTGCATGCGACTTGGTTAAACAAATTGGCCACAGCAGCCTTTATTACCTATTATTAACATACTACCACAAAGGGGGCGCCGTCCAACGGGCGACCCCAAACACAGAATAATAGGTAACACATAATAATAAACTGTACATGAAACCCTATGTAGGCCCGGTCCAGAAACCCTTTCCTACACCAATATCCCTGGCCGCAACACTCCGACCCAGAGATGAGGTATTAATCACCCCACGGATTAATACCCCCCAAACTTTGCAGAACCCCGTGCCTGCAATTTCCCGGAACCCAGAGACACCATACCAAGACAGTGCCTCTCGGTCCAGCTACAAATCCCTTCCAACCGCTTCTGGACCAGACCTACCCCCGCTGCTGCGACAAAACATACATCCCCTTTATAATAATTCCTTGTTGTCTTCTTGTTTTTTTTTTTGAACATAGTTAAACAACTCACAAACACAAAAAGGGAGGGTGGGCGGGAATCTGTCGCCGTCCGGAGTCCAAAAGGGGAGGTAAGACCCTCCCTCATCGCTTTTATACTCCCCCCCTCCCCTACAGGGATCCTTTCTCCACCAATCCCCTATACCTTCCCATAATGCCCCTCATTATAACTTTATTAACCCCTCACTCCCTCCCTTCCCTCTGGTCATGTCGCCCCTCCCCCCTATGGGGTCCATGGCTTTCTTGACCACTGAGGAAGGATTTTCCGGTCGTGATGGTTACTATACCCCTTAAAACTTAACCTAAAAATAATACACCGACTGCATGCGACTTGGTTAAACAAATTGGCCACAGCAGCCTTTATTACCTATTATTAACATACTACCACAAAGGGGGCGCCGTCCAACGGGCGACCCCAAACACAGAATAATAGGTAACACATAATAATAAACTGTACATGAAACCCTATGTAGGCCCGGTCCAGAAACCCTTTCCTACACCAATATCCCTGGCCGCAACACTCCGACCCAGAGATGAGGTATTAATCACCCCACGGATTAATACCCCCCAAACTTTGCAGAACCCCGTGCCTGCAATTTCCCGGAACCCAGAGACACCATACCAAGACAGTGCCTCTCGGTCCAGCTACAAATCCCTTCCAACCGCTTCTGAACCAGACCTACCCCCGCCACAGGACAGGACACGTGACACCTTACGTGGCCTGGACCCGCCACACGCCCAAGGCTTGCTCCACACCATCCCGCAAACCCAGGGCCCATAAATCAGAACCAATGTCATTAAGATGAACCCCATCACCTCTCCGAAACTGCCACTTCACCGATTCCAGGTCCACATGCCTCACCACCACGCCGCCGTTTCTCCGCACGAAACGCGCCACCACCCTGTTCACTTGTGCCCGGGCGCGATTAATCTTCTCAACCGACCGGGCCCCCCTCCACCATAATCTGGCCACAATATCCGACCACACCACTATCAGGCCCGGATACCTTGCCCATAACCGCAGTAGGTCGATCTTAATGTCCCGAATCAGATCGCGGGATGCCCGCGAACCCAGGTCATTCCCCCCCACGTGCAAAACCAACACGTTCGGGGGTCTGTCCATCCTGCAATAGTACTCGAATTCCGGCACGACCCTGCTCCATTCCATGCCCCGCACTCCAATCCACTTGACCGATGCCAGCGACCTGTCCAGACCCAACTGCCGACCATTCGGGCGAGCGTCGGCCCGACGGGCCCCCCAAAAAACACGAACGAGTGCCCCAGGATCCAGATCAGACACACTCCTACAATAAAGGAAACAATTTTAACAACAACACCAGCATTCCAGATCGCAACAAAGAACAAGAAAAACCTAACGGCAGAACAAACAACTCCCCACCAGAGCCCTCAACGAGATAATAACTGCGGGCGCACATAACCACGAAAACGAGAGGACTCCCACCGACCAATCCGTCTCACCATGTCATCTCCAAGACCCCAACGAGAAGCCTCGGTAGCCGCCCCAATCCTGAACAAATGGGACCCGTAATCCTCTGGGCGCTCACCCGCCCAGCGCAAACAACTCCTCAGCACTGCCACAAACTGATAACGAGACAACCAAGCCCCGTCCTCGTGACGTAGCAACGGGCCCGGAAGACCGCCCCGCAGACCACAAAACTGACTCACCACCTGCACCGGGCACAAGCCATCCCCCTGCACCGCATACAACACTACCAACCTGCCCCGACCCATCTGGTCCGTCTTGGACCGCCGAAGCCGACACTCCACTCTCCGTCCCACTACCGACACATCCTCGAATAGCAAACCACCCCCACTCACCCTTGACGGGCTCACCAATTCTCCTATCCGAAAAGCCCCGAAAAAAGCCAACACGAAAGCAGTTTTAAACAACGCCGTCTCATACGCTGAGACACAAATGCCCTGCAAACCATCCACCAAATGCCGTAACAAGTCCAACGAAATGGGCCGCCTAGTGTCCCGCACCTTCACCCCTTTCCGAAAACCTTTCAATGCTTGCCGTACCCGAAAGTCCCGTGAAACGTCCTGCTCACCCCTAACCTTTAACCAGAAGGCCACGGCCGCCACCCTAAGCGCCACTGCCGACGCTGACCTCCCAGCCCTAAAATCCTCACTCACCAATGCCAAGAGCGCCAGTAAATAATCCACTCGCCCGTTACCAAACATCTCACCCAGCACTGCCTGCCACTCAACCCACACCTTAGCATAACGGCACCAAGTCACCTCAGTCACCGAATTCCTAATCAAACCCGCAATCACTGCCTCACCAGGCTCCACAATTCCTCTGGGCACACCGCTCCGACCTCGTCCGCCCCCGGCAGTAACTCCCGAAACCTGTGGAACTGAAAACGAGATAAAGCGTCAGCCACCCCGTTATCCACCCCCGGCACATGTTTTGCAACCACATGAATATTCCACAGCAAACACTTGAGCACCAAATGCCGCAAATATGCCACTACAGGTCCAGATTTCATCGACAAGCTGTTTATTGCATGTACAACTGCCTGATTATCGCAATGGAAGCACACCTTACGTCCCGAAAATTGCGACCCCCACAACTCCACCGCCACCACGATTGGAAACAACTCGAGCAGGGCCAGATTTTTGACAAGGCCACCCTGTCGCCAATCCTCGGGCCACCTTCCCACACACCAATGACCCTGAAAAATGGCGCCGAAACCCGCCGACCCGGCCGCATCCGTATATAGTTCCAGAGCATCATTGGGCACCACCTTCTTCAACCACAAAGTGCGGCCGTTAAAATGTCGCAAGAAGACGTCCCAAACCAACAAGTCTGCCTTGATCTCCCGCGTGACCCGCACGAAATGCGCTGATGACCGTACGCCTGCCGTAGCTGCCGCCAACCTCCTGGCGAAAACACGCCCCATCGGCATAATCCTGCATGCAAAATTCAGCTTTCCAAGCAAAGACTGTACCACCTTAAGCCGCACTTTTTTTTTGCTGCCAGCATTGCTGCAACCGCACTCCGCAAATCCACAATCTTGTCCTCTGGCAACCTACATTCCATGGCCAGCGAGTCGATTTCAATCCCCAGGAACCGCATAACCGGCGCCGGCCCCTCCGTTTTTTCCTGCGCCAAAGGGATCCCGAACCGATCCGCCACTCTCTGCAAGGCGAACAACAAACCAGCGCAAACCATGGAACCCGCCGGACCAACACACAGAAAATCATCCAAATAATGAATAATGGACGACAAGCCGGACACGTCCCGCACCACCCACTCAACAAAGGAGCTAAACGCCTCAAAATATGAACAAGAAATCGAACAGCCCATGGGCAAACAACGATCAACATAAAACTTCCCGTTCCACCAGCAACCCAAAAGGTGCTGACTCTCCGGATGCACCGGCAACAAACGAAACGCCGATTCTACATCCGCCTTTGCCATCAATGCACCGCGTCCTGCCGCCCGTACCAAGTCCAACGCTTTGTCAAACGAGACGTAGTACACCGCCGACAATTCCGGCGCAATGCCGTCATTCACAGACGACCCCTCCGGAAATGAAAGATGATGAATGAGCCGAAATTTATTCGGCTCCTTCTTTGGCACCACCCCCAGCGGGGACACCACCAAATTACTGCACGGAGGGCTCTCAAATGGCCCCCCCATCCTGCCCAGCTCAACCTCTTTACCCAACTTCTCACCCACAACCATAGGGTGGTCCCTTGCCGACCGTAAGTTGCGACAAACCGGAGGCAATGCCTCAACCGCCGACGGAATCCGAAAACCGTACAAAAAACCAAACCGCAAAAGCGACGCCGCTGCCCCGTCCGGGTACCTACTTAAAAACGGCGCCATCGCCTCTATTTTCACCGGCGTCCTCCCTTTTTCCAGACCCGTCCCCAGCCTTGCCTCTCCCTTTTTTAAAGCATTTGGACAAGCTATGTCCCCCCCGCAGCCGGAGCACTCATGCTTGAACCTACACGCTGCGCCAAATTTGCACTGGCCTTCGTTAAATTGCCAGCACAATCCCTTTTTCTGAATCCCCGAGGGCCCGGCTCCCGGTCCCCCGGCACCGCCACGAAAGGGCTGGCTCGGGGCCGCCATTAAGCGCATCCATAAGGAAATGTCCTTATGGTCCCACCGCATGCCGGGCCGCAACGCCTTCCGCTGCCTAAACTGCTCATCATACCGCAGCCATGCCAAACCCCCGTACGTGCGATACGCCTCCCCGATTGCATCCATATAGCCGAATAGAGCCGAGCAGTGCTCCGGCTCCTTTTCCCCCACCACGCTAGCCAAAATTGCGAACGCCTGCAACCAATTGGAAAAGGAACGAGGAATGAGCCTATAACGGCGTTTTTCTTCCTCCTCCTTTTCCTTCTTGGAATCGCTCGGCTTCACCTTGTCTAGGTTAAATTTTTCCAGGGGCAGCAGGGAAAATATCTCCACATACTCCCCTTTCCAAATTTTTTCCCTCACCTCTTTTTTGAGGTGCGCCCCTAGCGGTCCCTCAAAGCACACATACACCTCGCTCTTAGCCCTATCATCCAGCCACACCACCTCATCTTCCTTTTCCTTCTCCTTTTCCTTTTCTCCCGCTTTATCGCCTGCAGTCTCCACTACTCCGCTACCTACACCCGCCCCCACCGGCTCCTTCTCGCCGCTAGCCGCCGCCGCGCCATCCACCGCCGACCCTGTCCAGGCCGTCGCCGCCGCCGGCGCTCGCGCTAAACCCTGCAAAAGCCCCAGCAACTGGCTAAGTAAAACTGACCCCTCTGGCGCTGCCGTGCCCGCAGCCACCTCCCCAGCACCCGCACCCCGCGCCGCAAGCAATGCCGAATCCACGGCTAGCTCACCCGACCGTGACGCGGAGACGGAATTCGATACTGCGATGTCGTCCGCCAGCGGCTCCTCTAATTCATCCCCCGACCTGAGGGCTCCTTCTTCCTCTTCGCTGTAGCCGTCCTCCACCGTCCCAGCTCCAGAGGACGCAGCCGATGCGTCCCCTCCACCACAGCCACCCTCCTGGGCAGCCGCGTGGGCACTGGCGGTGGGCGTCCGCTGCTTTCTTTGCGGCGACAGCCCACAAGACCGTCCTGTCCCCTGGGCCGCCGCCGACCGAGTCCTCTTCCTGGAGGAGCCTCTCCCCGAGCTCAGGCGGCTCCCCACCGCCGGCTCCCGCCCTCCCGGGCCTCCGACCGAGACCTCCCGCTGGGTCCTCCCCCCCCCGAGGGAGACCGCGTCCGCCGGGCGCAGAGCTGATGACCTGAGGGACCTGGCGCGACCAGCGGGGGTCCCACCGTCCCTCCTCTCCTCCGCAGCCGTGCAGGTATCCGGGTGGCGCCTGCCCACGCCGGTCCCCCTGCTGGCTGCCTGCGCCCGGCCCCCCCAACGTCCCCGGGGGGTATCGCTGGCCTCCATCACAAGCCGGGCACGCTCCTGGTCAGAAGCAGCCGCCGGGACGTGCCCCACCGCCGGGGGCCGGCGTCCAGAGCAGGCCCCAGGCTGGACACGCCCCCTCTCCGTGCCTCCGATTCATGCTGGGCTCGGCCCGGTCCCCGGGCTGCCGCCGGCCTGTTAACTCGAGCCCGCGGCCTGGGACCGGAAGTAGGCCCCAGGCCGGGCCCGCCTCCATCCAGGCCACCGCTGGCCTCATTCCATCGCCGGGCTCGCTCCCGGCCGGGAGACGCCGCTGGGCTCTGCACTCCAGCCCGAGGCCTGATACAGGAAGAAGGCCCCGGGCTGGCCACGCCCCCTTCTCGGCCGTCGCGGCCGCGTCGGAGATTCCTCCCGGCGGCCGGAGCGGACGCAGGGAGCTGCCGCTGCCCGCCCCGCCGCGGAGGGTCCCGGGGGGGGCTCTCACTTGGCCTCCTTGCTCCCCCCGCACCCGGAGAGTACCGGACAGGGGGCCTGGAACGCCGCCCACGGCGAGGGGGGGAACAAGGGGCAGGTGCCGACAGGGACACACAGGCAGCCCTGACGTGGGATTGCACTGCCTGGGCCCCGTGCACCGCCATCGCCGCTCTAATCAGCCGATTCAGCTCCTGGAGGTCCGCCATGCTGGTCCTTGTGGTCCTGGTCCTGGGTCTCTAATCTGTCGCCGTCCGGAGTCCAAAAGGGGAGGTAAGACCCTCCCTCATCGCTTTTATACTCTCCCCCCCTCCCCTACAGGGATCCTTTCTCCACCAATCCCCTATACCTTCCCATAATGCCCCTCATTATAACTTTAGTAACCCCTCACTCCCTCCCTTCCCTCTGGTCATGTTGCCCCTCCCCCCTATGGGGTCCATGGCTTTCTGCACAGGGTGTGTGTGTTAGCTGAGGCTGCACAGGGTGTGTGTGTGTGTGTGTGTGTGTGTGTTAGCTGAGGCTGCACAGGGTGTGTGTGTGTGTGTGTGTGTGTGTGTGTTAGCTGAGGCTGCACAGGGCTTGTGTGTGTGTGTGTCTGTTAGCTGAGGCTGCACAGGGTTTGTGTGTGTGTGTGTGTGTGTGTGTGTGTGTGTGTGTGTGTGTGTGTGTGATTACTACAAGAAGACATGCATGGGGCACATTAATACAAGAAAGGGACCTGCATGAAGCACATTACTATAGGAAGGGGACCTGCATATGGGGCACATTACCACAAGAAGGGGACCTGCATGGGGGCACATTATTATAAGAAGGGGACCTGCATGGGGCACATTGCTACAAGGGGGCAAGGATGCGCACATTTTTACAGAATGGGGAACAGGATGGGGCATATTACTACAAGATGTTGGCCAAAATTACTATGCAGTGCTTATTGTAAATAAAACTGTATTACTTACAAAAAAAATGTGTGCGTTATATATATGGTACCACTACCAATGTCACTTTGTCCTGAAAAGAATGCGGCCCCTCAAATTATTTTTTTTCTGTGTGCGGCCCATACACCCAGCTGAGTTTGAGACCCCTGGCGTACGCACTGATTTCTGCAGTGTTAGCCAATCCTTTAATTTGTATGGGTACTGCAAGTGTCACAGGTGACAGACAGTCCTGTGGTTTCCGGCTATGGAAGGTCACAGCATTTGGCTGTGCAAACTGCTCCCTGACCTTTTATGATTTCTGCTTGGTTTTCATCCCTATCCTTTAGGAACCTGCGGATTTCCTCAGCCTGTTAGCTGCTGTTCATCAGTACTTCCCTTATCTTTATATACCTTCACTTCCTATTACTCAGTGCTGGTGATATTTCATATATCTTTATGAAGCCTTCAGTGCTAGCAGTCAGTTTGCATACATCTGGAGACTCTTGATGGTTGTTGCAGTTTCTCTACCTGAGTCAACTGGAGATAAGTTGTTTTCCCTTGTTTGTTATCCCTGTGTGTCCTTTCGCGCCTAGTGGGGTTGACGAAGAGCTCATCCTATTCGCTCTCTACCTAGGGCACAAATCAGAGTCTGCCTAGGGCCAGGTATCCTGCTCGGCACATAGGTGCAGAACCTATCTAGGGCGGTGAGGCAACCGAGGGCCCAGCGGTAGGCTTAGTCAGGGGTCACCATCTTCCCCTTCCCTAGACACAGGATTTCCCTTCCCTTTAGCTGTTCACTTGGTACTTCCCTGTACCTAGCTTGACAGTAAGGCTGTCCACCAATAGATGATGCTGGAAACAGACTGATGAGGCAGGTTACATTTCAACGACCTTTGTGTTTCCTTGGAAATAAGCCATCGCCAGAGAAATCTGGCAGCAATTTATACAGCGTGCATGCAGGGAAGTGGAGAGATAGAGCTTTCAGTCCAATTAGTGTTTGACCAATTGCTAATTATAGGGAATTTGTCAGCAGTTTTCTGCAATGTAATCTGAAGACAGCATTTCGAAGGGTTTAACACAGATTTCAGCAATGCCTCTTTGATCACACTGTGTGCTGTTGCTTACCTGCAATATTTGTTTTAGCTTCAGGGGATTATCGTTGTTGACTAGGTCAGCTAGAGCTCAGCTAGTTCAACATGCACCCTGCTGTGATTAGTAGCTCACTGTGTCTAGACAAAGTACATACTGAGCCTGGTGTGGGTAAACACTAAAGGCCGCTTTACACGCTACGACATTGCTAATGCAATGTCGTTGGGGTCACGGAATTTGTGACGCACATCCGGCCGCATTAGCGATGTCGTTGTGTGTGACACCCATGAGCGATTTTAAATTGTCTCAAAAACGTTCAAAATCGCTCATCGGTGACAAGGGGGTCCCTTCTCAAATATCGCTGCTGCAGCGTGTACAATGTAGTTCGTCGCTCCTGCGGCAGCACACATCGCTCCGTGTGACGCCGCAGGAACGAGGAACCTCACCTTACCTGCCGCCGCACGCAATGCAGCAGGAAGAAGGTGGGCAGGATGTTACGTCCCGCTCATCTCCGCCCCTCCGCTTCTATTGGGCGGCCACTTAGTGACGTCGCTGTGACGCCGCACTGACCGCCCCCTTAGAAAGGAGGCGGTTCGCCGGTCACAGCGACGTCGCAGAGCAGGTAAGTATGTGTGACGGGTCAGGGCAATGTTGTGCGCCACGGGCAGCGATTTGCCCGTGTCGCACAACCGATGGGGGCGGGTACCCATGCTAGCGATATCAGTACCGATATCGCAGCGTGTAAAGTGACCTTAAGTGTTATATTGTTGGAATCAGGATATTTTTGCCTACAACATACTGCTCTCAGATGAGGTAGCAAGAACCTGCTGACAGATTCCCTTTAAGGTTTATGGGCACCTACTCAAATTTGCTGTCCCAAGGTGAACATATGCATTCTTAGCGAACAACAGCTTCATACCTACTCCTGCCGGGTACTAATGTGTGGCATAAGAAACTATCTACCTCTAATCTTATAAAGGAGAACTGGCTTACAGGCACATACTTGCATGATAACGATATGTATTGTTTCTCTGACTGGTTTCTGGAGGGGTTAATCAAATCTGGCCTCTTCCGCCATGTATCAGCTCGTGTCCAGCACGCTGTCAGGAAACTCTGTGGCTTTCTCCCGGAAATATTTTTAGTGACCTATATGACATCTGCTTCACTTTGTCCCCAACAACTTCCCGCTGGCTTCCTGTATGACTGCCAAGTCACCAGCATAATGTTTCTCTAGGGATCTCGGACCCTCTCCATTGCGAACCTGAATGGCCACTATCTGTGCCAGAAATGAGTTTATAGAAGTGATCTCAGAGACTTATCCTGAACAGGATGAACAACAAACATGAGCCAGATGGACTGAAAGCAAAAAAATCAGAAAATCCAGTTATAACATCATGTACTGAACAGATAAGTGATCCATCCAGGAAGCAATCGTCCCGTATACAGGCATTCTCTGTATTACTATGCTTGGAGAGAACCTTTCTAAAGTGCCCAGGTTTGCTTTTATTTTACACCTGTTTTTGTTCTTTTTTATGTTAAATTTACCATATGGTTAAACTGACATGGGATATTTTGTGATTTTTACAAGGGGGCGTGGCTGATAGGATTCTCCGAGGGCGTGTTTTTAAGTTTTATTTCCCTGTGCGCCACATTCCCCTGTAAAAAATAAAACTAAAAAAAAAAATATATAAAATTTGCACTAAATAAAAAGGCCCATCTCTCTGGAGCCAAATTGCGGATAAAACCCTCTCCTAGTGTACTCAGTCTCAGGATTAGTGATGAGCAGACTTGGAGATAACCGGGACCGGCGGGTCCATGTAATCTGGTTTTTAAAATCTTAATCCGGACCGGATTCTGGTCCCCATGTTTTAACTGCTTCCAGGCAGCTCAGTCAATTCAGGGGCCGCTCATTATGTTCATTGCATGTGCACTGCTTTCCCTGCCCACTGCCCGTCGCATGTGGTACTTCCTATTTTTATACACAGCCAAGATAAGTGCATGTGACTCGCCCATCCCAGGGCCTTAGGTGACTCGGTATCGGCCCGGACTAGTCCGGGGTAGTCAGCGGTGGCGGGGTCCGATTCCGTGACCCTGGTGGAGTCAGTTAATGTGGCGGTATTATTGGGGGGTGATGATAGTGTTAAAGTTTATATAAGATTTGTGACGCCATCTGTGTTAATTTGCAGCTATGGAGCCACAGCTGCTGGAAGGGACCTCCAGGGCTGATGTTATGGCAGCTAAGGTGTTTCTTGCTCTCCACAGGTAGAGCGGGTACCCCGGGGCAACCTTTGGTGCTTGGTAAAGTCTATGGTGTTTGTGGACGAGGTGCAGTATAAAGCAGACGACACAGGGCTTGCAGTTTAGATGTTTTTCTCACTGTTCAGTTCAATTCGGCCGCGGACCGGTTGCCCACGGAGTGCCAGGATCCGCTGTCAGGGGCTGCCGCCGATCCTGGGTGGTTCAGAGGTCGATACCGGTGCACCCCTCCTGTGTCTCTTTCCTGACTGACTTCTTAGCTTTGACTCTATTAGCTGAACTGGTCTCGGCCTCCACCACAGGGCCTGTACAAAGGGGGCAAACTGTAGTTGTATCTTGCTCCCTTCACCGGGGATCTGTGCTGGGTTGTGGCTCTGGGCACTTGCAACCAACCCAGGCCTTTGGTGTTACTTTTGAGGAATTGTCTTTCTTCCCTCTGTCTGGGGACCGTCCCCGAATGCAGCCAGATCCCTCCACCCGATCTTCCTGTGGACAAGGCCACGAGCCAATATGCCCTTCCGTGGCCCTGGAATCCTTTCTTTCTTTCTTTAGGTGTCACCTGGGCCTAACTAGACCCCAGGATCTCCACCAGGAACGTCTTTAGACTTCTCTCCTTCACTCTCCTGAGGTAACTAACTACCTCCCTCTCCTCCTCCCTCTCACAGACCGCTCTTTTCTCTAACTGAACTTGAACTTCCTGGTTGCCTTGTCTACTCACACTTTCTGACTCCTCCCACACACCCACTGACTAGGCTCCACCCACACTATTGGGACCAGAAATGGGACTTATGGCCCCATGAATACATCTATGGGGGTTGCTGCCACTATCCCTGACCCAGTGTATGCATACCAATTGGTGTGTGCAAGTTTAGTCTGTGGACCGGTATGTTACCTCATTCTTACCCAGGATGGGACATCACACCTCTGGGTGAGGTGCAATATCTCTGTGGCGACGGAAGCCTCAGGGGCGCCACACATGGCTGGGGGCTGCAACCTGTTGCCGTTTGCATTATCTGTGCTGGGTATAATAATATAGGGGGACGCTATGCCAAATATTTTATTTATTTGTACTGTACTATATAGACCTGCAGACAGCGTCTGTGATTGTGATGCTGTCACACAGGCTGGGGGCTCGTCTGACTGCAACCAATCACAGACGCCAGCACGGCAGGTGGGTGGGGAAAGCAGGTAAAGAAGTGCATATGGATGAGCAACAATGAGCAGCCCTGGAAGCAAAGGAGAGGCCATGAAAGCACTGTACAGCCAAGCTGGACCTTGGTAATTATGAAGCGCTTGCTTCATTCTTATTTTCTTTATTTTACCTTTAATTTTTTTTATTCACCGAGTTGCCTTATCCAGATCAAGAGGGAAGGGGATCATTCTCTGCTTCTGTATGTCACAGTACAATATGGCATTTATGGTTCCCTCAATGAACTGTAGCTCCCCACAGCTGGCAACACCAATGCTGCCCCAACCTATGACATTCTCACCACCATGCTTCACTGTAAGGTACCGTCACACTAAGCGACGCTCCAGTGATCCCACCAGCAACCTGACCTGGCAGGGATTGCTGGAGCGTCGCTACATGGGTTGCTGGTGAGCTGTCACACAGGCAGATCTCACCAGCAACCAGTGACCAGCCCCCAGCCACACGTGGAAGCGATGCTGCGCTTGGTAACTAAGGTAAATATTGGGAAACCAACCCGATATTTACCTTGGTAACCAGCGCACACCGCTTAGCGCTGGCTCCCTGCACTCCTAGCCAGAGTACACATCGGGTTAATTACCCGATGTGTAGTCTGGCTATGTGTGCAGGGAGCAGGGAGCAGGGAGCCGGCACTGGCAGCGTGAGAGCGGCGGATGCTGGTAACGAAGGTAAATATCGGGTAACCAAGGAAAGGGCTTCTTGGTTACCCGATATTTACATTGGTTACCAGCGTCCGCAGAAGCCGGCTCCCTGCTCACTGCACATTCAGTTGTTGCTCTGTCGCTGTCACACACAGCGATCTGTGCTTCACAGCGGGAGAGGAACAACTAAAAAATGGTCCAGGACATTCAGTAACAACCAGCGACCTCACAGCAAGGGCCAGGTTGTTGCTGGATGTCACACACAGCAACATCGCTAGCAAGTCGTGCCTCGGCAGCGATGTTGCTAGTGATGTTGCTTAGTGTGACGGTACCTTTAGGCAAGACACACTTTGTCTTTGTCCTCCTCGTCTGGTTGCTGCCACACACACTTGACACCATCTGAGCTAAATAAGTTTATCTTGATCTCATCAGACCACAGGACATAATTCCAGTTTCCTATCTCCTTAGTCTGCTTGTCTTCAGCAAACTGCAGGCTTTCTTGTGCATCAGCTTTAGAAGAGGCTTCCTTCTGAGACAACAGCCATGCAGAACAATTTGATGCAGTGTGCGGTGTAAGGTCTGAGCACTGACAAGCTGACCTCCCCACCCCTTTAACCTCTGCAGCAATGCTGGCAACACTCATACGTCTATTTTGAAAAGACAACCTCTGGATATGACACTGAGCACGTGCTCTCAAGGTCTTTGTTCGACCATGGTGAGGCCTTTTTTGAGTGGAATCTGTCTTGTTAAACTGCTGTATGGTCTTGGCCACTGACTATCAGATCCTCAGAGAATTCTTTGTCATGAGGTGCCATGTTGAACTTCCAGTGACCAGTATCAGAGAGTGTAAGCGATAGCACCAAATTTAACACACCTGCTCTCCATTCACACCTAAGATCTTGTAACAACAATGAGTCACATGACACAAGGGAGGGAAAATGGCTAATTGGGCACAATTTGTCTATTTTCACTTATGAGTGTACTCACTTTTGTTGCCAGCGGTGTAAACATTAATAGCTGTGTGTTGAGTTATTTAGAGGGCACACCAAATTTACACTATTATACAAGCTGTACACTACTTTACATTGTATCAAAGTGTCAAATCTTCAGTGTTGTCCCATGAAAAGATATAATAAAATATTTAGGAAAATTCAAGGGGTGTACTCATACTGTATGTGAAAATAAATGAAAAAAAAAACCCCAAAACATTATATATATATGTATATATATATATATATATATATTGTAATTATATATATTGTTTCATTGCAGCCATTTGGTAAAAAAGATCCTTTTTTTTCTTATTAATGTACATTCTGCACCCCATATTGACAGAAAAAAACAGAAATGTAAACATTTTTGCAAATGTATTATACAAGAAAAACGGACATATCACATGGTCATAAGTATTCAGACCCTTTGCTCCGTATTGAGTAGACGCACCCTTTTGAGCTACAGCCATGAGTTTCTTGGGAATGATGCAACAAGTTTTTCACACCTGGATTTGGGGATCCTCTGCCATTCTTCCCTGCAGATCCTCCCCAGTTCCGTCAGGTTGGATGGTGAACGTTGGTGGACAGCCCTTTTCAGGTCTCTTCAGAGATGCTCAATTGGGTTTAGGTCAGGGCTCTGGCTGGGCCAGTCAAGAAAGGTCACAGAGTTGTTCTGAAGCCACTCCTTTGTTATTTTAGCTGTGTGCTTAAGGTCATTGTTGGAAGGTGAACCTTCTACCAAGTCTGAGGTCAAGAGCACTCTGGAAGAGGTTTTCTTTCATATATCTGTGTACTTGGCTGCATTCATCTTTCCTTCAATTGCAACCAGTCGTCCTCTCCTTGCAGCTGAAAAACACCCCCCTAGTATAATACTGCCACCACCATTGTGTTGGAGCCATGATTCATGTCAGTCCACTTGGTGCAACAGCTCTCTAAGGTGTGATCACTCCTTTTTAGATGCAGACTAACGAGCAGATCTTATTTGATGCAGATGTTAGTTTTGGGAATGAAAATTTACAGGATGATTCCATATTTTTTTTTCTCATAATTGAATGATCCCATAATTTTTTTCCCCGTGTTTGGTCTTGAAAAGTAACCGTTACAGGCTAGCACATTATGTTTTCATACATTTTTTTAGTGTTTCTTAAAGCCAGAAAGTTGCCATTTGAAATTACTTTTGTTTAAAGTAAGCAGATCACAGACATGGCACAAAACTAAAGTAAACAACTGAATGAACATCCTCAGAGCCAGGTGAGTCCATAATGTTTGCCAGGGGTTGTAGAATTGTAACCAAAAAAATTCTATCTTCGTCTCATCAGATCAGAGAATCTAAAGGCCCTGTCACACACAGAGATAAATCTTTGGCAGATCTGTGGTTGCAGTGAAATCATGGACATATTGTTCCATTTGTTCACAGCCACAAACCTGGCACTGATTGTCCACAATTTCACTGCAACCACAGATCTGCCGCAGATTTATCTGTGTGTGTGACAGGGCCTTTATTTTTCATAGTCTGGGAGTCCTTCGTGTGTTTTTTTGCAGACTCTATGCGGGCTTTCATATGTCTTGCACTGAGAAGAGGCTTCTGTTGGGCCACTCTGTCATAAAGGTCTGACTGGTGAAGGGCTGTAGTGATAGTTGACTTTCTGGAACTTTCTCCCATCTCCCTACTGCATCTCTGGAGCTCGGCCACAGTGATCTTGGAGTTCTCCTTTACGTTTCTCACCAGCCCTCTTCTCCCACGATTGCTCAGTTTGGCTGGACGGCCAAGTCTAGGAAGAGTTCTGGTGGTCCCAAACTTATTCCATTTAAGGATTATGGAGGCCACTGTGCTCTTAGGAACCTTGAGTACTGCAGAAATTCTTTTGTAACCTTGGCCAGATCTGTGCCTTGCCACAATTCAGTCTCTGAGCTCCTTGGGCAGTTCCTTTGACCTCATGATTCTCATTTGGTCTGACATGCATTGTGAGCTGTGAAGTCTTATATAGACAGGTGTTCGCCTTTCCAAATCAAGTCCTATCAGTTTAATGAAACACAGCTGGACTCCAATGAAGGAGTAGAACAATCTCAAGGAGCATCACAAGGAAATGGACAGCATGTGACTTATATATGAGTGTCTGAGCAAAGGGTCTGAATACTTATGACCATGTGATATTTCCGTTTTTCTTGTTTAATAAATTTGCAAGAATTTCTACATTTCTGTTTTTTCTGTCAAGATGTGGTGCAGAGTGTACATTAATGAGAAAAAAAAGAACTTTTTCGAATTTAACAAATGGCTGCAATGAAACAAAGAGTGAAAAATACTGAATACTTTCCGGCCCACTGTATGTATATGTATATATATATATATATATATATATATATATATATATATATATATATATATATATATATATATATAACACTAAATAAAATAAATTTAGAATAAAAACCTGATCTAACATTGTGTTTTTTTCTTTAATAACATGCCAAATCTTAGGTGTTTTTCAGCCAACCTTTATTATGGTTAATAAATGGGGATCCATCCTGGAGCACAGACCATATATGCAATCTGTGACTCTCAGGATGAGGGTATGTACACACATCAGGTTTTTGCTGTGCGGCACAATCCGGAGCTTTTCTGAAAAACCGGATGCGGCGACAGCTTAGACTTTCATTAGCGCTGGATTGTGCCGCATGGCCGTGCGTTCTCTCCAGTTTTTGCCAGATCCGGCGTAATTGTCTGATGCGATGGCCGGAAAAAACGCAGACCTATACGTTTTTTGTGTCATGAGAAAAATCGCATCCCGCCGGATCCGGCGCGATGCGGCGTAATGTATAATGGCTGTCTGTGGATGCCGGATCCGGCGCGATGCGGCGTAATGTATAATGGCTGTCTGTGGATGCCGGATCTGGCGGGATGCGGCAAAAACCGGATTACATGGACAGATCAGTTTTTTTAAACTGAGCATGCTCAAACTGGCACAACACAGCTATATAAAGTTATGTAGCTCCTCCATTGCAGAAAAAAAAAGAGATTACAAATAGAAAGATTAAACTTGTTCCAAAACCTTTGTATTTGGTGTGTCGTTTTAAGGTAACTTTACATGATTGGGTTATTTCTCAAAGTAAAGCACCTATGGTACTTTGGGGGTCTTTAAAAAAATGTTTAAAAAAACATGGTGTATACAAATGGGGAAAAATCTTTTTTTTTTTTTTTTCTTTTAAATTAAGGGTTTTTCAAACCTTATATATGTGTTATATATGTAATAAAAGGGGGGATTGAGGGATTTAACCCCTTCACAACCGGCAGATTTTTCGCTTTCCGTTTTTTTTGCCATTCTTCTTCTAAGAGACGTAACTTTTGTATTTTTCAGTCAATTCTGTCATGTGAGGGCTCATTTGTTTGTGGAACGAGCTGTACTTTTAAATGAAACCATAAGTTTTAACATATAGTGTACTGGAAAACTGCAAAAAAATTCCAAATGCAGAAAAATTGCAAAAAAAAGTTCAATAGCATTTTTGTTTTTGAGCTATTTTATTCACTGTGTTCACTATATGGTAAAATGGATGTGTGGGTGGGATGCCTCAGGTCAGTGCGAGTTCGTAGACACCAAATATGAATAGGTTAAAAAAAAAATCACCAAAAAAATGGATCCGGCAAAAAACGGACAGAAAACCGGATGCGCTGGATGAAAAAACAGATGCACCTGATCCGTTTTTTGCCGGATCCGTTTTTCGCAATTTTTTCCGGATCCGTTGCAGGACACAAATGCCGGATTCAGCCTAATGGAAAACTTAGCCTAACAAGCATCTATCTGCACCTACAGGACTTTGATGCTGCTTATCTTCACACAGTGCATGTGAACCAGAGAATACAAGCAATTCTCTAATCTGTGTATTATGCATCCGATAAGCCACCTACTTACTAAACACAGCCTCAAACCTGTGGCCCTAGGAGTGCCCTTTTGTGTATTTAGCACAAATCAAGCTGTTGCCTGACATCACTGGCTGTCGCTTACCGTCTGACAC
Source organism: Anomaloglossus baeobatrachus (assembly GCF_048569485.1). Classification (NCBI taxonomy): domain Eukaryota; kingdom Metazoa; phylum Chordata; class Amphibia; order Anura; family Aromobatidae; genus Anomaloglossus; species Anomaloglossus baeobatrachus. The sequence continues at coordinate 392,286,052 of NC_134357.1, read as the reverse complement.
AACAAAGGGTCAGGCATTTTGTAATCCAAAAGCAGCATCTGCAAGGAGTTTGTATGTTCTCCCCATGTCTACGTGGGTTCCATCGGGTTCTTCGGTTTCCTCCCACACTCCAAAGACATTCTGATAGGAATATGAGCTCCAATGGGGACAGTGATGAGGATGTCCCTAGGGGACAGTCAGGAGGCTACCTAAAACATTAAAGTGTTGCAAGCTCATTACTATTTTTTTTTTTTTGTTGCCTCATGGTCTAAATCAATTATTCAATTGCTGTGATTTTTATTGTTTTATTATTTTAGGGTAAAATGCTTTATAAAAGGACAATTTTCTTTGTTAGCGATAAGCTTATCTATTTATTTATTATTTATATTCACTTATTTAGCGCCAATAATTCCAGAGAGCTTTACAGACATCATCACTGTCCCCAGGGCCGGCGTCAGCACCCGGCATACCCGAGCAAATGCCGGGGCCCTGGAGAGCTGGGGGGGCCCACTCGACCTTGTCACTTCAGCTGCCCCCGGGCCCTGCCCACTCTCCTTCAGTTCTGCTGCTCCCGGGGACGCAGTCCTCGGCAGGAAACTGTGGCTGCTGTCCCTTAGCTAGTTTCACACTTGCGTTGCAAAAAGTGTGATAATAAAGGCCACGGATTCCAGTGAAATAACGCGTTGCGTTAAGTTTTCTTTAGCCGAGAGAGAGAGCCCTCATCATCACCGCACACATCCCGACACCACCGCACACATCCCGACATCACCGCACACATCCCGACATCACCGCACACATCCCGACATCACCGCACACATCCCGACATCACCGCACACATCCCGACATCACCGCACACATCCCGACATCACCGCACACATCCCGACATCACCGCACACATCCAGACATCACCGCACACATCCAGACATCACCGCACACATCCCGACATCACCGCACACATGCCGACATTACCGCACACACCCTGACATCACCGCACACATCCCGACATTACCACACACATCTTCACCGCACACATCCCGACATCACCGCACACATCCCGACATCACCGCACACACCCCGACATCACCGCACTCATCCCGACATCAACGCACACATCCCGACATCACCGCACACATCCCGACATTACCGCACACATCCCGACATTTCCGCACACATCCCGACATTACCGCCCTCATCTTCACCGCACACATCCAGACATCACCGCACACATCCAGACATCACCGCACACATCCCGACATTACCGCACACATCCCGACATTTCCGCACACATCCCGACATTACCGCCCTCATCTTCACCGCACACATCCAGACATCACCGCACACATCCCGACATTTCTGCACACATCCCGACATTACCGCCCTCATCTTCACCGCACACATCCAGACATCACCGCACACATCCAGACATCACCGCACACATCCCGACATCACCGCACACATGCCGACATTACCGCACACACCCTGACATCACCGCACACATCCCGACATTACCACACACATCTTCACCGCACACATCCCGACATCACCGCACACATCCCGACATCACCGCACACACCCCGACATCACCGCACTCATCCCGACATCACCGCACACATCCCGACATCACCGCACACATCCCGACATTACCGCACACATCCCGACATTTCCGCACACATCCCGACATTACCGCCCTCATCTTCACTGCACACATCCCGACATTACCGCCCACATCTTTACCGCACACATCCCGACATTACCGCCCACATCTTCACCGCACACATCCCGACATTACCACCCACATCTTCACCGCACACATCCCGACATTACCGCCCACATCTTCACCGAACACACACCGGCACTACCGCACCCATCCTCACCGCACACACACACCGGCATTACCTCAGTGACGTCCCCGCTGACAGCGCGATTCACTTCAGTTGCTGCGTGGAGCTCACAGGAGAGGCGGTGTTCTACTGCCGCTCCTGTCAGCTTCATGTAGCAGAGCTGGATGCGGGATCTCGTGTGGATTATGCCGGACCTGGAGGGGTATTTGGGGATTTTAATAAAGTGGTGAAAGAGGGTGGGTTTTTTTGTCTTTTATTCCAAATAAAGTATATTTTCAGGTGTATGTGTTTATTTACTTTCACTTACAGGTTAATCATGGAAGGTATCTCGGGGAGACGCCTGCCATGATTAAACCTAGGACTTAGTGGCAGCTATGGGCTGCTGCCATTAACTCCTTATTACCTCGATTGCCACCGCACCAGGGCAATTCGGGATGAGCCGGGTTGAGTCCCGGGACTGTCGCATCTAATGGATACGGCAATTCCGGGCGGCTGCTGGCTGATATTTTTAGGCTGGGGGGCTCCCCATAACGTGGGGCTCCCCATCCTGAGAATACCAGCCTTCAGCCGTGTGGCTTTACCTTGGCTGGTATCAAAATTGGGGGAGACCGCACGCCGTTTTTTTTTTAAATTATTTATTTATTTATTGTACTGCATGATATAGACCCGCCCACCGGCGTCTGTGATTGGTTGCAGTGAGACAGCTGTAACTCAGCGTGGGGACGGGTCTGACTGCAACCAATCATAGGCGCCGGTGGGCGGGGGAAGAAGTGAATATGAGATTGAATAATGGGCATCCGGTTTTTTCAAAAGAGGAAAAATCGCCGGAGCAGTGTAAATGTGTCTGTATGTATGCAGCAGAGCAGTGTGTGTCTGTATGTATGCAGCAGAGCTGTGTGTGTGTCTGTATGTATGCAGCAGAGCTGTGTGTGTGTCTATATATGCAGCAGAGCTGTGTGTGTGTCTGTATGTATGTATGCAGCAGAGTAGTATGTGTGTGTCTGTATGTATGTATGCAGCAGAGCAGTGTGTGTGTCTCTGTATGTATGCAGAGCAGTGTGTGTGTCTGTATGCAGCAGAGCTGTGTGTGTCTGTCTGTAGGCATGTATGATGTGTATCTATGTATGTCAGTGTATATGACTGTATAGATTTGTCTGTTTATATGTATTTTGTGAGTTTGTCTTTAAATATGTATATGTACGTATCTGTGTATGTGTGTGTGTCTGCGTGTTTATGAGGCCCACTGGGACTCTTCCGCCCGGGGCCCACAAAAACCTGGAGCCGGCCCTGACTGTTCCCAATGGGGCTCAGAATCTAAAAATCTTTCTTATTGCTGTAATCTCCAGTGATCAGCTGAAATACGTAGAACTGTGGTGGCGCTGCATATTCCTGCAGTGCCACCACAGGAGGAATAAAGAATTACATGGTTCTCAGGAATGTAGTAGGGATGTCCATGTAATGCATAAGGCTGAGTTCACATGTCCAAAACTCACCCGTTAGGCCTCGGTTCCACCTGCGCAGAGCTTCTGATGAGAGAGCATTGGAAGCGATATACTAATGATCCTCTGCTGCGAGAGTGAGCTGAGTGTCATGCGGTTCACGCGAGGGTCAAGCAGAAAAGAGGGGGGAATACTTTCTCCCTCTCCTCCGCTGCCGGTCTCTGCGTACATCGCACTGCAGTCGAATGACATGAGTGCAGTGCGATGTTTCACCCGCTCCTATAGACTTGTATGGGGGTGCGTGAGCTGAGAATCGCTGCCAAACGCAGCATGCTGCGATAAATTGCTCAGGCCGATATGGCATGAGAAATCAATAGCAGATGGACACTGCCCCCATAGTTTTGCACTGGTGTGAGTGCAATCTGATATTTTATCAGATGGCACTCGCCTCTGCAAAACGCAACTGGAACCGAGGCCTTAAGCCTGCTTTACACGCTGCAATGTATCTTACAATGTGTCGGCGGGGTCACGTCGTAAGTGACGCACATCCGGCATCGTAAGGTACATTGCAGTGTGTAACAGGTACGTGCGATTGCGTTTGAACGTCAAAACGTTCATCGCATACACATCGTACCTTTCTCTAGAATTGCACGTCAGATTGTTCATCGTACCCGGGGTAGCACACATCGCAGTGTGTGACACCCCGGGAACGATGAACAGATCTTACCTACGTACTGCGGCTCCCGGCCCACAATGCGGAGGTGGGCGGGATGTTTATGTCCCGCTCAGCTCCGCTCCTCCGCTTCTATTGGCCGGCTGCTGCGTGACGTCGATGTGACGCCGAACGTCCCTCCCACTCCAGGAAGTGGACGTTCGCCGCCCACATCGAGGTCGTATGGAAGGTAAGTACGTGTGACGGGGGTTAATCGTTTGTGCGGCACGTTCAACAAATTGAACGTGCCACCATACGATGGGGGCGTTGCAAATTGCATACGATATCGTATGCGAAATTGCAACGTGTAAAGCAGGCTTTAGGCTATGTGCGCACGCTGCGTATTTGCATGCAGTTATGCTGTGACCTACACCACAGCGTAACTGCATGCGTCCTGCATCCCCAGCATAATCTAAAAAAAATTGTTTAAAAGAACAGAGAGTCCTCAGTGGTTGATACCTTTTAATGGCTAACTGAAAAGATGGTAATAATTGCAAGCTTTCGAGACTACTCAGGTCTCTTCATCAGGCATGGTATAACACAATACCATGCCTGATGAAGAGACCTGAGTAGTCTCGAAAGCTTGCAATTATTACCATCTTTTCAGTTAGCCATTAAAAGGTATCAACCACTGAGGACTCTCTGTTCTTTTAAACAATTTTTTTTATCTCTACTGGCTAACACGGTACAAAGATATATTTTACTTGCAGCATAATCTATGAAGATTATGCAGGAGACGTGTGCACGTGGCGTATTAGAGCGCAGCGCTTCAGCTGCTGCCCAAAGCGCGCGTTCTAAGAAGTGACATGTCACTTATTCTGTGCGCTCTGCATGCATCCCCCGCTCTGTCTATGCCCTCCCATGCTGCACTTAGAGCGCATGGAATCGGCTTTTTTTTTTTTTCATTACGGACTCTTTCTGCAGCGATTTGAAGCGCACGTGTGCTGTTCAAATCGCTGCAGAAATTTCTGCAGGGCAGAACGCTACGTGCGCACATAGCCTTAGAATGGATCCTGCAGAGATCCGTTGGGAAAAACGTTCTGAAAACACAACTTTTTTGTCTGTTGTGGAATAACTGATTTATGCAGGATCCGTTTTTAACATTATAGTCTATGGAGAATGGATCCATTAATGGATTACTGTTTAGTCATCCATTATTCTTGCATTTACAAGGGATATGTTTTTATCTTACAGGATTCATTACAAATGGAAGATTAATAGCGATCCATTAACGGATCCGTTGTCCATAGACTCCAATGTCAAAAAAAAAATGATCCGGCAGAAATCATTTTGCCAACGGATCTCTGCAAGATCCGTTCTAACAGATGATTACAGGACATTTGTGAACTCAGCCTAAGGACAAATCAGCATGAGAAAAAGAAGCAATGGTCTATAGTATAACATTGGGGAACGTGCTATACAACAAAACATCGGCTAGCACTCGGCTGTTTTATACGCTCGTGTGAGTGAACCCTAAAGATGGACTCACTTCTATCAGCTCTAAATTCCCTAACATATTGTGAAAATATTTGACAGCCCCTCTTAGACACTGTGCACACGCTGCATTTTTGAGGCTTTTTTTTTTTTTCTTTTTTTTAAATTTGCATACCTCTCCTGAAACCAGCTGAGTCTATGTGATTTTGGATTTACTGTGCACATGGTGTGCGTTTTTTTTCCTTGTGATTTTGGTGCATATTTTGATGCAGAAAAAAATCTGCGGCATGTCAATTATTGATCCGGTTTAGCAGCGTTTTTTCCACTTTTTCACCCATTGACATAAAAAACTGCACCAAAACCGCATCCGGCTTTTGACGCTTTTTTTTTTGCCACAACGTGAAGATTTGGTGCTGAAAATTTCTACACCAAATCTGCAGCGAGTGCACATAGCCTAACATTCAGACACAGGCCTCTACTCGTATATGCACAGGGATGTTATTAGATGTTATTACTGATAATTTGAGGCATTTACACTATGTTTTGTACACAGTCCTGTTGCAAAAGAGGCAGCACTATAAATTCTATTTGTATTGCATGGGTCACTGCCTTGTATGCTACTAGGCACCGCAGTGTGTGTGTGTCACACCTATTATTTGCCTTGGTTTCTTTCAATTTTTAACCAAACTGCTTTTTCCACTCCTGAGTGAACAAACATTTGGAAGGTGCAAAACAAGATTCCTTTACCCTACGTCATTCTATTCTACAACACTCTCACTACAGAAATCTCATCATGGAACGAGTATGACAATCTTAACTTTCTGCATAGTATCATGTAGGCTGAATACGGGCTATATTTACATGATCCCATGTCACCTCTCACCAGAGTTCTCATTTCAAGGCCTCAATGCAAAATCCTTAGGCCCAGTGCCCACGCTGTGTAGTTTTGACGCGTATTTTCAGAAAATGTTTCCCTTGCGTATTTGGTGCAGATTTGGTGCAGAAAAAAAAATCTGCACCAAATACGCAAGGGAAAAATACTCAGTGTGGGCACAGCACTGCTGAATTCTCATAGACTTTGCTGGCTTCACAATGGACATGCAGATGTTGCTGCAGATTTCTGAAAATCTGCGTCAAAATACACAGCATGGACACTGTGCCTTAAAGAGAACGCTTGAAAAACGTGTCTCTTTAGATATCCAGAAAAAACAGTGTTTGAACTTGTCCTAAGGGTTGAAAAGTAGTAGTTGTGCCGTGCACTGGTGTCCGAGGGGCCCAAAAACCACATATACAGATATCAGTATTGGCACACAGTAAATGGTGGGCACTTCTACCCCCTTCCCGACCAGGCAATTTTCTGAGGAAATAGGGGGACACGAAAGGTAAATGGTGAAAAGTTCTTGTCTTGTACAGTAAATACCAAAAGTTTGGACACACCTTCTCATTCAAAGAGTTTTCTTTATTTTCATGACTCTGAAAATTGTAGATTCACATTGAAGGCATAAAAACTATGAATTAACACATGTGGAATGAAATACTTTACAAAAAAGTGTGAAACAACTGATAATATGTGTTATATTCTAGGTTCTTCAAAGTAGCCACCTTTTGCTTTGATTACTGCTTTGCACACTCTTGGCATTCTCTTCAAGAGGTAGTCACCGGAAATGGTCTTCCAACAGTCTTGAAGGAGTTCCCAGAGATGCTTAGCACTTGTTGGCCCCTTTGCCTTCACTCTGCGGTCCAGCTAACTCTAAACCATTTCGATTGGGTTCAGGTCTGGTGACAGCAAGGTCATCTGGCGTAGCACCCCATCACTCTCCTTCTTAGTTAAATAGCCCTTACACAACCTGGAGGTTTGTTTGGGGTCATTGTCTTGTTGAAAAATAAATGATGGTCCAATTAAACTACAACCGGATGGAATAGCATGCCACTGCAAGATGCTGTGGTAGCCATGCTGGTTCAGTATACCTTCAATTTTTAATTAATCCCCAACAGTGTCACCAGCAAAGCACCCCCACACCATCACACCTCCTCCTCCATGTTTCACGGTGGGAACCAGGCATGTAAAGTCCATCCGTTTATCTTTTCTGCGTTGCATAAAGACACGGTGGTTGGATCCAAAGATCTCAAATTTGGACTCATCAGACCAAAGCATAGATTTCCACTGGTCTAATGTCCATTCCTTGTGTTCTTTAGCCCAAACAAGTCTCTTCTGCTTGTTGTCTTTCCTTAGCAGTGGTTTCCTAGCAACTGTTTTACCATGAAGGCCTGCTGCACAAAGTCTCCTCTTAACAGTTGTTCTAGAGATGTGTCTGCTGCTAGAACTCTGTGTGGCATAGACCTGGTCTCTAATCTGAGCTGCTGTTAACCTGCGATTTCTGAGGCTGGTGACTCTGATAAACTTATCCTCCACAGCACAGGTGACTCTTGGTCTTCCTTTCCTGGGGCGGTCCTCATGTGAGCCAGTTTCTTTGTAGCGTTTGATGGTTTTTGCCACTGCACTTGGGGACACTTTCAAAGTTTTCCCAATTTTTCGGACTGACTGACCTTCATTTCTTAAAGTAATGATGGCCACTCGTTGTTCTTTACTTAGCTGCTTTTTTCTTGCCATAATACAAATTCTAACAGTCTATTCCGGAGGACTATCAGATGTGTATCCACCAGACTTCTGCACAACACAACTGATGGTCCCAACCCCATTTATAAGGCAAGAAATCCCACTTATTAAACCTGACAGGGCACACATGTGAAGTGAAAACCATTTCCAGTGACTACCTCGTGAAGCTCATCAAGAGTGTGCAAAGCAGTAATCAAAGCAAAAGGTGGCTACTTTGAAGAACCTAGAATATAAGACATATTTTCAGTTGTTTCACACTTTTTTGGTAAGTATTTCATTCCACATGTGTTAACTCATAGTTTTGATGCCTTCAATGTGAATCTACAATTTTAAGTCATGAAAATAAAGAAAACTCTTTGAATGAGAAGGTGTGTCCAAACCTTTGGTCTGTACTGTATGTTCCGGCCATCAATATAATAAATAGGGAATTCACATATCGCTGCATGAATCACCAGCCAGTATGTACAAGTACAGATACAGAGGGCTATTAAGTGCATGGCGGGGGTCTACGCAAATTATGTAAAGGACCAGATTTGGAAGAAAATTTTGTAAGGGAAAAACAAGAATTGTTAGATAAATGAGGTGAGGTGATAGGCCAGTCTAAAGAAATGTCTCTTTATGGCTTAAAATTGTAGATATTGGGAATAACTGAATTGTCCTAGATAGTGCATTCCAGAGAATTAGCGCAGGTTGTGAGAAGTCTTAGAGACTGGAGTGGGAGGTTTGGATTATTGAGGATGTTAGTCTTAGGTCATTAGCGAATAGGAGGGCATGGGTGGGGTGATAGAGATGAGGGAGGAAGATGTAGGGCGGTGCAGAACTTTGGAGGGTTTTGTGGGTGAGACTAGAAAGGCAACCAGTGCAATGACTGGCACAGAGCAGAGGCCTCAGTGCAGCGGTTGGGCAAAAATACAATCATGGCTGCAGAATTCAGGATGGATTGTAGGGGTCGGAGAGTTTAGTAAGAAGGAGGCCGATTAGTAGAGAGTTGCAATAGTCTGGACGAGATGCGGAAAATTCACAGTTAAAAAAATGCATATGCGCTTTTAATGTTTCTGCTGTGGAAGCACAACAAAAACACATGCACTACGAACATGACTGTATCAGTAAAGTTTCATCAAAGCAAAATACCAGGAATTATCTAAGGCTATGTGTCCACGTTGCTTTTTACCTGCTTTTTTGCTGCTTTTTCAACTGCAGCGTTTAATGCCAAAATGGTTGTGTTCTGCTTTTCAAGCAAAGTCTATGGGAATTTGGGTTTCTTGTGCCCACTATGCAGTTCAAACTGCAGCCTTTTTCTGGCAAATTTCTGCCAGAAAAAGGCTTCAGTTTGAACTGCATAGTGCGGACAAGAAACCCAAATTCCCATAGACTTTGCTTGAAAAGCAGAACACATCCATTTTGGCATTAAACGCTTCAGTTGAAAAAGCAGCAAAAAGGCAGGTAAAAAGCAGGTAAAAAGCAACGTGGACACATAGCCTTAAACAAAGCAGCTAAATTTAAAGAATAGCATACCAAAATGAGACAAAAACCGCAGCATCAAAAACGCAATATAAAAGCATGTAAAAATATGTACTCAAAAACACAAGTATCTTAAAGGGGTGGTTCACTACACAGCATAGTGGCCACATCCATGTAAAACTCATAGGGAAGGCTTTTCTCAAATACCTTTTGTAGTAAATTCTGCCTCTGAGTGGCGCCATTGCAATCCGCTCATTCCCATCAAGTGACCCCTGGGTTCCGTGACCTCTGAGATCTGGTGATGTCACATCAACTTCCAGTTGACCTGACATCACCGTGACTGGCCCCAGTCTCCATGAGTGACTGAGCTGTGGGTGGAGTTCCGCTGTTCATCACAGCCCCGCATTGCTCCTGCTTGCGACGCTCTGCAGCGGAGAGAGCGCGCGAGATAGTGGGCTGTGACGCTGGGCTGTGATTGGTGGTGAAATTCGGCACACAGCCCAGTCACTCAGGAAGACTGGGGCCGGCCCCGGGGATGTTGAGTCAACTGGAAGTTGACATGACACCACTGGATCTCAGAGGTCACTGATCCCGGGGGTCATGTAATGGGGATGAGCGGACCGCATGGTTTTACAAGGATGTGGCCACTAATGCTGACTAGTAAAACACCCCATTTAATTTACATAATAGGTGCAAAAAATTCTGCAACACCAAAAACTCACCAAATACTCATCATGGGAACCTAGCTTTAGGCCACGTGCACTCATTGAGTATTTGGTGATTTTTTTTTACCTCAGTATTTGTAGCCAAAATCAGGAGTGGAACAATCAGGGGATAAGTATGTAGAAACAAGTCACCACTTCTGGATTTTTTACCCACTCCTGGTTATGACAAAGGTACAAAAACAAACCTCATCGAATACTCAAAGTGTGCACATGGCCTTGTATTTTTTTTTCCTGACGTGTTCTTACAGCTTTTTAATTTGACGATGCTTATTATGGAACTTATTACATTAAGATCCTCTTCAAAGAAGTGAATATTTTCTTTATTTTCACAAAATGTTTTTCAAACCCTCTTCAGGAAAACAAAATACTCAAATAACTACTCGTATGAACAGCAAAGTGGATTTCTCGTGGAAATTAAAAGGAAGATTTTTCCCAAAGTTTTTGAAGCAGTTTTTGAAGAGGATTTTCGAGTGGATCTTACAAAAAAAAAATTCTGTCTGAACACAGTCTTATAGCTACACCCCTACATGTCACGTTGATCCGAAGGGCTGACAATTCATAGGCTTTCATCTACTATATAATAATGGAGGGGGGAACAGGTGCCCTAATCATGAGAGAATATCTAATATAAGTTTAACCCCTAACATTATAAGGCTTACGATGCTTAAACTTATGTATAGGAAATTACAGTTATGGAAATCAAAATTCTATAGACATTCAAATTCATTATACAATAGTGTTGAATTAGCAAAATGATAGCAACGTCTAAACAACAATATACTTTCTCCTATTGTAATGTTGTCAGGGAGCTGGCGGCAGCAAGAGGAAATTAGGACATGTGTGAGCTCATGTTTATAATTGCGAGTCCGCATTACCTGTCACATTACATCGGTAAAACCGGTTTACAAGTTTAAAAGGCTGAGCCACTCCCTAATTCAATGGAGGGTTTACTCACTTCCTCGTAGATGTAGACGATTGTATTTACGGGCAAGAGTGCCAGCAATAGTGCCACACACAGGTCTGCCCAACAGTAGTAAGCTGGCAGGGTCTACGCCCTTGATCCACAACAACCAAAGGCCACATTGAAATAATTCTGCTGTCAGAATGGAAAACCTACAACGGCAGCACTCTAGAAGAAATGAGAAATCTTCTATTTATAATTACCAAAGCCACCGACTAATTGGCACCTCTTCCGGAATTGTATATCCCCACGCTGAATGCGTCGGTACAACTACCGTATATACTGTCCTGTTTATTATGAAGGTATCTCAGTTAGAAATGGAAGGAGTATCATTACACTGCGCTTTATATAGATTCAAAAAGTGCTGCTTTTTGGGTGCATTCATAAAAATATGGAAATTCCTATATAGTAATTGCATATATAGCAATTCTCTAATATGTTAATAGTAAAAATCTGTCTCATCGGACATAAATATGGTTTACGGACTGTAAAAGGCTGCAGTTGGCAAGCTGAAACATTGCATTTAGATGGGTTAATAAGAGTCCATGTTATTTTTATTTTGACCTCTTAAATGCTGTCTCTATTTTACCTCTTCTGTATACTCCAAAGACTTTCTTGGCTACTGCCCTAGGAGGGATTGTAGCATTAAAGCGGTTGTCGACTACTATTCACATTGATGGTCTATCCTTAGGATAGGTCATCAATGTCTGATAGGTCTGGGTCCATCATGCGTCATCCCTACTGATCAGCTGTTCTTGATGCCGGTGGCGGAAGCAGTCAGCTTGGTACCGGAGCTGCCCCATCTTCTGATATCAGACCGGTACTGCCGGGCCAGGTACTCTGAAAAGCCACTGACAAAAGGTACTTATCTTCCTAAGAACAAATGGATTAGGCAAAATAATCGAAACCTTATTTCCCCTAGACATAAAGAGAGTAAGGAGGCTTCCATATACTCAAGATGGTTGGCCAGCCCTGCCACATTCAACAGGTTCAGTTGACAAAAATCTTTAATGTATGACCAGCTGAACAGTATTGCTAGTAAACAAAGGCAAGAGGAATCGGCCAGAGGATCGTGAAGGCTGTATGGAAACATGCACCAGGCCATTTTTTTTACTGGGTGGCAAAACAAGTTACGGTATTATGATGATGTATCCATATTGATCTTTGGTATGGGGCTCCCTCATCTATGCACATAACTGATTGATGGGGGGCAGATTACAGAAACCCCACCAATCCCAAAGATAGGATTTATGTATATGGATACCCTTCATTAAACTGAATGTAAAATAATGCAACATGCTCACACTAGAGGGTTGTAATACTCTGAGTGCCATGAATATTCGGGTTCTGTTGGCCAAACTTGCCTGTGGGTAGCAGCCATGAGACAGACACTTATACATTGATGGTGTATGTTATTAATAATATATTATGCAGAAAAGAGACCATAAGGCTATGTGCCCACGCTGCGGATTTACCGCGGATTTTGCGCGGATTTTGCCGCGGATTTCCCGAAAATCTGCAGCAGCGGCACTTCCAAGCCATTTCAATGGCATTTTGGAAATGCTGTGTCCATGCTGCGGATTTTTCCGCTGCGGATTTGCCGCGGATTTTGATCCGGAAAAATCTGCAGCATGTCAATTGTTTGGTGCAGATTTGGTCCGGATTTTTGGTTTTGAATGGGGGAAAAAAAAAAAATGAAATCCGCATCAAAATCCGCGGCAAATCCGCGGTAAATCCGCGGTAAATTCGCGGCAAATCCGCGGGTGCGGATTTGCCGCGAAAGTCGCGGATTTTCAGGCAGAAAAATCCGCAGGGACATTCTAGCGTGGGCACATAGCCTTAGGCATTTTGTAGCATATAGTCACATTTTCTCCATATACTGAAAAAAAATTATAAAGGCAACACTTTTGTTTTTCTCCCATTTTCATGAGCTGAACTCAAAGATGTAAGGCTTTTTCTATGTACACAAAATACATTTTTCTCTCAAATATTGTTCACAAATTTGTCTGAATCTGTTAGTGATCGCTTCTCATTTGCCGAGATAATCCCTCCACCTCACATTTGTGGCATATCACCATGCCGATTAGAGAGCATAATTATTGCACAGGTGTGCCTTAGACTGGCCACAATAAAAAGCCATGAAAAACGTGCAGTTTTTCAGTATTGATCCGGGAGGGGGGTCCAAACCAGTCAATATCTGTTGTGACCACCATTTGCCAGTCTGCCATTTGTCCTGTACATTGAAAATCGTGATTTATTCGTGAAGAGAACATGTCTCAGCGTGTCAGATGCCATAGAATGTGAGCATTTGCCCATTCAAGTCGGGTACGATGACGAACTACAGTCAGGTGGAGACCTTGAGGAGGATGATGAGCATGTAGATTGTAATGCCGGTGCCAGTGTTCCCACACTATGGGGAGATAAGGTATGCACACCAGTGACTATGGAAGGGGAATACATGGAATAGCAGAAACTGCTGTGTGAATACTGACATGAAAAATTCAATAGCTATTTGTAAGAATGAAATGTGAAAAATGGAACCTGCATTACTGCCATGAATATATTCATGGCAGTAATGCAGGTTCCATTTTTCACATTTCATTCTTACAAATAGCTATTGAATTTTTCATGTCAGTATTCACACAGCAGTTTCTGCTATTCCATGTATTCCCCTTCCATAGTCACTGGTGTGCATACCTTATCTCCCCATAGTGATGTTTTTTAGGTTTTTTGCACCCAGTTCAGACATAGAATGGAGTTCCAAACGTTATTCCTTAGTGTTCCCACACTGTCCTGCTTCCTCCTCCCGACAGAGACACCAGCACATATACCCTCCGGGCTGCGCTGCGCAGCGGTGGCGTCTTCTCCTGCCACCATCTCCCTGGGCCTGTGCACACCGCACAGGTCTCCCAGGAGCGCATACATCCCTGCTCTTCAAGGGTCAGCATGCCCTAACCCCGAAGTGCCTCTCAGCCTATGGCTGAGAGGCACAAGTATTTAAGGTATCTTCCTCCTATAGGAGGTGACGGAGCAATGTGGTTTTACTGGTAGACACATGCTGATAGTTGTCAGGTCCCGTTTCTCGTATCCTTTACCCATTACCTGTGAACTCTGTTCTAGTACCTGCCTAAACTTGACGAACCCCTCAGTTATTTTCTATACCCGCTGCATCAGCGGTACCTGCTGTGTCAGTCGTGCCAGCTCTATCTGCCGTACCTGCTGTACCTGTAGACAGTGCTGTATCTGCTGTATCAGCCCTGCCTGCTCTACCTGCCACACCTGCTGTACCAGCAAAGCCCGCTGTACCCACTGTATCAGCCATGCCCGCCATACCTGCTCTTCCTGCTGTACCTGCTGTGCCCGCTGTACCTGCCGTACAAGCTATATCAGCTGTGTCCGCCGAACCTGCAATACCAGCCGTACCTGCCGTGCCTGCTGTACCTGCCGTACAGACTCTATCAGCTGTGCCCGCCGTCCTGCCTGCAGTTCGTTCCTGCATCTCCGATCCATGGAGTCAGCTGCCACAGTGCCGAGTTATCCCCTGGAGTAGCACCTGGCGGCTACCTTCCAACACCATCCTAGTCTTAGGGGTACTTCACACACAGCGAGATCGCTACTGAGATCGCTGCTGAGTCACGTTTTTTGTGACGCAGCAGTGACCTCATTAGCGATCTCGCTGTGTGTGACACTGAGCAGCGATCTGGCCCCTGCTGTGAGATCGCTGCTCGTTACACACAGGGCTGGTTCGTTTTTTTATTGTTGCTCTCCCGCTGATAAGCACACATCGCTGTGTGTGACAGCGAGAGAGCAACAATCCTGAATGTGCAGGGAGCAGGAGCCGGCGTCTGACAGCCTGCGGTAAGCTGTAACCAAGGTAAACATCGGGTAACCAAGGTGGTTACCCGATATTTACCTTCGTTACCAGCCTCCGCAGCTCTCACGCTGCCAGTGCCGGCTCCTGCTCCCTGCACACGCTAAGCTAAGCGGTGTGCGCTGGTAACTAAGGTAAATATCGGGAAACCATGCGGTTTTTGCCACTGCGCATGCTCAGTAGCATGCCGGAAGCGGCAAAAAACGGACGGGCCGCATGGGAAAAACTAATGCAAAGGATGCGGTGTTTTCACCGCATCCGTTGCATAGCTTGCACAGCCGGATTGAGCCGCACAGCTCAAGCCGGATGTGTGAAAGCAGCCTAAGGTGTCCAGCCTAAGCGTGCGTACCCACAATCAGTGTTTGCAGCATTTTGGATGCAGCATGTTTTCGCTGCGTCCAAAACGCTGCGTTGTACAGTACAAGCACAGTGATTGGGAAATCCCATGCCCACTGTGTGTGTCAGGGCTGCAACAAAAACTGACCTGCGGTGCGGCTTTCTGAGCCGCAAGCACGTCAATTCTTTCATGCGAAGTTGCAAGCGTTCTCCTTACGGAGAACACACGCGAGAGACCATAGCGCCCCGAACCCTGATCATGGTCACGGGTAGCTGCGGTCTCCTGTGGAGGAGACTCGCAGCTCTGCAGGTCAGGACCCACCGCGTCCATGATGCAGCAGGTCCTGATCATGGCCACCTACCTTAAGGCACACCTGTACAATAATCATGCTGTTTAATCAGCTGCTTGATATGCCACACCTGTGAGGTGGTTGGATTATTGGTTGGATTACGTTTCTGCAGACGGACACCCGAACGTAGAGGAGTACGTTCGGGTGTCCGTCTGCAGAAACGTATATGTGCAACAAATGGCACAAAACAGAGCACACGCTAACGCAGTGCGCTCCATAACAGTGAATGGCCCTGTCGGGCGCATGCGTCCGGAGCACGCTTTGCAGAGTGGGGGAGGGGCGGCCCGGATGGATGCCCCGACGGGACCTGTGGACGTAGAAAAAAACGCAATGTGAAAGGGGCCTTAGGCTGTGTGCGCACTTTGCGTTGAGTTAGTTGCAGTTCCAAACGCATCCTCTGGCAGAAATTGTCTTTGTCAAATTTGGTTTTGACCACAAAAACGCTAAAAATATACCGCGTTTTGGCCGCGTTTTTACCGCGTTTTACATGCTTTTTCATTGCTTAAAGTCAGATGTGTTTTGAATACAAATACACTACTAAATAAAGTTTAAACATTCAAATACTATGAAAAAAAAGGAAAAAAATAATAACAAATATGTTTAAAATCATACACCAAAAAGCTAATTTTATTAAAATAACTGTGTTCTAATATTTATGTATAAAATAACGATAAATTATTAATTTTCATTAATTTAATTGTCGGACTATGTGTGTGTGTGTAAAGGGACAGATCATGCCATTAATATAATGTCAAAAACGCATGCTTTCTGCATCAAAAAAGCTAAAACGCTAGGATTTTGATTTAGGATGCGTTTAGAAACTTCTCATTGACTCTAATGTTAGCAAAACGCTGCCAAAATGGCAAAAACAGTTGACATGCTGCTTCTTTAAACGCTGAGTTTTTGCCAAATTTTCTGCAACTGAAACGCTGCGTTTTTCACAGCATTGTGCGCACAAGAAATCACTATTTCCCATAGACTTTGCTTGAAAATCAACAAGCATGCATTTTTGCATTAAAACGCTGCAGTTGAAAACGCTGCGTAAACGCATGAAAAAACGCTAAGGCTATGTGCCCACATTGCGTCGAGGTAGTTGCAGTTCTAAGGCTATGTGCCCACGCTGCGGAAAATGCGCGGAATTTGCCGCGGATTTTCACGGAAATTCCGCGGATTTTTCAAAAATCTGCAGCACAGCTACTCCCCAGCCATTTCTATGCCATTTGGGAACTGCTGTGCCCACGCTGCGGATTTTTCCGCAGCGGAAATAATA
Source organism: Anomaloglossus baeobatrachus (assembly GCF_048569485.1). NCBI lineage: Eukaryota > Metazoa > Chordata > Amphibia > Anura > Aromobatidae > Anomaloglossus > Anomaloglossus baeobatrachus. The sequence continues at coordinate 392,269,056 of NC_134357.1, read as the reverse complement.
CAGATTTCCCTGCGGAAAAATCAGCAGCATGTCAATTATTCCTGCGGATTTCTCCGCAGGGTCCCATATACTTACCTGCCTTGATAGCAGACACCCGAGTCACTTTCTCCGTCCGGTGTACCGGAGCGCGGTGGATCCAGGTACAAGAAGGAAGAGGTGGGCGGGGCCTGCACGAGCTCCGGTCATGTGACAGCCGGAGCTAGTTCAGGCCCGTCCACCTTCTCCTGCAGACGCTGACAGAGGGACCCGGCCGCCGGAAAGCGAGGTGCTGCGTGATGGAGGTGAGTATGAACTCCCGATCACTGCAGCACTTGTTCTGCATTGAGGATGCAGTGCCGAAGCCATGGTACTGTATCCTCAATGCAGAATGCCCGCACCATATCCGCAGGACATTCTGCAATAAAACCGCAGCATGTAAACAGACAAAGTTTTGCTGCGGTTTTCTGGGAGCTCCTGTGGAATGTCCTGCGGATATATCCGCAGGACACTGTCCCCGTGGGCACATAGCCTAAACGCACCCTTTGGCAGAAATGGTATTTGCCAAAGTTGCTTTTGACCACAAAAACGCTATAAATACGCTTGCGTTTTTGCCACGTTTTTACTGCGATTTACATGCTTTTTCATTGCTTAAAGTCAGATGCGTTTTGATGACAAATACACTACTAAATAAAGTTTTAACATACAAACACTATGAAAAAAAGGGAAAAAAATGATAACAAATATCAAGATAAATGTTTGTTAATATTTACAGTATGTATAAAATAACGTTAAATTAATGTTTTTCTTAAGTTTAATTGTTGGACTGTGTGTGTGTAAAGGGACATATCGTGCCCTTAATATAATGTCAAAAACGCAGGCAATTAAATTGTCAAAAACGCATGTTTTCTGCGTCCAAAAAGCATGTAAAACGCTAGGGTTTTGATGTAGAATGCGTTTTGCATCTTCTCATTGAATCTAATGTTATCAAAACGCTGCCAAAATGGCAAAAACAATTGACATGCTGCTTCTTTAAACGCTGAGTTTTTGCCCAAAAATATGCTAATTAAAAGCAACGTTTTGAACAACATTGTGCGCACAAGAAATCCCTATTTCTCATAGACTTTTCTTGGAAATCAAAACGCATGCCTTTTGGCATTAAAACGCTGCGGAAACGCATGTAAAAACGCAACGTGGGCAAATAGCCTAAGGATATATGCACACGATCCGCACACGCTGCGTTTTGGAAGCAGTATGTCCTCTGCGGAGACGCAAGTATTCTCCCCATGAGAATGGCAGGGGTGTGTGCCCACGATCATTTTAAATTTTAGCATTAAAAAAAGCACAGTGGACATGGGATTTCTATAAATCCCATCCACTGTGCTTGTACTGTACAATGCAGCGTTTTGGATGCAGCTGAAACACACACCATCCAAAGCGCTGCTTTTCCTATTTGTGGGCACGTCCCCTTTGATCTTTGAGTTCAGCTCAAAAACAAAAGTGTTGTGTTTATATTTTTGTCCAGTACGGATTCATATTTATCAACCATAGAACACAGTGTAATATAGGTTTAGGTGGAGCGGCATAATAATAGGAATTAAACAATACTTTAGTTCCTTTGAAAACGTTACAGATCAGAAATAGATGTCTGACCTCTACTTCGATCTCCCACAGGGATCTGTAACCTTCCCACACCCTCTTGTGGAGTTTAAGCCCCTCAAGGCATTGAGTACGTTAGTAGGAGTGGGGGGCTTAATGCAGCTGCTCCGAGCAGACATTTCCTGCATGTCTGTGGAAGGGTCTCCTAGCAACGGCCTTCTGAGATCGGGCCTACGCAGTATGGATGAAAAGACAAGCCTGGCTGAATCTGCAGAAGTCGCTGAAAACAACATACCTTGTTTTTGTGCCATGACACAAGAAGTATGACTTGGTACGGAACCAAAGGGGGAATTGACATATATTCTATATTCTACTGCTAATAAACATATTTTAAAGAAGAGTCTTTTTTTTTTTTACTATAGAATGATAATTGTTACTTTTCCTTAGGACGAGTTCAGACCTTAACAAATCTAACACAAAATTTCCACACAAAGACATTACATTATGAAGCCACAGAATGTCAATTCTTTCTCAGATATTACCTATTATAATGCACATTAAAATCCACGGTAAATCAGCTATAAAATTCCATAACAGAGTCCACAGTGGGTTTTTTTCAGAAGCAAGGACTACTCGAAACTATAGAAATTGGCTAAAAGATAGGAAACAAAGAGTAGTCATAAATGGTATATTCTCTAAATGGGCTATAGTCAGCAGTGGGGTGCCGCAGGGATCTGTGCTAGGACCGATTCTTTTTAATCTCTTTATTAATGACCTTATGGATGGTATTGAGAGTAAAATATCAGTCTTTGCTGATGACACCAAACTATGTAGGATAAAAACTGACCTTGATAGTACAATATTACAAAACGATCTGGATAAGATGGTTGAATGGGCAGACACTTAGCGAATAAGATTTAATGTTGATAAATGTAAAGTAATGCACCTAGGACGGAGTAATTCTATTTCTGCATATTAAATGGAAGTTAAATTCGGGACTACAGAAGAGGAGAAGGACTTGGGTATCCTGGTTACAAATAAACTGAGCAGCAGCACTCAATGTCAGGCAGCAGCTACAAAAGCAAACAAGATTTTAGGTTGTATAAAAACAGAGATTAGATCCCATGATCTCAACGTATTATTACCCTTCTATAAGTCACTTGTAAGGCCAAATCTAGAATATAGGATCAAGTTTTGATCTCCACATTTTAAAAAGGATATTCAGAAAGTAGATGATTATAAGGGATGGAAGGCCTCCCATATGATGAAAGGTTGGAAAAGGTGGGATTGTTTAGATTAGAAAAGAGATGTCTCAGACAAGATCTAATTTATATGTACAAATACATGTGTGGTCAATACAAAGGACTGGCACATGACTTATTCCTACCAGAGACAATACTAAGGACTCAGGGGTGCACGCACTGCAGGTGGAAGAAATGTGAATCCAGCAGCTAAATAGGAAAGGGTTCTTTACAGTTAGAGCAGCCAGACTATAGAATGCCCTACCACAAGAGGTAGTAATGGCAGACACTATAACAACTTTTAATAAAGGGCTGGATGATTTCTTCAGTACACATAATATTGTTGGTTGTAGATGATTTAGTGACAAATGTATCATTGATGGAGGAAGGTTGAACCAGTAGACCACTGCGCAACCAGCTCTGTCCTCACCTATTGTACCATCACCCATTCCCTGTAGACTGTGAGCCCTCGCGGGCAGGGTCCTCTCTCCTCCTATACCAGTCTGTTTTGTACTGTTAATGATTGTTGTACGTATACCCTCTTTCACTTGTAAAGCGCCATGGAATAAATGGCGCTATAATAATAAATAATAATAATAATAATAATAACTAGATGGACCTAGGTCTTTTTTCAACCTATGTAACTATGTAACATGGCTAACATTTAAATCCACCTTCCCACCTGTTTTTTTCTATCTATCTCCTCCTTCTCTGACTCTATGAAGCCAGTGCCATCAATCAAAGAAAAGGGGAGGGTGGAGATAGAGGGAAAGCAAGCAGGGGTATAGGTGTATTTAAATGTTTGGCCACGCCATGATACACGTGAGCCTGTACTTGGTTTGAACAGTCATTCTGTGCTGACAGAGTCCGTTTAAGTACACCTGTACACCTACTTGTTTTCCATCTATTTCTGTCCTTGTCTTACTTTATGGAGGCAGAGCTCTCAATCAAAGAAGAGTGCGGGAGATAGAGGTAAAACAAGTAAGTGAAAGGTGCATTTAAATGTGTGGTTTGAACAGTCATTGTGTGCTGACAAAGTCCCTTTAATGTGGTGATAGTCTGTATTTTTTTACTGCAAAAATAGCATCTAAAGGGCCATTTACACGCTGCGACATTGCTAACGATATATCGTCGGGGTCACGGTGTTTGTGACGCACATCTGGCGTCGTTAGCGACATCGCTGCGTGTGACACCAAGGAGCGACCTTAAAACGATCGCAAAAGAGACAAAAAATCGTTGGTAAATGAGAGGTCGTTAATTTACCAAAAATCGTCTGGTAAGTAGCGATAATGTTCCTCGTTCCTGTGGCATCACATATCGCTATGTGTGACACCGCAGGAGCGACGAACATTTCCTTACCTGCGTCCACCGGCAATGAGGAAGGAAGAATGTGGGCGGCATGTTCTGGTCGCTCATCTCCGCCCCTCCTCTGCTAGTGGACGGCTGCCGTGTGACGTCGCTGTGACGCCGCACGAACCGCCCCCTTAGAAAGGAGGTGGTTTGCCAGCCAGAGCGACGTCGCAGGGCAGGTAAGTCCGTGTCACGGGTGTAAGCGAGGTTGTGCGCCACGGGCAGCGATTTGCCCGTGTCGCACAATTGACGGAGGCGGGTACGCTTGCTTGCGATATCGGTACCGATATTGCAGCGTGTAAAGTACCCTTTAGACTCCAAGGTCACTTTGGAGTATGGCATCTAGGGAGTTGAAATGTGGTGACTATAAACTTCTACACCAAAATGGCGTATATTTACATTATATGAACGGGTTTATGTGCACTACACCTTAATCAATTTGTAGTGGCTGAGCCACAAGCTGGTCTTCCTCTGGAGGGGTGTTACTAAGTACCTAAAGCTACCTAAAGGTACATTAGAGCCTCTGATGGTAAGGATCTTCACCAGGTACCACCCCAGGGTAGACCCCGAGTCTGCGTCAACTGACTAGAGGGTCAGACACTCAGGTACTAGGTACAAGTGGGTGAAGACAAAGACGTAGTCCAACATTCTGAGGTCAAAGCAGGCAGCACAGGGTCAGAATACAGAGCCAAGGTCAGGAGCAGAGAGGTTAGATGAAACGAGGATACAAGCCAGGTTAAAACTTGGTGAGACAATATGGACAAAAACCAGGATGGAACTCAAGAGATATGAAACCAGTAGGAACCTACGTTCAGGAGAGGAGTGGTGGGAGTAGTTGCCTGATAAATCCCCTGTTGCCTAGGGATTGGTTGAGGAAGTCAAAACCTGCAGGAATGTGGCCATGCCTCCCTATTGCCAGGTGGAGACAGCAGGGATATGCAGCAGAGTTGGGAAAGCTGCATGGGGACTCAGTGTGGCAGCATGACACGGGAAGGAGCAGAACTGCAAATGCAAGGAGTAGCACGTTGCCAGAGACGCAGCACGTTACCGCCATGACACAATCAATGGTTGCCAGACACACTAGGTACAGTTGTGCTCAAAAGTTTACATACCCCGGCAGATTTTTTTGCTTTCTCGGACTTTTTTCAGAAAATATGAATGATAACACAAAATCTTTTTTTCCACTCATGGTTAGTGATTGGATGAAGCCATTTATTGGCAAACTACTGTGTTTTCTCTTTTTAAATCATAACCAAAAACATTCAAATGACCCTGATCAAAAGTTTACATACCCCAGTTCTTAATACCGTGTATTGCACCCTTAAACATCAATGACAAGTCTTTTGTGGTAGTTGTTGATGAAGCTCTTTATTATTGAATGATAACATAAAATCTTTTTTTTCCACTCATGGTTAATGGTTGGGTGAAGTCATTTATTGTCAAACTACTGTGTTTTCTCTTTTAAATCATAATGACAACATGAACATTTTTCTTCATGTTGAATGAGCTGTAGAACAAAACTGCAGATCAGCACCGATTTTTTTATCGGCTTGCACTAGTTGTATTTATAAGCGACTGTGAGCAAACTCTTAAGCGGGCTTTACACGCTACGATATCGTTAATGATTTATCATTGGGGTCACGTTGTTTGTGACGCACATCCAGCGTCATTAACGATATCGCAGTGTGTGACACTTATGTGCGACCTAAAACGATCGCAAAAGCGACCAAAATCGTTTGCCGCGGAGAGGTCGTCCTAAAACAAAAAATCGTTCTCTTCTAATTAGCGATGTTGTTCCTCGTTCCTGCGGCAGCACACATCGCTATGTGTGACACCGCAGGAGCGAGGAACATCTCCTTACCTGCGTCCACCGGCAATGCGAAAGGAATGAGGTGGGCGGGATGTTTATGTCCCGCTCATCTCCGCCCCTCTGCTTCTATTGGACGGCTGCCGTGTGACATCGCTGTAACGCCGCACAACCCGCCCCCTTAGAAAGGAGGCGGATCACCGGCCAGAACGACGCCGCAGGGCAGGTAAGTGCGTGTGACGGGTGTAAGCAATGTTGTGCGCCACGGGCAACGATTTGCCCGTGGCGCACAACCGACAGGGGCGGGTACGATCGCTTGCGATCTCACTAGCGAGATCGCAGCGTATAAAGCCCACTTTAGTGTCACCTAAAATGTAAGGATTTCTAAGCTGTAATAATAACGCACACCTACCAATACTACGTAGGAAAATAGCATGCATGACCTTTATTGTAAAGTACACCAGAGTCTGTCTTGGTCTTGGTGATATAGTGTGTAGTTTTGCTGGCTAGAAAACAATGGAATCCAATAAATGGCACTTTCTCATGTCTTTCAGGCAATGATATGTAGTAAAAACAAGTGTCACAGACTCGATCAAAGGTTGATTAACTGGTTGGAATGTAACCAAAACTGTGTAGATGTGAGTTCTGCTCCAAATAATTGGAATGTAGGCTAACCTAAAGTAAAGATGTCTACAAAGACAAAGGAGTTATCGAGCTATAGGTTTATATATAGGTTACTCACTGAAGGTGTTGTCGTGGAAAACTGAACAAAAAATAGAAGAACATGTCTGCTGTCTTCTTATTCATCTAACAGAGCTGTGATATCTAACAATAGACATGGAAAACTGCAGTGCAATATCTAGAAGAAGGCAGCTTTGGTTGTCTAATCATTGAAAACCAAAACAAGTGATGGCTCCCATGAACTAAAAACTGAAATTACATATCCACCAATTTAGTTAGTAAAACCCAAACTAGCTGATAAATAAGCCATACAAATATACAAAAGCCTTCTGTAATGTTTCCCTATCTCCCAGAACAACATGGGATTTCTATAATCTGGTGTAATATCTTGATTTTATAAATGGCCAGAAGGTTACTTGAGAGATGAGGAAATGAGCAAAGTTCAGCAAACATAAGAATGCCCATTTAAAATACCAACTTAGCAGGAATTAACTAGTCTTAAGGCCCAGTCACACACAACGACTTACCAGCGATCCCGAAAACAATGCGACCTGATAGGGATCGCAGATAAGTCGCTGGGAGGTCGCAGGTGAGATGTCACACAGTCAGATCTTACCAGCGATGCAGAAACGATACAGGTTGCAGTAGTGACCTGTATAACGATCTCAGCAGTCACTGTGACCCTGTCACACAGTGTCAAACACAGCGATGTGTCCTGCCCAGCAGGACATCGCCTTTGAAGAAAATGGCCTGGACCATTCTGCAACGATTAGGCTATGTGCGCACGTTGCGCAAATACATGCAGTTACGCTGCGCTTTGTAGCGCAGCGTAACTGCATGCGTCCTGCGTCCCCTGCACAGTCTATGGAGATTGTGGAGGGGCCGTGCGCACATGGCGCTTTAGAGCGCAGCGCTTCGGCTACTGCCGAAGCGCTGCGTAAAATGAAGTGACATGTCACTTCTTTCCTGCGCTTTGCCGGCAGCTCCTGCTCTGTCTATGGCAGGAGCTGCAGGCAGAGCGCATGGAATCGGCTTCACTACGGACATTTTCTGCAGCGATTAGAAGCGCACATGTGCTCTTCAGATCGCTGCAGAAATTTCTGCAGTGAACTGTACGCAACGTGCGCACATAGCCTTAGCGATCTCACAGCAGGGGCCTGATCGCTGGTAGGTGTCACACATAACAAGATCGCTAACGGGATCCCTACTGCGTCACAGAAATCGTGACTCAGCAGCGATCCCGCTAGCGATCTCGTTATGTGTGACGGTACCTTAACACTAATTGGGATTCTAAGAAGACAAGTCCACCATAAACAGACTCACCCATTGGAAGCCAATATAGCCCTGCCATAAGCAGGGGCATAACAATAGCGATCGCAGAAATCGCCCCTGTGACTGGGCCCAGCAGGTTTCAGGGCCCGGCACCCGCCCTGCAGGGAAGTAGCCGGCACCTCTCTGTGGGCCGCTTTGAGGCCCATGAGTCATGGGCCACTTTGAGGCCCATGAGTCAGGGGGACCCGATGCCAGTGGCAGCACCAAGCCGCCCTCGCCTGTCATCGCACAAAGCAATGATGAATGATGGAGTGGAGCGTTCTGCTCCATCCTTCTTCATTCTCCTCCTGTGCCTGCGCTCGATGTGTCAGTGCAGCAGAGCGCGGTGACGTCACCACTGTGTGCTGCTGTGCTGAGACTGCAGAGGACGGGAGAACACTCTGACCGGAGCAGCAGGGGAACAAGGAGAGGTGAGGACTTGTGTCACAAACCACCGGGGGGGTCACTCAGAAATCCCCCGCGCTGGCTACCAGTACGTCACAATCGGGGGGTAACAAGTGGGGGTCACCCCTCCTTTATACCTCCCGACCGACAGACAGAGCACGTGACGCGCTCTCTAGCGCCCCTCTTATAGTCAGGCCAATTATGGAATTGCCCGACAATAAGCAAGGAGGCCGCTATACTACTTATGCCGATTATTGAAGGGTCCCCGGTGAGAGTAGGGTATATATTCCCCCGACCTCCGCGGGCGGAATATATAAAATCTCCCCGAATCTCACTGGCCTCCCCACAATAATCCTTGGCACAAACTCGCTGCCACCAACCGCTTCACGGTAACTATTAGCCGAACACACAGACGTGGGATTCAAGATCGAGATAACAGAACAGCCCAAGATTAATTATATAATTTAATCAGCCTAAAGCACACTAGAAACTGCAATATATACAATAGGGAATCTACAGAATATACATATGTCAGAGTACAGTTACAATCAAAGCATGGGTTACAAACAGGCATACACAGTTCAATCAGTTACCTTGTGCGTCTGGCCACAGGGGGGCACTGTAGGCCAGGTTTCTAGGATCCTTCCCACAGATGTTTCCTACACGTGCCCCCAGCGAAAAGAACCCTGGAAAATGGCCGAAGTAGGGTTATCAACCTGGGCAAATCCAGTTCCCCTCCTACCTTCGTGACCTCACAGGGAGCACTGCTCCACCCCTGGCTTGAGTTATGGACAATATCCCAACATGGAATATGGGCCATAACTTTGCCTGGGAGCGTCGTAGGCGGACGCCAATGCTCTCATTGTGACAGTTATGAATTTAGCTACAGAACGAGGGGACTCATGACCTGTCTGCCAGTTCCCCATTGGCTGATATCACGCCTGGGGCATTTCCCAATGTCCTGCTCCCATAAAAAGGGTGTGCCGGCATCGTCCGCATGCAGAGACACCATTTTTATGGTTGCCATATTTATCGGAAATATGGCTTGCGAGATATGAACCATTTTTTTACTGGAGTCGTTCTGTCTGGCTATTCCATAGCCTTGCTAATGAGATACAACTCTTGTTACAGGGTGACGGCAGGGAGTCATCCTGTGTCCATTGTTCCCACACCACCTCATTTCCATATCACAGGACATGGCCATGGAGGTGTAAGTGGAACACTGAGAACAAGAAGGGAGGGGGCACTGCCAGGGAGTGATGAGGGATTATGACTGGAGTCATAATTCATCTTCATATCCCGGGATTTGCCTCACACCTCCCCCCTTTTGAGGGCGCTAGGGGGCAGCACACTCCGGTGTTCCCCCGTGCGCCCGTCCGCGACCTCTCCTTGTCGGGACAGCCCGTCTGCGTTACCGTGGTCACGGCCCCTTTTGTGGCGAATGGTGAAGTTGTATTGCTGGAGCGCAAGGCTCCATCGCAACAATCGCCCATTCGTCCCAGAGACGGTGTGCAACCAGCTGAGGGGATTGTGGTCCGTCTCCACGATGAAGTGGCGCCCGTATAGATAGGGTTGCAGACGCTGCAGGGCCCACACTATGGCCAGGCACTCCTTCTCCATCGTGGAATAGGCAACTTCCCTTGGTAACAGCTTCCTGCTCAGGTACAAGACTGGGTGCTCTTGGCTCGCAGAGTCCACCTGGCTGAGCACCGCACCGAGGCCGAAGTCACTGGCGTCGGTCTGTACTACAAACGGCCGCGTGAAGTCGGCTGCCTGTAGCACGGGCGGGCTGGACAGGGCGTCCTTTAGGGCCCGGAAGGCTGTCTCGCAGTCCATTGTCCAATCGACTGCAGAGGGCAGCTTCTTCTTGGTGAGGTCCGTCAAGGGCTTTGCCAGGCTACTATAGCATGGAACAAACCTCCTATAGTACCCAGCGGTCCCCAAGAAGGACATCACCTGCTTCTTGGTCCTGGGGGTGGGCCAGGATGCGATGGCTTCCACTTTCTCAGGCTCGGGCTTCAGTGTTCTCCCACCTACCCGGTGACCGAGGTACTGGACCTCGCTCATGGCCAGCTGACACTTTCCCGGCTTGATGGTCAAACCTGCCCGGTGGATCCGCCTGAGCACCTGTGCTAGATGCTCTAGGTGGTCCTCCCAGGTGGGACTGAAGACGGCAATGTCATCCAGGTACGCGGCCGCGTACCCTTCAAGTCCCTTGAGCAGGGTGTTGACCATCCGCTGGAAAGTGGCAGGGGCATTCCTCATCCCGAATGGCATCACCGTGGACTCGTACAGTCCAAATGGGGTAATAAAGGCAGAGCGTTCCCTGGCCTTGCGAGTCAGGGGGATCTGCCAATATCCCCGGCTCAGATCCATGATGGTCAGGTACTGAGCCCCGGCCAACTGATCGAGCAGGTCATCGATGCGTGGCATTGGGTACGCATCGGCGACCGTGACCGCATTGAGCCCCCTGTAGTCCACGCAGAACCGAGTGGTTCGGTCCTTCTTAGGGACGAGGACTACAGGCGAGGCCCAAGCGCTGTTGGATGCCTGGATCACCCCCAGCTTCAGCATCTCGTCAATCTCCTGGCGCATGTGTTGCTGCACCTCCAGGGAGACCCGATATGCTGAACGCCGGATCGGGGGATGATCCCCAGTGTCCACGTGATGGACAGCCAAGTCAGTCCTTCCGGGCTGGTTGGTAAACAACCCCCGGAAGGGGAGGAGGGTGGCCCACAGCTGGGACCGTTGGTCTTCCAAGAGCTGGTGGCCAACCTCCACATCCTCAATGGATCCGCCTGCCCTAACCTGGGCTAGCATATCCAAGAGGGTTTCCGCTTCTCCCTCCTCGGGCAGGTTGCACACGGGGAGCGCACATGCCTCCCGCTCATGATGTGCCTTCATCATGTTCACATGGAAGGGCTTCCGCCTTCCACGGGCAGGGTCCAGGGTGACCAGGTACGTTACAGGGTTGAGCTGCTGGTACACGAGGTATGGGCCTTCCCAGGCTGCCTGAAGCTTGTCCTGTGGTACGGGGACCAGTACCCACACCTTTTGACCCACTTGGTAGGTCCTCTCACAAGCGTTCTGGTCGTACCAACGCTTCTGATCGGCCTGGGCTTGAGCCATATTGTCGTGTACCAGTTGCGTCAAGGCCTGCATTTTGTCCCGGAAGCGCATGACATACTCGATAACCGACACTCCAGGGGTGGCCAAATCCCCTTCCCAAGCCTCTTTCACCAGAGCCAGGGGGCCCCGCACACGTCGCCCGTACAGGAGCTCAAACGGGGAGAATCCTGTTGAGGCCTGTGGAACCTCCCGGTAAGCAAATAACAGGTGTGGGAGATACCGCTCCCAGTCACGCCCATGGGAGTCGACCAACATCTTAAGCATCTGCTTTAAGGTGCCATTGAACCGCTCGCACAGGCCATTAGTCTGTGGATGGTACGGGCTGGCCACCAGATGTCGCACCTGGACTTGCTTACAGAGGGCCTCCATCAGCTGGGACATGAATTGGGTCCCCCGGTCAGTGAGCATTTCCTGGGGAAAACCCACTCGGGAGAAAATCTCCAGCAATGCGGTGGCCACCTTGTCAGCCCGAATGGACGACAAGGCCACTGCTTCTGGGTACCGGGTGGCATAGTCCACTACCGTCAGTATGAAGCGTTTCCCGGAGCTGCTGGGGATGGCCAGCGGGCCGACCAGATCCACAGCCACCCTCCTGAAAGGCTCATCGATGATTGGCAGAGATACTAGTGGGGCTTTGGGGTGTGGCCCCGCCTCCCCCACTCTCTGACAGGTTTCACACGAACGGCAGTAGGCAGCCACATCGGCCCCCATTTTTGGCCAGTAGAAATGCTGGTTTAACCTGGCCTTGGTCTTAGCGATCCCTAGGTGTCCGGCCATCGGAATCTCATGTGCGATCCGCAACAACTCCGTCCGGAACGGATAGGGTACCACCAACTGTCGGTCCCTGGGCCACGCCTCCGGTGAACCCTGCTGGACCGTGGCCCGGTACAGCCGTCCTTGGTCCCAGACCACTCGCTCCGGGTCCGAGTCCGAGGGAGGCTGTGCCGCCTGCTCCTTAAGAGCTTTCAGGCTGTCGTCAGCTTCTAACGCTGCCTGAAACCCCTGACTAGATGCGGCCAGAATCGACGAGACTGTCACATCTTCGGTCAGTACCCCGGGACCTGTGTCCTGGCCTCCACCTGACTCGGCTGCCACTTGGTCAGAAGGGGAAGAGCTATCGGACCTCCGGGAGGCCCCTTGGCTTCCAGCACTCCCACTGCGGGTGACAGCGGCCACAGCCGCTGCGACCGTGGGTCGTGCCTGCTCCTCCTCCGTTCCTGACCAAGTCGCCGGTTCAGGCAGACCTACCTGGCTTCCTGACACCCCGGTTGTGGGGGAACCATGCACCGAGATCTTACCTGGGAGCACTTCCGCTCCTGGACCGGCCCCAATCTCACCTGCCTGTTCCCCTCCTGCAGCAACAGAACCCCGCTGTGAAATCTCTGGGGACCCCACATTTGCTGTGGTAGCCCCCACCCCACACACTGGTCCTCCCCCTGCAGCACCCTGCTCTCTGCTTATCCCTGCAGAGGGCAACAGATCCCAGCTCACAGGCTGATTACTTGTAGAGGCATTGTCACACCTTTCTCTGACCCCCTCCCCTGTCACAGCTGCAGCTGTGTGTGTGTCTATGGTGTCTGTGCAAGCAGAAATATCAGAGTTCACTCCCTCCTCCCTTACATCATTCATAGATAACACATTAACATTGTCCGGAGGCATGTCAGTACTGGCTGAAGGTTCAGCCCTTGGTTGGGGCCCAAACTGGGAGGTTATCTGCCCCAAATCTGTCCCAAGTAGCACGTTTGCAGGGATCCGATCAGTTACCCCCACCTCCCTCACCCCTCGCCCTGCGCCCCAGTCCACATAAATGTCAGCAACAGGCAGCGCCGGGTCAGTGCCTCCAATCCCGGAGACAGCGAGGGTTTTTCCAGGGATCAAGTCTTGGGGGGACACCATCTCAGGCCGCACCAGAGTCACCTCCGAGGCGCTGTCTCGCAGTCCTATGGTCACAGACCGGCCGACGGTGACAGGTTGGAAGCTGTCCAGGGACCTACCACCACCCCCACCCACACAATACACCTTGGGCGGCCCTTGGGACGGGGACGGAGCCGGGGCCTTGGGACGCTGAGGGCACATGGCCTTGAAGTGTCCAGGTAGGTTGCACTGGTGGCACCGTCTTGGTTCTGCCACGGGCCTGGAGAGGGGAGTTGAGGGGGACACCCCCTGCAGTCTAAGGGCAGGTGGGGCAGTCGCAGAATTCATCTTACCCCCTCTCCAGGTGCTGCTGGTGGCCGCTCTCCTGGCCTCAGGGGCCCGGTTGTTGGTGTAGTCATCGGCAAGGGCAGCTGTAGCCGTGGACCCCTTTGGCTTCTGGTCTCGGATGAACTGGCGGAGATCCTCAGGGCAGTTCCACAAGAGTTGCTCCGTGATGAACAAGTCCAGGATCTCCGGTCCGGTGGAAAGCTGCAGGCCTTGGGTCCAGTGGTCGGCAGCTCGGGCAAGTGCCCGCCGGTGGTCAGCCCAGGAGTCCTTTGGTCCCTTCTGCAGGGTCCGGAACTTCTTGCGGTAGGACTCCGGAGTGAGGTTGTACTGTTGGATCAGGGCCCGCTTGATGGTGTCGTAGCCCTGATCTGCCTCAGCAGGCAAGTCCCCAAGGATATCCAGGGCCTTACCCCTTAAACGGGGGGTCAGGTATTTGGCCCACTGCTCCTTGTCCAGATGGTGCTGCAGGCAAGTCCGTTCAAAAGCAGTCAAGAAAGAGTCCAAGTCTCCATCCTTCTCCAGCACTGGGAAGTCCTCAACACGGACCTTTGGAAGTTTGGTGTCTTGAAGGTCACGTGTGGCTGATGAGGGCCGGAGCTGAGCTAGCTGCAGCTGGTAGTCACGGTCTGCCTGTCGCTCTCGCTCTCGCTCTTCACGCGCTGCCTGCCGCTCTCGCTCCGCAGCCTCACGCTCTGCGTGCCGCTCCGCAGCCTCAGCGTCACGCGCTGCCTGCCGCTCTGCCCTGCGCTCTGCCAGGAGTTCCTTGTAGCCCTTCTGGTCTCCAGCCTGGAGAAGGGCCATAGCCATTTGAAGAAGGCTATCCGAGCCTCCCAGGCTCGGTGGAATGGCACGTGGTGATCTGCGGCACGCTGCAGAGCTAGGCGATTCACTGTCCCTTTCAGAGCGGAGGGCTGGCATCTGGCTCGTTGAGGAACCTTGGGTGAGCTCCTCCTCATCTTGTCCAGCAGTGCCAGGTTGTGCAATGTCCTCGGCAGAACGGTTTTCTGGCGTCGAGCTCCTGGAGGACTCGTGGGCAACCTCCTCATTGCTGTCCACAGCACCGTCCTCCCTCTCTTCGGCTCCTGCCTTAGCATTGGCCAGTTGCATAGCTCTGCTCCTGGTGCCATCAGCCATTCTTGCAGACTTTTGGTCACTGACACAGAACTGACACCTGATGCCTCCACACACCTTACAGTATCTGCACTCTGACACTCTAGTGTTGAGCTAGTCTGAAGACCCCAGCAGCCACAGCTGCTGCAGGCAGTCTTTAGTGTCTGGGAGTATGGGTCTCACACTCACACACACTATTATCTCGATCCCACCGCTATGCCACCAATATGTCACAAACCACCGGGGGGGTCACTCAGAAATCCCCCGCGCTGGCTACCAGTACGTCACAATCGGGGGGTAACAAGTGGGGGTCACCCCTCCTTTATACCTCCCGACCGACAGACAGAGCACGTGACGCGCTCTCTAGCGCCCCTCTTATAGTCAGGCCAATTATGGAATTGCCCGACAATAAGCAAGGAGGCCGCTATACTACTTATGCCGATTATTGAAGGGTCCCCGGTGAGAGTAGGGTATATATTCCCCCGACCTCCGCGGGCGGAATATATAAAATCTCCCCGAATCTCACTGGCCTCCCCACAATAATCCTTGGCACAAACTCGCTGCCACCAACCGCTTCACGGTAACTATTAGCCGAACACACAGACGTGGGATTCAAGATCGAGATAACAGAACAGCCCAAGATTAATTATATAATTTAATCAGCCTAAAGCACACTAGAAACTGCAATATATACAATAGGGAATCTACAGAATATACATATGTCAGAGTACAGTTACAATCAAAGCATGGGTTACAAACAGGCATACACAGTTCAATCAGTTACCTTGTGCGTCTGGCCACAGGGGGGCACTGTAGGCCAGGTTTCTAGGATCCTTCCCACAGATGTTTCCTACACGTGCCCCCAGCGAAAAGAACACTGGAAAATGGCCGAAGTAGGGTTATCAACCTGGGCAAATCCAGTTCCCCTCCTACCTTCGTGACCTCACAGGGAGCACTGCTCCACCCCTGGCTTGAGTTATGGACAATATCCCAACATGGAATATGGGCCATAACTTTGCCTGGGAGCGTCGTAGGCGGACGCCAATGCTCTCATTGTGACAGTTATGAATTTAGCTACAGAACGAGGGGACTCATGACCTGTCTGCCAGTTCCCCATTGGCTGATATCACGCCTGGGGCATTTCCCAATGTCCTGCTCCCATAAAAAGGGTGTGCCGGCATCGTCCGCATGCAGAGACACCATTTTTATGGTTGCCATATTTATCGGAAATATGGCTTGCGAGATATGAACCATTTTTTTACTGGAGTCGTTCTGTCTGGCTATTCCATAGCCTTGCTAATGAGATACAACTCTTGTTACAGGGTGACGGCAGGGAGTCATCCTGTGTCCATTGTTCCCACACCACCTCATTTCCATATCACAGGACATGGCCATGGAGGTGTAAGTGGAACACTGAGAACAAGAAGGGAGGGGGCACTGCCAGGGAGTGATGAGGGATTATGACTGGAGTCATAATTCATCTTCATATCCCGGGATTTGCCTCACAACTTGTTTATTATTTTTTAATCGGTGAGTATACGGTGGCCAGAGGCCTATGGGGGAGCATTAAATGGTATGGGGGCTGCATAATAGAATATGAAGGACTATGGGACTGTGTTATAAAACATGGAAGACTATGGGGCTGCATTAAATGGTATGGGGGCTGCATAATATAATATAGAAGACTATGGCGCCGCATTATAAAACATGGAGGACTATGGGGTGCATTAAATGGTATGGGGGCTGCATAACATAATATGAAGGACTATGGGGCTGCATTATAAAACATGGAGGACTATGGGGGTGCATTAAATGGTATGCGGGCTGCATAACACAATATGAAGTACACCTTATACATGTACTGACTATGGGGGTTCATTATAATACATGGAGGCCTATTGGGTGCATTAACTGGTATGGGGGCAGCATAATATAATATGAAGGACTATGTGGCTGCATTATAAACCATGAAGGACTATGGGGCTGCATTATAATATATGGAGACCTATGGGTGTGCATTAAACAGTATATCGGCTGCATAATACAATATGAAGGACTATGGGGGCTGCATTATAATATATGAAGGGTTATGTGGGACCCATTATACTATATGGAAGGCTATGTTTGGGCTAATTTAGTATTTGGAGAGCTATATACGAGGGGCGACAAAGATAAAAGCATTGGATGGGAAAGTTATGTGCTGAGGTAAAGAGGCTCTTTCCCATGCTCTGCTATACATCTTTCTTTCACCACCCAACTTTCCCATGCTCTGATATCATGGGAAAGTTGGGTGCTAAGGGGATAAGATGTATATCAGAGCATGAGAAAGCCGCGTGCTGAGGGAAAGAGGTATAGCAGAGCATGTGGAAGGTGCGTGCTGAAGACAAGATGGATATCAGAACATAGGAAAGCTGGGTGCTGATAGAAAGAGGGATTTCAGATCATGGGAAACTTGAGTGCTGAAGGAAGGAGCCAACTGTCAGCGACACTATTATGTACACCGACGTCATTATCGACGTCATTATCCCGTACCCCGAGTGTCGGTTTACAGTTGGGGAGGGGGTGGGGCCTGGTCCAAACTTTGCACTGGGGCCCATCAAACTCTAGTTACGCCATGGCTATAAATATTGACCTACCAGGACAGGAGGCTGAATGGATCACCTGTGATTTTTGTCCTGATGGAGAGTTATCTCAGAAACGGGTTGACAAATAAAGATCACCATTCCTACTATCCGAGATTGATGATACTTTCACAGTAGCAAGGCCATCACCAATTCATCCCCCTGTCCTAGTAGCTACAATAGGGATGCTGTGGCAGACATGTTTTGTGTGCATAGTAGTTGTGACTCTCACAACTACATGAGGTGAGCCTTTTAAATCCAATTGGATTTGCCTTTATACCACGCTTTTTTGTCTTTTCCAGCTATAAAATGTTGACCTAAGCATAGTCTATACAAAGTGGCACAGACACGAAGCATGATTTTGCAGCTGTTCTATCAAGTATCTTAGACATCAGAACTTTCGCAAATGTTCTCATAATCAGAGAGACATGGATTAAATCTAATGTATTAAGACATTCCTGGGCTCCAATGTCCAATGCAAAATCTGTAACAGAGCCCCCAAAATGCCACACACACTTTAGAGTACTTGTCTGAATTAGTGAACAGCAATATTTTGGGCAACTTAAGCTTCGGGAGGTGCAACCGGAACCTCTGTGGTAGCTTCAGCAATATCTCTGTAATGAAGGGATACAATCTTGCATATTGATGTGTAAGTGGTCTAGACATTTACCACAAATTCTACATTACTGTATAGTCATAGTACTCTATAGAAAGTCTGTGACTAATGCCAAGATTAGGCCGACTGCTTCACTCATCAGAAACCAGTCTCAAATGAAGCCTTGGTCAGAGAAACACCAATGAATCATAACCACACAACATCCCCTTTGAAGTCCAATGAAAAATACACATCAGACTGTCTGTATAATAAATGATTGACAGATGAATAGGGATTAAATTGTACTCTTGATAACCTCAGACCTGTGCATCATGTGATGGAGACAGTAGTCAACAAATGGACAAAATGGTATTGAAAGCTTCATAGGAACATTTGTGGCTTCAGATAGTTACTTTGTACGATGGTGGCACCATTTCAGAACTCAAAACAGATTTTTTGAGATGTCAGATAATCAAAAATCAACTCCTATAATGAATACTAGTCTTTAAACTTGACTACTATACCAATAGAAAGGACGTCTCCCTTTAATCTTGCCCCATCATCTACGTTCCCACGGCTATTTCACCATCTTCTGGCAGGGGTCAAATTTGGCATTAGTGGAAAATTCTGTGCCCATTTAAATACTTTGTCTTCATTTCTTTTGGCCACTTTAAAAGTCAACACAGAAGGTCAAATGGTATAAGTATCATTACATACTCAAATTAACCTTAGGCCTTTATAGACTGTGGCTCCTTTACTCTGCAAGAGACATTGCTTTTCCTTGTTGTGATAGAGGTCCATCATATTTTTCCCTTGAAAACTCGTTTAGATGGCAGTACTTATACTGAAAGCACAGGAAGTCGGATTTGAGAAAGAAAATCTGTTTTTTAACTTAGAATTCTTTGAACTTACATTTTTTCTTAAGGCTGCATATCTCATTGTGATTCTGAAGTTTCACGGCTTCATGGAAGACTAAACTACGCACATGAGTAGGCTCTGATTACTTTGTAAATCCTTTTTCCGTTCTGTATGCGGAGTCCATAGCATTAATTTCTACACTCAAATAGCAGAAGATATTTCAGGCTCTGTTTCTGTTCACATTTGTGTTAGAAGCTATCAGCCTACATAGGAAATTTCATCAGATTTAGCGGGACAAATATCACCCCATGCTGTGTTATTATTCACATCACAACGAGAGACACCCAATGCACTGGCGGACACAAGGCCTCTGTGCTAGAACAGTTTGTGGGCCCTTTACAGTCTAATAGCTTAACATAAAGCACTATTATACCTGCTTTGGTGGTAGAAGTGGGCCGCCTTACCTCTTGGGCCACTGTGTGGCCACACAGGTGGCACCAACATGTCTGCCCCTAACCCAATGGACCCTATGATAAAACATTACGATCCATCAAATATGGGAGGTTTTAGTCGTACGACAAATCTGCCAGTATGTTGTGCCAAATCTGTTGTATGGCAGATAAAACTGGTATGTGACAAACAAGTGTGGAAAGTACTTTGGATAAACGCATGGATGTAACAGTGGAGAAAGACACAAATGGGAAGGGATTTGATGTCACATAAGAAATGGGTGATAGGTGATGTGGCATTCATAACTTGAGCTGTCTTAAAATGGGCCTGATAAATGCAGACCACCAGAAGAGAATGTACATAAGAAATAATCTATATAGACAAAGTATAGTCCAAAAACTTCAAAAGTTTTTGAAGTTCTGAATAGTTATAAGGTTATTCCGAAAAACACAAGGTATTGGCGGCTGATAAGAGAGTGAATAACTTACCGATCGCTAGGGGTTGAACAGCTAGGAGGCCCAGTGATCCGCACATCAGGTCTTGTAGCACTGTCTCGAATGGAGCAGATGTGGCATACTCTGCTTATACACCATTCATTGACAATAAAACTATAGAAAGCCGAGAATAGCGCTTAGCATACCCCGGCATAGCCATAGACAAGGAATGGAGAAGTTGGTGAGAATGTGCACCTATGAACCATTCTGATGGGGCTGAAGACCCCTTCTAGTGGTTCCAAAACATCAAACTCCTGATCGCTGGGGATACCAGGGGCTTTCACTGCCAACAGTCAGCAAGTTGTACTTGCTGTTGATAGAGGATAACTTGTGTTTTGGGTTATAATCCTTTAATTGTTAAACCTCAGGTTAAACAAGATGGGAAGGAGAAAGCTAGAAAGGAATGTGACAGATGAGAAATAAGAGCTACGTATATAATGCAAAAATGACCTGAATTTTACTATACATAGATGGAAGATAACAGGTTTTTACTCTTGAGGATAGTAAGCGTGAAATACATAAAGATTAGACCAACTTTGAGATTGGGTATATGTTACTGAAAACCCAGTGATGCATTTATGATGCATTTAAATGCGTTGTTTGAGGATCCTATCTTCAAGAACGTACCACTCCCCTTCCTCCCAGCTTCCTGCCTTCCAAGGAAATGGTGTTTTCTCGATGTTTGACACTTCAGGCCTGCGCTACAACTGTGCGACATCAAGGTGCAGCACAGTGACTTTGTCGTTAGCACTCTTAAGAGTGCTGTACACGAGACGAGCCATCGTGCGATGCATCGTCGGGGTCACGGTTTTCGTGACGCACATACGGCATTGTACACGATGTCGTCTCGTGTGACACCTCCTAGCGACACAGTATCGCTCACAAATCGTGAGTCGTGTACTCGTCGCTAGGTTTCATAAAATTGTTCAATTAAAATGGCGCCAGTTGTTCATTGTTTCCATGGCATCACACGTTGCTCCATGTGACACCACGGGAACGATGAACACAGCTTACCTGCGTCCCGCGGCACCCGCCGGCTATGTGGAAGGAAGGAGGTGAGCGGGATGTTAACATCCTGCTCATCTCCGTCCCTCCGCTTCTATTATCCGGCTGCCGTTTGACGTCGCTGTGACGCCGAACGTCCCTCCCACTTCAGGAAATGGACGTTCGTCGCCCACAGAGAGGTCGTCCAGAAAGTAAGTGCGTGTGACGGGGGTTAAACGAGTTTGTGCGCCATGGGCAGCGATTTGCCCGTGACGCAAAAACGACGGGGGCGGGCATGATCGCTCGTGCTATCGCACGATAGATCGACTCGTGTAAAGCAGGCTTAACTTTGCAGTTCTTTAGTCCTGGATTCAAATTCCCCCAGGACGACATCTGCAAGGAGTTTGTATGTTCTTCCAATGTTTGTGTGGGTTTTCATCCTCACTCTAAAGACACTGATAGGGAATTTATATTGTGAGCCCAAATGGGGATAGTTATATTAAAGAGATTGTCCACTACTTTTACATTGATGGCCTATCCTTAAAGCCTGCTTTACACGTTACAATTAATCGTGCGATCGCATTTGCGATTGCACCCGCCCCCATCGTTTGTGCGGCACGGGCAATTTGTTGCCCGTGTCGCACAATGATGTAACCCCCCGTCACACGTACTTACCTCCCGAACGACCTCACTGTGGGTGGCGAACATCCACTTCCTGAAGGGGGAGGGACGTTCGGAGTCACAACGACGTCACACAGTGGCCGCCCAATAGAAGCGGAGCGGCGGAGATGAGCGGGACATAAACATCCTGCCCACCTCCTTCCTTCCACGTTGGCGGCGGCCGCAGGTAAGCTGCAGTTCATCGTTCCTGTGGTGTCACACGGAGCGATGTGTGCTGCCTTGGGTACATTGAACAACCAGACGTTCGATTTTTAGAAAATGAGCGACGTGTCAACGATGAACGAGAAGGTGAGTATTTCTGCTCATTCATAGCTGTCACACGCTACGATATCACTAACGATGCCGAATGTGCGTCACCTACGACGTGACCTCGCCGACATCTCGTTAGATACATCATAGCGTGTAAAGCCCGCTTAAGGCCCCGTCACACACGAGATCACTAACGAGATCATTGCTGCGTCACCGTTTCTGTGACGCAGCAGCAATCTCGTTATGTGTGACACCTACCAACGATCAGGCCCCTGCTGTGAGATCGCTAGTCGTTGCTGAATGGTTGGGACCATTTTCTTCAAAGGTGATGTCCTGCTGGGCAGGACGCATCGCTGTGTTTGACGCCTACCAACGACCTCCTAACACAGTCACCACGCCCGCCGAGATCATTATACAGGTTGCTGATCGTTACTGCGTCGTTGGTAAGATCTGACTGTGTGACATCTCACCAGCGACCTCCCAGCGACTTACCAGCGATCCTTATCAGGTCACATCGTTTTCGGGATCGCTGGTAAGTCGTTAAATGTGACGGGGGCTTTAGGATAGATCATCAATATCCGACACCCGGCACCCCTACCGATTAGCTGTTCTCGGTGACAGCTGCGGTAGCAGGCGGCTGGAAATGCTCAGTTCCGAAGCTGTCCCATCTTGTGATAGTGGCCGTGGCCGGTTACTGCACATCCGCCTACCATTCAAATCAATATACTGTATAACTTTTATAGTATGCTCCAAATTTTGTATGTGCTTTTCTTTTGGTTGGACATATTATCATGGTCTGACTGTCTGAGTTTTGATACAAACGCCAGTCAAAAATATAGACGAGGGTGGGGGAACGAAAATTATTAACTTTAAATTAATGTCATACTATAAGCATTCACATATGAATGCATTCTGGAATTCTCTATAAGACGCCCAGTACAATGGGTGGATTAATGTGACAGATAATTCATTCCAACAACAAAAAAAAAAACCTAAAAAGTGAATTTGTAGCAGCGTACATTCCACAGAATTCATTTCAGATCCAGAAAGCATTGCTAGATTTGCTGCTGCATTTTTCTACTACTGCAAATTGTTGTGAGGAGGTTGTGGGGGGGGGTTGCCGGAGAGAAAGAGCTGGGAGGGACAGGAGTACACAATAGCAGCCTTGTACTGAAGGAGGAGGCCGCGAGAACTCTTCTCACCCCTTCACTGTAAACTTCTTTGCTTGGCTCATGAGAATCTCTTTTAAAGCAATGCACCATATTTTTTTACAATGTGGTGGCTTGAGATGTTATATATGTATAATATTGCTGCAATACACTAAGAGACGGTATAATTATCATTACCAATAATTCTGTGCTTATGGGGCACAGCCTCTTAAACTTCCGATGATATGCAAACACGAAACCAATCGGTGGTTGTTTAACATTGGGTCTACATTATATAATCAATGTCGTTAAAAGCCCGCTTTATACGCTGCAATGTATCTTACAATGTGTCGGCGGGGTCACGTCTTAAGTGACGCACATCCGGCATCGTAAGGTACATTGGAGTGTGTGACAGGTACGTGCGATTGTGATTGAACGTTAAAACGTTCATCGCATACACATCGTACCTTTCTCTAGAATTGCACGTCAGATTGTTCATCGTACCCTGGGTAGCACACATTGCAGTGTGTGACACCCCGGGAACGATGAACAGATCTTACCTACGTCCTGCGGCTCCTGGCCCACAATGCGGAAGGAAGGTGTGGGCGGGATGTTTATGTCCCGCTCAGCTCCGCCCCTCCGCTTCTATTGGCCGGCTGCCGCGTGACGTCGATGTGTCGCCGAACGTCCCTCCCACTCCAGGAAGTGGACGTTTGCCGCCCACATCGAGGTCGTATGGACGGGTAAGTACGTGTGACGGGGGTTATTCGTTTGTGCGGCACGTTCAACAAATTGAACGTGCCATACATACGATGGGGGCGTTGCAAATCACATACGATATCGTATGCGAAATTGCAACGTTTTAAAGCAGGCTAAACAACTGCTGATTGACAGTCAATTAGCCAGTAAGGGGTACTTTGCACGCTGCTCCATCGCTAGCCAATTGTACTGATGCCGAGCGCGATAGTCCCCGCCCCCGTCGCACATGCGATATCTTGTGATAGCTGCCGTAGCGAACATTATCGCTAAGGCAGCTTCACACGCACTTACCTGCCCTAAGACGTCGCTCTGGCCGGCAACTCACCTCCTTCCTAAGGGGGCAGGTTGTGCGGCGTCACAGAGACGTCACACGGCAGGCGGCCAATAGAAGCGGAGGGGCGGAGATGAGCGAGACGTAAACATCCCGCCCACCTCCTTCCTTCCTCATTGCAGGCGGGACGCAGGTAAGGAGAAGTTCCTTGCTCCTGCGGCTTTATACACAGCGATGTGTGCTGCCGCAGGAACGAGGAACAACATCGTACCTCTCGTTGCTGCAAAATTATGGAAATGACCGACACTACACAGATCACTGATTTTCGACGCTTTTGCGATCGTTTATCGGTGCTTCTAGGCTTTACATGTTGCAACGTCGTTACCGTGTGCGTCACTTTCGATTTGACCCCGACGATATCGCAGTAGCGATGTCGCAACGTGCATGTCGCAACGTGCAACGTACCCTTTAGAGTCCGCTTGCACGGAACCTAAAGCAATACTACTGTGGATTTGGATTTGTAAACTTTTATAATGTGCTGCCGAGAATGATAATTCGTATGCAAGTTTAAAGAGGGCCTTTCAACAGTTTGAGCATATTAAACTGGCCATGTCATGAAATAGAGCCTGCAGAGTTGAGTAAAATGTAGTTTTTATTTTTTTCATTTTTCTGTTGCGAATATATTAACTTGTAAAGTTTAAAGTTTAAGTTATAATTTATCTTACAGATCAATTGAGTATTACCAGAGATTTGTCTCTGGAGTGTATACTTTATCTCCGGCATGAGATATAGTATACAGCAGGCAGCGTCACGTAGAGGAGAAAGGGATAAAATAATATGCCCTCCCCTTTTCTCTGATGTCGGCAGCTACTGTAGAGATACAGGAGAGCTGAGTTACGTATCATTACAAGTACTTGCATATTTCATCTCACAGCAGTCAGTGTGGGCAGAGGGTGAAAGCAGACAACACAGGGAGAGGAGATTGCATGTGTTTATAATGATACAAAACTCTGCAGCTACTATGTAGAGATACAGCAGAGCTAAGTTATGTATAATTACAAACAATTCCAAATCTCCTCTCATGGCAGTAAGTGTGGGGAAGGGGGAGAGCTCACAGTACAGAGAGATAAGTTCTGGATATATTTGTAATGATACATAACTCAACTCTGCTGTATTTCTACAGAATAGCTGCAGAGATCAGTGAATAGAGGAGAGCATGTTCTCTTCTCACCTGCATGATGCTGTGTCAACCTCATCCAAGAGCCGATGGTCATAGGGTGAGGTGATTAGTCTTTCGTTCGGTGATTAGCAGCTTGCTTAAACTGGCCAATTATCAGGAAAGCATGTTCCTGATAATCGGTGAAGTTAAATGCATTCTAAATGAGATGCTTTGTTTCTTGAAATGTAGGAGGTGTGGGAGAAGAGGGATAAATGTATTTAAAACTGTGCTTTTGATGTGGATACTAATAAGTCATAAATTTAAATCTGTAAGGTTTCACATGCTGAAATACCTACTGACTGCTAAAACGAGAGAGCAGAATCGCTTAGCAGTGACTGAATAGCATACTCTGTAGATGTCCTCTCCATCAGAACCTGTCAGTAGGATTTAGTACTATAGAATAAAGCCTGGCAATAATGGCAATTTGATGCTAATTAAATGGATACCTGCAGTGAAGGACTCCGATCTGTGGTTGTTGGGTAATCATTTTGTAAAGTTTTCATCTAATGACGTCTTCTGTGCATTGGTGTGCATTGAGGCGGGACTTATGCGGGCTTCACACGGTACGATCTATCGTGCGATTGCACGAGCGATCGTACCCGCACCCGTTGTTTTTGTGCGTCACGGGCAATTAGTTGCCCGTGGCGCACAAAGTCGTTAAACCCCCATCACACGTACTTACCTGCTGAGCGACCTCGCTGTGGGCGGCGAACATCCACTTCCTGAAGGGGGAGGGATGTTCGGCGTCACAGCGATGTCACACAGCAGCTGGCCAATAGAAGCAGAGGGGCGGAGATGAGCGGGACATAAACATCCCGCCCACCTCCTTCCTTCCGCATAGCTGGCGGGAGCCACGGGACGCAGGTAAGCTGTGTTCATCGTTCCCAGGGTGTCACACGGAGCGATGTGTGCTGCCCCGGGTACGATGAACAACCGGCGCTATTAAAAATAAACAATTTTTTAAAAATAAGCGACAAGTACACGACTCACGATTTGTGAGCGATTCTGCGTCGCTTGGAGGTGTCACACGAAACGACGTCACAAGTGATGCCGGATGTGCGTCACAAAAACCATGACCCCGTCACGAAAACCATGACCCCGACGATGCATCGCGCGATAGCTCGTCTCGTGTGACGCCCGCATTAGGATCTTCTTCTACTTCCCTGGTCCTCTACCTGCCTCCTCTGTTTCTTTTACAGGTCACTTATTATTGAAATTCAACGCTGCCGCCATCATTACAGTAGCAATTGTGTGCTCAGTTTGATTCTATGGCTGGTCTGCAGGTCTTCAACAAAATGTTGCCAGAGGCAGCGCTCGAGCAGATTGAGATTTAAGTTCAATGACCCCTTCATTAAGCCAAAAACTTGATCTGCGCCTATGTCGCCTCTGGCAACATTTTATTGAAGACTGTGCAGTGTGATTCTACAGACTGTCTTCAATAAAATGGCGCAGAAGACTGCACAGGTGCAGATAGAGATTTCGGCTTAATTAAGTTAAAATCTTGATCTGTGCATACGCCGCCTTCTGCTTCATTTTATTGAAGACCTGCAGATTGGCTGCAGAATCACACTGAGCATGCGCCGCCCACTGCAATGATGGCGGCAAGGAATTTCAAAAGGGAGGCAGGTCACTCAGTAATCAGTGACCTGTATAAGAAACACAGGAGGCAGGCAGAGGGGCAGAGAAGCAGAGAACCCTACCCCAAATCCTGCCCCGAAACATACCAAGCACAGAAGATATCATTAGATGAACATTTTTCAGGATGATTATTCAACAACCACAGATCTGATTCTTTCTCTGCAGGTATCCATTTAACCACCATCACAGCGCTTTTATAGCCTTGGCTTTACTTTATAGTGCTAAATCCTGCAAATAGGTTCTCTTTGTAAGAGAGCAACACTTAGCCTCCGTATTACCGATCATGAGAGGCTTCCTAATCAAACACCAATTAATCACAACTTATTTCTTTATGAAGATTTCTCAAAGTACCGTTACTCTACACAAAGTGGTAGAGGCTATTACAGATAACAATTTTATAATACCTCCTGTTTCCAATGTTAACTCTATGAATCTATGTACAAGCAAAATATAAAGTGTATCCAAAAACCACAGTTGTAGCTAAGCTTTCCTACATACAGGGTGTTACGCTCCTCCCCGGTTCGTCGCACTCGAGCGTGTGAGTGAACATGGTCCCATTGGACCACAGGAGGAGCTGGGCTTACCTTGACGTGGGAGGTGTGTAACTAAGCGCCTTCTGGGTATTCACCAGAGCGCCTGATGGTAAGGTTGGGCAGTGTCAAAGATATTTATGGTAGCTGAGTGGAGCTGGATGATAACAAGACAGGAATGGAGCCACAGACAGGACGAGTACTAGGACTCAGGGCAGACACAGGAACACAGACAGGACTGGAACAGATAAGCTGGAAGGACACAGGAGACACCAAACTGTAGATACACCAGACTCTGGATACACCAGTCTGTGAATATGCCAGACCTTGGATATGCCGGACCCTGGATACACCGGAAGGAGGATACGTCGGATTCTGGCAGGAAACTGGACTCAGGTCGGACACCAGAACACAGATACAGATACGGATACAGGAACACAGGCTGGACGGGTCCAGGAACATGGACAGGTCAAGTACAGGAACAAAGGCTGAACAGGTTCAGGAGCATGAAGAGGTAAAGTACAGGAACACAGGCTGGACGGGTCCAGGAAGAAGCACAGGTAAGGAATAGCAACAAAGGCTGGATGGATCAAGAAACATGGACACGTCAGGTACAGGAACACAGCAGGAACACAGCAGGAACAGAACTGATTACAGGCAAGACTCATGCTGGATGCAAGCATACCGGAGCAACAAGCCCTACTCCAAAAATAATCCCTAGTTACAGGTAATAAAAAAAGTCAATTTAAAGTGTCCAAGCAGCTATACATGTAAAAAGGTAAAATCTATTGGCAATAGACTGTAGCAGGACAGATTGACACTTCACTCTAAGGAAATCAGACACCCCCAAAAGAATATCACTCAAAAGACCCCACGAGGCCTAAAACAATAAAGGTTGGCAAGAGCCTGGCTTTCATGCACCGATCGGGTAGTCCCAGTCAACTCTCGAACCCATTATATTAGAGCGTTGAGACTGCTTCTGTTCACCAGGGGGAGCCAACCATTACACTTGGCTGCAGTGGAACGTGGAAGAATGCAACTGAAAGGCCAAGGGACCTGACGACACGTAACGTGCCTGTGACATAAGTGATGCCAGCAGGACAACTCAATCTGTGTGTGAGAGCCTTCCACTTGCCAACACTTATTGTTTTACGTCTTGTGGGGTCTTTAGAGTGTGATTCTTTTGGGCGTGTCTGCTTTTCTTGGTGAAGGATCTATCCACCATATAATATGGTACTGTACTGTATATAAACAGATCAACAAGAAATATACCGTACTAGTATTTTGAGCCCCCAGACAACATGAGTGCAAAAAAAAGAGATATTCTGTCGAGTACAAGGAAGGAATCGTGGATGACTCTCAGGACAAAAAATCTTACTGCTTTCTGCAAAGAGAAGGTGTTGGATATCCAAATGGTTAAAATATGGCAAGCAAACAACGATAACTTCAGACACGTTACAAGGCAGATGCCAAGAAGTGCAAGTGTGGATCGGGTCGGCAACACATATTTTCTGAGCTGGAAGACGTGATCTGTGATTGGGGTGCTGACAGGATAGCAAAGGCTTTGGTCACAACTATATTTGAATAAATGTTGATTTATTTTTTTTTGTTCAAGAATAAAGGTAGATTGTTGTTCATGGAAAAATAAGACATTCCCTCCCCTAACACATCTTTTGGTGCAAAAACAAAATAATATAAGACCCTGTCTTATTTTCGGGAAAACACGGTACAAGTGAGACTACATTAAGAGCAGAATCTATCAATAGTCAAACTGGAGCCAATGTTGTCATGCAGTGGACGAATGAGCATATTGAATTCATAACTTTATCATGTTAAGAGAATGGCAAAAAAAAATAAAAAAAAACAAAATAAACAATACACTTTTTTCTGGATTTGTTAACTATTGAATACACCTACCCAAATAATGTCATCAACTGCTAAATGCTTCAAATGTCCCAATTTGCCTTTCCTTTGCTGTTTTCGGGAATAGAAATATATTTTGATTTGAAAAGTTAGTTCTTGTTACTGTTCCTTTCAAAGCCGACACTATAACACCCCCCTGCCTTTTGCTTCAGACATCAGAATTTGGTTGGCACACTTGAATGGATGGCAATATGCCACACAGTGTCTGCGCAAGTGGCTGCCCTGGGGACACAGAAAAGTGTACAGCCAAATCCAGACCACCACTAAAATGTGAGTCTTTATCTCCATCTATTACCATGGAGACAGCAAAAAGTTATCAGTGAAAGCCTCAACGAAAATATAGAAATGCGAAAAGTCTATAGACGTGTAAGTATACTAAAAACAATCAAAAGAGAATGCATAGATGCTGATGCACATAAACTGATTATTGAGGGTTACATTACAATTTCAATGTTAAACTGCCTTGATTTTGGTAGGGCTAGCTGTGGAGACACGGGGCTCAGTGGGTGCTGTCGTCCGCTAAGACCCGACGCCTTTAGAAAGACAGAGTGGCTCAGGGCTCATCCCAACTGAATGCCGGCCTCCTTAACCGTGGGCGGAACACTACTCAGACAACACAGGGTGAGGGAACCACAATAATTAGACTTTATTGGATCCCCAAACAATGAGCGGCACATAACACATAACCAGCAAAACACACAAATGTAACAGGCAACAGAGTCTTACCCTTCCGCTGGCTCACCAGGGATTTAGAATGTCCATGCCTCAGAGGTTCCAGGGTTATTTACTCCAATCCAGCAGCACCCCACTTTTGGCGGGCACCCACCGAGAAAGGAATAATGCCAGATTTAGGAAGCTGTCTGAGGTCTGCAAAGTCTGTAACAGGTGACTGAACTGTCCCAACCTGAGTGTCCTCCTTAGGTAGTCCTGGTATGATGATTCAATCCTGGCAGCCGGAGTCGAAATCCCTAGGCTGTGGATATGGTCTCCAACCGGAACCGCAGTCCCTAGATTGAAGCCATAAGATATCCTGATCCTCTAGTCTGCTCCTAAGAGCTTAGACTGGATCCATCAGCATCCATCAACAACAACCTGGTGGCTTAAAGAAATCCCTTTTATAGCCACAGCCTTCCACTTGGATACACTGTGTCCTCATCGATTGGTTGGAAAAGATCGCCTCTCCCATTGGATGAATCTCAAGCTGCATGGACAATGTTCATCCAAATGATGTCTACAGAAAGACTGAGGGTATACATGTAGTCTGAAATGCACAGACTAGATAATGGCTACTAAGGTAATCACATTAGCAATACACAACTACAATACAATGATTACTGGAAGAGTCTGGAGAAACAATACATCTGGCTTTCAGTGGCCAACACAATTATATGAGTCAACAAGAGTCTTGTAAAAACAATGAGGGACTTATCCCCCGTCTATAAACAATCTATCATCCTGTCTGGCTGAATTTTTAGAAACTTTAACCCATGAGAGGCATTGGGTGTCCATGTCGTCACACTAGCCAACCATCTAATGTCTATAGAGGCCTCCTGATTCTCACCCAATGGCAGATGTCAAGGGATCATGTGGATCAGGCAGTTGGATTTCCACTCCCAATCCTGTTCTTCTTAGGTAAATAAGGCTGCTTTCACACATCCGGTTTTTCCTGTGCGGCACAATCCGGCGCTTTGCAGAAAAAACGCAACCGTTTTTTTTTTGCCGCCGGTTGCGTTTTTTTTGCATAGACTTACATTAGCACCGTATTGTGCCACATGGGCTTGCGTTCCGTCCGTTTTTTGCCACATACGGCACATTTAGCCGATGCGGCGGCCGGATGGAACGTTGCCTGGCATGTTTTTTTGTCTGGCAAAAAAAAACCACATGCGGCGCGATTTGCAATGCATGCCTATGGACGCCGCATGCAGCGTCCTGCGGCAAACACTGCATCCGGCCACCGCATGCGTTTTTTTCCACTGTGCATGCTCAGTAGCCTGCCGCAAGCGGCAAAAAACGGACGGGCCACATGTAAAAAACTTATGCAAAGGATGCGGTTTTTGTCGCCGCATCCGTTGCATAGGTTTTAGAGCCGGATTGGCCGGCTCTGCTAAAACCGGAGGTGTGAAAGCAGCCTAAGGCCTTGTGCGCACTAGGCGTTTTTGCCGCGTTTTTAGCGGCGTTTTTTACCGCGTTTTTGTGCTGTAAACGCAGTGACATTGCTTCCCCAGCAATGTCTATGGGTTTTCAGAAGTGCTGTCCTCACACAGCGTTTTTTTGTAGCTGCGTTTTTGTGGTGACCACAAAAATGCAGCATGTCAATTATTTCTGCGTTTTTCACTGCGTTTTTCACCCATTGAGTTCAATGAGATGTTCAACAACGCAATGAAAAACGCATATAGCTGCGTTTCTATGACTAAAAACGCAGCTATAAACGCAATGGGTGGGCAGTACAGTGACGTGTACAGGAAGAGGATTCCTTCTGTTGGTAAACACAGAAGCATGAATCCTCCTGGTACCGTCACCGCTGCCTCCACCTCCCGTCCTGTGCATGTCAGCTCCGTGCGGCGCCATGTCTGGGCGGGAGGTGGAGGCAGCGGCGAAAACCAAAGTGAACAGTAGAAAAAAAAAAAATGTCATATATACTCACCTGTCTGCAGTGTCCCGGTGCCATGCCCGCTCCCAGCCCCTGTCTCGGTACCGCCGCTCTGGCTGTGTGCAGTCTCCCCGGGGCAGGACCTTGCTTGCAGGACCTGGCGGTGGATCACCTGATGCAGTCACCTGACGCATCAGCTGATCGTAGTCTCGCCGGCTTTTTCGCGCCCGGCCGGCTATCAGCTGATCCTGCCGTCAGGGGACTTCATCAGCTGATTACCGGCAGCTGCTGCAGCGATCGGACGGGATCAGACTCCTGTCCAATCGATCGCTCCAGGAGCTGCCGGTAATCAGCACAGCACATAAGTGAGTATTATTATTTTTTTTTTGCACTGATGCATCTGCTGATTGTATAATCGGCTTTTATACAATCAGCTGATGTGTGATGGGATTCAGGCACTTGATCCTGACACATCATCTGATCACTTTGCCTTCCAGCAAACCGATCAGATGATATTGGATCCGGATTGGACGGCGCGGGACCCTGACCCAGGATTACTGCGGAGGGGGGTTTATTTCAATAAAGATGGAGTCACTAATTGTGTTGTGTTTTTATTTCTAATAAAAATATTTTTCTGTGCGTTGTGGTTTTTTTTTATCATTACTAGAAATTCATGGTGGCCATGTCTAATATTGGCGTGACACCATGAATTTCGGGCTTAGGGCCAGCTGATAATATACAGCTAGCCCTAACTCCATTATTACCTAGCTAGCCACCCGGCATCAGGGCAGCTAGAAGAGTTGGATACAGCGCCAGAAGATGGCGCTTCTATGAAAGCGCCATTTTCTGGGGTAGCTGCGGACTGCAATTCGCAGTGGGGGTGCCCAGAAAGCTTGGGCACCCTTCACTGTGGATTCCAATCCCCAGCTGCCTAGTTGTACCCGGCTGGACTCAAAAATTAGGCGAAGCTCACGTCTTTTTTTTTTTTTTAATTATTTCATGAAATTCATGAAATAATTAAAAAAAAAGGGCTTCTCTATATTTTTGGTTCCCAGCCGGGTACAAATAGGCAGCTGGGGGTTGGGGGCAGCCCGTACCTGCCTGCTGTACCCGGCTAGCATATAAAAATATGGCGAAGCTCACGTCATTTTTTTTTTTTAATTATTTCATGAAATTTATGAAATAAAAAAAAAGGGCTTCTCTATATTTTTGGTTCCCAGCCGGGTACAAAAATGCAGCTGGGGGTTGGGGGCAGCCCGTACCTGCCTGTTGTACCCGGCTAGCATACAAAAATATGGCGAAGCCCATGTCATTTTTTTTTTCTTTTTGGGCAAAAAACTGCATACAGTCCTGGATGGAGGATGCTGAGCCTTGTAGTTCTGCAGCTGCTGTCTGCTCTCCTGCATACACTAGTGAATGGAGGATGCTGAGCCTTGTAGTTCTCCAGCTGCTGTCTGCTCTCCTGCATACACTAGTTCTGCAGCTGTCTGTCTGCTCTCCTGCTTACAATGAACATTTTGAAGAAGGAAATGACATCAGACCTTTTTTTTTTTTTTTTCATCAACAATCTTTAATGGCATTGTGCACTGATTAAAAACGCAGTGAGCAAAAACGCAGCAAAAAACGCACCAAATCGCGGCAAAAACGCATGCGTTTTTGTCGCGTTTTTTAGCCGCGGGTGCGTTTTTTCAGACAAAAATGCACATAAAAACGCAGCGTGAAAAAAACGCCTAGTGCGCACATACCCTAAGCCATCACAGGAGGAGTTTGTCAGTAGTGTACTCCCCACTTTTTACACTGGAAACAAACACACTTGGCAGAGCCAGGATATACTAGCCAGCCTTAAATTCACTGAAAAAATGTGCCCAAATTTGTAGTACTCTGTATTAATCTTGCCTTCTCTTAACATCATGTACATATGAAAACTGCTTGTATGTACACTGAAGAGCAAAAGTAATGTCATTTGGAAGATAAGACTTACCATGAAAATAACCATTATTTTTTCAGGATTTTGAGGATGCTCGAAATATAAACCCTACTCCAAAAATAAGCCCTAGTTACAGGTAATGAAAAAGTCAATTTAAATAGGTAAAATCTATTGGCAATAGATATTTTGAACTTTTGACTTTCAAGATGGTTAGCTCGCCATCCTCTACAGCTTCAAACGTGAGACTAGCTTCATTTTATATACAACCATCTTGGCTATCTCATACATAAATTTTAATTGCAACTATTTAGCATATGATTAGTTATATTGTCATGTTACTGCATTGTTACCGTTTTGCTCCTAAAAAACCTAAATTTTAATTTTTATTATTTTGTTAGTATTTTTTAAATCCACCTTTGGCTTTCAACACTGCCTGAATCCTTCTGGGCATGTTCGCGATCATATTCAAGCATGTCTCAACCAAAATCTAATCACAGGTCTCTTCTACATGTTTCCAATGTTGATGCATGTTGTTCGACTCACTTGGGTATGTGTACAGCTTTTTCTTCAACTCTACCACAAGTGTTCAATTTGGTTGACGTCTGGAGACTGTGGGGGTCAATCCAGCTCCTCTATTTCATTGTCATTGAACCATTTCTTCCCTCTTCAATTTTGAAGTATGCTTCTGGTCGTTGTCCTGCTGGAACATTATTTTCTCCTTTTCATACTCATACTACTCAAGTACTCAAATGTATGAAGTAACTCTCTTGTAGGATACTCACATATAGCTCTGCATTAAGATTACCATTGAACCTGATCACGTATCCAACGCCTTAAGGCCGCTTTACACACTGCGATATCGGTACCGATATTGCCAGCGTGCATACCCGCCCCCATCGGTTGTGCGACACGGGCAAATCTCTGCCCGTGTCGCACAACATCGCCCGGACCCGTCACACGGACTTACCTTCCCTGCAACGTCGCTGTGACCGGCGAACCGCCTCCTTTCTAAGGGGACGGTTCGTTCAGCGTCACAGCGACGTCACAGCAGCGTCATCTCCGCCCCTCCTTCCTTCCGCATTGTGGCCGGGAGGCAGGTAAGGAGAGCTTCCTCGTTCCTGCGGTGTCACACGGAGCGATGTGTGCTGCCGCAGGAACGATATTTGAGAATGGACCCCCATGTCACCGATGAGCGATTTTGCACGTTTTTTCGATGATGCAAAATTGCTCATAGGTGACACACGCAGCGGCATCGCTAATGCGGCCGGATGTGCGTCACCAAATCCGTGACCCCAACGAGATCACTTGAGCGATGTCGTAGCGTGTAAAGCCCGCTTTAGGCTCTGAAACAACCTCCATATCATCAAACTTCCTCCACCGAACTTGACAGCTCCTTCAACTTCTTGATTCGTTAGCCCCTTCTTCCTTATTTCTTCCAGACCCATTTGCACCCGTGAGAGCCTAGTCTATTGACTTTCGTTTCATTACTGCAAATCATCCGTTTCCAATCTTCTATTGTCCACTTTTTGCGCAGTTTTGCAAACTCGAACCGACGCTTCTTATTAGAGATGAGCGAACCTTTGGAGGTTCAGCTTGCTTGCAGCAAACGAACCGAACCTCCACTGACCCGAACTTCGCCTGAGGCGGTTCGGAATCACTGTTTGGCAGCTTGTGTCTCTGCCCACATACAACCAGCCATAAGCAGATCACTTCTGGGGGAGGGTGAATGGGCTTTTTCAAAAAAATGTTTGTTACACACAACATCTAATCAGGCTGTTGTTACCCCCAGTGGGAAAACATATTGGGGTACACAAACTTCAATTGGGTGATCTACAGCAGGTCATTCTATTACCAGGTAATTAATCTCTGCCGTTACTGCACGCTGTCACCCACCCAAGTATATTATAGTTACTGGTACTCTCTGGTTAATAGCTAACTGCAGGCTGATTGTGTACTAAGCACGTAGGTCAGTGCGGGAAAAACACACTCCATTAAAGAGGTACTAACCCTTTCCACAATAGTTATTTATTGAGTAGGCAAGAACAAATATAGCACATTATATGTGACACATCTGGATTTATTACTAAAGTGGCTGCCAGGGTGAATATAGGACATGGAAAGACTGACATTTAGGTCGCGGCTACCTCACCTGTCCTCACAATGCCTTCACACTAATAGTATTGTTTACTCACTGGAGCACTGTGCCATGTTGTTATTATGGCAGAATGAAGCTGCTATGAGGAACTGGTACATTAGCGTAACCACCCACGGAGGTTAGGAAGATACCACACATTGATCTATTTTAGCTCATCCGTGTTGCACCTAGCTCATGAAAAGGTCATTACATTCATGAATGTCTAACAAATATGTGATGGTTCAACGGTCAAGCATTGTAGTACTCCCTCCCATTTAGGGATGTAAAACAGAGTTATTTCTGTTGGGGACAAACACCAGAAAAGAATAAAGACTTGTCTACATGCTATAATTATAGTGTTTCCCTGTAAACAGATGTCCTATACCTCTAGAAGACCATGATCTTAAAAAGAATATAATTGCTGTCTCTTGTGACAAACAATGCATTTTCTTAAAGTGCACGAATCACCAGGATTTTTCTACATAACCTAAAGCCAGTGCTATACTGGCACTATCATGCTGATTCTAGACATACCTTTAGTTGTCAGCTAGGATGTATAGGTTTTGAAATCCAAACAAGTACAGTTTGTAAAATCAGCAGCTTTTTCAATGGCAGCAGCTGCCAATCAGCTGATAACTGAAGTTGGTATTCATAGTGATTGCCTGTCTGTCTGTCCTCCTCCAATCTGTTATTTATGCTAGTTCTATGATAGAATCGTTTTACTAAGTGGCTAGAAGGACCTGTGC
The DNA here is from genome assembly GCF_048569485.1 of Anomaloglossus baeobatrachus. Lineage (NCBI taxonomy): Eukaryota > Metazoa > Chordata > Amphibia > Anura > Aromobatidae > Anomaloglossus > Anomaloglossus baeobatrachus. The sequence goes on along the minus strand of NC_134357.1, from coordinate 392,232,428 downwards.
TGATGTCATACACATGTGACCAAAAGGGGCAGGGCCTCAGCCAAGAGGGAAAAAAAATGTTGCTTCCTCGTATCAGCTATGTTGGCTGAGGTACCGCCCCTTCTGGTCACATGGGTATGACCTCATCACAGATCCTTCTAGCCACTTAGTAAAATGATTCTATAACAGAATTAGTATAAATAACAGATAGGGTTAGGATGGACAGGCATTGGGTCGGGAGTCACTTTCAAAACCCACCCCAGCTATCAGCTGATTGATAGCTGCTGCCACTCAAAAAGCTGCTCATTTTACAAACTTTACTTGCTTGTGTTTCAAAACCTATACATCCTAGCTGACCACTAAAGGTATGTATAGAATCAGCATAATAGTCCCAGTATAGCACTAGCTTTAGGTTATATAGAAAAATCCTGGTGATTGGTACGCTTTAAGCAGGAAAGCACCAAGACAGGCTGTAAAGGAGTAGAGAAATATGGCTGCTCTTTTTCACACACAGCACCACATCTGTTCATGAGTTGTGTCTGATATTGTAGCTCCAGTTGAGATACTGAAAACAATATGTCTGTAGAGTACCGTTGTTTTGGGAAGAAAGGAACTCATTTTTCCTATTCCCTCAACCAAGAAGTAAAGTAAGGTTCTGATCACCTATCCTTTCTGAAATCCACTTGTCTGTTCGGTTTTAGGAACAGAAACGTAGAAAGTGATTTGTTGCATCAGTCATGCCGGCAGAAGCAGGCTTGAGAAGAAGAAGGCTCCACTTTATTATGGACTCTGTGCCGGTTACCTTTTTTAGAACAAAAGAAAATGTTCTATGGAATGTTTTTTTCATCATAAAAAATGGACACCAAACAGACCCCATAATAATTGGGCCCCTCTGGCACATTTGCATAACTGATGTGTCGCGGGCGGCGGGGCGCTGCACTCGCTAACGCTCGGGACCCGGCGCTGCTGCTGCTGCTCGGTGGCTCGAGCGGTGGGCCGGATCCGGGGACTCGAGCGGCGTTCCTCGCCCGTGAGTGAAAGGGGGTGGTTTGGTTTGGGGATTTGGTCCGTGACGCCACCCACGGGTTGTGGTGAAGGTGAGCACCACCGCTGCTGATGACGGGGATCCCGGGAGCGATGGTGTCACGCTCCCCGGGTCCCCTGCCTTGCTTCCCGGCTCCCCTGCCTCGCTCCCCGGCTCACCTGCCACGCTCCGCGGCTTCCCTGCCTCGCTCCCCGGCTCCTCTGTCAGGCGTCCCCCGCTCCACAGCCTCCAGCCCCCATCACCTGCGGTCCCCAGGCGGCTCGGTCCCCGCTCCCGGCGCCCGTCGGCAGCTCTGCTCCAGGCCGGCTCCCCTGCCTCCTGTTCACCGCTCCCTGCCCTGGCTTCTGGCACCCGGGCCTCGCGCATGCGCATTAGGGCGCGCGCGCGGTCATTGCCCCTTTCTTAAAGGGCCAGTGTCCTCCAACAGGATATTGAAGGATCAGGTACTGGGTATATAGGGGGATCCTTTCCAAGTGGGCGGGGCCTGTTCTTCGTGTTTTCTAAGCTAGGAGTCAGGTCTCCTTGTGTCTGTGATATACTCACCTATCTCTCTCGTAGAGCCGCTCCTGCCTCGCCAACCGGTCCTGACGATACCCGAACCCCGAACGGTGACGGCCTGCCATCCCGTCAGTTCCTGCCATCTCCGATCCCTGTGGTGACCCGTCTTCTCGCTCCATTGGTTCCGGACTCTGCCTGACGACATCTCGGCCTCCGAACCTGAGCTCCGTCACCCGGACTACCATCAGAGACCCCGTGGTCCCAGGGACTTCTTTTCTCCACTCCTCTAACCGGACTGTCCTGCTAGTGCTCCGGCTACCGGGCACCTTGCCCTCGGTGAGGTGTTCAGCCCAGTGGATCCACCTCCTGGGTCTGCCCGTCCACCTGGCCCTAACAGATGGTAGGGAGCAGCAGGGATGTTGTTTCCCCCCTCCGTGGGTAGGGGTTGATGGTCCCGGGGCCTGGTGTTGTGACAGGGAGGCAGGGTTGGCGGGGTGCAGGGTCGCAGGGACAGCGCAGCGAGGTGCCAGATGGCACTGGTGTACTCACTCAGCAACAGATGCACACAAAGTCTCTGGTAAACCAAACGGCTGGATGAACGGGTCCCGCAGCGGCTGCTGTGGCTTCTCCCGGACAGTTGGCAGTGGCTGTCTTTCCCTGCACCTTTATGTATGTTAGCTCCGATGGCTTCCCACCGGTAACCCGCTCCCCAGCGTATATGTGCCAGAGGAGCCCTTTTGCCCGCAGGCTCTGGCCCTTTGGAGCTCCAAGCCTGGTCGGGGTCCGCAGGCCCTGCCTGTGTGTGCTGGCTTCACTTCGCTCCCCGGTTCGGTACCGGCGGGCCACCGCCCGACCCCGGGCCTACAGTTCCGCGTTGATTTGCCTCTCATGCAGACGGCTACCACCATCTGCCAACCTTGCTGTCAGTGCCTGGGCCACACACCCAGACACAGCCAGTCCAGCTCCTCCATTTCACTCCTCTCTCCTCCACTTCCCTGACTGAACTCTCTTCCTTTTCCCGCCTGCAGGCCTGTGAACTCCTCAGTGGGCGGGGCCAACGGCCTGGCTCCGCCCCACCTGGTGTGGACATCAGACCCTGGAGGGAGGCAACAAGGATTTTGTGTTTGGCTGTTGTGCCTGTCTCGGGGTGGGGGTGTGTGTGTTGTAGTACCTGTGACGACCTGGCTACTCCAGGGCGCCACAGATGCACCAGATCACTTATTCCATTTGCCCGTTTCTAAAGCGGGACAGAGAAAGGGAGTGTCTGAAAGGACATGTGGAACCAGGGAAGCATGGCCACCAGAGTGGTAGGGGATTGGAACGGTATTACTACTTTTTGATATTTTTTACAATAGTAAAAATTTAAAAAACCTTTTTAAACCTTAATGTTTCTATTTACTTAAAGCAAGCAGAGATTGTTTAATTGGTGAGAAACTGAAAATGGTAGAACTTTTATAACACAGTAATTAAGCTTTATTTACACACTGGGATCTGTTTACCTGCAACGAATCTGACCGTTATTGATATATCGTTAAGTCTTGCCATTTCCAAGACCTGTGGACTCGGATATCATCTTCTTTTATCTGTGCTCAAAGTCTACCAGGCTGGTATCTACAGCACAAAAATATGGATTCCCTTGTATACAGCAACTAGACAAAAAAAGCAGCATTTGGGCAAGTTCTCACAGTGCGTTTTTCGCGGCGTTTTTCGGGTGCGTTTTTGCTCAGAAAACTGCATGACTTTGCTTCACCAGCAAAGTCTATGAGTTTTCATTTTTGCTGTCTGCACACAGCGTTTTTTTTTTTAAGCTGCGTTTTTGTGGTGCCCACAAAAACGCAGCATGTCAATTATTTTTGCGTTTTTCACTGCGTTTTCCACCCATTGAGTTCAATGAGATGTTCAAAAACGCAATGAAAAACGCAAATTGCAAATATAGCTGCGTTTTAGTGCATTTCTATGACTAAAAACGCAGTTCTAAACGCAAGGGGTGGGTAGTAAAGTGACACGTACAGGAAGAGGATTCCTTCTGTCAGTAAACACAGAAGCGTGAATCCTCCCGGTACCACCACCGCTGCCTCCACCTCCCGTCCGGTGCCATGTCCGCTCCCGTGCGGCGCCATGTCCGGGCAGGAGATGGAAGCAGCTGCAAAATCAAAAGGGAACAGTAGAAAAAAAAATGTCATACTTAACTGTTTGTCTGCAGACTCCTGGTGCCATGTCCGCTCCCAGATCCTCTCCCAGTACCGCCGCTCCGGCTGTGTGCAGACTTCCGATAGCTGCAGGACCTTGCGGTGATCACATGATGCGGTCACCTGATGTGGCACCTGACGCATCAGCTGATCGTAATTAGTCTCGCGGTGACGCCGGCTTTTTACCAGCCGGCAGGCTTAAACTATCAGCTGATGCCGTCAGGAGACCGCTTCACTGATTACCGGCAGCTCCTGCAGCGATCGGACGGGAGTCATCACAGACGTGTGTATTTTTTTTTTTTTGCACCGATGCATCAGCTGATTGTATAAACAACTTTCATACAATCAGCTGATGTGTGATGTGATTCACATCCTTGAACCTGACACATCATCTGTTCGCTTTGCCTTCCAGCAAACCGATCAGATGATATTGAATCCGGATTGGACGGCACGGGACCCTTGACCCAGATTACTGCGGAGGGGGGTTCTTTATTTCAATAAAGATGGAGTCACTAATTGTGTTGTGTTTTATTTCTAATAAAAATATTTTTCTGTGTGTTGTGTTTTTTTTTATTTTTACTAGAAATTCATGGTGGCCAGGTCTAATATTGGCGTGACACCATGAATTTTGGGCTTAGGGCCAGTTGATAATATACAGCTAGCCCTAACCCCATCATTACCCAGCGAGCCACCCGTCACCAGGGCAGCTGAAAGAGTTAGAAACAGCGCCAGAAGAGGGCGCTTCTATGAAATCGCCATTTTCTGGACTGCAATTCGCAGCGGGGGTGCCCAGAAAGCTTGGGCACTCTGAACTGCGGATTCCAATCCCCAGCTGCCTAGTTGTACCTGGCTGGACTCAAAAATTGGGCAAAGCCCATGTCCATTTTTTTTTTAAAAAAACGCATAAAAACGCAGTGAGCAAAAATGCAGCAAAACGCTGCAAAAAACACACCAAAACGCGGTGAAAACGCATGCGTTTTTTTAAGCAAAAAACGCACAAAAACGCAGCGTCAAAAGAACGCAGTGTGTGAACTTAGCCTTATAGTAATCACATTACTAGGGAGATTTGTAACTTTTATAGGAGTCTGAAAAATCCATTTGAGTATGTGTGCAAGCTGCGTAAAATTTCTGCACCTAAAAACTGCACCTTGTGGTCAAAAAATGCACTAAAAAAAGCATTATTTTTATGCATTTTTCATGTGGGTTTTTTTGGTGCGTTTTTGTGCCATGCGTTTTTTAGTGTATTCAATTACTGGAACAAAAACACACCAAGAATTGACATGCTGCTTCTTTTTTTCTGAACCCAAAACTGCAAGGAAAAAAGAAGCAATATGCGCACAGCATTTCTGAATTCTCATAGAGTTTGCTGGGAGAAGGAGAGACATGCAGTGTTGGTCAACAAACTGCACCAAAAATGCGTCAAAAAAACCCGCAGCATGCGCACAAGGTTTGTCAGGGTCCTCCAGTTCTCCTTAGGCCATCAACATCAGATCAGTGAAGGGTCTCACTTTTATCAGTCAGCTGACGTATGACTATCTCTAGGGTCAGACATCACTAACCTGATATTATAGATACACCATCATTCTTTTTGTGCTGGAGAAACCTGGAGACAGCTTTTAAATTAATTTTCTTCTGGTATTTTTTTTTTAAGTTAACATAAGGAAGTCATTCTTATAACAGAAAAAGGCATGTTTACAGCTGGAATCTGCCCATGCTAGAATAGTGCCACTCCGACAGTCCCCATTGAACCAGTAGTTCTAACGTCCCACTAATTATCTTAGACTGCAGCTAATCAGTAGACTAACAGGGTAGTTCACCTCTTGTTGTGATGTTATTACTTTTGTTATAGTGGAGACCACCAAATGGGAAACCCTAGAACAAAGTATTATAGAATCGGTTTACTTTGTGACTAGAAGGACCTGTGCTGATGTCAAACCCATGTGACCAGAAAGGGCAGAGCCTCAACCAACAGAAAAATAATGTTGCCCTGGTATCAGCTATGTTGGCCTGAGGCCCTGCCCCTTCTAGTCACATGGATATGACATCAGCACAGGTCCTTCTAGTCACAAAGAAAAACGATTCTATAATAGAATTAGCATAAATAACAGGGGGAGGGGATAACTATGAATACCCACCCCAGCTATCAGCTGATCGGCAGCTGCTGTCATTCAAAAAGCTGCTCAGTTTACAAACTTTACTTGCTTGTGTAGCAAAACCTATGCATCCTAGCTGACAACTAAAGATATGTAGAGAATCAGCATGATAGTGCCTGTATAGTACTGGCTTTAGGTTACCTAGGAAAATCCTGGTGATTGGTGCGCTTTAAAAGCTATTAAAAAAATACCCTTTTAAGTGTTTTAACCACTTGTCTTATAGGGGTTCTAATCTAATATTGATGACCCATGCATAGGGTAGGTCATCAATATCAGATTGGTGTAGCTCAGACAACAATCCTCTCTCATTAGCTCTGGTAATGCACAGGAGTAAACATTGAACAGAGCCAAAAAGGACAGCTTAGATCCATGTGTTGCACCTACTGCTGAGAACAGCACATCAAATCCTATTCTCTAACCAGACCGCCACTGATTCACTGATCCGATACTGATGATAGGACATCAATATTAGATGACCAGACAACCCGTTTAAGATTACTTGAGTTCCTCAACATCTTTAAAACACTCTGATGCACGAAAAGACACCATAGAAAGGAAAATCACATACGGTGCTATTCAGAGCCCTAAGTGCCACACAACGCCCAAGTAACACCATAGAGTGTTCAAAGTTTACCAACCTACAAACATAATCAATGCAATTCATATCGTTTTGAACAGAATCAACATATTGTAAATCAGTCACAAACACAGCTCTGTATACACCAGAAGTCCTAGATTACTCCCTAAATGCCTAATTTTATGGAGAAACATGTAGGAATTTGCAGAGGAGCAGAGGTTTACATTAGTGAAAATGTTACTGGAGCTCAGAGGTTTCTTGCAAAGCAAGAAGAAAACACTGTCCTGGAGGTTTGGAAAATTAGATATCATGGAGTAAGACAACTCAGATACGAAAGGGGTGGAGACGCTACATTTTGTTAGCATTTCTACTCATGTGATAGATCCTATGTACCATCACTGACTTATGGAACACGGATCACAGATATAGGTTGTAAGTAAAAGCGTAGTATGTGACTGTTGTGGTGCCCCAGATGAGAGGGGGCATTATCTAGTTTGTATTATTCACATTTCAATTGGTGATAAGAACTTGCCCAGTAACATGGCCTCCTCAGGTGCTGTAAATGGTAGAAAATACAGAAGTGCAAAATGTATGCCGCAAAATGTGTAGGAGAACTAGAACATCATGCTGGAGGAAGCACAAAAAAAGGGACCAATATTTATCCTTGGTACCTTACTTGGCCTTGGTACAACAGACAGTATGGACTCACTGCCTATCCTACTTTATACAAATCTCCATTAGGCCTCTGAAGCCTAGTGGGTTTGGGCATCAGCCTCCGATCTCCAATTCAGGACATGAATTCTGACCGAAACACATCAGAGGTAATATGCAACAAACTTGTTTTCGATTTCTGAGTTCAGAAAATCGGGAGCCCTTCTAGAAAAATTGGCAAACCTCCTAGGCCCTGACAAATCTTTCTGGAAATGAGCAATTCAGGAATTTTCTTGTGGTCTCAAAAAGGTGTTAATTGAGGCACAGAAGGGAGACACAAAAGAAGCACATTGGGGTAGGGAATAGGCATAAAGAGGCAGGGAATGAATATTAAGGGGACATTCTACAAGGAGGTGTAACTACAGACTCTATGATGTCACCCTCTAAAACATGCTACGTATGCACTTTGCACATAGGGCATTTTAAGCAGTGTAACAAAAACCGGCACTGCAACTCATCCCATAGAATTGAGGAGCTGCAGTACCAGGTTCATTTGCCTGTGCCAGATAACTGCATAATGAACACAGAGTTCAATGGTGAATGGCTACCCTATTGTGCTAATGATCAAGAGATTTGGGGTCAAACACCCACCAATCAAAAATTGATGGTCTCTCCTAAGTCCTGGAGAACTCATTTTGGAGTATACCTAAAATATACCCCAATTGAGCATATTGTGTTGCATTCTAATGAAACAGTATACAATTAAAAGGTACCCATTAGTAAGAATTTCCCCAGGAAATCTATGTACTACAGTGTAGGACAGGGTAACAGATTTCCAAAGATACCTACGCTGTCATCATCCAGTGCTTTATTTCGCCGAAATTCGTTTTTACTCAACTAGGCTTGAAAGTGCACTGGTGGGTGTATCAGCATAATTGCAATCCTCGGTTCCTCTCTGCTTCTCCCCTCCGATGCTGCACCCACTTGATTGACAGAGGAAACTGAGGCTCTGCTGCACAATGTCAGCTCTGCTATCCACCGTCAATCAAGAAGTGGTGGGAGGAATTCTTACTGACAGCTTCAATTTAAAGGGGTTATCCCATAAACAACATATATTACCTATACACAGGATAGGTGATAAATGTATGTGCACTGAGTGTCCAACTGCTGGTAACGCTGTTGATCACGGTTCCAAAGACTATAGGGCTGGTGATTGCACATGCTCACTGTTGCTTCATTTACAATGGAGACTTTGGGCTTCCTGTTGTCAAGATAAAAAAAAAATATGGAGAAAGTCTTAGCAGCCAGACACCATTCAATCATACCTTTATCATCCGTCCTGTGGACAATAATGTTAATTCTTGCCTACTGTGGAAAGCTTCAAAAGGAACCTGAAGACCCACCTCTTCCGACAAGCCTACAACCTACAATAATACAATAACTCTCAGACCAGTACACCACTGCGCAACCAGCTCTGTCCTCACCTACTGTCCCCTCTCTCATTCCCTGTAGACTGTGAGCCCTCGCGGGCAGGGTCCTCTATCCTCCTATACCAGTCTGTTTTTGTAATGTTCATGATTGTTGTACTTGTTTTTTACGTATACCCTTTTCACTTGTAAAGCACCATGGAATAAATGGTGCTATAATAATAATAATAATTATTATTATTATTATTATTATTATTAAAGGGATTTTTCACTTTTAGAAAAGCAGTCCTTAAACAATCAAATACTCATTAAAAGAGAACACAGATAGTACTTGCCCTTCCCGGGTCCAGTATTTGCTTCCTGCTGTTGCTCCTAACTCTTTGTTAGCTACAGTGGTGATGTCAAGTGGACAGTGCATATCACCACTGCATCCAAACACAAAGCTTGGAGGCCTACAATGGCAAAGACGCTGAGCTCAGGGATTGACTACAGCAGTGATGAGCCCTGTTGATGTGACATGACCGCTGCAGACAAAAACACAGAGATGGGAGCAGCGATGGGGATGTGGAACCGGACCTGAGGAGGCTGAGAATTATTTGTCTTTGATTACCCCACTGAGCTTTCAGGTTTCTAGTTCTGGTCAGGTTGGGTGGTGGTGTGGGGTTTGGCAACCTTGATTTACCTAAAGACATTGTTGTAGAAAATTTTCTTCCTAAAGCAGTTTTTCTGGATTCTCTTAAATTGAAACTAGAACATGTTAATATATTTGTCACCTGAAGGAAAATCCAATCATATGTTGCCGAAGACACTGAAATACTGGCTTTATCTAGCCCCAGTAACAAGCATTCAATTGCTGTAGATCCATCTAATTATGATGATTTTCACAAGAGAAGAGTTCTCAGTAATCTAAAATCTGGCCTGGTGGAATTGTCTTTAGGGCATATCCATTCTATTCAAATAGATCTATCTCCTCAGAAGACTACTGCCAGGGTGAAAGCCTGCTGTGACTGCTGGAGGCACTGCGGCTAACGCTGAGGACATCATGGTAGTCTCTTGTAGAGTGAAGGGTGGCCATGGCTGAGGGCAATGTGGCAGGTACTGGAGGCTGGTGACTTATGGTTATGGGGAAATCAAATTAAACCTGGGGGAATTGTGGCTCTCATTGTTTTGGGGACATTACACTCACCAATGGGGGCATTATGGCTGTTATTGTTTAGAAGGACATTACATCTGACACTACCGGCATTGTGTTTGCCATTAGTTTGGGGGCATTACAGCAGACATGAGGGGCATGGTGACTAAGAGGGAATTGCTGCATTAGAGCATTTTGAATGTTATGGAGACTTTACAGCTAACAAGGGGGGCTTTATGACAGTTATTGTTTTAGGGGCATTATAGCTGACATTGTGGCTTTAACTGATACGTGAGAACCACGCCTGACACTGGGGGCACTGTGGCTTTTATTGATTTGGGGGCACAACTGTTGACGCTTGAGCCATTGTGGCTGCCATGATTTTGAGGGCTGACACTGGGGCATTGCAGTATTAAAGTAGAAATTTTGGAAACTGTGGTTGACATTGCTTTGGGGGAATTGCAGCTGTCACTTGGGGTACTGGGGCTGATATTATTATGGAGGCAATACAGCTGACACTGAGTGTAGGGTTGTCATTGTTTGGTGTACTACAGGTAACAATGGGGGTATTACAGCTGACTCTGAGCCTTGCGACCATCATGTTATTAAGGAATTATGACTGATACTGATCCCTTGTGGTAGTAGGCACATTGTGCATTTTTATGGGGGTATCGTGGTTGTTGTAAGGGAATTTTGGAGCCACTGTTGATGAACAGCATGAGACTAAGAAAATGGCTGCAACTTTCAATGGTCATCATAGATGTAGGACTCCGATAATAATAAGTGGAACTGCAATAACCTACTTAGAAATATAATGTCCCACCAAACACATCATCGAAAACTTCCAAATTCTAATTTAAATGCCTATTTTCATTTTACTAATGATAAATAAGGCACAAATTGCATTTCAGGCCATACGTTTTCACCAACGTCAGTTATAGTCCATATCAGACACATCGGAAGAATGCATACGGTATAGTGACTGCATCTGATGTCTTAGTCACTGCCAATGAAGACAGGAGCAGCTGCTGCCGAGATTAGGAGTCTCTATGACATCTACATCTTGTGGCTGTATAACAAGAGGTTTATTAAAACTCCTTCAATATGGATGAGCCCGTTACAAATCAGCATCTACGTCTTACGTCTCTGCTCTGAAGAGTCCACATTGGGCCGCAGACCGGTCCGTCAGACTCCTCACAGATTATGGTGAGGTAAAATAATACTGTATTTAATTTTTCTGCTACAATAAACCAGTGATTCTGGAGTTCAGACATTATTCAGGATGACAAGAGAAGGAGCCAAAATGGAAAAAGTGAAGTTTCAGCTTTTAGGACATTCCTGCAACTTTGCCCAAAATGTGTGATATAAATAACCGGCATAGGTGGGCTTTTCTATATTAAACATAGTTTAGGTTACTGCCCTATGCCTGCGTCTAATCACCCATAAGCAGTGTGGCCTACTGACACCCCCTATTTGGTTTAAAGTAAAGGCCCATTCACAAGAAGCCAACATCCAAACCAGTGCGCTGGTTCCCAATCACTTGCCCGTGAAAACATGGCACCAATCAGCAGACCTATGAGCAAATGCTGCTCACACCTTGTATATTAGCTACTGGCTGACAAAAAAGTGAATATTTGTCAGCAGAACGTCTCCCTGACAATATGCAAACTGCATAGGACAGAACGATTGTATTTAGTTACATAGTTACTTAGGTTGAAAAAAGACCTAGGTCCATCTAGTTCAACCTTCCTCCACCAGTTCTACATTTAGTCACTAAGTCATTTATAACCAACAATGTTTTGTGTACTGAGGAAATCATCCAGCCCTTTTTTAAAAGCTGTTATAGTATCTGCCATTACTACCTCTTGTGGTAGTGTATTCCACAGTCTGACCGCTCTAACTGTAAAGAACCCTTTCCTATTTAGGTGTCGGAATCGCTTTTCTTCCACTCGCAGTGAGTGCCCCCTGGTCCTTAGTACTGTCTTTGGAAGAAATAAGTCATGTGCCAGTCCTTTATATTGACCACACATGTATTTATACATATAAATGAGATCTCCTCTGAGACGTCTTTTTTCTAAGCTAAACATATCTAACTTTTTCAACCTCTCATCATATGGGAGGCCTTCCATTCCTTGTAGTGGTCTAGTTGCCCGCCTTTGAACTGACTCTAACTTCTGAATGTCCTTTTTAAAATGTGGAGCCCAAAACTGGATCCCGTATTACCAATGCGGTTTGCATCGGCACCGTGTAATAGTCATTTTAAAGAGCATTGATTGATTTTACTCAAGAAGAGAGATGAGCGGACCAGTGGAGGTTTAGCCGGACTTTACATAAAGTTCTGTTCAGGACCCAGACTTAACCTGAACTATATCCCGAAGCCTAAACCCTTTAGAAGTCACTGACTGGGCAGTTTGGCTCTCTGCCTAGGTACAGCCAGCCGTAAACAGAGCATTTTCAAGGAAAGGAGGGCAGGTTTGAGGTTTTTTAGACACAGTATCCGAAAACGTTGCTGTTACCCCCAGTGCGAGCCATTCAGAGACTGCAAGTGGCTCTCACTAGGCCAAGCACCAAGCGTACCCGAGCACAGCAGTGCTCAATGGAGTGGTTAGCACAAGAAGAGCACCCAAATTCTCTGAACTCAGAAACTGAGTTTTAAGTCCTTGTTCAGTTCAAACACCAAACTTTACAGTTTGGGTTCACTCATCAAGCACTGATTGATTATTGTCTGGTGATTCCACCCTTCCCCCAAATCTGCAGGCAAAGAGGCTGGGACATCAACATTTCTCCATAGAGACCAATCACACATTTGCGAAAAATTGAATGGGCAAGTGTAATGCGCAAATATGACCAAACTCAGACACGCCTTTATCTTTTTTTGTGGACCAACACTCAGCAAGAAAAAAATAAAAGGAAACCGGCAACGCCGGTTACTACAGCTAGTATTTTATGTATATATATATATATATATATATATATATGTACATATATAATTAATCCTATAAGGCTACACTTAAAATGGCCTAACATGAATTTTGTGTACTCTCATACCTTACCCACCAAAAAGGATCTAATGCTATTGGCCAGCGTTAGGGTATGTTCACAGATACGTTCTGTATTTTCCATACACATTTTTGGGTTAAAAATCTGTAGATTATTACAATAGCAGCAAAGTAGATGAAATTTTACCAAATCTCATCCACACATCGTGGGAATATCCTCAGTTAAAATTGACCTGGAATGTAAATTAACCAAATCATGCCAAGATCTCATTGGAGCCACAGTATAGATATTTATTGTATGAGTATATCAAATTAATATATTGAAACTTGCCACATTTCATTTTTCTTTGTGCTATACATCAAATATCTAATGTACAGGACACAACCTTTGAAATCTCCAAATCCCATCAGATTTGTAGACCCACACACCATTACCCCTGTGCAACCTCTGATTGTCTTTTTCGTGACAAAAGTATCGGTCAACTCAGATTTTGCCTATCCAATTGAGACTTGCCTCATTTCATTTTTCTTTGTGGTATACATCAAATATCTAATGTATAGAACACAGCTTGTGAGATCTCCAAATCCCATGAGATTTGTAGAAACATACCCAACAAGTTTACCCCTGTGGAACCATTAACTGGCCTTTTCGTGATAACAAAGTACCAGTCAACTCAGATTTTACCTATCCAGTTGTATATTTCCCAAGAAAGGTGTCCAGCAGCTGCAGGGGGGCTGGCGATCAGTGGTGGGTCACTATACCTATTGTAGGTGTATGAGCCGCTTTACACTGATGTCCCAATGGGTAATAATCTAATGACGTAATCTGCATATGTAGTCATCAACTCATTACAGCCAGGAGTTAGACCAACAGGATGACAATGTGCGTGCAATAGGGAGAGCCTGACATGTGTTTATATCTGGCAAGTATATCCACAGAAGAGCTTGTAAATTGAGCTGGGGTGGAGGTGGGTCCTCAATGATTTACTTTCAGTGTCAGTGTGCACAGGAAGTTTGTGAGCACGTTTTATGGTGCAAAAGTCAGCAAGGCCAATCATTTGGGATACAAAAGGCAGAAATACATAAATAATACACTGGAAATTCCACGTTATCCTAATACAGCGATATCACCAGACTTGGAATTTACATGATACATATTTAGGATTCCAACCTCTCACTTCCTTCATGCACACAGATATCTGGTGTTCTGTCCGTTGGCATTCCAACTCCCACAGGAACCGTAGTGGACTGGGGTACTATGGGAATGATTTGGGGTGGCCCACCCTAAAAGCAGAGGTATAGCTGTAGGGAGATATAGTCTAGTCTAGTGGAGCATGTTCCTCTATATCTTGTGAAGGGTGTTTAGATACAGGACTATGAGCTGACCCCCATGACCTCACGGAACAGGGTTTCAGAATTGTTATGCACATTATATGTATATATATATATATATATATATATATATATATATGTGTGCATATGTGTGGGGTGTGTGTGTGTGTATATATATATATATATATATATATATATACATATATACACTGTACCTATATACTGGATAGATATATATATATATATATATATATATATATATATATATATATATATATTCACGCGGATAATACTAGGCAGGCCGAACAGCAGTCCCCTAATGGAATCTAATATTCCAAGAAAGAACAAACACATTTTCTGCCTATTGTTACATTTAACTCATAATTGAGATGTCAGGATCCTGAACCAACAGACAATGGTCTACTATTTCCACGTTGCATGTAGTGATTCTTCATTTTTCATGTCGGCAGGCGGCACAGCTGTCCACTGACTGCCACAGGTGGCTGCACCACAATGCCAAACTGGACACAGCAACAAGAAGCCATCATAAAACATACTGCTTGTTACATGTGACTTTTATGATTTCCCATGAAAATAACAAGGTTCTATTGCATAATAAAAATGTCATCTATATATCCTTTGCCTATATAAGAGCTTGGGTCATCTCATAAAGACATCTGCGCTCCCATTTCTCCTAATTCACCAACTTGAGCACATTTTGGGTTGTATTTAGTGATTTACACACCCCAGATTACAGGGAGCACCACTCCTCCCCACCAACCACATGTATCACTCACTTCCTTGTAATATACCTATACAGACTTCCTTGGAAGACTCCGATCTCATACTTGGCACATCTCCCCCCTTTCAGTATGTACAATATACATCCTCTCTCTGCCTTATTAGGTCTCATCAGCGAAAATAAGAAAATCACAGCAGATCCAAACAAATCTCCACAAGCAGCGACATTCAGAGCCTAAGCCCCTGAGCCAGGACACCCTAAATATGGCTCACCTTCTGCACAGAGACCCCCCTGCAGGAACAGGGCACAGAGCCCCAGGATCCATGGGTGCAGGTCCATCCCTCAGCGCCCTGCAGGCAGCACCATACTGCACAGCTCCCCCTTAGTCCAAGCACTTTTGTCAGCTTTTCCTCCTTGTTTCTGTAGCAGTAAACTTCCAGTAAGTTGACGATCTGCTCTACTTCATTCCTTCACAAGACTTCCTGCAGGGAGGGGAGAGGCGGGGGCCATTACACATGCCCTACATAGGAGTGGCACTTGGGATCCCAGCACATAGGAGGCTGCACTGCAGGCAGCAGTCATTGCACTGCAGAGCTGTCAGCAGGAAGGCAGCACACCAGAAATGACCCATCTAGGCTGGGGTCACTTATATACTCCCAATATTCAAGACTGAAACACTATCTCTGTAGCCAGTTTATGAGTATTGCATTAATAGGAATCCCCCAACATGAAATTACTAATATTTAACATGATAAATGCAAATAGTCCAAACCACAGGGAATTCTGCATCTATGATTAAATCTACTTAATTTATAATAAGAATAATTTTATATCTATATTGCCAACATATTCCGTAGCACTTAACAATTCAGAACATTACATATGGAAGTTATTCGTGTAATTCCCCAATCTGTTCTTTCGGTACAATGGTTGGTAACACAGGCAGAGAAGCAGTTTTGGCACCACCTACTGCGAACAATATAAGCTGATCCCCCCAAATAACAGTGCAGCGAGTGTAGGGTGCGGGCCCATGATCAGTGTTTGCATCATTTTGGATGTAGCGTGCTTCAGCTGCGTCCAAAACGGTGTGTTGTACAGTAGAAGCACAGTGAATGGGATTTGTAGAAATCTGCCCACTGTGCATGTAAGGCCGCAGCAAAAACTGACCTGCGGTGCGACTTTCCGAGCATGTAAATTCTTTGATGCATACTCGCAAGCCTTCTCCTCAGGGAGAAAATAGCAATAGACCACAGTACCCCGAACCCTGATCGTGGGCACAAGCAGCTGCGGTCTCCTGTGGAAAAGAATTGCGGCCGCGCAGGTCAGGACCTGCCGTGTCCAGGGCGCACCCTTAGGGTACGTTCACACAAACCTTTTTTTCAGTCCAAACGCTGTCTGTGAAAACATGGACTGCACACAGACCAATGTTATTCAATGGGGCAGTGCAAAATAGCGTTTTAATTTTTCACAGACTGAATCAGCATGTGAAAAGCATTAGTTTCTTCCGTAAATCAGATGAGACTCGCCCAGTCAAGTCTGTGGGTGCACAAAAAAATCTGAATACAGAGCCACCGTAAAGCATCCATATTTTGGAAATCTAGATTCAGTTTTGTAACGTTTTAATAACCGATGTTGTCTAAAAAAGGATTGTATATGGATGACAAATGAGGAAAAAATCGCCCCGAGTTTTCTGGATGAAGCTCAGATGAATTTTTTTATACACTCTGTGAATCCGGACATAGAGTGCTTTCACACTGTGCTCCTCCCCGCGTTCAGTGGTCCCGTCGTGTTCCTCCCTGTGTTCAGTGGTCCCGTCGTGTTCCTCCCCGTGTTCAGTGGTCCCATCATGTTCCTCCCCGCGTTCAGTGATTCCGTCGTGTTCCTCCCCACGTTCAGTGGTCCCGTCGTGTTCCTCGCCATGTTCAGTGGTCCCGTCGTGTTCCTCCCCACGTTCAGTGGTCCCGTCGTGTTCCTCGCCATGTTCAGTGGTCCCGTCGTGTTCCTCCCCATGTTCAGTGGTCCCATCGTGTTCCTCCCCACGTTCAGTGGTCCCATCGTGTTCCTTCTCATGTTCAGTGGTCCTGTCGTGTTCCTCCCCACGTTCAGTGGTCCCGTCGTGTTCCTCCCCATGTTCAGTGGTCCCGTCGTGTTCCTCCCCACGTTCAGTGGTCCCGTTGTGTTCCTCCTCACGTTCAGTGGTCCTATCGTGTTCCTCCTCACGTTCAGTATTCCCGTCATGTTCCTCCCCACGTTCAGTGGTCCCGTCGTGTTACTCCCCATGTTCAGTGGTCCCGTTGTGTTCCTCCTCACGTTCAGTGGTCCCATCGTGTTCCTCCTCACGTTCAGTATTCCTGTCATGTTCCTCCCCACGTTCAGTGGTCCCGTCGTGTTCCTCCCCATGTTCAGTGGTCCCGTCATGTTCCTCCCCACGTTCAGTGGTCCCATCGTGTTCCTCCCCACGTTCAGTGGTCCCGTCGTGTTCCTCCCCACGTTCAGTGGTCCCGTCGGATCTTACATCCGAATCCCATTTTACCAGACATCTGTCCACCTCCAATAGATGTATACGCTTGAAAACGATGCACGACAGAGCACATGGTGACTCCATCTGCACCATTATATTCAATGGCCCCATCGGCACATAAGTCCAAACCCCTTTTTGGGGAGTTCAGACGTAGGTTCCAATGAGACCACTGAACGTGGGGAAGAACGCAGTGTGAAAGGGCCCTGACAGTTTAGACCTTAATGCCATGCATACGTTATTGGTAGCCAAAGGGAAACACATGATTTCCTGCGTGAAAAATAATTTTTTATGCTTTCCTAACGTTAATATTTTTCATTTATGCTCCACTACAAAAATTATCTGATAAAAGAAATGTCATCAAATTGTGAGATTATAGGTGATTGTTTTTGTCTATTATGTAATTAGAAGCAAACACTTTCTGGAGTATTATAGTGTATAAATCTTTTTTCCCTGGTTATATTGGGTTAAATATTCCACTGAATGTCAGGAGCTAGCTCTTGATATCTGAGGTCGTCAGATAAGGACGCTGCTTCTATTTATAACAGTACATTGCAGAAATGTGTTGTGGCAACAAGTGACTCTCCAAGGCACTGTGCATGATGGGCTGCGGTGTCCGAGAAAGACCACTCATCTGCGACCTGCATCCTCCCATAGGTCTATTTTAGGCACTTGGGGACTATGTGTATAATTATTTATTATTTAGTTTACTATTAGGCTTATTGAATGCAGCATTGCTTGGTTCGGGTCTTCCCTGGTTTGGGTGGATTTCCCCAAGAGAAGGCTGTGGCATTATGTTACCAAAAAGCTGCAATAGTTCGAAATCTTTCCTTTACTGTTCTAATCTCTGTGTACAGACTATTTTTAAAGTGCACCAATCACCAGGATTTTCGTATATAACCTAAAGCCAGTGCTATACTGGCACTATCAGGCTGATTCTATACATACCTTTAGTGGTCAGCTCGGATGTATAGGTTTTGAAACACAAGCATGGTTGGAAAATGAGCAGCTTTTTGAATGACAGCAGCTGCCGATCAGCTGATAGCTGGGGTGGGTATTCATAGTGATTCCCGCCCTCTGCCTGTCCGCCCTCCCTGTTATTTAGGCTACTTCTCTTATACAATTTTTTTACTATCTGACTAGAAGGACCTGTGCTGATGTCATACACATGTGACCAGAAGGGGCGGGGCCTCAGCCAACAGAATAATAATGTTGCTTCTTGGTATCAGCTATGTTGGCTGAGGCTCCGCCCCTTCTGGTCACATGGATATGACATCAGCACAGGTCCTTCTAGTCAGATAGTAAAATGATTCTATAATAGAATTAGCATAAGTAACAGGGGGAGGAGCAATAGGCAGGGGAGCGGGAATCACTATGAAAACCCACCCCAGCTATCAGCTGATCGGCAGCTGCTGTCACTCAAAAAGCTACTCATTTTACAAACTTTACTTGCTTCTGTTTCAAAACCTATACATCCAAGCTGACAATTAAAGGTATGTATAGAATTAGCATGATAGTGCCAGTATAGCACTGGCTTTAGTTTATTTAGGAAAATCCTCGTGATTGGTGCGCTTTAATGCCCACAGTATGCTCAATAAAATAAGACCACTCCTGTTCTGATTGATGTGACCCCCCGGTGATCAGGGGACATTGTTTGTCAGGTGACCGCTGCAACCTATAAGACAGAGCAGTAGGCACACTGGGTCATACAGAAGAGTTGGTCAATAATGGGCAACTCCTTTAATGAACTGCATTCAACCTATATCTTAAAATCCCAAGCCAGGAAAAGTAAATTGTTGGCAATGGCAAATGGCCCAACGACACCGTTTCTGATGGAGTTATGTTAGTGCAAGACCCAAGAAGTGTTTCATGACACAGGAATTCACACAGAGAGTCCCTGCGTCATGCATTGCCCCCTCATGCGTAACACAGAGGAGTATCCCAGTGTATTATTTATCTGGAGTATATCTTTTATTTTTCAATATTTTATTTTTATATATTTCCAGGAAACACACTACATTATGTTTTATAATACTTAAAGGGTTCTTTTCATCTCCAAGATCCTATTCCAGTATGTAGTAGGCAAAATAATATTAATATTAGCAAATATCTCCAATTAGAAATGTAGTATAGTTCTGATATAGCCATATCTCTTACCCCATGTGCAGAGCATTACAGCTTAGGTATCCATTTGTACCATGGATACATAAGCTGCAATGCCCTGCACATGAGGTAAGAGATATGGCTATATCAGGAGAATTATGCTACATTTGTAATTGGAGGGATTTGCTAATATTAATAATATTATTACTTCTACTACATATTGGGATAGGATCTTGGAGATGAGAATACCCCTTTAAGTACTAGTTCAGTCGAGAATATTAAAGGCGTGGTAGTGTGATGTAGGCAGAAGAGTAGGATTTGCTGAGACACAGTACAAGATGGAAGGGTAATTATGCTCCCTGACTGGTTGGGTCAGTCAGATTATTGTCTATTGTCTACTCCCGGTGATTAAACTGTAAACATGTCAGAAAGTAGAAAACTGTGTCTACATATGTTGCCTCATCTGGTGTCTTGTAAAACTGAATAGTGACACTGCAGGCGAGAATATTCTGTGTCAACGCTTTGCAAAAAAAGAAGAATCAAGTTTATAAAATAGCTAAAACATTAGCATTAGAAGAGGACAAAATAAAGGGGGCTTTACACGCTACGACATCGCTAATGCGAACTCGTTGGGGTCACGGAATTTGTGACGCACTTCCGGCCGCATTAGCGATGCCGTTACGTGTGACACCGATGAGCGATTTTGCATCGTTGCAAAAACGTGCAAAATCGCTCATCGGCGACATGGGGGTCCATTCTCAAAAATCGTTACTGCAGCAGTAACGAGGTTGTCCCTCGTTCCTGCGGCAGCACACATCGCTCCGTGTGACATCGCAGGAACGAGGAACCTCTCCTTACCTGCCTCCCGGCCGCTATGCAGAAGGAAGGAGGTGGGCGGGATGTTACGTCCCGCTCAGCTCCGCCCCTCCGCTGCTATTGGGCGGCCACTCAGTGACGTCGCTGTGACGCCGCACGGACCGCCCCCTTAGAAAGGAGGCGGTTCGCCGGTCACAGCGACGTCGCCGGGCAGGTAAGTATGTGTGACGGGTCTGGCCGATGTTGTGCAGCACGGGCAGCGATTTGCCCGTGTCGCGCAACAGATGGGGGCGGGTACCCACACTAGCGATATCAGGACCGATATCGCAGTGTGTAAAGCCCGCTTAAGACAGAAAGTATAAAAAGAAGAAATAGAAATAGACTAAAAGTAATGAATCTGCTCTAGACTTCATTAAACATACTGGAATATGGATCCATTTTGTGTGAATCTGGAATATGGCCCTATACCTGCCTGTGACCTATACTGTACCTCTCCACATCCAATATTACATAACGGCACGCAGAGCTTTTCACTGTGCGTTATAGCATGTTGTATTCTGAAAGCACAATATGGTGGGAAATAGTATGTTTATGGGTCTGTAAAACAGATCTACATTATATCGAACCAAGGGTCATGCATGCAGCAATGCTAGTAGTGCCTTGAAAAAGTATACATACCCTGTGAACTTTTCCACATTCCATCCACAACAGCGGCGGACATATCTTTGGTGCAGCCTGTGCAGCCGAACAGGGGCCCAAGAGGTTGGGGGGCCCATTCCGACCTCCAAAGCTGGTGGAGTTGTGCATTTTGATGAGCGGTTGGGCTTCAAAGGACCCATATAGTGTTCATACACAGGGGCCCTTTTCTGTCTGTGTCCGCCAGTGACCCACAAGTCTAAATTTATTTTATTGGTGTTTTATGTGATACACCAACACTAATGGCCCCGTCACACTAAGCAACATCGCTAGCAACATCGCTGGTAACGAACAACTTTTGTGACGTTGCTAGCGATGTTGCTGTGTGTGACATCCAGCAACAACCTGGCCCCTGCTGTGAGGTCGTTGGTTGTTGCTGAATGTCCTGGGCCATTTTTTAGTTGTTGCTGTCCCGCTGTGAAGCACAGATCGCTGTGTGTGACAGCGAGACAGCAACAACTAATGTGCAGTGAGCAGGGAGCCAGCTTCTGCGGAGGCTGGTAACCAATGTAAACATCGGGTAACCAAGAAGCCCTGTCCTTGGTTACCCGATATTTACCTTTGATACCAGCCTCCGCCGCTCTCACTGTCAGTGCCGGCTCCTGCTCTGTGCACATGTAGCTGCAGGACACATCAGGTAATTAACCCGATGTGTGCTGTAGCTAGGAGAGCAAGGAGCCAGCACTAAGTAGTGTGCGCTGCTCCCTGCTCTCTGCACATGTAGCTGCAGCACACATCAGGTAATTAACCCCATGTGTGCTGTAACTAGGAGAGCAAGGAGCCAGCGCTAAGCATTGTGCGCTGCTCCCTGCTCTGTGCACATTTAGCTGCAGCACACATTGGGTTAATTAACCCGATGTGTGCTGTAACTAGGAGACTGGGGGCTGGTCACTGGTTGCTGGTGAGCTCACCAGCAACTCGTGTAGCCACGCTCCAGCGATCCCTGCCAGGTCAGGTTGCTGGTGGGATCGCTGGAGCGTCGCAGTGTGACATCTCACCAGCAACCTCCTAGCAACTTACCAGCGATCCCTATCGTTGTTGGGATCGCTGGTAAGTTGCTTAGTGTGACTGGACCTTAAGTAGCAAGTATTTGTGAAGTGTAAACAAAATGATACAGTTTTCTAAATATTTTAAAAATATACCGTAAATCTGAAAATTGTGAGTCAATACTTTGTAGGACCACCTTTCGCTGCAATTACTGCTGCAGGTCTTTGGGGTTTGTCTCTACCAGCTTTCAACATCTAGAGACTGAATTTTTTTCCACATTCTTCCTTGCAAACTAAAGCCTGCTTTACACCATACGATCCAGCATACGATATCGTATGCGATCGTACCCGCCCCCATCGTATGTGCGGCACGTTCAATTTGTTGAACGTGTTGCACAAACGAATAACCCCCTGTCACACGTACTTACCCGTCCATACGACCTCGATGTGGGCGGCGAACATCCACTTTCTGGAGTGGGAGGGACGTTCGGCGTCACAGCGACGTCTCACGGCAGCCGGCCAATAAAAGCGGAGGGGCGGAGCTGAGCGGGACGTAAACATCCCGCCCACCTCTTCCTTCCGCATTGCCGGCGGGAGCCGCAGGACGCTGGTAAGATCTGTTCATTGTTCCCGGGGTGTCACACACTGCGATGTGCGCTACCCTGAGTACGATGAACAACCTGACGTTCAATTTTTAGGGATTGAACGATGTGCATGCGATGAACGTTTTACCGTTCAAACGCAATCGCACGTAGCTGTTACATGCTACAATGTAACTTACGATGCCGGATGTGCGTCACTTACGACGTGACCCCGCAGACACATCATAAGATATATTGTAGCGTGTAAAGCGCCCTTAACTCTAGCTCAGTGAGATTGGATGGAGGCGTCTATAAACATTAGTTTTCAAGTCTTGTCACAGATTGTCAATGGGATTTAGGTCTGGACTATGACTGGGCCATTCATACAAATGAATATGCTTTCATCTAAACCATCCATTGTAGCTCTAGCAGTATGTTTATGGCTGTTGTCCTGCTGGAAGGTGAACCTACAGACCAGTCTCGAGTCTTTTGCATCTCTATCAGGTTTTCTGCCAGGACTGCGCTGTAATTAGCTCCATCCATCTTCCCATCATCTCTGATCAGCTTCCCTGCCCCTACTGAAGAAAATCATCCCCACAGCATGATGCTGTCACCACCATGTTTGATGGTGGGGATGGTGTTTTCAGTGTGATGTGCAGGGTTTGTTTTCCGCCGCACCTAACATTTTGCATTTAGCCCAAAAAGTTCTACTTGCCAGAGCACCTTCTCCACATGCTAGCTGTGTCCCCTACACGGCTTTTTGCAAACTGGAAACAGAACTTCTTATGTCGGCTTGCTTTTAAATGGCTTTTTTATTCTCCCAGCACTGGTCTCATGCATACCTGCTGCTCCTTTTCGAGAAGGGCATGTCATACATAATCTCATCTAATGAAGCATCTCCACAGTCTTAGAAACACCAAGATCTACTAGAGACTGTCAGGCTGTAGACTATTTCCACGATATGTCATAGAATAGCAATTTTTGCACAAATTTAAAGAGAACCTGATAGTATCCGCAGGAACTCAAAACCACCTCCATGTTTTTATTGCTATCTTTATACCCTTCCTAATTAGTCTTTTTTTTTTGTCTTATTGATTACTGTATGTGCCAAAAAAACTATTTTATCACTGTGGTGGTGATGTGTTTATTAGTGGGTGACTAGTCGTGGGGTGTTGTTTTCCCCAGACTAGTCATCCCATTACTCATGTTATCATGCTCCTGAGGGCGAGAGTAACATGATTTTGCAAGAGCACCCTTGATTCAACAGCGCACTATGCATACCGATGGAGGTAGCGGAGACATAGGACACAGGCAGCTGTGCCGCCCGGTGTTAGTCGGGCTGCTCGGATCCATGACCGGGGCTCGAGGGGGTCCGGACCCGGCTTGGCGGACACTTTGATTCGTATAAAGGGGGTATTTACAGGGAATAAGTTTGTGACGCCACCTGTGGGTTGCGGTATTGGGAGTACCGCCGCTGCTGTAGGGAGTACCGGGGCAGATGGAGTTAAGCAACCAGATGTTAGTCCCTCCACAGGTAGGGAAGGCCCCGGACTCAGGGTGTTGGTGGTTATTTGGGAGAGCAGGGTGCAGGGGACCAGGGAACTCACAGTGGGTAGTCGTGGTGCTGGATGAGGTTTATAAAGGAAACACACACGCTGTAGATAAACCAAATTCTCTGTGTGCCGCTGCCACTGCGGGGAGCCTGTCCAAGTACTCACTCTCACCGGTGACACATAGTAATCCGGAGCCTGCCTCCATGCACAGTTTCGTGTCCGTGTGGGTCCCTATAGCTTGAACCTGTAAGGTCCCGTTCTTCAGTTTTTAAGTGAAGACTTGCTCCCAAGGGCTGGCCCTTGGGACTTTAGTGGGTTGCTTTCTCTGGAAAACCCTGTCCCCCGCGGTGTGCTAATGCCCTCAGTCTCTGAGCTCTCTGGGAAGGTCCCTGAAGGTCCCCTTCCTCTGCAGGTCAATTGTCAGGACGTTGAATCGGCTAGTGACCTAGGGTCCTGTACCCCGTCGTGCTCGGTATCGGCAGTTCTTTTGGGCTTTCTGGTGCTGACAGTCCTCCAAGACTATGTCCGTCGCAACTTTATTCAATGTCACTGCTACCGGTCCCCGACTCCTCTGGTCCCGGACCACTGTCTGAGACCCATCCTCGGTCCTTCTAGCTACCCGGGAGCTCACACTCCTCAGCTCCTCTCACTTTGAAGGCTCTAACTAGACTTTCCTTTCTCCCCCCACCAGTCTGCCTGACCCCTAGGTGGGTGGCCCTGTTCCAGCTAGACCAACCCACTGGTGTGTCTGACAGGTCATGATGTGAGGTGTTGAGTGGGATTTGTGGTGCTGATGTAGGTGACACCGATTTCTGGGAATTTGGAACCATGGGGGGTAGGTCCTGCAAGAAGAATGTAGTTCCCTGTAGCACCCTGATATATTCAGGGGCACTACACAGCCATGAGAACCAGCTGCATCAATGACAATGTGCAGAAAGCCTGGTGTATGTACCTCGGCTTCATCAGTGCCTTGCACATTCTCGGGGACGTAAAAGTGTAGCAGGACTCAATCAGCAATTACCACTGGCTCTCATGGCTGGCTGTGTTCTACATCTTTGTGTCACGGGGGTGTCACTTGTGACAACAGTCATGTGGTGTCTGGCAATAGAAGGTCACAGCGTTTGGCTGTGCAAAATCTTCCCTGACGTTCTGTTGTTCCTGCTGTTAATCATAATTGTACTAAGTAGCTTTGCTGCTGAATTTCTATATATTCTCCTTTAAGACCCAGGGGAGCTCTCCTTACGACCAGCGAATGATTATCAGTATTCCCCTTCTGATTAAACACTCCCGTCTTCCCTCTTCCCTGGACTTGTGCTGGTGATATTATTCAGTTCATTCAGCTCTTGTTGCAAGCAAGAGGCTAGTACCTCTGTGCCGTTGTTGCTGTAACTTTGATGAACTTCTAGTGGTCTCATCTGTGGATAAGTAGTTCATGCATTTTCTCCCGTGTTTCCCCCTTGCGTCTTCTATAGTTGTTTAGTGGGGTTGACGAAGAGCTCATCCCACCCATTCCCTATTTAGGGCCCAGCACTAGGGATAAGTAGGGTCAGGTGTCCGGCTTGGAACATAAGTTCAGAACATATCTAGGGTGGTGAGGAACCCCAGAGACCCACGGTAGGTTTGGTCAGGGGTCACCATCCTCCTCTTCCGTAGACACAGGGTTCCCCTTCCCTTCCGCCGTTTGCTTGGTACTTCCCTGTATCTAGCGTGACACTTTGCTTCCCCCCTTGGCATGCACAGTGTGCCTATGAAGCCAGGGTGCATACACCTGGCTTAAGCCATGTGCACTCATTGAATATTTGGTGATTTTTTTACCTCAGTATTTGTAGCCAAAACCAGGAGGGGGACAATCAGAGGAACTCCTAGTTTTGGCCTACAAATTCTGAGGTAAAAAGCTTACCAAATACTCAATGTGTGCATGGGGCCTTACTGTACATTGTCAGGGAGGCAGAAATATGCAAAAGGCCGGCAGTGACATCACACTTGCAAACCAAGTTACTCAAGCCTACAGGGGTGTGTGGACTCGATTTGTGGGATGCTTAGTATAGGGAGAACAAGACTTCCACAACTAGTAACCCACTAATTAGCACATCGCCACAATTGTTTTTTGGGGCATATGCAGACATCAATAAGACAATAAAAGGGGCCCCTTAGGAAGGGAATAAGGATAGCAATAAATACATGGTGGGGGTTTAGGAAAGATGTCCCTTTAATATGTGCCTTAAGGCTACTTTACACACTGCGATATCGGTCCCGATATCGCTAGTGTGCGTACCCGCCCCCATCTGTTGCGCGAGACGGGCATATCGCTGCCCGTGGCGCACAACATCGCCCAGAGCCGTCACACATACTTACCTGTCCGGCGACGTCGCTGTGACCGGCGAACCGCCTCCTTTCTAAGGGGGCGGTCCGTGCGGCGTCACAGCGACGTCACTGAACCGCCGCCCAATCGCAGCGGAGGGGCGGAGATGAGCGGGACGTAACATCCCGCCCACCTCCTTCCTTCCGCATAGCGGCCGGGAGGCAGGTAGGGAGACGTTCCTCGCTCCTGCGGCGTCACACGCAGCGATGTGTGATGCCGCAGGAACGAGGAACAACCTCGTTACTGCTGAAGTAACGATAATTGGGAATGGACCCCCGTGTCGCCGATTAGCGATTTTTCACTGTTTTGCAACGATGCAAAATCGCTAATCGATGTCACACGCAACGGCATCGCTAATGCGGCCGGATGTGCGTCACGAATTCCGTGACCCCAACGACTCCGCATTAGCGATGTCGTAGCGTGTAAAGCCCGCTTTAGACCCATTCCTGACATGCATTACACCTTACATTTGTGGGGAAAGAAAAATCACAACTACACCATTAAAGGCCTTTTATAAACTTTATCATTTCAGATCGTGCTGTATGATGCTTGTCTGTGATTCCATGGAAAGAAATAAAAAAGTTTCGTATACAAACATAGACCCTGGCCTGCAGATATAAAGCCAGG
This sequence comes from Anomaloglossus baeobatrachus, assembly GCF_048569485.1. Taxonomy (NCBI): domain Eukaryota; kingdom Metazoa; phylum Chordata; class Amphibia; order Anura; family Aromobatidae; genus Anomaloglossus; species Anomaloglossus baeobatrachus. Next base: position 392,205,462 of record NC_134357.1, on the reverse strand, counting down.
CCTCGTAACTAGCTAATGTGTAGCCACTGAAATGTCTGCTGGTTACTCTGTAACTGAAATGTTGCTACCTTGAAGTAACCTAGAATGCCCATTAAGGACCTGTTTGCTAAGCATCATACGGATATGTCCTCTTAAGCCTGCTTTACACGCTGCAATGTATCTTACAATGTGTCGGCGGGGTCACGTCTTAAGTGACGCACATCCGGCATCGTAAGGTACATTTCAGTGTGTAACAGGTACGTGCGATTGCAATTGAACGGTAAAACGTTCATCGCATACACATCGTACCTTTCTTTAGAATTGAACGTCAGGTTGTTCATCGTTCCCGGGGTAGCGCAAATCGCAGTGTGTGACACCCCGGGAACGATGAACAGATCTTACCTACGTCCTGCGGCTCCCGGCCCACAATGCGGAAGGAAGGAGGTGGGCGGGATGTTTACGTCCCACTCAGCTCCGCCCCCCCGCTTCTATTGGCCAGCTGCCGCGTGACGTCGATGTGACGCCGAACGTCCCTCCCACTCCAGGAAGTGGACGTTCGCCGCCCACATCGAGGTCGTATGGAAGGTAAGTACGTGTGACGGGGGTTAATCGTTTGTGCGGCATGTTCAACAAATTGAACGTGCCACACATACGATGGGGGCGTTGCAAATCGCATGCGATATTGTATGCGAAATTGCAACGTGTAAAGCAGGCTTTAGGAGCAATGTTTGTATAGCTGCTCGTGTCTCACTATTACCTAATGAAATCATTCCTGCTCATAATGGAGAATACATAAACCTTTATAAGATTTGTGATCCTCCAAACATATTACATACAAGGTCCAAAAATAACTTTTGATATCATAATTGTTATTATAATTGTTTTCGCAATGGCCCAATTGCTCGGTTCCCCTGCTGTGATCAAGATCCTGGTCAGTCTCACAGGAGGTTTAGATGAATGACAAAATATGTCACTGTCATACGAGTACTAAGATGAGTCTAACACTGACGAACAGGGACAAAGCTGCCTCATCAGTCATGGTTCACTGAATAGTGTGCCACTGTCTGCCCTCTTCTGCCCTAAGGAGAAAGAACAATTGCCAGAAGGATGTGGCTGATTGAATCTGTTTCTGAGCTTCATTCTGTTGACATGATCAGAGCTCTTCCCTTCTTAGTAAATAAAGTGTAATTACGATATAAACATTTTTTTTTACAATTTCCTTTTAGAATTTGATTTGTATTTCAATTATTCTCACTATTTCGATACTTTTTTTTAATGTTAGTGAATGAGAATAGCTTAGTTTACATTCAGAGACAACAAACGTGAATGTTCCCACTGTAGCTCTGCTCATAGCTAAGCAGTGAATACTCCAGTTTTATCAATGCTGATAAACAGCCTGGATTTAAGTAATAATTAATCTATATATATAATTGCCTTATTCTGTCTGTCTGTCTGTCTGTCTGTCATGCTCCAAAATTGTGTCCTTACGGTGACACAAAGCTGATTGGCCGCTGGGCTCGCCATGGCCCCGCCCCCCCCACGGATTGGCCTTTCGCCCCGGCTCTCTGCAGGCCCCGCCCCCCTCACGCAATGCACGCTCGCTCTGGCCCAACTGACACGGAGCTCCGACTCCCAGGTGAGTACACACACACACATCAGATCACACTCACTCTCACACACACCTCACACATCACATCCACACACTCACAACATCCTGGGATATCGCAGACATAACCTTGCGATCCTGGGATCTTGACGGAGCCCGTGAACGCTGGTAAACATTATACACATCGGGTAACTAAGGTCCCTTGGTTACCCGATGTGTATCATAGTTACCAGTGTACACCGGCTCCGTCACGATCCCAGCAGCGCCAGACATAACCTTGCGATGCTTGGATCTTGACGGAGCCCGTGAACGCTGGTAACCATTATACACATCGGGTAACTAAGGTCCTTTAGTTACCCGATGTGTATCATAGTTACCAGCGTACACCGGCTCCCGGTACACATGTGCAGGGAGCCGGCATTATACTCCTCTCCCCCCAGGACTACTCCTCCTATTACAGTCCTCCTATTATACTCCTCTCTGAGTATAATAGGAGAACTATTATAGCATGGGGGATGTAGCACGATGGGGGGTGCGCAGCATGGGGGATGTAGCACGATGGAGAGTGCGCAGCATGGGGTATGTAGCACGATGGGGAGTGCGCAGCATGGGAGATGTAGCACGATGGGGAGTGCGCAGCATGGCGGATGTAGCACGATGGGGAGTGCACAGCATGGGGGATGGAGCACGAAGGCGGGTGCGCAGAATGGGGGATGTAGCACGATGGGGGATGTAGGACGATGTGGGATGTAGCACGATGGGGGGTGCGCAGCATGGGGGATGTAGCACGATGGGGAGTGCGCAGCATGGGGGATGTAGCACGATGGGGAGTGCGCAGCATGGGGGATGTAGCACGATGGGGAGTGCGCAGCATGGCGGATGTAGCACGATGGGGAGTGCACAGCATGGGGGATGGAGCACGATGGCGGGTGCGCAGCATGGGGGATGTAGCACGATGGGGGATGTAGCACGATGTGGGATGTAGCACGATGGGGGGTGCGCAGCATGGGGGATGTAGCACGATGGGGAGTGCGCACATGGGGGATGTAGCACGATGGGGAGTGCGCAGCATGGGGGATGTAGAACGATGGGGAGGTGCGCAGCATGGGGGATGTAGCACGATGGGGAGTGCGCTGCATGGGGGATGTAGCACGATGGGGAGTGCGCAGCATGGCGGATGGAGCACAATGGCGGGTGCGCAGCATGGGGGATGTAGCACGATGGGGAGTGCGCAGCATGGGGGATGTAGCACGATGGGGGATGTAGCACGATGGGGGATGTAGAACGATGGGGGGTGCGCAGCATGGGGGATGTAGCACGATGGGGGATGTAGCACGATGGGGGATGTAGCACGATGGGGGGTGCGCAGCATGGGGGATGTAGCACGATGGGGAGTGCGCAGCATGGGGGATGTAGCACGATGGGGAGTGCGCAGCATGGGAGATGTAGCACGATGGGGAGTGCGCAGCATGGCGGATGTAGCACGATGGGGAGTGCACAGCATGGGGGATGGAGCACGATGGCGGGTGCGCAGCATGGGGGATGTAGCACGATGGGGGATGTAGGACGATGTGGGATGTAGCACGATGGGGGGTGCGCAGCATGGGGGATGTAGCACGATGGGGAGTGCGCAGCATGGGGGATGTAGCACGATGGGGAGTGCGCAGCATGGGGGATGTAGCACGATGGGGAGTGCGCAGCATGGCGGATGTAGCACGATGGGGAGTGCACAGCATGGGGGATGGAGCACGATGGCGGGTGCGCAGCATGGGGGATGTAGCACGATGGGGGATGTAGCACGATGTGGGATGTAGCACGATGGGGGGTGCGCAGCATGGGGGATGTAGCACGATGGGGAGTGCGCACATGGGGGATGTAGCACGATGGGGAGTGCGCAGCATGGGGGATGTAGAACGATGGGGAGGTGCGCAGCATGGGGGATGTAGCACGATGGGGAGTGCGCTGCATGGGGGATGTAGCACGATGGGGAGTGCGCAGCATGGCGGATGGAGCACAATGGCGGGTGCGCAGCATGGGGGATGTAGCACGATGGGGAGTGCGCAGCATGGGGGATGTAGCACGATGGGGGATGTAGCACGATGGGGGATGTAGAACGATGGGGGGTGCGCAGCATGGGGGATGTAGCACGATGGGGGATGTAGCACGATGGGGGATGTAGCACGATGGGGGGTGCGCAGCATGGGGGATGTAGCACGATGGGGAATGCGCAGCATGGGGGATGTAGCACGATGGGGAGTGCGCAGCATGGGGGATGTAGCACGATGGGGAGTGCGCAGCATGGGGGATGTAGCACGATGGGGAGTGCGCAGCATGGCGGATGTAGCACGATGGGGAGTGCGCAGCATGGGGGATGGAGCACGATGGCGGGTGCGCAGCATGGGGGATGTAGCACGATGGGGGATGTAGCACGATGGGGGATGTAGCACGATGGGGAGTGCGCAGCATGGAGGATGGAGCACGATGGGGAGTGCGCAGCATGCGGGATGTAGCACGATGGGGAGTGCGCAGCATGGCGGATGGAGCACGATGGGTGGTGCGCAGCATGGGGGATGTAGCACGATGGGGGGTGCGTAGCATGGGGGATGGAGCACGATGGGGAGTGCGCAGCATGGAGGATGGAGCACGATGGGGAGTGCGCAGCATGGAGGATGGAGCACGATGGGGAGTGCGCAGCATGGGGGATGGAGCACGATGGGGGGTGCGCAGCATGGGGGATGGAGCACGATGGGGAATGCGCAGCATAGGAGATGGGGCATGATGGGGGGTGCGCAGCATGGGGGATGGAGCACGATGGGAGGTGCACACCTCCCCCAACACACACACACACAGACACACACACACACACAGGGAACCACCAACACCACCATACACAGACACCCACACACACAGACAACGCTGCACACACACAACACCCAACACACAAACACCGCGGCACACATAAATATACGCACATACCGCACAACACACACATTGCACAAAACATACCTTCCCCCAAAACACACCACACCCACACAAACCGCGCAACACACACACACACAACGCGACAGACACACAGCGCTCCACAAACAACGCAACACACATACAACACCGCTCTCACCCCCCGCCACACCCAGACAACACCCAGAACATGTACAGCGCCCTACACAAACACTTGGTAACTACACACAACAACATCTATATATATATATATATATATATATATCTATATCTATAACAAAAATCATACATGAACTACACAATACGTAAATTCTAGAATACCCGATGCGTAGAATCGGGCCACCTTCTAGTATGTAATAAGAGCTTGGATGCTGGATGGAGAGTGAAGCTCAACTTGTCTCTTCAGAATTCCCCATTGGTGTTCGGTTGGGTTCAGATCAGAAGACATGCTTGGCCACTGAATCACTTTCACCCTGTTCTTATTCAGAAATGCATCAGATATGAGTTTTGCATCATTGTCATGTTGGAAAGTGCACGTCTACCAAGGGCATGGAGTGATGGGAGCATTTCTTTCTATAAAGAGCAGTAGATCGGTGAATTCATGTAGCTAGATATCCCTGATGAAGACAGGCTGCCGCCTTCAAAACGCGTAGGATCTTAGTACCTCAGTGTCTTGACAGTTCCCTGCCCACACCACAGCTAGGGACGTCACTCAGCTCTGGTGTGGAGGTTCACTGAAGGAGCAGCCTCTGGCAGGGACTCTCCGTCATTTAACAACCGCCTCTTGCCACGCCGCTGCACACATGCGTCCCGAATTGGCGTTCCTGACAGATCGCAGGGAACAGCTGATCATTCTCCCAGACCTGTTGTCCCATGCTTACCATCAACGTTCACCATTAAAGGTAAGTGCCAAATGCACATATTTTTCTTCACTTCCCCCCTTCTCTCTAGACCAATCAGGATGTTTTTTCTGCTGAACAAATACATTGTTATTTCTGGTTAACTTACAGAATGCCTAAAGCCACCTCATACCCTTGATATACGCTCCCATTTGTCTCTGTCCCTACAGACAGGGCATTCTTAGCAAGTCTTTTCATGGTACCACAGTTAGTGCTGATTTTATCAACTCCTTTATCCTTTTTTGCCCTTCACTTATAGTGTTTTACACATCTCTTTAACTTAATTTCCCCTACCTTTGTCCATATAGCAATTTGTGCTATATTACACCCTACATACTACAACCAGGCTGCAGCCCACAGGGTGTCCTGGAACCTTCCTCCACCAGGCTAGGTATGCTGTCACATAGGTTTACTCATTGTTCATAAGTTTATAAGATTAACAATTATTGTGTAATTGATGTGTACCGCCCCGCGCTCGGCTGGCAGCCGAGCCGCTCGGATCCGGGCTCGTCGGTGGGTGGCTCGAGCGCCTCCGGACCCGGGGGTCACGTCGCTCTGAAGGGAGGCTGGCGCTACGTGAGGGGTTTCGGTGGGGAGGTTCACGGCCGGGGCCGTGGTGTTTAGGGATTTAAGTTTGTGACACCACCCACGGGTTGTGGTGAATGTGGACACCACCGCTGCCATTAACTAGGCTCCCGGGGACAGTGTTGTGCAGCCTGGTGTTGACCCCTTAGTGGGCAGGAGGTGATGGTCCCAGGGCCCGGTGGTTGTGAGGTGCGGGCATGTTAGTGCGGTGCGGTGCGCGGCCCGAAGCCACTGTTGTACTCACTATGACAGATACACCAGAGTCTCTGGTAAACCAAAAAGATGGTGGTCGGTGCCCGCAGCCAGCTGCATCTGGTCCCCCACTCGGTTCGGTGGTTCCCGCCTTTCTCCTGCACCTCGTTTTGTAGAATTTGACTGCCTATGCTTCAGCGACGGTAGTCCGCTCCCCAGCTTGGTGTGTGCCGGGAGAGCCCGTTTGCCCGCAGACGCTGGCCCGTGGGATCTCTCTGCCTGAGCGGTGGCTTTCTATCCCCCTCGTTTGGCTGTTGTCTTCAGTTGGAACTTGGGTGGGAAAGAACCTAAGGTCCAGACCCCAATCAGTGAATTTGACTCAGTCCAGTGGTTTCTGGGCCTCGTTCTGGGTCTGAGTACCCCTCCTGGTGCTCCGGTTTCCAGTCGGTTCCCCGATTCGGTACCGGCGGGCCACTACCCAGTCCTGGTCCCTTACGGTTCCACCAGCCGTCTTCCCACCTCCTGCAGGTGGCAACCACCGTCTGCCTCCTGGCCACAGGGTATCTGGGCTACGACCCAGATCCCTGACAGACTTTTACTCTTTGCTGCCATAGCTGCCAATAACTCCTAGATTAATCATGTCAGGCGTCTATGAGATACCTTCCATGATTAATCTTTAAGTTACAGTAAATAAACACACACAACTGAAAAATCCTTTATTAGAAATAAAAAACACTAACAAATTCCCTGGTTCAACAATTTAATAAGCCCCAAAAAGCCCTCCATATCCAGCGTAATCCAGGATGGTCCAGCGTCGATTCCAGCTCTGCTGCATGAAGGTGGCAGGAGCTGCAGCAGACACTGCCGCTCCTGTCAGCTCCATGCAGCAACTGAGGTGAGTATCGCGATCATCTGAGCTGTCACTGAGGTTACCCGCGGCCACTGCTGGATCCTCCAACAGTGACAGCGGGTAACCTCAGTGACAGCTCTGCTGATCGCGATACTCACCTCAGTTGCTGCGTGGAGCTGACAGGAGCGGCTGTGTTTTCTGCAGCTCCGGTCACCTCCATGCAGCAGAGCTGGAAGCGACGCTGGACCATCCTGGATTACGCCGGACATGGAGGACTTTTTGGGGCTTATTAAAGTGGTGAACCAGGGAATTTGTTAGTGTTTTTTATTTCTAATAAAGGATTTTTCAGGTGTGTGTGTGTGTTTATTTACTGTAATTTACAGATTAATCATGGAAGGTATCTCGTGGAGAAGCCTGACATGAATAATCTAGGATTTAGTGGCAACTATGGGCTGCCATTAACTCCTTATTACCCCGATTTGCCAACGCACCAGGGCAAATCGGGAAGAGCCGGGTACAGTCCCAGAACTGTCGCATCTAATGTATGCGGCAATTCTGGGCGGCTGCTGGATGATATTGTTAGGCTGGGGGGCTCCCTATAACGTGGAGCTCCCCATCCTGAGAATACCAGCCTTCAGCCGTATGGCTTTATCTGGCTGGTATTGAAATTGGGGGGGACCGCATGCCGTTTTTTTTAATTATTTAATTATTTATTTCACTGCACAGTATAGACACGCCCACCGGCTGCTGTGATTGGGTGCAGTGAGACACCTGTCACTCAGCGTGGGGGCGTGTCTCATTGCAACCAATCATAGGCGCCTGTGGGCGGGGAAAGCAGGGAATACGAGATTGTTTAATGAGCGGCTGGCTTTTTCAAAATAGTAAAAGCCGCCGCAGCAGTGTGAACGCCGTGCAGCGCCACGCCGGGGATCGGGGATTGGTGAGTATGAGAGAGGGCTGCTAACTTCAGTCACTCAGGGAATTAGCGGTCACCGATGAGTCCTTCACTGGTGACCGCTAATCAGGAAGCGACACAGACAGAGCCGCAGCATGACAATGAAGTCGGGTGAAGTTAACCCGAGTTCATTCTGATTGTGCGGCTCTGTCTGTGTCTGCTGTCATCTGCCATTCAGCTCTGCTACATGGCTGTCTGTGTCTGCTGTCAGCGGCCATGTAGCAGAGCTGAATGACAGATGACATAGTAAAAAATACGCATTACACACGCATTACACACGCTAGTAAAATCATTAATTTATTCAGAAAAAGCATCGCACTTGCGTTGCACTCGGACCTAACGTGAACTAAAATCAGCCGAGTTTTTTTCAGCCAACTCGGACCGATTTTACTCGCATAGATGTGTTTCCAGCCTAAAGGCTACTTTACACACTGCGATATCGGTCCCGATATCGCTAGTGTGGGTACCCGCCCCCATCTGTTGCGCGACACGGGCAAATCGCTGCCCGTGTCGCACAACAGCCGTCACACATACTTACCTGTCCGGCGACGTCGCTGTGACGGGCGAACCGCCTCCTTTCTAAGGGGGTGGTCCGTGCGGCGTCACAGCGACGTCACTGAAGCGTCACTGAACCGCCGCCCAATAGCAGCGGAGGGGCGGAGATGAGCGGGACGTAACATCCCGCCCACCTCCTTCCTTCCGCATAGCGGCCGGGAGGCAGGTAAGGGGAGCTTCCTCGTTCCTGCGGCGTCACACGCAGCGATGTGTGCTGCCGCAGGAACGAGGAACAACTTCGTTACTGCTGCAGTAACGATTTTTGAGAATGGACCCCCGTGTCGCCGATTAGCGATTTTGCACGTTTTTGCAATGATGCAAAATCGCTTATCGGTGTCACACGCAACGGCATCGCTAATGCGGCCGGATGTGCGTCACGAATTCCGTGACCCCAACGACTCCACATTAGCGATGTCGCAGCGTGTAAAGCCCGCTTAACAGTGTGATCGGATGTAGTGTGCACCAAACAAAACAATGAAAAAAAATTAATTAATGGAAATACCCTGTTCACCCTCCCCCGGATGTGTTCTGTTTATGGCTGGCTGCATGTGAAGGGGAGACCCGAACTTCCCAATTACTGACTTCAAATGAAGTTCAGGTCAAGTCCAGATCCAGAACTGAACTTAAGGTCTCGATTCCACTTGCAATTTGCATGGACGAGTGCAATCTGATAAAACATCGGGTTGCTCTCACTCTAGTGCAAAACTATGGGGCAGTGTCCATCTGTGATTGATTTCTCATATCATATCGGCATGAGAAATGAATCGCAGCATGCTGCGTTTTGCAGCGACTTTCGGCTCACACACACACCCATACAAGTCTATGGGTACGTGTTTCAACATTGAACTGCTCTCACCTGTCATCCGACCACAGTGTGATGTACGCAGAGACAGGGAGCGGAGGAGATGGGGAGAAAGTGTTCCCTCCCTCTTCTCCGCACCTGTGATCTGATCGCAAGATCGGATCACAGTTGCATGACCCTCGGCTGACACCCGCAGCAGAGGATCATTAGCATATCGCTTCTGATGCTCTCGCACCAGAAGCTCTGCGGAAGTGGAACCAAGGCCTTAGAAAAAGTCCTGCTGGTCAAGCAGAACCCGAACCTCCACTGGTTCACTCATTTCTAGCAAGGAGTTAAACGTCCGCAGTGGATCCACACTGCTGTGGTTTTTTGCCAACCCTGAATGTATGTAATATTGGACCTGTATTTTGTGCTCTATCCATTGCTGCCCATTATAATGCTAAATTCTGGAGAAACTTCTATTGATGTTACATATTAGTTATTTATAGTAGATTTCTTATTGATAGTGATTATAAAGTTGCCCCATGCTTATTATATGACTATTTATTCCTATGAGATGAACCATTGCATTATTATACACATATTATTAGGGTAGCTGCTGTGGTGACACTACTATGCTGCCATCATACTACACTGTCAGTGAGGCCGCGGCGCGCTTTGTGCTCCCGGCACTTTCACGCTGGATTCTGTTTCCGGGGGACGAAGTTGATTACAGGACACACCACGGAAGTGGCTTCAAAGGCGGAAGTGCCGGTTCCCCGGTCATGGCCCCGTTGCTTGTATTGCTCCTGGCCGGGGTGGCACTTGCCTCTCGGGGTGACCGGGAGCCTGTGTACCGGGAATGTGTAGCTGCCTGCGAGCAGAGGAATTGCACCGGGGCCCGACTGCAGGATTTCCGGACGGATCAGCCCCTGTACATGAGGCTGACTGGTGAGAGGAGCTCTAGTGACATCTCCAGGAGGGGAGGCGGCAGCTGCAGAGGCTTCTCCAGAGGGGGCTGGTTTATATGTCACAGTGCCAACCACAGTCAGTGCCCATTACCACAGTGAGGGGTCAGTGCCAACCACAGTCTGTGCCCATTACCACAGTGAGGGGTCAGTGCCAACCACAGTCAGTGGCCATTACAACAGTGAGGGGTCAGTGTTACCCACAGTCAGTGCCCATTACAACAGTGAGGGGTCAGTGCCAACCACAGTCTGTGCCCATTACCACAGTGAGGGGTCAGTGCCAACCACAGTCTGTGCCCATTACCACAGTGAGGGGTCAGTGTTACCCACAGTCAGTGCCCATTACAACAGTGAGGGGTCAGTGCCAACCACAGTCAGTGGCCATTACAACAGTGAGGGGTCAGTGCCAACCACAGTCAGTGGCCATTACAACAGTGAGGGGGTCAGTGTTACCCACAGTCTGTGCCCATTACAACAGTGAGGGGTCAGTGCCAACCACAGTCTGTGCCCATTACAACAGTGAGGGGTCAGTGCCAACCTCAGTCAGTGCCCATTACAACAGTGAGGGGTCAGTGTTACCTACAGTCTGTGCCCATTACAACAGTGAGGGGTCAATGTCAGCCACAGTCCAATATAATACAGATTAAAGCCCAGTCATGAGCGTCATACAATGCTCAATGCAGCAGAGGTTTTGCGGCGGCCTCCCCATGCAGCGTCAGAAGTGTGGCGGCCTCCCTGTGCAGTGGCAGTGGTTTTGCGGCAGCAGAGGTGCGGAGGCGCCCTTACCGCAAATGTCAATGCCCGATGAGTGAGTGAGAGAGATCACATGCCAACCATATTACCCCATTCTCAGGTGTATCTCAATCAATGTCCCATGTAACAGTGAGAAAGACAACCCCTATCATTGTCCCATTACAAGAGTAAGGTCGGGCACATACTCCCGTGTAACAGTGAGAAACAGAGTGCAGCCAGAAAGTCAGTGCCCCATATAATGGAGTCTCGGTGCTAGTCACATGCAATACTCCTTGACATGGATAAAGTGCTATAAACAGTGCCCCATGGAAAAGACAGCAACTGTGTGTGCTTCTATATTACACAGGAATAGGAGCAGCAACTGTGTCCGATGGTTAATAAACACACTCCACTTTAGCTAATGGAGGGGTAGTTAAAACCATGTGTCCTAATAGGAAATATGTAAAGGTGTTGTGTAAACTAGAGGCCACCTCCTCACTTGCTTTCCTATAGAGTGAGCACAATGTCTTAATAAAAAGGTTTGTCAGCTTCAGGTTAAATTTAGGAGTCTATCTTCAGCTGGTAGGGGGTCTGTTCTATAGTGACATGAGTGACATAGGGTGGCACTGTAGGAAGTAACAACATTAGGCATGGCTACAGCTTCATGAGGCAGGCAGTGAAGGCCATGCAGGGGCAGCAGCTAACCAAGTAAAGACACTCAGTAAGGCCGGTTTCACACATCTGGCTTTTCGCCGGTTTGCCGGATTTGGCACACTCCAGTACAGTGTATACAGTACAATGGCAGCGCGACAAGCGCCGGTCACATGCTGTCATGTGACTTGAGCATGTGACCTGGAAGTTGCGGCGCTGCCATTGTACTGTATACACTGTACTGGCGTGCGCCGCATCCGGCAAACCGGCGAAAAGCCGGATGTGTGAAACCGGCCTAATTGAGCACTTCATACTGTTGGAAGGCCAGCTCGAGAGGGGAGTGCAGTGAGCTTCCAAAGACAACATCTGCAAGGAGTTTGTATGTTCTCCTCGTGTTTACGTGGGTTTCCTCCAGTGTCTCTGATTTCTTCCTACACTACAAAGACGTACTGATGGGGAACTTAGAATGTGAGCCCCAATGGGGACAGTGATGAGGTCTGTAAAATGCTGTGGAAATGAATGGCACTTTATAAGCGAGTAAAATAAAATTTTCATCATTTCCTAGAACCTGTTTTATGTGGAAATAATTAGAACAATTTTTCAAGGGCCTAGTCAGTGAATGTGGAAGGAAGAGGGAGAGGGAGTGATCCAGCACGAGTCCTCCTTAGTTTAAAACATTCGAGTCTTTATTGGTACATCTTTAAAAACATAGTGAAGACCGAAAAATAGCTTGCATGGTAAAGGCACAATTCATGAGGGCTTTACGCGTTTCGGACTGACAATAAAACCAACTAGTCCTTAGTCATAAGTGTCTCATGAATCCAAGAAAGCTACTGAAATAGACTTACTCATTAAGTGAGGAAAAAGGGAGGGGTGAAAAAATGTGTGGAAAAATGTGTTAATTACAACAGAAAAAGGAGAACGAAGAAAGAGGTGAAAAGGAAGAAGCAGATGAGTGTCTGGAGGTTCTCTAGCTCTATTCGATTGAAACTACTGTTCCAAGTTATAATAAACATATATTCAATAAACCTCGCTATATTCAGTGAATCTGTGTTCAGCTGTAAACACAAAAATCCAAACAACAGATTGGAGAAGGGAGGATGAATAATATATGGAATAGAAAATACCAAATCTTTGGCTAGTCAAATGCGGGGAACTTGGATGGGGGAAGGGGGTAGGGGGTACAGATGGTGTGGGGGGGAGGGAAGGGGGGGGGGGAGGGGGAAATATGATAATAGATATAATATATATTATTCTTCACTTATTAGATATGAATTTAATACCTCACTTTATTCTCATTCATGTAGTTTCCATTGCTCTCCCGCTTATTATCTGCACCGCTCTTATAACCGTTTATCTTATGGTAATCACCTCTCGACTAACTGCAAGTTAGATATCGAAAAATGAATGAAAAAACCGCATGAAAAAACACACTCATTGTTAGTCAAAAAACATATGCGAGTATTGGTACGCAGGCTTGGCAACTTTGCCTACAACCTATATGGTTGAATCACGATATAAGGTCAGAACTTAGAGATAAGAGTGAGACCGAGTCTAGGATATAGAGCATGACCAAAGAAAAAATCTATTTGAAAATATCGCTGTAATAATCCCCGTTAATGTAGAACATGCTAATAATAAATTTCAGAAATTTATTTTAAAATTATAAATTAGCCGGCCATTTCAGTGAATGTCTGCATTGGTCTGGCCCATAGGCTGGTTTCAATAGCTAAGCCAGCCCCCTTTTCCATCACAGCTGATGGAGACAGAGGAGAATTGCATAGCTATTAATCAGAGTTAGCCAGCCCCCTTCATCATGTCTCTGGTGCACAGTCCAAGGCTGAAGTGTATCTGACAGCCCTGTGGGAATGGTGCAGAAATATCTTTTAATAAGTCACAAGGGTCATGTTTTTCCAGTTGGAACGCGTCCACACCTTTTTGTCACTGGATTTTTAATGCCTGAAAAATCGATACCACCTGTAAGGTGGAATCCTTGTCACGTGATGGAAATGTTCTGTAAAGTTCGCTTTTATGCATACATTTTGGTCCAGCTCTTATGTAGATTGATTAATTTCTGCTTCTCTACCTCCCTTTTTCTACAGGATGGATTTGCTTGGATGATTGCAGGTATGAGTGTATGTGGGACACTGTGTCCCTGTATCTCAAAGAAGGGTATGCTGTGCCACAGTTTCATGGCAAGGTAAGTTCTGCAACAAGATGGAAACATAATTTATATGCTGCCCTGTAACAGAGGATCGGACATGTTTAAATTAAACATGCCCAGTCTCTTCCCCTGACATCTGCTGTCAGGGAAGAGTCAAGAGGCTTCCATACACATAAGCTAGTCACACCAACCTTTGGCTAATGGCTATGGCCAGCTTTAGCTCATTATGAAGCTAAACACTCACTATGAGCCTAAAATAAGTAAGCTCAGGGTACTCCATGCACCCTTAGTAGCTGAGGGCTAAACACGTATTGGCCCAACAGCTATTTTTTGGTGACGACCCATACACAAGCACACTTGGTTTAGTTATTCTTTCTTTCTGAGGAGCATTGAAGAAATCATTGCCGCCAGACTCCATTGTCAATGGTTTATTGCCAATGTATGTAAAGCACTGTGGAATTAATAACGCTATATAAATGAATAAAATGTATTATTATTATTATTATTATTATTATTTACTGTGGGAACAAAGTATTTTGTATATTGAAACTGAACATGCCCAATGTTTCTTGGGTATGTTCAGGGTCAGGATAACACCACACATGGGTTCTCCCTGGTCGTCTCCTGGGTCACATGATTGCTTTTCCCACTCCCCGACTCACTGGGGGCTGTGTCAGCTGGAATTCACTTTTACAATGTAAGTCTATGGAGCCTGGTTCTGACACTTCATAGATTTACATTGTGTAAGCCACTTCCATGTCACACAGAGCTCCCACTGTAATCCGGTGGGTCGAAACAGCCATCACATAACCCAACAAAACACCATAGCAGCGCTGGAAACAAGAGAAGACAATGATGACTGAGTAAATAGCCAGAGTACATTACATATACAGTACAGACCAAACGTTTGGACACACCTTCTCATTCAAAGAGTTTTCTTTATTTTCATGACTCTAAAAATTGTAGATTCACATTGAAGGCATCAAAGCTATGAATTAACACATGTGGAATGAAATACTTAACAAAAAAGTGTGAAACAAGTGAAAATATGTCTTATATTCTAGGTTCTTCAAAGTAGCCACCTTTTGCTTTGATTACTGCTTTGCACACTCTTGGCATTCTCTTGATGAGCGTCAAGAGGTAGTCACCGGAAATGGTCTTCCAACAGTCTTGAAGGAGTCCCCAGAGAGGCTTAGCACTTGTTGGCCCATTTGCCTTCACTCTGCGGTCGAGCTCACACCATCACACCTCCTCCTCCATGCTTCACGGTGGGAACCAGGCATGTAGAGTCCATCCGTTCACCTTTTTTGCGTCGCACGAAGACATGGTGGTTGGATCCAAAGATCTCAAATTTGGACTCATCAGACCCAAGCATAGATTTCCACTGGTCTAATGTCCATTCCTTGTATTCTTTAGCCCAAACAAGTCTCTTCTGCTTGTTGCCTGTCCTTAGCAGTGGTTTCCTAGCAGCTATTTTACCATGAAGACCTCCTGCACAAAGTCTCCTCTTAACAGTTGTTCTAGACATGAGTCTGCTGCTAGAACTCTGTGTCTCATTGACCTGGTCTCTAATCTGAGCTGCTGTTAACCTGCGATTTCTGAGACTGGTGACTCGGATAAACTTATCCTCCGCAGCAGAGGTGACTCTTGGTCTTCCTTTCCTGGGGTGGTTTTCATGTGAGCCAGTTTCTGTAGCATTTGATGGCTCTTGCCACTGCACTTGGGGACACTTTCAAACTTTTCCCAATTTTTTGGACTGACTGACCTTCATTTCTTAAAGTAATGATGGACACTCGTTTTTCTTTACTTAGCTGCTTTTTTCTTGCCATAATACAAATTCTAACAGTCTACTCAGAAGGACTATCAGCTGTGTATCCACCAGACTTCTGCACAACACAACTGATGGTCCCAACCCCATTTAGAAGGCAAGAAATGCCACTTATTAAACCTGACATGGCACACCTGTGAAGTGAAAACCATTTCCGGTGACTACCTCTTGAAGCTCATCAAGAGAATGCCAAGAGCGTGCAAAGCAGTAATCAAAGCAAAAGGTGGCTACTTTGAAGAACCTAGAATATAAAAAAAATTGTTTAAAAGAACAGAGAGTCCTCAGTGGTTGATACCTTTTAATGGCTAACTGAAAAGATGGTAATAATTGCAAGCTTTCGAGACTACTCAGGTCTCTTCATCAGGCATGGTATAACACAAAATCTGAAGAGTCACATATTTATACACAACAGGACTTAGAATAGTGCAGTAAAAAAAAAAAAAAAAAAAAAAAAAAAGAACAAGTTATATGAAACAGAACTATCTCTATGGCAGGGGGCAAACTGTTGTGGGGCCATAAATACTGCTGCAGTTCAGTGTGAAAGTTTTATTGTCCTTTGATAAGGGTCTGGTCCAGGGCTGGGACACGCTCGGATGGTCAGAGGAGCACATCTTTTAACTGATGTAAAAAGACATGAATCCATGAGACACATTCATTCCTTCTCTGAATGTGTCAAAGGTCATCATAAGTTTGTACTCCCATAGTCTCCTATCTCTCTGGGACTTGAAGTTTCCTTTCAATACCAGCAATTTCATGTCCATGATGCTGTGGTCTGGGTTACAAAAATGTTTGGCCACAGGTAGATCCATCCTTTTTTCTCTAATTGTGTGGCGGTGAGAATTCATCCTTGTCCTGAGCTGTTGTCCGGTCTCCCCTACATACAGACCCTCAGTTGGACATTTGGTACATATAATTAAGTACACCACATTGGTTGTGGTGCAGCTGAAGGTACCTGGGATCTTTTTTTTTTTTTTTTTTTTTTTTTTTTTTTTACTGCACTATTCTAAGTCCTGTTGTGTATAAATATGTGACTCTTCAGATTTTGTGTTATACCATGCCTGATGAAGAGACCTGAGTAGTCTCGAAAGCTTGCAATTATTACCATCTTTTCAGTTAGCCATTAAAAGGTATCAACCACTGAGGACTCTCTGTTCTTTTAAACAATTTTTTTTATCTCTACTGGCTAACACGGTACAAAGATATATTTTACTTGTACCTAGAATATAAGACATTTTCAGTTGTTTCACACTTTAAGTATTTCATTCCACATGTGTTAATTCATAGTTTTGATGCCTTCAATGTGAATCTACAATTTTCAGAGTCATGAAAATATAGAAAACTCTTTGAATGAGGTGTGTCCAAATTTTTGGTCTCAACTGTACATTTACATAGGTTTCTGATAAAAATTATCTTTTACCCACAAAGCCATTTTTGCTGAGGAAAGCAGCTAGCCCTTTTTTTATAATCTGTTAGAGTATCTGTCATTACTACCTCTGACTGCTCTAACTGTAAAGACCCCTTTCCTATTTTTTTGCTGCCGGAATTGCCATTCTTCCACCTGTAGTGAGTGCCTCCTGGTCATTTTTATAGTCTTTGGAAGGAATTGAGCACAGTATGTGAAATTTACACTGCATTACTGCCATATAGAATATATTTATAAGATTAAGGTATTTTTTTGCACAAATTGACCAATTTTTATGCCTACCAGAAACATCCCAGTGTCACTTCTTCTGATGGGGCAGTAACCATTTCTATCAGACATGCCTCTCCTGGGCCAAAAGCCTACAAATTGACATTTAACCCATTTGAGTCCCCGGTTGACTGTCTGCCATTGAATTCCTTTTGGGATGTCTCCACATGAGATTCCAGATGTCTGCTGCCACTTCTCCTATAGTTTACAAGTGCCCGAGGTTCTGCTTAACCCCCTATTCTGCTGATCAGTGTTTGTTCTTGGGATGTCTCCTATTGATTATACATTGATGGCCTATATAATTGAAAATCCAGAAATGCAATAAAAGCGTACCTTTAGTTGTAATAGGAAACATGAGAGCCGCCACCAATCACTGTCTGTCAGATCATTTCTTTGAAGCGTTTGCCTTTGATCTTTTTGCAGGTTAAACAGCATATACTGTTGCTAATGTTATATACACTATACTTCTTTTAATAGTTTGATTATTGTATTTTCTTTGTCGCTCCATTGGGAGACCCAGACAATTGGGTGTATAGCTATTGCCTCTGGAGGCCACACAAAGTATTACACTTAAAAGTGTAAGGCCCCTCCCCTTCTGGCTATACACCCCCAGTGGGATCACTGGCTCACCAGTTTTGTGCTTTGTGCGAAGGAGGCAACACATCCACGCATAGCTCCACTTTTTAGTCAGCAGCAGCTGCTGACTATGTCGGATGGAAGAAAAGAGGACACATATAGTGTCCCCAGCATGCTCCCTTCTCACCCCACTGTATGTCGGAGGTGTTTGTAAGGTTGAGGTACCCATTGCGGGTACGGCGGCAGGAGCCCACATGCTGATTCCTTCCCCATCCCTTTTTACAGGGCTCTGGGTGAAGTGGGATTTACCGGTCTCCAGGCACTGAGACCGTGCTCCATCTACAGCCCCTGGAGAAGATGCTGGATGGAGCGGAGTACATCAGGGACATGGCCCTGCTTCCTCAAGGTACTCTGTGTCCCCGTGCATTTGGCGCTCACACCGCAGCATGCTGGGTGTTGTAGTGCGCCGGGGGACATCAGCGCTGCGGCGCCTGTGCCATGGCCTCATTCAGCTTTGCTGAAGCAGGCTCACTTATGGGAATTGGTCGCGCCGGCCGCTGGGACTGCGGCGCGGCTGGCACTTGTAGTGCGCCGGGGACTTCAGCGCGGCCTGCGCTTTTACGGCGGCCGCGCTGATAACTAGAGTCCCCGGCTTTTGCGGCCTGCTTCCGTTCGTTCCCGCCCCCAGACCTGCCAGTCAGGAGAGGGGCGGGACGCTGGCCACTTCCAGGAATCGGTCGCGCCGGCCGCTGGCAGCGGCGCGGCTGGCACTTGTGGTGCGCCGGGGACTTCAGCGCGGCCCGCGCTTTTACGGCGGCCGCGCTGATAACTAGAGTCCCCGGCTTTTGCGGCCTGCTTCCGTTCGTTCCCGCCCCCAGACCTGCCAGTCAGGAGAGGGGCGGGACGCTGGCCACTTCTATGAATCGGTCGCGCCGGCCGCTGGAACTGCGGCGCGGCTGGCACTTGTGGTGCGCCGGGGACTTCAGCGCGGCCCGCGCTTTTACGGCGGCCGCGCTGTTAACTCGAGTCCCCGGCTTCTGGGCCTAGTCTCCCTTCGTTACCGCCCACAGCCCTGACAGTCAGGGTAGGGGCGTGACGCTGCATAGAGCAGAGCTGAGAGCTGGAGTATGTTTTGCATACTCCACCCCTCTCACTGTGTGCACTGTGAATCCGGATTCCCGCACTTTCTCAGGCACGCCCACGGCTTCCTTCTCTACAAGGACACCGGCAGCCATTAGTGTCAGTTTCTGTACGATACAGAGACAAGTGTGGAAGACCCTGGCATTCTGATAGTCACACAATCGCTGTAACAGGCGTTAAGCAGCACCTGTGGTGCTAACCCCACTAGTGCAGAAGTGCACTTATAGATATGCTTGTACTATATACATTGCACTGTTTGGTCGCACGTTGTATATACCCTCCTGGATTATGCGGAGGAGTTATCAGCATATTCTCTGTGTAAAACAAAGGTGCAGAACCACATGTTTTTCTATACCGCTGGTACAGCATGTACGGCTATACGGCCGGCAGGTACATAGACTCCCATTGTATGCACTAATGGCCAGGGGATGAGGACGGTGTCTGCAGTATTTACTGACAGTTTTTCTGAGACTATGGCTATGATACTAGAAGCCTAGCAGTCCGGACATGTCTCTCACAATATGGGCACTGTTGAATCATTGATCCATGGCCCCCCTCAGTGTGAATAACTAACAGCTCCGGGAATGTCACACGCATCCCAGAGTCACGGCTCTGCACGGACGTCAGTCCCAGACAGCCTAAGGGGCTCGCTATGAGCGGCCTCGGTTTCATCAGGGTCCTAACAGAAGGACTCGCTGTGTAATGAGGCGGAAGTAGCGGCTCAGGATTCTGATCCTGAGACCGCTCTCAATCTGGATACACCTGATTGTGACGCCATAGTAAATAATCTTATAGCGTCCATCTATAGAATGTGGGTTATTTCTCACAGCTCCTCCAGTGGAGGAGTCAGCTTCACGTATTTTTCTGGACCACTCTGCCTTCAGAGAGGCAGTCCAGGAACACCACGCTTATCCAGATATGCGCTTCTCCAAACGGCTTAGGATACACGTTATCCCTGTCCCCTGACTTGGTCAAGGACTGGACCCAATGTCCCGAGCGGCATCCTCCAATCTCCAGGCTTGTAGCTAGATCCATAGTTGCAGTGGGAGATGGAACTGCAAACTCAAAGATGCCACTGACAGACAGATGGATCTCTGGTCGAAAGCCATCTATGAGGCTGTCGGCGCACCGTTAGCTCCGGCATTCTCTCCCTTGGGGCACTCCAAGCTATTTCAGCTTGTCTTACACAGATTGACACGGTTACACGTACATCTGTGCCGCAGGTGGCATCCTTAACCTCTCAAATGTCTGCATTTGTTTCTTACGCGATTCAGGTTGTCCTGGACTCTGCGAACCGTGCGGCGGTAGCCTCCGCTACTCCGTGTTTTTAAGCAGAGCCTGGTCTGCTCGTTAAGTGAATGGAAGGCAGATTCTGCTTCCAAAAAAGGTTGCCTAACCAGTTGCCTTTTTCTGCTGACCGACTGTTTGGTGAGCGTTGGATGTAACCATCAAACAGTCCAGGGGTAAGGATTCATCCTTTCCTCAGCCCGGACACAACAAACCCCAACAGAGCAAGAGGCAGTCGGGGTTTTCGGCCTTTTCGAGGCTCGGGCAGGTCCCATTTTTCCTCGTCCAATGTGGACTCAAAAGGATCAGAGGAGCTAAGATTCTTAGCGGGCTCAGTCTCGCCCAAAAAAGCGACAGTCTGAAAACCCGCTTCCAAGGCGGCTTCCTCATGACTTGCGGCCTCGGTCGGTAGCAGGCTCTCCCGCCTTGGCGATATTTAGCTGCCATAGGTCAATGACCATTGAGTGTGAGACATTCTGTCTCACGGGTACAGGATAGAGCTCACTTCTCGTCCTCCAACTCGATTCTTCAGAATTTCTCCACCTCCCGGCCGGGCCGCTGCTCTTCTGCAAACAGGGTGCACTCTATAGGCAGAAAGAGTGATGACCCCCGTTCCTCTTCAGGAACAAGGTCACGGTTTTTACCCCAAATTCTTTGCGGTACCTATAACAACGGGCCGTTCCGTCCCGTTCTGGATCTAAAAATGCTCAGCAAGCTCGTGGACACCAGGCGGTTCCGGATGGAATCCCTCCGCCATGTCATCGCCTCAAGGTCCCAAGGATATTTCCTAGCTCATTAGGCATCAAGGATGCTTATCCACACGTGCCGATTGATCCAGAGCACTAGCGTTTCTACGCTTCGTTATAGGAGACGAACACCCTCTGTTCGTAGCTCTACCTTCCGGCTAGCGACAGTCCAACTGGTCTTCGCCAAGGTCAGGGCAGCAGTAGTCACAGTCCTGCACTCTCAGGGTCACTCTGTGGTCCCGTATTTAGACGATCTACTTGTCAAGGCACTCTCTTAGGAAACATGCCAACACTGCCCGAACGTTGCGCTGGAGACTCTCTAGAGTTTTGGGTGGATCATCAACTTTTTAAAGTCAGATCCGACCCCGACCCTATCGATAACATATCTAGGCATAGAGTTTCTTACTCTCTCAGCGATAGTGAAGCTGCCGCTAGACAAACAGCATTCACTACGGGCTGCAAGCTCTTCTTTAAGAACCAGTCGCACACATTGAGACGCCTCATGCACTTCCTACGTAAGATGGTAGCAATGGAGGCAGTTCCTTTCGCGCAGTTTTACTGCGTCCACTACAATGGGACATTCTCCGCCAATGGGACGAGGAGTCGACGTCCCTCAAAAGAGTCGTCGTTCTTTCTCAGGCGGCCAAGGAATCTCTACGGTGGTGGCTTCTTCTCACCTCTTGGTCAAAAAGAAGGTCCTTCCTATCCCCGTCCTGGGCGATAGTTACGACAGACGCGAGTCTATCAGGGTGGGGAGCAGTTTTTCTCCACTACAGCGCTCAGGATACGTGGACTCAGCAAGAGTCCACTCTTCAGATCAATGTTCTTGAACACAGAGCAGTGTATCTTGCCCTACAATCCTTCCAACAGCGGCTGGAAAGCAAGCATATCCGACTTCAGTCGGACAGCTCCACAGCGGTGGCATACATCAACCACCAAGGAAGAACGCGCAACCGGCAAGCCTTCCAGGAAGTCCGGCAGGTTCTGATGTGGGTGGAAGACACGGCATCCACCATATCCACAATTCACATCCCAAGTGTGGAAACTAGGAAGCTGACTTCCTAAGTCGCTGAGGTGTGGCCGAAAGAGTATGGTCTCCTCACCCGGACGGGTTTCAGGAGATCTGGCGCCGCTGACAGAGGCCGGACGTCGATCTAATGGCGTCACGGCACAACAACAATGTGCCAGCTTCATGGCACGGTTTCACAATCATCGAGCTCTGGCGGCAAACGCCTTAGTTCAGCATTGGTCGCAGTTCCAGCTACCTTAGGTGCCACCTCTGGCATTGTTGCCCAGAGTACTGCGCTAGATCAAGACCGACTGCGGCCGCGCCATCCTCGTCGCTACAAATTGGCCGAGGATGTTGTGGTACTCGGTTCTGTGGTGCCTCACGGTAGGCTAACCGGGGGCACTACCAGACCAATCAGACTGGCTGTCTCAAGG